>NC_141783.1:16467248-17203469 GCF_054643075.1 Acanthaster planci
ACCACCACGTTTTCACTTCCAAAGAAAACAGGTGTTTCGATCTTGTTTATAGTTTCAACACACAGAAAAATGTATGAAAACAGGTTGAGCTGAATATCCATGGCAGCTTTCCTCGGATAAAACATCAACATCAGTGACATAAATCATATCCTTAATCACTTTGTGCTCCTCAAATAACTACACTGCAGGTAATTTCAGAAATATATGGAATTATGTAACTGTGGAATACAATGACTATGCACCAGTAGTCATGCAGCCAACCGCATCAAACACATTAACACGGACATGTAGAATCACAGTACTCACAATGAGATTCTCGGACAACCAAATACCAAACTCCTTATGACAAAACCAAAAGGTATGTAGGTAGTGCAACTCCCTCATGAAGAAAACTTCTTGACCAAAGTCTTAACCAGCAAGACCAAAAAATTATAATTATATTGTACATGCGTTTTTATCTTTGTTTTTAATTTCCTTCTGTTTGTGCTGATTGTTTTTGCTTGTGAATTTTATTGTTTGATATAAATTCAATTACCTTAAATGTTTAGTTTAAGTATTTTTTGTTAAATTTTGATTTACTGCACACTTCAGGTTTTCTTTTCATTATTTTGTGTTTAATTTATTTTTTTGGTTTTATTTCAGCTATGTAATGGCCATGCAATTCAGCCCCTGGCTGTGAATTGATCGAATAAATATGAAAGAATGGATTACAATATGCTTGTGGCTTTTCCAGAATAGTTGCAGAACACTATGTAGGTTTATTGACAAAAATATGAGATTAAATCAGAGCTCTGAAATATATGATTGCCGAGCTTTCGGTAACCGAGTACCTTCTTCAGGGCAAGCAGGTTATGTCCTATTCTTTTGCACCCCACACAATTAATTTATTGGCCATTTTACAAAAACTACTCGAGCTGCATATATGAGAAAATATATACATACAGCATTTTTGGTCATGATATTTTCCTTTTTTTTTTCTTTGTTTTTCGTTTCTATCCAAAGCTGGGGAAGGGTGTTGAAAGTAATGAAAAGCATCACATGCCACACGCTTGGCTGAAAAGGAAGACCAAATTGATGACACTCTGTGTTGACACAAAATGGGAGGTGAGAGTCTACCCATGTGTGAAAATACAAACCAATTAGTTGATGATGAAAGTCAAAATAGTCTGAACAGTCTTGGTCCAAGCTTGTGGAAAAGCTGAAACAACATTTCTTCTTGATAGATAAAAACCCATCATAATAAGCTCTGGTAATAATGCAGCAATAATTTTTTTACCTGATAACTCAAAACTTATATTATAATCTGTTTAAAATAATATGACTATTTAAGTTATTCATAAATATCTGAGACAACAGAATCCTATAGGTTGAAAGCCCGTCATAAGAAAGGTCTTAAGTGATTCATAAAATACCAGCCAGAACATAAAGTGGCCACTGAGAAATTACATAAATGTATAAATGTACATATATTTCTTCTTATACACTGCACTACATTCAGTACTTGGTGATGTCACCATTTTAAAATGTTATTTTAAAGAAACTAAATATAAGGTACGTGAATAATTATGAATAATACCATTTTAAATTTAAACACAATTTAAAATCAACAAAAAGAGGCAAAAAAGTTGATGTAAAATCATCTGTCTTCCCAAAAATGTATTTATTCTAAAGAGAAAAAGTTAAAAGCCTCCACTGAAAGTTGGTGGATTTTGAAGCCCAGAAAAGTGAGGCTCCGGTCATCATCAGCTTCCCGGGCCCAGCCGATCTTGAACATACTTGTTTATTAAGACAAGCTACAAACATATTGGGGCAGGAACTTTTACCATGTGGGCAACCAAGGCCATAACCTTGATGCCCCTGGTCTTTGGCTAGATGCCCATTGAAATGTTCCAATAAACAAGTTGAGTTTCTCCTTTGCCAAGAAGAAACTGCCTTGCCCCTTAAAAACAAAGTTCCTGCCCGGACATGGTTGTTTCCTCCTTCTGGTCTTTCTTAATACCTGAGTTCAAATACAACAGTACAACAGATTCAACATCCAAATGGTACAGACAAACGTCAAAGCTACCTTTGAAGAGACTCATAATATATATACAGACGAATCCAGCAATGTTTCACTGGACATTCAAGCAGGGTTTGTACATGTATTTCTGTTGTGGATTAAATCTGTCACCGCAAACACCTTGACTACAGCTATATAGTATAATAAATTGTGGACAATTTCAGAGGCCCCAACGTAAAACAGGATGGTATGGCAGCACCTTCAGAATGGTACATGAACGAGCAACAACCAACAACACTTGCTGCTCCTGAAGGGTCGAGGTGACTTCATGGGGCTAGACTTCCTCCGTCACCGTCGCTGCGGGGTTGGAGTGCCCACCACTTTTCACGCTGATCCTGGACAGCATACGCTGAGGGGAAGAAGGAGCGTCCGGTTCTTCATCATCGTCGCGCTGCATCTTGGCAAACTCAATAAACACCTGATGGTACAACAAAGAGAACAAAAACACAAACAAACAAGTTTGTAAGACCTGAGCAAATGCAGTTGTTGGCTCACTTGTATTTCTTTCCTTTAGCATTAAGGTGCATATTTTTTACACCACTTTTTGCACAGAAAAAAAAAGTTTTCTTGTCCATTTGTCTTATCCAATATCTGCTTAAGGAATCCTTTTCCCTTCTTGTTAGATTTCATATATCAACTTCCCAGCAACTGTTTGCCAGGAGCCTTTCTTCAAATCCACAAACTTTTTGGAAACAATCAACTAAATCTTTTGGAATTAAAAAACACTGCTTTCCTACCTGTTCTAGAGTAGCCTGGCTAAAACTGTACTCTTCAACATGAAGCGTCTCCTTGCCTGAAACCGACAATAAAGAAGGAAAGTTTCTCACACCCATTGAATCCCAGTTGTATTCATGTGGGTACTTTCTGCTGCAATGTCAAGGTTCTTGAGCTCACCTGTGTGATGCATAACCAACTTATTGCAACTGTTGTCCTGTCTCCTCCAAAGTTGGAGCACCTGAGGTTCCCTGAGCAGATTGTGAGCTTCTCACTAAAAGTCTGATTTGTTACTACACAGGCATGCAACTTGGACTTGGACGAAAAATAAGGAAATTCCGATCTTTACAAGTCTCTGTGCAGCGTTTTTCAATTTCTGATGGCATGAGTTTGAAGTGAAAAACAAAGCAATTAGCTGATCCGAGGAAATTTTGCGTGCTTGATTATAGCCTGTGAAATGGATCCAGTACCAAACTGACTTCTTTGAAATGCATGCAGATGTGCCCTTTTTTTCTTTACATCTTCCACCTACTATAGATATTCTCCAAGATGTTGACACGTTATTCTAGCTTTGGGATTTGTAAAGCTCTGAATGCTTGGATCTGTTCACATCGATGCAGAAACTGACAGAGGCCCTTCATCTTTAGTGCTGAGAATCACTTACCTTCCTCCAACGCAGCAAAGACCGTGGACAGGGAGATGGGGACCTCACTGGGCACCCTGTAAGTCACCCGCTCCCCAAACCTCTCAATCGCCTCGGCGCTGGGAAACACCTCTTTGATCTTCCTGTCCAGCGCCGACATCATCTCCTCCAGGAGCCTGGTGGCTTGACCGCTGGTGTGGTCCATGGAGTAGTAATCTGGACCCGGGTTCAGTTTGATCTCCAGGACGTAACCCCCGCCGTATTTGCCCTTCAGGTGCTGAGTTGTACCAAGACACCTTCAAGGAAACAAACTCTTTTTTTTCAGTTATTGCATTCCATTTCTTTTTTTGGGGGGGGGATGTGTGAGGATATGACAGAAATTATTCTTTTGTTTTGGATAACCTCAACCCTCGCAGAGGATTTGCTTTACAAACTGTACACGACACAACGTGAACGAATAGGGCGGTTTGTGCATGTGATTTTGGTAAACATCTATGCAAAACATTACGGTGTTTGAGCATAACACTAGGTAGCAAAAATCCAACAGAATCCCCCCCCCATATATATGCTATATAAATATGTCGGCATTATAATGTTTTTACAAGATCACATACTGCAGCTGGCCAGAGACCATGATACCGACGCGAGAGCAGACTGCATCTGCCTCCTCCATGGAATGCGTCGTCAAGATGGCACCTCGGTTGTCACGGAAACTGGAAATGATGGTGTTCCTGTCGAGACGAGACAGACTGTCAGTGATCGGCCACACTTTTCTGGCTTGCTATCTGTTCACATGTACGGCTGAATACAGACATTCATTTGAGTGGGATTGGTACCCGGACTCCTTAAACCTTATTGCTGTTCATGACAGGGTGCAAGAAGTGATGTTCCTGAGACTCACAGGTGCCAATCCGACTGCAGTCAACTTACCAGACAAATCGTTTGGAGGTTGGATCCATGCCAGTGGAAGGCTCATCCATCAAGACAATTTTGGGCCTCCCCAACATGCTGAGAGCAAAACAAAGCTACAAAACCAACAACAAACAGAGAAAGTTTCAATTTCCTGTCAACTGCATTCAGTGGTATTTTGTCTGAGATTGAGACCTGACATGTCCCTATAATTGAGTCATGTTGCAGGTGCACAATGGGGAGTCAGGTTGGTACCTGTGGCTCTTTCCTTGCCTTTCAACTCTGCGGCCCGGGTTTGAATACCCTGTCTGTGTGGGTCACCGCCTGCACATTCTTCTAGGGTCTTCCTCCCACCTCTGGGCCTGTTTGGATCCGAATCTCAATCAGTGATTTGACGTGGGTTCAGTGACACCAGGTCCCACATGATGGGTAGAGCGTACCAGCTTCGGCAACACTGATTGCAAACCAGATCCGTGCGGAAACAAAACAGGCCTCTCAAACTGTCATTCATGAGGCTGGTTCCCTCTGTCTCCTCTCTGCAGCTATTTTCAGCTAAAGTGCCCTTGGCATTTTTTTAAAAATCCTCGGTTTCGTTACCAGAAATGGTTTATACTAGTTGAACAGAACTTACAAATAAATGAACCCAAAATAAATCGTTCTGTGAACCTAACACCTGCTTCTTGCAGGCACATACTACACCTTTCGTTTGGTTCCTCCTGACAACTTCTGAGCTCTTTTGTCGGCATGTTCAGAGATCTTGAGACCATCCATGTAACTGCAGTGATTAGAAAAAAAAAGGATAGCACAGCCACTGTGAGCAAAATGAAAGCAATCCCTGCAAAGAAATCCAATCTTCTGAATTTGGGTGTTAAATCAGCATCAGACATGGTTCTTAAAAAACTTCTTACTGTCAAATACTATTTGGCACTTCTGTAGCGGTTCCATGACTTTCACTTGGAATAAGCAACCTTCTCGTTTTTGTCTCACTTCGTTCCCCGGTAAGGTAAACTGTCAATTTACACCCTAAGCACTGGACTGCAAACCCACAATGCACCAGTGGTGTTTTTCGCAAGCCACCCAAGCAATGCCTCCAGTACCTTATCATTTAATACAGGAACAATAAAAAAGGACAGTATCAGTGAGAGTTCATCAATGGATTGTGCTCACATTAACTGGGGTACTTGTAAGTACATGTACTTGTTGGGACTTGTTTGTTGGGACTTGTAATTACAATGTAAATATGAAAGAAAAGTACTACAACAATGCATACCACCCCTTAAATTCTTTCCCCTTGCCTTTTATCACCCAACTCCACCCCCAACTCCACCCCTCCCCCCTCCCCCAATGAGGCATCCACCAGGCACTCACTGGTTAGCTATAGCCTCGATGTCACTGGGTTGAATTCCTTTCAGCAGCCCGTACAGCTCGATGTGCTCCCGCATGGTGATGTTCTCATAGAGCGGGTCGTGCTGGGGGCAGAACCCCATGACGTGGAATGCTTCACTCAGGGATGAGGTGATGCCATAACCAGCAATTTGGACCTGATGGGCGGAAGGAGAAGTTATAACATTTCAAAAAAGGTGACTTAATCAGACTTCTTGATTCGCGGAAAAGTTCTCTGATCTTAACAGAATCTGCAGCATATCTTCCATGAATTCCAATCAAATTAAGTTCTCAAATTAATTGATCTCCAGAGCATTAAGAAATTCTGAAAAGACTGTGCTCCCTTTGGAAGTTTGCTAAATTAATTATTGATTAATAAGTGATTAATTATTACACATGAAATTGTTCCCACAGCTGGACCCACTTGTGAACGTAACCTTAACCCTACAGCCTACTTTGGCTAGAAACCCTGCCAGATGCATCAAATTCCATCATTTTTCAAAGTGGCTTGCCTGCCCAGTGTAACACCATCCAACAGGTCAACTCTCCCCTGGACAAAACAGCCTGGGAGTCTGTGGTCGACAGTCGCCACAAGATCCAACAGTGGCATTGTTCAATGGGACTAGATCCCTTTGTCTTAACATGGCCATTTTCTTCGGCTGCTGTTGAGAGCCAAGTGTATCAGAGTACATCAGACTTTTTCACCTGATGCACTGGGCTGTGTCTGGCAGGGTTAGGGTTAGAGAAAACAAGGTTCAACCACCTGTCCTTTGGTAGCACCAGTATTCGCTGTGATGACGTTCATGGAGGTGGTTTTACCAGCTCCGTTGGGTCCCAGGAGGCCAAATACCTCCCCTTCATTCACGCTGAGTGTCAAGTTGCGGACAGCCACGTTGATGGGCCCAGTGCTGTCCTGCTTCTTACAGCAGCCCCCACTTCTCTTCTGGAACTCCTTGCGGATGCCACAAACAGCCACTGCGCATTTCTGCAAGGCAAAACCAAGGGAAAAAATGAAAAGGTAGAGTCAGAACACTCAAAAGTTACATGTCATTCCAACAATTAACATGCCAGCTCGTTGGGGAAGCTAGAAAGGCAAACGTGCCGTAGAATTGACCTATGGAGGGATCGCACTTCACATGTCATTCCAGCAATTAACATGCCAGCTCGTTGGGGAAGCTAGAAAGGCAAACATGCCATAGAATTGACCTATGGAGGGATCAAGCTTCACATGTCATTCCAGCAATTAACATGCCAGCTCGTTGGGGAAGCTAGAAAGGCAAACATGCCATAGAATTGACCTATGGAGGGATCGCACTTCACATGTCATTCCAGCAATTAACATGCCAGCTCGTTGGGGAAGCTAGAAAGGCAAACATGCCATAGAATTGACCTATGGAGGGATCGCACTTCACATGTCATTCCAGCAATTAACATGCCAGCTCGTTGGGGAAGCTAGAAAGGCAAACATGCCATAGAATTGACCTATGGAGGGATCAAGCTTCACATTTTTCAGTGGTTCCTTGCCATGTTTGAGGAACCATTACCAAGAACCACAGGTCTGCAAGGGGCCTATTGAAGGCAGGTTGTAGGACTGTATATATGGGAACCAAGTGCCTGACTACTCAACTGTTGATATCAGGAGATTTGTAAAATTTGAGAGCCGGATGTCCACAATCAAATTTACAAATTCCTTGGTAACTTTGCAAAGGAAGAAAAAGAAAGACTGTAAAAGGGTTTGAACAGAAAATTTGAAAATAAAATCCATGCTTCATGGAATGCTGAAAGAGATTCACGTTTACATCTAAAGATTGCTGATGGGACGGTGTTGGCAATTTCATTTCATTTTTTTACATATTCTTTTCCTTTTTCTATAAACTTTGGGGTTTTTAAAAGTTGTGTCCAAGTACCCGCCCTTCATTTCAAAAGGTTATTACATGTACCTTTCCATATTTCCTGTACATAAACAGTGCTGGTGCACTGGTAATGTTATGGTGAACAAAAACAGCTGTGTGCAAATGAGTGTGCTGATTCACTGACTCACCTCAGGATGATGACCTTGGTTGAACATGCCCTCCACTTTCTCTCGCTCCGACCTGACGTCGCTGTCTTCGTCAGGGATGTGGTCACTGTTTGCAATCACATGCCCAACTTTCCCTTCGCTGTACAGGTAGCAAAGAAAAATCATGGGAAAATTTTGGACGAGGACTCGTGCCGTTTGTGACAAATGTTTGTGCCCTCCGCCTTGTATTACAAGCCTTAAAACCTTGAATGTCAATTTTGACGGGCATTTTTTCGTCTCATGATGTCAGATAAGGGTTGGACATTTGCACGTTTAAACAAAAAAGTTTCATATCCGTTTACACATTTTTGCAAACATTTAAACCGAACCGCCCCTTTAGAGGTTTGTCATTTTGATTGACAAAATCTTGTTTCATTTTGATTGTAAACGATGCCTGAAAAATATAATCGGATTTTCGGAACACTTTACTGCTCCGTCATATCAAATGAATACCATGAATTCATCACCGAAACTTTGTGTTAACTATTAAAATTGTATACAATTTGTTGTGTTTAAAGTTTTCAATGACATCATGGTAAAGGTAGGACATTTACACGTTTAAATGTTTAAAATGTGTTTGAAAGTTTTCTGAATGTTTTTCAAATTAAATGTAAATTCCCACCCTTAATGTCAGAACACTAAATGAACTCTTAAATATTACCTAAGATAAATCCAGCGCCCGACAACTATTTTTTTCCGGTGAGAATACGAACAAATTTCTTACAAGACATAGTCAAAGCTCGCAGGCTTTAGATTCTGTACAATTATGGGTTAAATTAAGACAAGGTAAGTCGACATCTGTCACGATCTGGGACAAAGTCAGATTTGCAATCAGAGCACATCAGTATACCTTTAGTAGAATGTACCGATGTGTATTTTGAAAGAGCCAAAATTGTTGCATTATGAGTACATTTCTGGTCGCTCCATGTGACAAATCTCTTCTGTGAGATAGCTTGGTTCTAACAGAACCAAACAGTGTAAAATATCGCCTCAACGACTCACCCAAGACAACTGCCACACAATGCAGCTGCAAACTTACTCCCACTTGAACTTGAACACTTAAGTCTTCACCTCCTTTCATTGTCAGATTGCAAAGGTGTTACCAGGGATGCGTACCTGAAGAAAAAGGTGTCCTTGAGATTGCCTCCCGTGGACTGGATCTCCAAGAATCGCAGAAGGAAGAATATGCACACATGAGACACGAGCAACTGCCAAAAAAAAGAGTCAAGGCCAAGGCAGATATAAATCGCAGAAGCTACACCTAGCTGAAATCCGAGGGATTAAATCTGAACCATCATCCTTCATGGGGGGGGGGTAAGTCAGAATACGACGCTAGCTTGGCGTGTGCACTCAAGGGTGGATTCAGTATCCAATTCTGTTGAAGGAAGGGAAAATGTTTTGTGCCTGGCGAATCTTTCATGGGGTCGGGGAATAGTTTGGAGTTTCTTACAATTAACCCTGTACGGCCTTTTTGATTTTAGGGGGGGGGCTCAGGGAGGAACATCTGACAATGTTCAACTTAAAACATCAAATCCAAGTTTCTTCCACATTGCAGCTCAATGGAATCATCTGTGCAACAGGGCTGTGTTAACAAATACTGGCACCACACAGCTTGAAAGTCTCACGTGTGAAAGCAAGTTTGTCATCACGAATATTTGAAAAAACAAAAAGAAAAACAAAAACAAAAACAAGAATGAATTATTAAGACACAAAACTGCCCTGCCAAGCAAACGCCTAAACCCTCAACTTCAATTTTTGGCTCACAAACAAGAATTGAATTGACTATTTTTGCAACTGTGACCTTCACACTCGACACTACAGTTTGGCCCCCAAATGCAATAGGCTTTCTGGGATAATCAAAGTGCAATCCCTAAACCTTATCTGAAGTTCATACACAAAGTAATTCTCAATCTATCACGATGACAAGAATATTCCAGTCACAAACTTACGCACCAGATATCTGTTTTACATACAAAGTGTAGACTTTCCTTTGTTCTCCTGTGGTTAAGGAAACTTGAGGAAAATGTTCCTTTTTCTCCCACAAGGATAACTCCTTTGAGCTGGATTTTTGATGATGATTCCCTGGACTGTTCCTCTTCATTTTGCCACGGATAACCTTGACCTCAAAATGCATCTGAAACTGTTTTTCAGAGAAGGTGAAACATTGTGTGGACATGTGCGAGTCCACACTATGTCACTGCACCCTATATTATGTGGGCTTCTTTTGTACAGAGGTCCACACTATGTACATGTATAACACGCCTGCACACACACACACCCAAGTGTGTATTTGCCTGCAACTGGGGACCCCCTATTGTTCCTCTTTTGTTTGTACTTTTTTACAAGACCACCCATATGTTTTGTACACAGTTGTCAATCGGGGACCCTCAGTCAATCGGGGACCCTAATGTCCTCTATCGTTCAGTGTCCCCAATTGAATGCAGAAACAAACTCACACCAACAAACAAAAGGACAAGGCAGAAACAGCATTCCCCTTCAACTTCATTGGCGGGGCATGACAAAGATTGGGAAGTGATCATTAATTGGCTGCACATATCATGTGGACTCACGCAGAATAAAGTTGGCACAATGAGCGTGTCAAAATTGAAGTAGTCTCCAAAGCTTAGCTCATCCAACGTCTGCGAGAAAACTGCAACTTGGTATACCTGTGTAGATTACAATAAAAAAAAATGTAAACATTAATGTGCAGGAGAGAGTGTATTTGATCACGTAATTACCATGCCTGTCTCCTAGGTTACTTCAATATCACGAGTAACCAAAGAAATAAAACTTCATAAAAAATGCATGTAGTACCACATAATTTTAATGTAGCTCCTTCGGTCAAACGTCTAAACTGACCGCATGGTGAAGAGCACCTCAAAAAGCAAAACAGCAAGCCAAACTAAACTGCGACTAGTACAATCATGAAGCTCATCTAAACGAGGAAAACCATTTATATCAGCTGATTTGAGATACATGCCATGTTGGACAGGAGGCTGTTAGCCAAGGGATGGTCAATTCTCTCTGGCGGCAGGGATGGATTAATGCAGGGGTTATAAAAATCTACCAGTGGTTGATAAACAGTTGTTGATCAAACTTAAACATGTTTAACTGCAAGTTTCTGGCTTGGAGACGAATATATTGGGATGTATGGTATTTGACTGTCCATTTAAATTATGTCCTAAGCTTCACTCAGACATGATGTTGGCTCAGTGCCTTTGAGTAAGCAGACAGGAGGGCCCAATACATAGCACCCATTACTCTGTATTGACAAGACCGCACAAAACCATCACAAAACCATTGCAAGACCAACACAAGATCACAAGTCTGAATGCGAGCCACAAACCATCCGAATAAACTGCAGCAAAAGTATTTCTTTGCCGACGTTCACCCCGTTGCTAGCGACTAGTCTTTTGACTGGTCTTGTGTCTGGTCTTGTGACAGTCTGAGCTACAACGCTGCCTGAACTGACCGCTCCTTTACCTTATCAATGTAGTACAGAAATCCGAAAATGGTGTACGGAGGGAAGAGGATGGAGAACACCAAATGTATGGCCGCTGCAGGAATATTGTAAGCCGAGAAATCAAGAACGAGGGTAGGAACAGCTAGAATGATTGCACCCTTGGGAAAAGAAAAACAAAAAACAAAATCAACAACAGTGGTCAAATTCACAGTGTTTACTTGCTCAAGGGTCAGATTTTGGCCAATTCACAATAACGAGGCCAGTTGTTACAGGCTATTTTGGGTGGGATTCCCGGTTTGGTACCCTGTACTCTGCTTGTGCTGTCTGACAGTTTGAGCACCAACCTAATTTGGTCATATTCCCTGACTGAGTGCTTTGCATGTGACTAGTACACACTCGCTTCCAAGTCATGTCTACATGAGAGTTGCATGGTTATCTTAGTCCACTTCAAAATTTCTTGGCTGGGGCTCACACTAACACACATGCCAATGGCAACAGCCATAAGCTGCCACAAGCCATGTATAATATTTCTCTACAATGATCAAGGAATGTGGAAATATAGTACAGTCAGACCCCATGTTGTCACTGGTACCGTATACCAGGCAACTTGGGAAAAAAAATCCCCACTGTTCATCCCCCACAGTGAGCTTGACTTCTTTTTCAGCCATCGAGGATTCTGCATGCGAGGGGATGGAGATGCGGTCAAAAGAACTTGGCTGTTTTGAAACTTGTCACAAACACGTGACCTTCATAATAAACTATGAAGTTTTCCATTCAATACGGCCGTTTTCACAATAGTGCGGCACCAAGAGTTTGTAACGGTTGGCCAAATACAATGCGCGAAATCTGTCGACCCAATGCACATTTGGAAAGGGTAGACAGATTGTGCGCGTTGTGATTGGCGAATGCGTTGCAAACTCTTGGTGGCTCACTATTATGAATTGCCTGTATTCCAACATGGGGTTTGTTTTTATGGTCGTTTCTATTTCACATGCTCACTCACAGCCACCTGTGTGTAGTGTGCACGCCAGTGGAAAAAATTAACAGTTTTGGCCGACTTATCTTGGAAAACCGGCATTTCAAGAGACGGTAACGTCTGATTTCTATAAAATTGAGGTCAAAATGGCCACAAGATATAACTCAAATATGTTGTGAAGGCTTAGCAAGATAAACAAAAATTAACTTCACCAGTCTTGGCGAAAATGTACAGGTATTGGAGGACTGTGATTCCTCAGGCTCCTTTCTGGTTTAATAAGAAACAGCAACCTGACCGCAACTCACATAGAAGAAGATTAACTGCGAGGCTGACTGGCACGTCTTGTAGTCATCAAAGAGGAAGGCCACGCAGTAGCTGAACAGCACCAACAGCGGTGAATAGATGATCATGAAGATGAAGAACATAAACATGCCGCCGCCAGTGGCCAGCGAGGACCCACCGGTGGCAGCGCTGATGATGAGAATGATGATGGCAGCCACCACGGTGATGAAGTAGACCTGGACCGTGTCGATCAGGAGGTGGGAACACCAGTAGTTGCTCGCTTTCACCCCCGAAACCCTCAGCTGGGTCCGCACTTTCTCCTGTTTGAAGGACAAGAAGAAATATAAAAACGAGAATGATGTGTTGACAAATGCACATGCCCTGTCAAGTCCATTCCCAAACCCATGAAAATCGTCTCCATCAGGAAAACCACAAACTTTGTTTTAACGATACCTTGACACTAAACCTATGTAGTCTAAAAATTGAAGGAACACCAAGATCCACTCACAAAGTTAAAAATTGCTACACAAAGCCCTTCTCAAGTTACGGTGGGAAAAAAATTTCCATTGTTAAAACCGTAATGACCCTGACCTTTGACCTAGGGTCCGGGAGGGCATAACAAAAAAAGAAAACTTTTGACTACAAGTGAGGGAATCTGAGGGAAAGTTTCTAAAATGTCATCAACAATAGTGAAGAAATACATGAGGAACAAAGACTGTTTAGAGTGGAAAGAGCCCAGGAGTGCTTTAGACCGGCTTCAGGTCACAGACACAAGGAAACAAAGAGTCAATAACTGGTATTCCTCACTACATACATGGCTTTCATGAACTGAGTGGTTGAGATATTAAAAGTTTCTCCATATTTCAAACTTTGAGCTCCAAGAACGAACAAGTTTCTGACTCCACATACGAGTGAAATAATGAAGCTTTCTTCAGAAAAACACCACACTGAATCTTGGTTAACCACATGCTGCCGGGTGCTTTTAAAAATGCAGTGCACACGTACCGGTGATTTTCAAGACTTCATTTTTCAAAATTCTTCAAAAATTCATCATTTCATTCAATGGATGTTTACACCCACACGAATGACTATTTGGTGGCTACTCTACGCAGACAGGTAACCTTCATTGACTCCTGAATATTTCGGCCAGGCCTGCTGCCCTGTAAAGAGAGCCCAGAATTGTGAGGTGTTGCGTAATTTCCTTTGTCCCCAGTGAATGCGAGTGGCGTCTTTTCAAACGCAGCTGGATTAGCACGCAGTGGTGCTGTGTCGCTCATCAATGGGGCCCTGGAGCTTTTTTATCCACAGTGTAAATCCGCGGGCGCACTTTGCCCAAAACAGTGGTATACTGTTTAAAAACAGAGACTGATTACCTTCGAAAAATGATGGCAATTCCTAGCAGCAGGTCTTTTGTTCCGAGTACGGTCTTTTGTTGTCCCATTTCGGGCACCCCGGCTCTGCGTATAAACCCATGGTGCTCGAAATGGGGTTCCCCGGCAGCAAGTGGTTGATACCAAAACAGTACATTTTCTCCCTTTAACAAAAAAATTGGAAATAGCTTTGACACACCTGTCTCTCTTTGACAATGTTGGTACAGTAACCTATGGGAACAAAACAAATGGCCATGGCCAAGAAGAGAACCAGGAAGAACCCAGAGTTGAAGGAGTAGCTCATGGCACGGGACGGCAGCGGGTGGTTGGCGAACGTCAGGTTCAAGAGAGTCTCTGTCGGTGTCTCCAAGGCGACCAGGACATTGCCAAGGACACTCAACAGGATGGGCAGGGAATGCTGGGCAGTGTCATTGTACAGAGCCAGGAAATCACCCTGGAAGTTATAAATTAACAAACTAATTAGAGTTGATGTCATGAGGGCTGTTTCAAATATATTGATTATTCACATTTTCGATCATCAATCGATTATTCGAATAGCAAACTGCCGGTTCAAATATTCGAGTAAAAATATCATCCCATATTAAAGCCGAACATTTGAACCGACCGGTCTGGTTTGGTTTGGCAATTTTTGGTTCGAAGAGTTCAGGCAGCTTCATTGTATCCATGCGACTTTGAAGGCGACAATCGCATGCAAAACACCTGTAATGCTGGCCAGTACCTTTTGACCGGTGCTGAGTGATTGAAATGGGGGGGGGTGTAAAATGATCAAGTTTCAAATATTTGGTCAAAAGCAGTTTTGAATATCGAATACTGAATTATTTGAAAACAAACAGTCTTAGATTTCCGCGAGCAAGGCATTTTACCTCAATAAGGCAATGGCATGTGACCTACACCCTCAAGAGTAAAGTCCGATTAACAACATGCCAAGTTTAAATTCTCACAAAAAGAACACTGCTTCCGTACCAAAAAAACTTGTGGTAACTTGTGTGAGGCTTGCCAGAATCATTAGATACGCTAAGAGTACCGTTAGAATGGGAAATTTGTTTGAAATGCAAACTTGTAATACAGAAAAAAAAATGAGCCAGACAGTTTTCAAATTGCGAATAAATACTCATTTTTCCTCAGCCAGAAGTAACTGGACCATGCCAGTGATCTTGGTGAACTGATGACTTTTCAAAATTGAGTTTCATAAAGGTAAAAGAAATTCTACACAAAAAATATTCGAGGACTTCAAAAGAATGGTTCACACAGTTGCAATTTTAAAAGAAGACCTTAACAAAAAACAAAGGCAGGAAATAAAACTTGCAACAGGATACGACATCCACGATTCTGGATGCAAATTGTCAGTGCTGAATGGCTATTGAGACGATACCACAAAAGCTATTGAAATAACGTGGCGATGAAATGCTGGGAATGCGGCCGCTCTAACTAACTCACCGGTGGTCCTAGGCTATTGACTATGGTGGCCATGCTGTGCGGGGCCACTGAGCTGAGGTTACTCATATCAGGAATGTTGCTGACTTTCAAGCCCAGGCGATCTAACTGATTCAGTAAGGGCTGGATATCTGCAGAAGACGAAGAGACAATGCTATATCGAGGCACTGTACACTGTGTAGATTTGTACCGAAACATTTGGAAAAATCTTCAGAGCCGTTTTAAGGGGCTACTTTCCTTGAAGTCCCTTAAAATACACATCCCATGCCTCTTGCTCCTATTTCTAATTTGTTGATTCTGGACAATTAGGGAAACTGTCGCTGTGGTCTGTTGATTAAAAAACTCACTGAAGAGCGTAAAAGAATTGCAAAGCCATAACGGCAACATCCCAAGCACTCCTGCTCCGCAGGGTTCCCATGGCATTTATTAGAACGGGTCTTGATGTCTGAACGAGTAGAAAGAAAGAAGCTATTGTTTCAGTTGACAGTACCAAATTTTGGCAGACTTAAGAAGTCCTGACAGGTGCCCTCGTGGGGCGCTAAGATGGCCAAGTTCAGGAAACTGCACAGTATAATTTCTTTGAGATCTGACTAGATAGAATTTGTTTCGACAATAACATGATTCAACTATTCCACATGGGTCATTCCATGAAGTTCAGGCACAGTTTGTGACGGCGTCCCTTCTTACATCGGTAACTTTTATTGCCCTTTATTTTCACATTACAACAGATTAATTCATATTATTCAGCAAAGATGAAGCACACCACTGCAAGAACCTGGCAAGATTTAGAACAATGTCAATTTAGAATCCACATGCAGGGAAAAAAGATGTTTATTTTCACTGATGTAACAAGGGATGCCGTCACAAACTATGCCCAAACTTCATGGAATGACCCATATGCATATGCGGGATGCACACTGAGCTTAATGTAGCTGCATTCTGAAAGGAAGCAAGCGACCAACAATATTTTGCAATATCGAATACTTGCTTCCAAAAGCTTTTGCATATGGAATTAGCCCGTTCCAGAGCCCTGTCTTATGAGGCAGTTGAGAAGAAAGAAACCTATGGAGCTCCCGAAGAAAGAAAATGGCCTGTGGTCGAGGATGTGATGGTTGCTTCAAATCATTTCTTGCCCTGATCTGTTTCCTGAGATGGTTGTTTAATCCCAACTTACCGCCGGCCACTGTCAAGTTATTCTGGTACAGCAGAGGGGACAGCAACGGTAGGGTTGACGGGGAATCCATCTGCAAGTACAGGCCGGGGTCAAGGGTCAGACTGGATGGATTATCAACCTGGCCAATGCCGAAGCTGATGGTGGAGGATAGGACCACGGAGAGCACAATGTAGATGATCGGGAAGAAGACGCGCGAGAAGTAGGTCTGCATCAAATCAAGGAGAAAACCGAGACCATGGTGACGAGAGGTCTAGACCTTACGTCATCTTGTCTTAGGCTAACA
Source organism: Acanthaster planci (assembly GCF_054643075.1). Classification (NCBI taxonomy): domain Eukaryota; kingdom Metazoa; phylum Echinodermata; class Asteroidea; order Valvatida; family Acanthasteridae; genus Acanthaster; species Acanthaster planci. The sequence goes on from NC_141783.1 coordinate 16,484,019, forward strand.
AGACAGCCATATCATGTCTTGCTTCTTGAATTCTCAAAGTTTTGAATAAATCCATATCTGAATAGTGTATCACTGAATAGGCACTATTCCACCCAACATGCAGCACTGCCGCGCTGAAAAAAAAAAAAAAAAAAAGAATTTCCATTCTAGACGTAAATGGAAGTTCCATTTGCTCAGTAAGAGGGAATCTCTGGACTCGAAGATGATGCAAGGATTTACTCAGTGATGAATGTTCAACACTGTTGCAGTGAAAAGAGTAACCCATTCGAATACTACTGGAATGGAACATTTCAACTGTCACTTCAAGAAATTCCTATATAATACTGTTCCAACAAACATTTATTTTCACTCCACAAACTTAAAAGGAAAGTTGCCAGATGTTTTACAATTATATTCAAAAATTTCTCGCTTACTGGCCAAAGGTACATTAACCTACTTTTTTGTGTTAACCTGCCACAATATTTGGGCTTCTTTGAATCTCATCTGACAATCTTCTCTTTAACGACAACCTGCTACAATGTCGGTTCCTGCTAGTGCCGACTCCCCAAAGATGGACTTACTCCGGGATCCCGTATCATCTGCTTGAAGAGGAGTATGCACAACCCCCTAAGCTGGTACTTATTGGGCTCGAGGGGAGCAGTGATGAGGTGCTCCACATTCAGCGACACGGACTCACTGCTGCCCACTGCCATGCTCTGATAATTGCCGTTGAGGCTGTTGACAGCAAGAGGGGTGGTGTCTACAGGTAGACAAGTGCAATAAACAGCCACAGGTAAATTGGCCGGGTCATCAAGAATAATGACCGATAATGGAGGGATTACGAGTGAACGTGCCATCAGACACGGACAGAAAGAGAGACGTGACAAACTTAAAACCATTGTCGTCTGTTGCTAGCATTGTGCACATTCAGATGAAAAATGCACCAGCAACTCTTGTTTGCTGTGTCCAACCAACACACATGGCAGCTCTGCTTGGTGCATTTTCTTGGAACAGAAATTCAGAACAAAATATGGAAGGCTTGCATTAACACATATAAGGTAAATCCTCTTCTTTTGTTTGAGTTGTGTGAGTTTGAGAAAAAAACTTAACCCTAGGGTTAATGTTTCAGAACAGTGTGTTCCCAACACATCTCCTGACGACGAACAGGGTACAAACCGTTGGAAATGAAGGCACTGCTAGCTCTCAACACTTTGTTCGTGTCCACCGGGCAAACCTACTCGTCCCGTTCAGCTTGGTCTTTTTAAAAAGAGAATCCAGGGTTGCAGCCAGTCATCACGGCAATACCTGTTGCATTTTGAATTTCATTTTCCTCGGTGTCCTCCATTTCTTCATCGTTCAGTTTCAGGAAGACTTCCTCCAGTGTTGTCATGGAGACACCGTAAGACTGGATGCCCAGCTGCTTGGCAACTGTTGCGCCATCCTGCCCACTGGTCTCTTCGAATGCTCTGAACAAATCTGTATCATATAGTTTGAAAGAAGGCTCCTTTTAAACACACACGCCATTGTTTTCTGTTTTCTTCAATACACAGACAAACAAATCACCAGATGTGGCAGAAACAAACTGACAGATGGGAAGACTACTCAAGGCCCCAATTACCAGGGAACTTGCTGGTGTCCTCTAATGGGAGTGTGTAGGCGAGCTCCATGCCATGGCTACGAGACATCTGACCGTTGGGGACCTGTGCTGTAACCAGCTGCGTAATTCTGTCAACATCTACATCCGGCTCCACAACCATACTGGGAAAAAAATACAACAAAATCAACAACTGTTTTTCAATATTCTCGTTTTGACATGAGAGACTCCCACTGAGACAACCATATCACCACGTCAACAACACAACACAAGAGAAAACTCTTTTAATGTTATTTTAACCGTCTTCTTTTAATTCTCTCATTTCTAACAGCTCTATTTTCGGCTTGTGCGCCACAGGAAAGAAAAACTGTGTTTAAAAACCACTTCATTCAGAGATCTGCAATTGAATTTTAAACAAATTCAAAACAAATTCCAATATGAAGGCCCTATGCTATTTAGCAGCAAACTATGGAAAAATAACATTGGTTTACATGATGTAAATCCAGGGAAGGGGAATTCAGTCACTGCCTCTCATCATGCGTGAGGTCCAATTCACTGTCACCATTCTTTTGAGACCACCACTAAACCTTCCAAGCTTTAGTGAGCTGTGTGGCCCTAAAATACTGGAAGTCAACTAATGTTCTTCCTCCCATTGAGCGATATCAATTCATCATGTAAAAATCATCCCAACCAAAAAAGCACAACACACAAAAGCCACTCGGCACATCATTTCATTTGCCCACCTGTACTTTCACGGATGATGTTTTTCCTTCAGACTTTAAATTTTTCTGCCAAGTGACCAGCCTTACTTGCAGCAGGGCCGTGTTCATCTACTTCAGCACAATCTACTCACCCAAGATGATAACCAATGCCGAATCGATTCTTCAAGAAGAGTGAGGAGCCATAGCAACGGAGATTGCCCTGTGACATCACCGCTTTACGATCTGCAACCAAGACAGTATATAATTGAGCAATGTGGAAATTGAACGGGTCAGCCAGATCCACCATACAGGACACCAGGCTCTTTTCACCAAACCTCTCTGCTGAGTTTACTTGAAAAACAAGGCCAAACTACTGGCCAAGCTCTAGCAACAGCTGATTTTAACAATGTCTATACACCAACGCTGCCTCTGACCTGCCAAGATGTCTGCCTCATCCATGAAGTGCGTAGTGAGGACCATAATCCTCCCCTGTCGCTGGCTCTTAAGGAGATTCCACAGCTGCCGGCGAGAGTACGGATCCATGCCACTACTCGGCTCGTCCAGAAACAGAATCTGAAATAGAAAAAAGAGAAATGATGAAGACAGCATCTACAATGAGCTGCAACTTAACAGTCCATGAATTCTCACGTATCAGTAAGCCCGAGTTAAGCAGCCTGAATTCAGGATTTTGGCCAGGCCGCTCTAGATTCAAGCGTAACTTATTAGCCACTGTAATCTTTCTGAGGGGATTTCGTTACAGGTTAAGTGCAACAAAGAATTTACTGCAGAAAAACCCGAACTAAACCACTTGCTGCCGGCTGTAATTTGAAGTTGCATGATGTAAAACCGGGAGATTTTCAAGATGTTTAGTTTTCAAAATTCTTTAAAAAATCATCACTTCATTTACTGGACGTTTACACCCACACGAATGACTGCCTGGTGTCTACTCTACTCTAACAGACAACATCTATCGATGCCCGAGTATTTCAGCCAGGCCTGTCGCCTGGTAAAAAGAGCCAAGATTGTGCGGTGTTATATAAGTTTATTTTGTTCCCGAAACTGGCACAGTGCGCTTCTGGCATCTTTTCAGTAGGGGCCAGATTAGCATGCAGTGGTATTGTATCGCTCAGCGCTGGAGCACTTTTGTCAGCGGTGGTAATCCGCTTACGCTAAATGCCACAAACAGTGGTATAATCTTTCAAAACAATGACAGATTTTCTCCTCTATTGGCAACTGAAAAAATGTAAGACCCTCCCTCCTACCCTCCCACCCACCCCTAAAAAAGGGCTGGTTACAAACGACAGTCAGAATTCTGAGATCGGTTTGACGGACATCCAGGTATTTTTCTGTAACACTTACCTTAGGGTCGCCGATGAGTGCAATTCCCACACACAGCTTGCGTTTCTGCCCACCACTGAGATCTTTGGACTGCGTGTTTTCGGACTGATCCAACAGCGTTAGCTTCAGAATTTTCATCACCTGACAAGCAATGAATAAAACCAACGAGATCAGAAACGATAATTCTAAGCAATCGCATGGTAAAAATGTAGGGTCTGTAGAGAGCTGATATGGCAGACGTTTTATTTTATCAGCATGGTAGGGGGTATGGAATGCCTCGTCCAAGGATATAACACGCTGTCAGCAGGAGGATTTGAACCCCCAGCCCTCAGGTCATGAGTCGTGGACCCCAACCACGGGTCCACACACACATATAAATACCTGCTCTTCGATATCCTCCGTGGGTACCCCCTTCAGTCCGGCGTACACCTTGAGGTGCTCCCGCGGCGACAAATTCTCAAACAACGTGTTCTCCTGGGGACATACCCCGACCATGGACCTGATCTTCTGCATCTGGATGGGATCCCGGATGCTGTAGCCATAGATGGTAGCCTGGCCGCTATCGGCCGCTATCAGGCCGGTCAGGGTGTTGATCAAGGTGGTCTTACCAGCCCCGTTGTGGCCAAGGAGGCAGGTGATCTGGCCCTCGTAGATGTCCAGGCTTACTCCTGTTAACAGACAGATAAAAATGGATCGAGTTTACGTCATGCATTCTTGTCCTTGTGGTTACACAATACCCTCTATCGGTAACTAATATATTCTACATGGCACACTTTTATATTTACCGGTTATTATTCATAAAGAATAGCAAGAACGTTGAGACTTCTTTTGGGGGAGATCATTCTGTACCTTTGACAGCGAGAACATCTTGCTTTTCCTTTCCTCCTTTAAATGTCTTAGACAAGCTGCGGATCCTTCAGACAAGGAAAAAAAAACACTTTCAGATATTTAAAGGTACAAAACTCCATGGTCCACAGAAACAACATTTTGAGAACTTGATCGTTTAGATGCTAGATATACACACAAAGGTCTATTTACAGCCCAAACGAAGGAAGACATTTGAAGCATGCAGTACAACAGATGGTCTCCACTGCTCCTCATGTTCTTCCACTGAGCTGTCATGCCAGTTTGCCATGTGTCCAGCACATAGCCAGTTACCCATATAATCAAAGGATGGATGCCAACTTGACACTTTTGGTTTCAAAGATTCAAGTTTAAAAATTGGATTGCATAGTGCTGAAGTTGAGTACTTCACAAGTACTAATAATCCTTCACCGGTATTTGCACCTATTATTAACAAAATACATCGAAGTACCTAGTGTCGATAAAAACCGCAAGTTCTTCATTTCAAAGTATCACAGAGACATCCTCCGTCCAATGTTCACCCATGGTTAGCAGAGATAATGCTTTTCACGACTTAAGTGCTGACTTCATTATCAGTCTAGCACCACACCTCCTGGTATTACATCCCCATGCCCTTTTTGCATCTCACCTGATGCCAGCCCTGTCTTTCATCTCCTGGGGTACCAGCTCAACATCAGGAACATCCTCTAGTGTGTTTAGATCAACCATCCCCTCGGCTTCCCCTTGACGGTTCTGCCAGTAGGACGGCATACAGCAGAATCCCAGTGGTTTACGCTGACCGTACGTCCCTGCCGTTATAAAGAGTGCAAGAACAAATCATTTATACACCTATATTGGCGTGCTCTTGAAGGTAGGTTCTCGCAGGTGCTGGCACAAGTGCCGACTTGTTTTTTGAATGAAGAAATGTTCAGCTATTTAGGTTGGAAGAAAGCCTGTCACAAATATTCCGAGGGAAAACCCATAGCATCAGGAAGTGGCTAAGAACCCAGTCCATAATGTCAACCACAACAGGATTGGAACCGCAGGTCACAGAGGCTGAAAGGGAAGAAACTATGAACAGTCTTGAATGGGATGGGCATAGTGACCTTCCCTACTGATACAGCAACTTTTGTCCAAATTCAACTTAATATTTCTCAAGTTGGCAACGACAAATTTTACATCCCATCGGTACAAACATGTTTTAAAACTTCTAGTTTTTCTGTAGACAGATTTCATTGCATAGCCAATCAAATTTTTGCAAGTGAAATTGCTGTTGATGTTTTTGTTCCATATGCTGCAACATTTAAGAAAAGCACTCCATAAACATGAAAAAAACCCATACAATCCGTTGCAGGCTGCTAGAAAAAGCCTTGTGATTGGTCAGATTGCGCAAGATTTGTAACAGAATAGGCCGTCCAAATATGGTAATACTTCAGAAGGATGCACCGATCCGCCAACTGGAATCCCCCAAAATGTTGCCACACATTTGCAGTAACAAAGTCTTGCCTGTAAAAGAGAAAAAGACAATTTGTGGAATGCTCTAAGCTCCCTGAAGGATCTTGCCAAATACAACAGATATAAGCAGTTTGTGAAGAAGAACTCAATGCTGCTTAAACAAAGACTGCACTGGGGTTTTCGTTAAAAATGTTCTTCCCCTGAAAAGCATGCATCACATCCACTGTTGATGCACTGAAACAGTCAATTTGAAAGAAGAAAAAAAAAAACCAGAAAAGTTTACCTGGCACAACATTGTCAAAATAGAATGCCAGCAACAAGTAGATCACGCAGTCAATGGCCAGCATGGCGACATATGGAGGGAATCCATCCAGGCCCATGTTGTCAAACTGGATACCAGCCCCTCCCTCGTCTAAAGTGGCTGCCTGCAGATGGAAATAAAGTGTCACCACAGAAACACAAAAGATAATGGTCACAGGACTAGCTACTTCAATGGCTGTGTCTTGGTAAAGACATCTGGTGACCTCTCTCATCCCCATAATCCATTTCAATTTGTGACATCCTTTGAGAAGACACTTATAATAAATTGGACACAGCTGTGGTAGGATAGCTAGACTTCAAGATTTTGCAAATGCAAGTAAGGGATTTTATTCATGGACAAGACACACACATCAGGGTCACAATTACAGACATTATCCCCACACAACTGATTAAAAGCTTTGGCTAACATTACAGACATCACTCATTCACTGATCAACAGCTGGGGCTAACATTACAGACATCAATCATTCACTAATCAATGGCTAGGACTAAAATTTCAGACATCAATCATTCACTAATCAACAGCTAGGGCTAACATTACAGACATCAATCATTCACTAATCAAAAGCTAGGGCTAACATTACAGACATCAATTATTCACTAATCAACAGCTAGGGCTAACATTACAGACATCAATTATTCACTAATCAACAGCTAGGGCTAAACTTTCACACATCAATCATTTACTAATCAATGGCTAGGGCAATCAATTACAGACATCAATCATTCACTGATCAACATCTAGGGCTAACATTATAGACATCAATCATTCACTGATCAAAAGCTAGGGCTAACATTATAGACATCAATCATTCACTAATCAACAGCTAAGGATAACATTAGACATCAATCATTCACTGATCAACAGCTAGGAATAACCTTACAGCAGGTTATTTCACAAAATTCATCTTACCTTGCAACTCATTTTCAGACTTAAGATGAGTCTCAGTTTAAAGATCGATCTCAGCTAAGATGCATCTTAAAATCAATTTCACCAACTTGCCTCTTAAGCAAGACACGTCAGAAATAGAGTTCAATGAACTTCTAATTATTGGACCACAATGACCTCTTATCTGTTATGGCTGTGTTCAATTCAGCACTTACATGTAACATCCACAGGAAATGTACGCGCTCACAATAAATTCACGATGACTGATTGGCAGCCGTTTTGAGAGAAAAAAATTGTCTGCTAGCTCTAACATATGTATATGTATACCCAAAGACAGTGCGTATTTGGGGGAAATTATCCATTTTGAATCAGTGCCTGGTATGCAGCCTGACAAAACGAAGTCATTTCAGATTTATGGAGTAGGAAAGGTTACCCTTCCTGAGACACATCTTAGCGCTTCATGAAATCAACTGCAGACATGATTTGTTCTAACCCAAACAATAACTATATACATGTAACAGCTACTACTATGGGCAATTTGTATAGACATTTCATCAATGGCTAGGACCGAGACCTAAAAAGCACCACTTATCCACGCACACAGCTAGGGCTATTATCACCGGCATCATTCATATGCACCCCTCAAACAGTACGGGGGGGGTGTTACAGTCAAAATACGTATATGTACACACCTGGTCAATGGCTAATGCCATCGCTGCCGGCGAGAAGAACGACACTAGCCACTTGTAGACAGAAGGCACGTTAGCGATCAGGCCCAGGGGGAGGTAGATTAGGGACAGTAAAAAGGTCAGCAATGATCCAATAGCACCTGCCACAGTGGCCTTGTTGAAGAACGGCGTCAGCATGAACGCAATACAGATAACTGTAAGTGAAACAGAACATTAGATTCCTGGAATATCTGGCAATCTATGGTTAGTGAGTGCACCTTCTTCCATAGGGCTGTTTACATTTATATTCAAATTATTGGTTTTTAAACATGAATAACCAACAAAATTTTTCGAAAGTAGAAAAAGTGCCTACCATCACCTGAATCAACCTGAATGGATACATACATGTACCTATTAAGATGTCAAAACTTTTCTTTTATCCATTTGATAAATTTAGTCTCTTTCAGCAAATTTGGCTCAATTGAATGTCTGAATATTCAATTGAACGGAAGTCAAATAGTTGACAATTTAATTACACGTCTTTGTATTGACTCAGTCTTAGTGCTGCAAGTACAGGAACATATTCTACCCTTGAATCGGCTGAAGTGTTAAGTTACATCTCTTTGTGAAACAACAATTACTTTATTCAATTCTAATTCCCATTTGCAGTAAAAAAAAACACAAAACAAAACTAAGGGGGTCTGAAAGCATCATGCACTGTTCCCTGATGAAAAAAAAACTTAAATATAGATGGATAGATGGACGGCGCAAGCCTCGTCCAGGATATTTTTTTTTATTCATTTTCCATCATTTCACTAATAGTTCCGGTTAGTCCACGGCTGAATGGGGGGGGGTTCCAACCCCAACCCTCCCTCTAGATCCACCTCTGCCCCTCCCCCGGCACCATGTTTTGTGTTTTTTTTCACCTTTGCTGGCAAATGGCGTGCATGTACCGGTGTTGTCTTGATCTCCATTGGTCACAAGACCAGTCACAACTATCAGGGAGTGTTGATGTGAAGGTGTCCCAGGTCGCAATTGTTTTGCTTGCTTGGATGAACGGTGGAATAGTTCCTAGAAATTTGCGAGTGCCCTCCCGCCAAGCACTCATGTGCTTAATTCCTATTCACAATGCTCATTGCTGTGTGGCTCTATCCGATTCATGTGATGTCACTTCAGTTTAAACCACGCCCATTGCACATACATGTAGAGTTACATGCACAGATCGCCATTTACTTGGAACCGAAAGCTAACGCGCAACTGCAGCGATCATCCAATGGGAGCCTGCAAATCGACGCACATCCCTCTTTGTAACAAAGTCACTTATTAACCGGATATAAACTAAAAAAGTGTAATAGAAAAAACTTCAGGGTCTTGATCACTTACGCCGCATGCTTCTGCTTGTACATCACTCTGGGCTTTTTTTTAAACTCCTATGACACAAAGTCATTGCAATAAACTCCTGGATTCCTTCCGCCATCGCCCGGGCACATCCTTCTTCTCCCTACCACACGCACGCTGTGTTTTTCCTCAAGACATTTGTGGACTTACTTGACATTCCATAGAGGTACATAATGAGGAATATGATGAGGAAGTTTCCATTGGCGACATTCTGGATGGCGTATTTACTCAGGAGGGCAATCACCAAGGCAACAAATAACATGATGACACTGTAGGTGATAAACCACGCAAGCCTGACAGGAAAAAAACATATGACGTATAAAAATGAGGTATGAAATATGATTGTTTATTGTATCACCTGACTTTAACCCACAAGGACAGAAATGAGTTAATGTGGCAGCGTGTGATAATGCTGTACTTGTAAGTAACAAATCCAAAACTGTTAAAAAGGAAAATTTCAGAATGTACCAACAATATTTCTTGCCTAACTTGACATGCTCAATCTGATATATCAAAGAATTTATATTTATCTGGATTTCTAACATATCACGTTTTTCTCTTCTGAATGACACTCACCAGAAGGGACCGTTGGACATTCCCATCACCAGCATCGCCTCTTTGATCTTCTTCTCCTTCTCGGAGACGATGATCGACAGAAGGGCAGCCACGAAGATGGTGTACATGAGCACGTAGTAGATGGAGGAGAACACGCGAGGGAAGGAGGAAGCCTCCACATACCGATCCTTAGGGAACATGCGGACTGACACGTCCGGCAAGGAAAGCGCCTCGTTTGTCAGCATCTGTGAGGTGGCCACAAGATTCGGGTGATTCTTAAAACTTGACAGAGAGACGACTGAGAGACGTGGGAGAAGTTTAAAGGTTCCAAGCAAAGTCTGGGTTCAGAATTTGTGGACAAAGACACTGACAGAGGGGAATCAACCGACTTTGGAATGAGTCGATTTATTAAAAATTCTTTGCAACAGCATATAAATTTTTTGGAAGCCAAATGAAAAATAATATAGAATGTTATTTCAGCAAGTTTTAAGGGAATTTTTTCCTGCTGTAAAGCTTGTTGCCAAGGTAGTATTGGAAAAATTGCACACCTCGCTGCTCGCGAAATACCTCGACATAACTGGTTCCCTACTTTGGCTATCTCAAGTGAACACGATTTGCATGGGAACCAATGAATTCAGCTCTTCCTTGACTTGATTTCTGCATACTTCAAAGGTAGTATTACAGCCAAAATCACTTAAGACCTTCAGAAGATCAGCACAAGACCAACACAAGACCTCCAGTCTGAATTCAAGTCACAAGTCCTTTGGCACTGTTCTCCTTGTTACTTGTGACTGGTCACGGACATGGTCTTGTGTCTGGTCTCGTGGTGGTCTCAACTTAAACACTGTTCAAAGGACACTGTGCCTTGCTGTATGTGTGAATTGAATGGTTTAAGCATATGACAACATGAACATTGGAAAGGCCCACACATTTTGCATCACACCATGTGCAATTTCTTTGAGAAGGTGTGCAGCATTTGGTCGATATTACGTTGCAAAATGCAATGCATAATAGGCGAAATCGAACACTGAGCGTGGCCTTACATATTTTGGGTTGACAATTTGGCAATGTTTGGTCATTCAGTAAGGGAAGATATGATCTCTCATTTTCAACTAGAGCCATAGCCCCACAAAGATGGCAGACTTCCTGCCTGAACTGAAACATGTTCCTTTACATACATTTACCATCCGTGATCAAAAAGGTGTAAGCTTGGAGGAGATGAACTTTGACCAGATGTCCCTTCGTTGAAGAGCAAGATCTGACAAATCTGGATCCAACTTACCGAAGAAATGGCATTCTGCATCACGGTTTGCAAGACGGCAAAACCGGAAAACAGGTATCTGTTTGCAGGACAGTTGTACGATGCCAAGCCGGGAGGTTGTCCGTCAATCGCACGACATGAAGCTATTCCATTGGATAAACAAACAAAACAGGGGAATGTTGAGATGGTTGAAGCATGTATACCCAACAATTACTTTCAAGAACATCTGAGGAAATTCACTGAATTCTCCAAGTTCAATGTACCATTATCAAAAGGGCAATCTTATGTGTGAAGGTGGAAAATTGTCAAAATATGTTAAAACATAACGGCAGCACGTGCTATCTCAACTTCCACTTTTTGAAAAATTGTCTTCATCTCTATGAGTTACAAATAATAAAGTTGGTAACAATGAGACCAAATTCAGCCCTTGCGTGCAACTGCCCTGAAGAGGTTTGAGAAGAGGTTTGAGAAGATTAACAGATTCTTAAACCTAACAGGTCAACTTCCCAAATTGACAGCAAATGTACGGAGCAAATGAATTTTACTTGCAGACACATTTCTGCAAAGCACAGGGAGATTATAACTCTCTAGACTGACATTGTTGTGTCATCGCTTGTTATTTTACCTTGGGATGCAAATCGAGAGTTTTCATCCGTGGGAGGCATTGCTTCGAATGGCATGCGCAGAGCCACCATCAGGTTTTGGGGGAAGTCCGCACCAAAGACGATGCCGATTGAGAACTGAGGCTCGGGCTGTGAACGGTAAGCCGTCACCATCTGTTCCTCGTCGGGAAACGATAAGAACACCGACGGCGCCCTATCACCAAGGGCACTCTTGATCCTCTGCATCACCTCCCAGGTGTCGCTGTTGTTTGGCGTGAACGCCCAGGGCTTGGAATCATCGGGCATGAATGACACGCTGCTGTTGGCATCAAGCAGTGGGTAGTTGCTGAAGGCACCGTAAGGGGCTTCATTGTAGATTCGTGGCTTGTTTGTCAGGTTGACAATTAAAATGGAGGAAACTAAAATAATGGGTAAGAAGATTTCCTGGAAAGAGAAAGACAACATAGACTGCATTTGAACCAATACTGAGAATGAATTGTTTGCATTTATTCTAAACCGAGAATTCTTTTTTTACTGCATTTTGTAAAATGATTCAGAAGTAATTCCATAATCCAATTTTACTTTCCCTACAGACTAAATTATCTCACCTGAGATAGCAACTGTTTCATTCGGATCTTCAGTAAGAAGTTACGATATGTAAGATAGTACGTCTGCCGCCAAAAGGATGCCATCATGTAATAAGTACTAGCAGCTCTCTTTACATGAAATGTGTTTCAGTTTCTGAAAGGAATATAAAAAGAAAATCATATTCATGAATGTACCCACAGCAAGTGATGTTGTCTATAATTGGGGGCATGAGGGGTAGGCCCTACAAAGACAAGTTTTGTCTTTTGTTATTTCTTCATTTTTACCATGATCAGCACTGAGCAAACATATGCCTCACCCACATCTTCATGGGTCACCTCCATTTGGGGCATTCCCCTATTTTGTAAATACTAGACCCATCACCACCTCAGGAGCCAATGAACAAGTAACACAAAAGTCGTTGCAATGTATACACCACGACCACCCATGGCACCAGCTTGAGTGACCTCTACCTTATGACCGACGGCAAACACAAATTTGCAGTTTTCCTGATACTGTGAGAGCTCAAATCTGGAGTCACTGTGTAGCTAAGTACACAAGACATTACACTACCTACATATTTTTCCTGTTATTTTACTCTAGTGAGGATCAAGAGCAGACTCTGGCTGCATCCGAATCTCTTGTTTAGAGCTAGGTCTAGGTCTTCGCTCCATTGGAAATGTGTGGAGACGCGTAGACAATACACCTAGCCTTAGCTCCGGAAGCCTGTTTTGGACACAGCCTAAGGCTGCATCTGAATCTCTTGTCTAGAGCTAGGTCTAGGTCTTCACTCCATTGGAAATGCGTGGAGACGCGCAGACAATAGACCTAGCCCTACCTCTGGAAGCCCGTTTCGGACACAGCCTAAGCTCTTATTGATGTATCGCTCAGTTTGACATTCTGATGATAATGGACATTATGCGAGTGAAATAATTATGAGGGTTCCAATTGATTTCTATAATGCAAAATTCTTTTGAAAGGTCTTCAACTCAGAAACTTTGTGACTCTGGCAACATCCAACTCACTGAGTCACAAATACACATTCCATCGCCATGGAGATGAATGAAGACAGTATCAAGCAAAACATAATACATGTACATCCAATCCAAAGCAAGAGTTAGGCCTACGTACCTCGAAACCTGATTTCAAATGGTTGTCTTCAATCACTTCTCTACCATTTCAATCAGAACAAGGTCACACAACTGACTATTCCCGTCTCCCTCTGCGCCTGATCTACACACATGACCGCATCAGTAGTGCACTAAACCATGCAGGCATGCAACTTGGACTCTGACAAAAAAAGAGGCCTTTCAATCTTTTCGAGACTTTGTGTAGCAGTTTTCAATTTTCAACGGCACGGGCATAACGAGTGTGGAGTGAAAAATGAGGAAACTAGCTCATCCAAGGAAAAATTGCACGGAAGCCTACATGTATGATGCAACAGACAAGGCGAATTACATAGAGGCCAGTTGCATGCACAAATGCAACTGAAAAACCAACTTAGTCATTGTGAATTCATTTGCAATAGCATCCAAGGAGGAAAATTGGAGCAGTGATGCAGTTATTTCCGTGTTCTTTCCCCACGGTCTACAATATATACTCCATGGTGCATGCATTATGATGTAACAGAGAATAACGTTGAGATCACTTACCTGTACTGGTACATCTTTCAACAGACTGAGCTCACAAATTCTATCCCCAAGTCATCAATGCAACCACAGAGTTACAGGCCCAGTAATTTAAAGTGCCTTTGACTGACCCTGGCTGTGACAAAACCATTTGTCTGCAATCCTGCCATAAACTGTACCCAGCCAACCATCCATGGAAATTTCCACTGGCAATGTACCAACAGACCTATCCGCACATGTGTACAATGTACATGTAACGCACAGAGCCACAGAGATGAATTAGCACCACTGGTACATTGTGTCCTCCCTGCCAATGTAAACATGCATTATATAATAGGTCACAAACAGTAAGATTTCAAGGAAGGAAAAAATGTCTGGGGGTGTAGTGAGAATTTCTGGCCAGATCACTAGCATTAAACCTGCCCCCACAGTATCTTTTGAACAAGGCATTATATAATAGGTCACAAACAGTAAGATTTCAAGGAAGGAAAAAATGTCTGGGGGTGTAGTGAGAATTTCTGGCCAGATCACTAGCATTAAACCTGCCCCCACAGTATCTTTTGAACAAGGAGATTGTTTGGCCCCCAAAATGGTGAGATTGTGTAAATCCTTGCCAGGATCAACTCCCTCTCAGAACCACACACACTCACAAAAGAGAAATTTATCCACATGGTGTCACCGCAAACTTGTTCATAGTTAGTACTTCCACCATGCATAGCCTCAAGTCTCATCAACTCCCTGGGTCTTTGAGCTTTCATACAAGAGCAGAATGGCTAAAAACTACGGCTGAAAAATGGTCCTAAGTGCCTGAGAAAGTTGAGGGTTGCCACTTGAAAAATGGCTGCAATCAGACTTTGGAAAAATCCCTTTTGGGTGGGGTGATTTTGTTAAAAATGTAATTGGTTAACCCACAAAAAATTGAAAAGAAATTGAAAGATTAGTGACAAGACAAGAATTTCATTTGTGTTTAAGAAGTCTCAGGGATGTTAGCATGCATTTTATTGGGCCCTGAACAGGTTTCATTGGGGATTGAATTAGTGGACTGTACCCCTAGGGTTTGGTCCTAGGCTATGGACTTTACCCTAACGTCTTGGTCATTCTGCAACAAAGGAACATCCCTGAATTCTCAAAAATTTTCCAAGGTAGTACAAAATGACAAACAAAAACCAGCGACATCAAGCCATGTGTAAAGCAAAAGAAAGAGTGACTGATCTCCACCCACGCACCGACGTACATATACATGTATGATAAACTCTGGACCCACAACTCTCCTGATTGGTTCAAGCATAGTCGAGTGGTTTCACCTTCCTCAATCCTCTACAATCCACTGGATAACTCTCCCCACCACCACCTCACAAGATTTAGAAGGATCTTGGAATTAGTAGTCAAGTGAGTGTGTGCACAAGAACATGCAGAGAGGATTCAACGTCCACGCTGTTTCTCCAGAGTCAACTGTTTCACACTTAGTGTGAGAATCCACAAGAAGAATACTGTAGCTACCAGTATCTGTTCATTTCTGTTGCCGTCTGTACTATGACACCAACGGCCAGTGGTTGGGTAAAAATGTCCAAAGGTTATTCTTGTTCAAAAAATTCTCCCCTGCCGGTGATGAACTCTGCAGATTACGTGTATACGCACCTAATGTACAATCATGAACTTTGCGGTATACATATACAACTCCCCTTGAACCAACACCACAGATTGGCAATTAAAACACACAAATAAAGCGTGACCTCGCTGCCAATATTTAGGCAATCTACATGTACATGAAACACAACCAGATGGTGGTGAGTATAAGGCTCTGTTGATTCCTCAAGAGAATGTCCAGAGGTTGTAGAACGATGTTAACTGCTCATTTCTCACTTGGTCAGCTGGATCAATTTCTCACATAAACTAAGCACACACACAGTTCAAATCAAGTAGGGTGAGATGAGAGTACACGTGCATGGAATATTCATTGTCTTAATTAATTAAAACCCATTTTAATTGGACTTGAGCTCTTCCACTGATGCTGCACACTCAGTCGGGAGTACTTGGATTGAGTTATTTTACGCATTTCATGTATCAAACACTTAACCAGAAATGATATCAACCCTATTAATGACAACACAACAATGGGTTTCAACAACAGGCAAACAATAACTCTCCAAAGCAATCGTTGGTACAGGCAGCTGATCCCAAAGGAATGCTAACTGTGTGGCATCAAGGTTCCCAGGGGCCAGATACTTGCGACAGGCAAACTGTGGTGGTGGTGGGTAAAAGTAATCCATAGAAAGTAATCCAGAAAATAAAAGTTGCTCGGTACCCAATGAATGGCTGTGACAGAGTGCGTACAGTGTTGCAGTTTCTGCTGCGAGCTCACTCCTAAAGTGGCACCACCCCTGATTGGCTAAAAGTTTTCCAAGTGAGATTTGCATGAACACGTGCCTTTTTGATCCATGTATAAGTAAACCATATTCGGTAATACACTTACATGTAAGTGACCCTCCTTCAATACGCAAGTAAACAAACCGTACATGTATCCTTCCTTTTACGGCAGATGACCCCTAACCCAAAATACCTCTAAACTTCTTTTTCGGGGAAGGGCAAATGTCCTGTGGACATGTGTAAGTCCGCATCTTCCTTTCCTGCATTGTGTAGACATCTTTTGTTCACAAGTCCTCACTAGGTATGGAAGGTTAGCGCCACAGTGTGTGTGTGTGTGACTACGAGACATGAAAGCCCAAACCCACTGCAGTACATACTCCAAAGCTCAAAGCATTAATGTTTCTAAACTTGACTGTTGATGTTGGGTGTGATCACATGTTCACAATGATCCTATCATACAAGTCTCGAGAGTGATCAAAGAGATTGTACTCAGATCGCACCCAACAAAAACACCATTTCAGCCAATGAGATGGCCTAAATGTGACTTTATTCTGTGGCTCAATTAGAATGTGAGGCTGCAGAATGATTAGCCTAGTCACCTCATGATTTAAGCACAGGTCACAAATGAGAAATCTACATGTAACACCTGAAGTCTTGACTGAAACAATTTTAATGTTCACTTCTGGCTCAAAGCAATCCCAACAGAGGTTTACTGTCAACCAAGAAAACATAGAAAATAAAATGAAATTCCCTGGTGTGACCATTCACACTGGCTCTAGGCTACATGTGTGGCTTGATTGGTAACCTCTTCAATCATTTACTTATGTACATGTAGTTATTCCATGGCTAGACTAGCTCCATAGGCTAACTAGCCTCGGCCTACTCCACAATAATATCTGAGCAGCTCTCCCCTCTCCTTCACTCCATCATAGCATCCAGCTCCCGGCAGAAATGCCCAAGTAAGCCAGAGAAGGCAATCAATTTAAAATCCCGAGGGGTAACACTTCCACAAACAGACATCACTTATTTTTGCCTTGTAGCAAAAAGCAATCAGAAAGCACTAGCAGGAAGAGTTCCATATACATTGTACATCATTACATAATACATGTACGGACAACACTAACTTTTCCTTAAAATGTTACAACATACATGTACAGCCATCAGAGAGTGATAAAATGTCCTAAAAAGTGAAATTTAGCAAGGAAAATTCCACAGCATTAGGCGTACTCAGAAAACACGAATTTTTTTCAGGGATTGTACATTTAGTAACCCCCCTGGTTTTTGAAATTTAATCTTGCAAAACTGGTACGTCCCTCCAAAAACAACGGCAACAAATTGTCAACTGTAAGAAACTGTGACTTTCTTACTGATAACTGTGGCGAATGCAACTGATACCTCTTGTGGTGGACCCAGTAACCGGCCGGATCAGGGATGGAATTGACCTGGCCCAACCCCACAAATATATTTATTAACCTTGAGCAAGGATGAGCGGCTACCCTGACACAAGGGGGGATATCAGTTAACGAATGGCGGACTAAGCCTAGGGGCAGTTCGTTGGGTGGAAGTTTACCACCAATTAGGAAAGACTAGATTTATCTGGTTATACAGTAATGAAACACAGGGAAACCTAAATAAACCTCACAGTGACACAGGATTTCCAAGGACAATAATCAAGTATTTGATTTATTGCAATAAAAATCAATAAGGTATATAAATCACCCAAGGTTTATGTACACAATATACCTCAAGGCAATACAATATGCCTCACGTGGTTAACTAACCACCCGACTAACTTAAACACAGCTAGCCTACAACCCAAGGGTTACCTCTCTAAATAGTGATAGCCCTCACACAAATAACACAGAGTGTCATGCAAAACAGGGTCGATCTAACGAAAGGGAAATTACCCTCACAGCGATCTGAGTACATCAAGTAAACCTCAAGGCTAGCTAGCACAATGACAAGATTGCCTTCCAGCCGTCACCCCACTATCAGTGCTTACAGACGACAAGCAATCCAACAGCAAAGACCACCTAGGTTCACGACACTCAGCTCTATCACTAAAGTAATCTAGACCCAATACGGTTCGCTACTACACCTACCAGTTATAGTCACTACACGCAGCGCCCCAGGTGCAGCGTCCACGCTATACCTCGCACAGTCACAGCACAGAACGGTAGACAGCGTCCTCCACGATCCTGCCACTCTGCGACCCAGCAGCGAAACCCACAAACTGATTGTGCGCGCTCTAAGCACGCCGCAAGCGCCCAGACAACACTCACGGCTCCCCCTCAAAATTTCCCTCGAACTCGAAACGCTGCCCTTTTTGACAACATTAAGGCTACAGTTATTGAGCATGATTGTTCCTTGCTCGACGGTCACAGTCATCTCTCAGGGTGAATTCAAAAGTTACAATGAAGCTCTCCCTTCTATTACAGGAACGGGATCCCCAAATTTAAAATCCCCGTGTTTTTTTTTTCAGACAAATCTGATACGTAGGTTTGTGCAGAGGGACATCAAGTGTTGTCCGTAAATGCATAGAGCAGGGAACAGATAAATGGAACTCCTACTCCTAGTACTGGCATGACTGGGCTACCCACCTACACCGTCGACTCGCCCCGTTTCCACAAGCCGCTGACGATACTTGGAAGTTGGATAGCCAACAACATGGATTATAAATTAAGCCGGAAATTCTGGAGTCATGGAATTGTTATTACACTGGCCTAAACCATGCCTTAACTATGGTTCCATCCGGCGGCCATTTATCATCATCAGGTCGTAGGAATGATTACACGACAATAATAATGATTAGCACGTACGGTGCACAATACAGGCCACAGTACCCAGCCCGGTGACACCGCGATAGCCAATTGTAAAAAGGATAAAAGCGAACAACTGGAATTGGGCAATTTGATATAAATGCTTGCAGTATCAAAATGTAAATCATAATCCGCCATCATCTTACCCAGAATTTTAGGGCAGGACATGCAAAGTTGAGCAAGCTTTTTATTCAGAGACAAGACATCGACAGATGTGAAACTCACGTGCCTCCAAGTCAAAGGCCATGAAATTGGCTTTCGAGGCATTAAAAATGCTAAACGATTTAACAATATTTTTTCAGGCATAACGGTTTTCAAAGTGGGGGGGGGGGCAATTGTTAGAACATCAGAACTCAGCCATCAATACAGGCCAATCCATTTTGCCCCACCCATTATAGGACCTGGATCAAAAGGGGGGGATCCCTGCGGCCGAAAAAGTGGGGGGCACTGTTCCCTCCCCCACTTCCACCGCCAGTGTTCGGACGTTTTAATGTTTGTGTTTATTGACTTAATAAATGATTTGGCAACAAGCACATTCCAGAATGAATTGTAATTTTTCAGAGTCGAGGCTTTTACCGCTCTCATCACACTAGGTAACGTGGCCTTAATTGTACACCATATTTTCCACTTTGATAAGGACAAGTCCATTCTCGGCAACTGGAATTGGCAACTTTAGTTTTGCTCGAAAAAACAGTGCCTCTTCAACTGAAACAGTTCCGATTGACATCCAACATGCCCTTTTCTTACATGATCATAAATTCACATTTCAATTCACTTTCCATTGACCTTAACATGAATTTTCCTCAAAATGTACCATTCCCAAGACAATGTTTTGTTTGCTTATTCATTTGGGTCATCATTAATGTAAATTCAGAAGCTTTGCATGCAATATTTATCCAGACTTCTCTCTGTAGAGATCACTACAGTCTTTACACAGTTTTCCTTCATTGTACTGCTTCTACCTAAAGAACATACATAACCGATATTCTGTCTTCTGATATTGAACATTTCTCCACTGAAAAGTAAAGAAATTAACAGGATCTTTGAAGATAATATAACTCATTTTTTCAGTCATGATTTCTGATATACCAAGAGGCCCAAGTAGGTATTTTCTTTCTTTTACAAAGATTCCTAATTACAAATTTCTCCTGTTTGTAACATAATCACTGCTTCATGTTAACTTCCTAAGTTAACAAGAGAAAAATCAGTTTAGTTGTATAAGGGTATTCTTTAGTCAACTTGATGGCTCAGAAATATATCTGTCAATGTTACTTTCACAGCAAAGTCTCGCAGTTCAGTTTCACAGTGAGTCTGCAAGCTTAATGGTCTGGTGAGTCACCAGTGGTTGAAGTAAATTTCGTAAAACCAATTCTGAAGTTTCTGTTTCAACTACCTTTTCACCATTAATGACCCCTGTAAATTGGTGACGACTATATTTGCAGGCACAAGAATGGACATCAACATGATGACAATCTCCAAGAACCAGCTCTACTTCATGAAAATGTCGGCTTATTTTTTATCAATTTTATTTTACTTTTATCACGTTTATCAAGTTTCACAGAGTTTGTTGATGAGTAATCATAATATTTCAGACAAGTTCTCAGACACCACTGACTATCTGCTAGGCTAACAAAAAGAAAACATTATACGTTCAAAACGAGTTCAGATAGAAAATTCCACTTTCGTCTTCACTGATAATTACATTCCCAAAGAAGATGGGTAACACGTTTCAAAAATATATCACTGTTGTTATAAATCTATTAAAAAGCTACATTTACGAGGCTGGTCTTACCATAATATTCAGACATGCCAAGCGAATAAAAATGACAACATGATCTTAAAATGAGTTGATACCATAACATTCCTGCACATCTTTGCTTTGATAAAAATAAATGTGTGTTGCTCAACATGCTGGCAAGAACAATCTTTTGAATGCACTCAAAGCTGCATTTGTAAGCTCTCTAAGCTACACATTCTTAAGCATAACGTTCAGATTTGTTTTTAAACTGGCTTTTACATGTACAAGTTTTTTTTTTAAAGAATCAACATTACTTTTTAAAGTCTTCTATAGCTTTCATACACATTTAACTGTTCCTCCAAATTGTGCCAGTTGTAATGGTTTCAATTTTCTTCTATAATCTTGTTATAATATGTGCCTGTAGGGCATCATTGATCATTTTCATCAAGGTCATGCAATATAAACTTTTCATTACAGTTAAAATTACAATTCACATTTTCAATAAATTCAGCTTAAATGCATATGGATGTAAGACGTCAGAATATACAGTTGTGCTCCAAATTATTTATACCCTTTGGAAAATAACATACTTTTCTAAATTCTTTATTTGTAAAAGCTATTGTGTTGGCACTTCCACTATATCTTTTGTCTATTTGTTGCAACACACAAACCCACATGTGTGTTGACTAAACTTCATTTGCATACTAACAGATATGGCCTGGGTTTCTTTTTTTGCTCCTGGTCAAAATTATTCATGCCCCAGGTTTACACAGTCCAATGTCTTTTCTTAATGGTCAATAACATAGCCTTTGTTCTTGATGAAATGCCTCAAGACAGTTCCTGAAGGTGTCTATAAGCTTTCTGCATGTCTCCTGTGGGATGATGGCCCACTCTTCCTTGGCGAAGACATGGATTGGGTGGTCAGTCATTCAATGACCCGGGGGGGGAGGGTTACCCCCTGGAGACATGTTGCCATCTTTGTTTTAGGACTTGAAAGTGCCAATACTCCAGCAACTATAATAAGCAATCTTTCTTAGAGGGGAGAGTTGAGGGGTCTTTGATGAACGAAAAAAGGACATTCGTTTTCACACCTCCTCCTCTCTCAAAACCTGGATATGTTAAGATGGTTATCCTCCAACACTGGGGTTTTCTTCCAAAATCCAAAAAAATAAACATTTCTCAGGCTCTCTCCAAAAAATGAACATCATCAACAGAAATGAAAAGGCAAAAATTTACTGGTTGGCCTATGGCCCACAGCTCAGCCTACAAGACTCCAATGTTGTAGTCCGGTACATCTCAAACACCAAGTGTGTAAAATCTTAAGCAACGTGGGTGTGCGTGGGAAACTTGTATTAATCACAAAATAAGAGGTAATTGACTGAGCAGAAATTTACAACAGTGTATGACAAACAACTTTGACACTGTCCCTGACTCCACAGTGACTGTGGAATCTAAATGTGACCATCATTATTAAACCCAAAAGTGACTGGGATCAAACGATGGCAGACATTTTTAATCATAAATTTGAGTTGACACTTGATACTTACACTCACCAACACTCTTGCTCAGTGTCGCCCATTCAAACTCGCAACAAATGGTGTTCCTATCTGGAATGTCCGATCAGGTACACAAAATACTTTGTATAGTTTTTCAAATTTACACAGACATTTTTTGAAGGGAAGATTGAAGTATTAACTATCACATCTTTGGTATGCTTCCTAATTCAAGAATTTCTTTACTGAATACTGTACATTGTATTTTTCCTCTTGTTATTCTTTCGACTGATGCAGTGAGTGGTTTCACAAGAAAACCTTTTCACAATTGGCCAGCCTGTGAATACATTTTCACTTCTGTACAATCAAAAGTTCTGATATAAACATAACTTTCTTGCAAGAAGAAATTTCAGTTTTGGTAATCAGACTCTTAAATGATTAAAGTACCAGTACACATTTCTTTGGTCTCACAATACTAAAATGTACATGCTCCACTGGGATTTTTAATCAAACATTAAATAATAAGGCCTTTCATTCAATCAGTGGGTCAAAACCATTTTGTACATGAGGTTCAACTCATCAATGAGAGCTGACCCCGAGAGCTGGCTCGGCTGACCATGCCATTTCACACTTAGAGGGGATGAGCCACGTAGGATTAAACTGACGTTATTTGATAGTTTTCAACCGTCTTATAAACAGTAAGTTGGATTAACCCCTCTTTTATGTCATTAAATCAGCAAAACTTGGCATTTTCGGTGTGCTTTTTTAAGTCTCCTCCTGGGCTCTTCGCAAAAAAATATCGAAATCGGTCAATGAGGGCAGCAGACAAATCTTGGCAAAAAATGTGATGTCATAGACATTTCCAGACCAGAATGCATAGTTCTGGCAATAAAAGATGTAGTGGTACCCACCACTACATCTGACTCGAACCAGCCAGCCGACACCAGCAAGCTTGGTGGTCAAGTGGTTAAGATGTCTGCACTAGTAAACAGGAGGTCGTGGGTTCAAGTCCCACCCAGGTGCGCTTTTGAGTTTTCTCACAAGCCTTCGGGTCTACAGTGTTGTAATTTCCGTCAGGCAAGGCAAAAATCCAGAATTAGTTAGTGGTTTGTTGTCCATCCTCTGGGTCGCCGCCATGCCCGTGGCCAACGGCCTCGAGTTGCAAAATCTTTTCCTGAGTATCTTCTGGTTCGAACTGATAAGGCAATATTTCTCGTGCCTAATCAGCTCCTTCAATGTCGCTTTCTTCATCAAATGAATAAGACGAACATGACAACTGATCGCTGTCATGATCGGAAAAAGCATCAACGCTGGAATTATCATCGCTTGAGTCTGACATGAGGGCACAAGCTAACACGTACATGTACATGTCGACACGTCATTATGTAACAGTAAACAATCGCCGGATAAAGGACTCCATCCTATGACATCACGATTCTTGAGAATTTCTTCAGACAACTTTCAGTACCCGACGGCTGTTGTTTAGCTTTTGCTCTGAGAAGGGAGTGAGATAGGGTCGTGAAAACTATAATTTTTAACATATTTCCGCGCATTTTGAAATTATGCAGATGTGTTTTCTTATTATACGTATGTTTGTTTTATGTGTTGATGCAGGTTTTACAAAAAATCTTCCCAGCACGGCCCATCCCTTTAAGATCCCATGCTAAGCATAACGTGCTGCCGCAGAAATTATGTCTCAATCCATTGGCTTCCTCCTTGCTTGCATTCAATCCTTGCTAAGCTTTGTAATACACTGACCGTTGGCCCAGAATTGTCTGCTACAGCAAAAGAGATTCTTTGCTATCGAAGGAAGACAAAGTTGGGAAAAAATGGGCCCTGCAAGCAATGCACAAATTGCCTGCTGCTTATAGCTCATTAATCATTTGACTTGGTATACTGTTCAAATTATCTTTATCTGTCAAGGCCTTCAGACCATATTCACATTAGAACTTTCCAGCAACATAGGCAAAAATGACTACATGTACAACATGAAGCCCAGTATGCGGTTTTTTCCCCCTTTAAATTGAGGTAGCCCTTTGCATGCAGCTTGCTAAATCGTACTATGATTTACTAGGACAAGATTTTGATAAATTCGGATGAAAGAATCACTATGGGATCTTTCCACCAATACATCATAGCTTAGCTATGCAGAATTTTCTCTTTCAGTTCACAGGTTGGCCAAGACCTTGTTGAATGTCTCCAAGAAAATATCGGCATGGTGAGGTTGGAAGACAAGAGCTGGCCGAACTCGTATAGACTGTTTGCCACACAGTCCCACAATCACTCCTACAAAAGGAAGCCAGGAAAAAGAAATAAAATGAAACACATCAAGAGAGGAATAACAGCTTTTATACAAACATCTGAATAAATCCTTGTGGTCTGATTGGCAGGTCAATGATC
Organism: Acanthaster planci; assembly: GCF_054643075.1. Lineage (NCBI taxonomy): Eukaryota > Metazoa > Echinodermata > Asteroidea > Valvatida > Acanthasteridae > Acanthaster > Acanthaster planci. Next base: position 16,508,653 of record NC_141783.1, read on the forward strand.
ATGTGACCTGCTGATCAGCACCACTTAAACGAATGTTTGCAATATCTAGTAAGCACAGTCGCCATTAATGGTGCCAGTGTTGTACTCGAGTCTATCTCAAGTCCTCTCATAAGATCAGCCACAAGTAACAGGGTGAACAGTGACAAAGGAATGCTTTTGTTGCAGTTCATTAGAACAGTTTGTGATTTGAATTCAGACTGGTGGTCTTGCAGGGGTCTAGCAGTCTGGACTTCAACACTGATACAAACAGACAAAACTGTGAGTGACACAGGAACAACTTTCAGGCGGCGCTGAAGCTTCTATAAAGAAACATTAATTAAACATGTCAAATGATAAGAACAATATGCAAGACACACAGGGGCATTGTTGACACCTGCTCATTGTCACGATTTTATGTAAAAATACTTGCACAAGAGTAGGACTTATTCAAATATTGCATAAAACAAATAATGATTGTTCCACATTTGTGCAGTGGACAGAATAATTTCATTCAGCTTGGCAATAGAACATTCAGTTCTTAATCACTCTTACCAGGCATGCATAAACATTTGTTATTTATATACTGATCCAGCATTCAAAATATACCGCACTTTGGATATTACTTCTCTCACACATGATTCAAAAAGACTTCCAAATTTATAAACACTTCAAACTGTCCTACTTATGGGCACAACTACCCATAATCCCATGGGGCTTGGCTAACTCTCTCATATGGAAACCACAGGAAGTAAAGGGTGTTGACAAACCCACCTTTCTCCCTGACAAGTTTCATGATCTTGGCGGCAGACTCCCCATCTTTACAGTCCACAGCAATGTGGGTTCCCATACCTCGAGCTCGGCTCAACTGCTCAGGGTACTTGCTCTACAACATAAGAACCGGTGGCAAAACAATCCAGGAATTAATGAAATCACATCAGATGACGTATAAACCCTTGGCGATTCCTATGACAGATTCATGGAGGACATGTACCCGGGACTCGTCCCCACAATTTACTGATCCCCCCCGAGGCTCGAACTTGGAGTTTGAATGTGTGAGGCGCCAAAGCAACCATGTGACACGGCCTGGCATTGGAGCAAATATCACCCTGCGTCTTTGATGCAGCAAGAAATGTGGCACAGTTCTGGAAAATATGACTCACAAGAGTCATGATTTATATGGTCCAACTTAGTAATGGACTATGGTGGAGGTATCTTACCATTCTGAAAAGTGAGAATGTTCAGCTGAAAATCTTACCCTACTTTGAGGTAAAACAAGGCATTTTTTGGACCCTCAGAATAGATAAGCAAACTCGAGGTAGTAAAAAAAACCAAAGATTCCATCTCTGTAAACTACAATTGTGCTGTGTTGAGGTGAAGTCAAATACCGCGCACACAATCTTTAAAATGGCTTTGAACTTTCCTCCTGGCAGGGAAATTAGGAGGTTATCTATAACTCCATGTACAAGTAGGCTTTCATGGGTAACATACAGCAAGGCTTGGGCAACAACGTAATACCACCTTGTGTCAAATGTACATGAGCATACATATGCACACAGAGAGTTACCGAAGGGAAACAGAGGCTCAGTAAATAAAGCTATCCAGCTCTTATTTACACATACAAATCAAGGTATCCACTCCGGGCGGAACAAAAGAGGACTTTTTTGGTACTCTCCGCATAGGCACACCATGAGGCGCACAAGTATATATGAGTTTGATGCGAAGCACGCTGAGTACGCGTAACTAATTTACTATGTATGTTCTTTGCATACACACAGAAAGCGTGCAAGAACCACTTGTCCTTCTTTTCGCCAATTGGGGGTGCACTTCAGCTTGGGGCGGGTTACCCTTTTGTTGAAGGAACCGTGTCACACATGATGCAATGAATGTGATGTGCATGCACAGATTTCTGCATCTTTAAGATACCAATGATGCGTTCAACTTTAATAGCTTACTCCTGCTACCAACCTGCAGGTCCTTGATGCCATCCATCAGGTACTGGCCAGAGTCCCTGGCCACGCCTACCAGATCCATCTCCTTGATGACCTTGACGATGGCAGCCAGCATCAAGAGTTTGGGCGGATCTCCCATCCAGGTGTTGAAGATCCTGCTGGGCTGTGGAGCGGAACAAAGCGTACATTGAGTTGGCACACAACCATCTGAGGCCTCTCCAGCCCCCATAAGCCGTGTCGAAATTAAAGTGGCTGCGTCTAGACTTGGCATAGATATGAGTGCTTATCTTAGTCACAGCCAGTTGATTTGGTAGCAGCTTTACACCACCCACTTGACATGTACCAACTAAAGCCTTGCACACCAGTGGTACTGATTCTACCCATCCAATTGCGACTGAATGTACACAAAATATGTACACAGCATGTGCACAAAAAAGAGAGCAAACTGTAACAATATTCAAGCACACAATATCACAGAAGCATGGACAATCATTCAATGTCAGAAATTTGTGCTCTCCCCCAGTAGGCAACTATCTTGTCTAAGGAGAATTCACTGTCATGAGATTTTGAAATCCTCTTCAATAAAGCTATTCACAGATGTTGGATACATTGCTAGTTGCAAACATCACGCATCATGTTAGCTGTCAGCAATATCTTGATTATAAAAGTTCAAAATTGGAGATTAAATTTGTTGGCAGCAGGGTGATGCAAATTTGAATATTAGGTTTTTCCCTACACTTACCTTATTTTTAGTAAGCACAACATACTCAATGACATTCAGGAAAAAATGTGCGGACCCACAACCTTATGCTTGATACTTTCTCAGATGGAGGAACTACTCAACCACTGGGTTGAGTTTAGGGCGGTTGAGTTTAGCCGAGTTTAGTTTTGGCACAGCACTGAAGACACAAAGGTTACTCAAAATCATGTCAGTGAAGGGTTAACCATATCCTGCCGGGGAGTCCGTTTTCAGGTACCTCGGGATGCCCAAAATTGGACAATAGAGCTGGCCTTGTAACAAAAGACCGTACTCGGAACTAAAGACAGAGATACTGGGAATTGCCAACATTTTTTCAGTTGTCAATTGCGGAAGAAATCCATCATTGTTTTGAGAGATTATACCACTGTTTGTGGCATTCAGTGTGAGCCGACTACCATCGGGGATAAAAGCGCTTCAGCACTCCAGAGATGAGCGATACAATACCGCTGCATGCTAATCTGGCCTGTACTGAAAAGACGCCAGAAGTGCACTGTGCCAGTTTCGGGAACAAAAGAAACTTATGTAACATCACACAAGCTGGGCTCTTTTTACAAGGCGGCAGGCCTGGCTGAAATACTCGGGCATCAATAGATTTTGTCTGTCAGATTAGAGTAGCCACCAGACAAACACTCCGTGGAGTTTAGGTGTTCAGGAAAAAAAGATAAGAATTTTGAAGATTTTTGAAAACCGAAGATATTAAAAAATCACCCTTATGTAGGCACTGCATTTTTAAAAGCACCCGGCAGGAAATAGTTACGCTCAATATGAAAAGTTCAAACGATGAAGATGATGCCCATTTGGTCTTCAAAAACTACCTGCTGATCGTCAAGGATCAATTCTCGTCCCAAGAACCACTCACCGCATCCACGGCAAACTCATCCTTGAAGTAGTAGCCGCCAGACAACATCTTCTTGCTGAAGGTGACAAAGTCTGGGGGCTCTGGTAGATTCCATGCTTCGTGGGCCCAGAAGTGGCCAGTGGTCCCACAGCCAGTCTGGACCTCGTCGATGATTAAGGCCACACCGTGCTGAAATCGAAACATGTTGATTTTTTGTCAGAGCTATTACCGGAGAATCTGCCATCCCCCTCGACAATATTTGACATGGAAATATGCAAAATTTCCAGCATCAAAACAAAAATGTTGTAGCAGTTTCTTTTACTGACTGGAATACGAAGCATTTATCACTTTACTTATTCATAAAAATTGATTACATTGGCCAAAAGTGGTCTCAAATCTCTCCTGACACTGTGACTTAACATGGACATAAACATCGCAGTCAACATTTAAGAAATAAAGACCTTGGCTTCATCATTGATGTGTACCTTTAACCCCCCAAGCGCCATGTTAAAGATGCCCCAAAATAAACTGCCAACAGTAACCTCTTCTACCCACGTCTCCCAAACTTAACGGCACGTGATGTATCCATGTCAGGACAAGGAACAGGACCAGTACCTCTTTGCATATCCTCTGGAGTTGATGGAAGAAGTCAGCGGTGGCGTGGTTGTCTCCCCCTTCCCCTTGGATGGGCTCCACAATGACTGCCGCTATGTCCTTACCCCGTACTTTGTTAGCCTCAATCAGTCTGATCACCTGTCAAAATTAGGGGCCGGAAAGAACACAAACTCTCTGAAACGTATTGTTGAATTATTTTTGAATGGAAAGAATAAGACTGACAGATGTGTACGTAATTTATTTGTTAACTGAAGAACGATTAAATCAAAGAGAATATAAAGCATCTTAATTATGCACAAAAAGCTTTTAAACTGCCATCATCTAATTGATTGGTTGCAGGTCAAGTGTCATTAAATTGTGTTTAATCGAACCGTGACTGTTTGACAGTTTGATAGAATATTGTACTCTGGGCACACCTGGGAGGCATGGTGCAGTTCTTCATGCAAGGAGAGACAGTAGCAGGTGATGCCCAGAAATGCAAAACGTTGTTCTGTCTTCTGACAGGCGAAGATATCTTTAAAGTTGTATGTAATGCTGTTGTTTCTAGCAGACAGAACAAGTTCAATATGCTGCAGGTGATTGAAGTGGTTTGCAAGGCACAGGAATGTTTAGTGAAGCAGTCACTACTTTGGAAGGTGACAACTTCATGTTGCCATGTTACCGAGTCCGCCTCGTCAGGATGAGGTAGAGAAGTCACGCAACCCGGTTGCGGCAACCATGATGCTGAAAATGACTAAAAGACACACACGCATCTTTCCCCATACCTCTTGCAGACACCTGCTTTCCTCAGCCTGATTCTCCGACCCAAAATCCTCCAGCGGGTAACTCAACCGAGGGAAGGGAGCGACGGGCCAATCCAAAGTAGGAATATCCAGACGGTACACTGGCTTGGAGTTGGTTAAGGACAAGCAACCTGATGGACAGTGAAACGGCAGTGAAAACAAAATAAGAGTGACTTTCACCCTTTGGGAGGCAAGCTTGTGCCTCGGTAAATAGAATGAGTGACAAAGGCAACAAGACAACAGACCATTTCAGAGAGCCTGGTGTTAATATTAAGCCGACTCATATCACATTATACAAATGACAACAGCTTATTGACACAGGAAATCCAAATTAAAAAACTTAGGACACCAGACGTTCCTTTGATTACATTTGAAAATATGGCTTATACACAAACATTTGTCTCTGCCATAAATTTTTTGAAGGGGAGGGGGAAGGTAAATTTTTTTTGTTTTCTTGTTTCTACTTTACCCAGAGAGCGTCCATGAAAGGATCCATTGAATGACAGCACTGTGTATGGTGGACACCCTGGTTCCTGGTATTTAAACACGGGGCATTAAAGATTAGATTAGAAAGAAACAACACTGAAGTATAGATTAGATTTCCGCAACTGATGCTTAAACCTACCAACATGTCAGAGTGTCAAACTGGAAGGACTCTTTCTTTTCAGATTCTCTGGTGACATGTTTTAATGATCAAAAGGAATGTTCTTCTGATTCCTACTTTAAAAACTCATACCTACATTAAGCACATCAATCGTTCCGGTTCTTTGAAATGGTATTTGTTGCTTTGATTTCAGAGGATGCATGTTGTGCATGCAGGAAGATCTTTGTTCAAATGTAACCTAAACTCCACTCCAAAATGAAGACATGCAATACACCACCAGATTAACGAGGTTGCAATGTAATTAACTACATACATGTACATCTTGAAATGAAAATTTAGAGACTGGTTTGACTTTCTTAGGAGATGATTATCAGTTTGTTACATCTGGTACTGCAAGGGCCCATGGCTCAGCAGAAAACACCGCTGAGCAAACACGAGAACCAGTCTAACTACAAGCAATAAATTCAACATGACCTTTTGGCTGGTAACATGTTTTTGCTCGGTAAATTTTCAAGCTCAGCAGACCTACGAAAAAAAATTAGTCCCTTGTCCAGTGTAATGTGCTTTACATGACACATTAGCCAGTATTCCACTGCAGAAGCAAACATGCTATGAACACAATTTCTGTGCTCAGCAGATATTTATACTAAGTGAAAACGTGCACCGAGCCAGTCTTCAGTGATATACTTTACATGACCCTTTGGCTGGTATTGCAAATATTGCTGAGCAAATTTACTGATGCAACTGCCAAGTTTTACCTTGCCAGTCACACTTGAGTCAATCTCTTCCTGTGTTGCTGGCCCTCCTCTTTTCTTTCGCTGAAGACAGAAATTTGCAAGTAATTTTTTTTTATTTCAAGGGAGAACATTTTTTCTTGACAGTAAAATTTGTAGATTTTTCTTGTTACATCCCGAGTGGTCCCCATAAAAACAGCGCTGCATGACAAAGAAAATCATTCCTGAGAATGCGATAGCAGAAACATTCACTTCTGTATAATGTGCACAAATGTGAATATGATTGTTACCGATCCTACTGTCATTTTCTGTTTTTTCCCTTGCTTTCTCTTTTCTTTGATACAATATTTGTGTGAACACGTTATTCTGAGGAATATTTCCAATGATTTGGTGATATCCTCTAGAATTTTGGAGACAAGTTACTCATGAACCAGAGGCCTACTGTCCATCATGACTGCCCTCTTTCTGTGCAACAAAAATGACCAGGTTTGCCCAATATGAGATTTCACCAGTTCGGCCATCATGCAAACTAAAACCTTTTTTCTTACCCGGTACCAGATGAACGCTTGCTTGATGGCATTCTCATTGGAGCAAGCCCCACACATCATGGGCTGTACGAGGTTTAGGCCTCTGGGCGCGCACTGTCAACGAATCGCAACAAATGGAGTTGAGCCAAGAAAAATCTGACCTGAAACCATCCAACAATGTTTTCTGAACAGACGATAGTCTATGTTCTTGCTAAATGTGAAGCTTTCGTGGAGTATGGGGTATAAGTCGTTCCATGAGGTTGGGGCACAATTTGTGACGGTGTCCTTGTTACATGGGTAACTCTTACCACCTGTCATGTCCTGTAGAGTAGGTCATTTACTCTGTCGAAAGGACACACACCTCTGTATTCAGCCTTGCAAGATGTATAATTTGGAATCCACATGCAGGGAAATAGCTGCTCATACGGAACTACGTAACAATTGACATCGTCACAAATTGTGCCCTAACCTCGTGGAATGACCCGTACACACGATGCATACAAGTTATCTTAAGGCACCAGCCTGTTTCTGTACTTTTTTCTTCTGCAATACTTGCATTCTGGAGACTATTAGACTTGTCCTGAGCTGTCAAGACAGAACTTTTTCAGAATGTCTATTTTATGGAGTACATCTAGCTGACTCAAGGATTAAGGTGTATTTCAACTTGGGTTTAAGAACAATCAGGATAAACTTGGGTACACATCCTTAAATGCAGGTTCAGGTTTCTCGTTGAACACAGACTTTATTTGGTGTCTAATTTCACTTTTCTCTTGATTTGAAATGAACAACATACTCATGAAGTACTCTGCAGTAACTCTTACATTTACATGTATAGCTTGTATCTAGACAGCTTTGTCAGTAGAGTAAAAGTTTTATCCTGCAGGCAATTTACACTGGAGGATCTTACTACTTGTAGCTTCGTGATTTCACCATTGGTCAATTTAGAAATAATTGAGGATAACGTACAGAATCTTAGAGATAGTTCCCAAGGTTTTATTGCTAGGGAAGATTTACAGAGCTGTAAGGCCCACTGACTTACCAACAGGAATGCCTCATCCAGCATGTTGGGAAATGCCTCCACTGGAAACATACCAAGTGCAGGCCTATTGGCCATGACGTGCTGTGATATAGGAAAAGGTCAAGTCATTAACTTTACTCATCTCATCGGAATAAAAACTGATGTAAATGTTATTATAACTTTTCGAACTGAATGTCGGTGGGAAAATATTTTGTACGATTTAGAGTTCATAGTTATTTTATTAATCCCAAAGGAAATTACATCTCTGCGTACAAGCCTCATTAAAAACATACAAAAATTAGCATTCTAAATATACATATACTAAATTTAATTAAATACAGAATAAATACATTACAAATCATTAAAAATCATCAATACCACATCTTATCAAAGTTCGCCTATTTCTGAATACTTTGTCATATAGGCACTTCGGAAATGTGGTAAATATTACATGTTAATGTTAAATTTGAAGAAAACTGTAAGAAACAGAATGAAGGACAAACTCAACGAGTATGCATTCCAGGGGCTTCACTCACCAAATTATCTGAATTCTTGAGAATATCAATTACAGCGGGATGGTTGTATCCTATGAACATGGGGAGAACAAAATTCAAAGGAACATAAAATTGACTGTCTTGATGAGTCTTGATGAGTCTTTCTGGATCAAAGGCAACAGTGCTTTTGTGGTTGCCTGGAACATATCAGCCATAGTTGGTATGTTTTGCCAAGAGTCTTTGTGAATCCAGACAAATCCTCCAGTGCATGGTCACAGGAAAAAAATTAGGTATTTGTAATTGTCAAGAGGCATGAAGCCCTATGTGACAGGGCTGGGCTCTACCATCAGTAAAATCCTCAAAACTTCAAGTTTTGGTCCTTCAAGATCCTCCAGTGGATCTTGTAGGGCCTATGGGCGCAAAGGCAAACTTCCGTTAACCTAACTAATCATCACCGTGCAAAGGTAAGTAAGACAACAAAATGCCATGCGGCAAAGCTTCCGCATATTGCCATGACTAGACAATATTTTGCACTTAGAGGTTACACTTCCTTACCAATGGGGATGGACGAAATCTGCATGAAAAGATCCAAGAGCCGGTTCCCATCAGCATCGACCACGTAATTCCCCAAGCTGGCTTTGAAGTCTACAAAGTAATTTACTGTACCGGAATTCTGCATCACAAGATTAATAAAACGGCCTAGGTTTTACTTTTCTTTGTCAATGTGTAGACAAAAAAAACCTGATACGTATTTTGGTCCTTTTTTGGGAGAAAACTTAACGGTTTAAGTTCTAATTTGAAGGTGAAAACAGCAGTCCATTTTCAAACCAGCCTATAGTTGTGCTTGTGTTGGCATGCATTATTTAAAAGAAAAAAATACACTAACTAATTTTGTTGTTATCTAATTATGTTCTTGAATTTTGCTTGGAACTCTCTAGAACCCTCTGAAATCATCCAGGAATTACTGTCAAACTCTCTGACTTTTTAGTGGACATCAATTAACGTGAAAGAAAAGAAAGATGCTGGGTGAAATCTCCCTTGATGCTGTTAATTGCTCCCCGAGAGGATTTTGAAGGATTTGGGAGGGTCAAGATTACAACATATCATTCATCAGCAATGTCTTCCCCACAAATATAGATCGTGTTGTCACCTGGACTTTAAACTGAACCACTTTCAGTGCGGTATCAGCCGTCAGACTAAGATGGCCGAGATGTTGTCATACAATTAGCTATCATTATCTGGCCATCATGGGATTTATCTATCAACAGATGTTTTGCACAATAGTTGCAGTGATGAGACTACAGACCTGCCAACATGCCGTACTCCTTCCTGAGGTCAGGCATTACAACACACTGGATTAAAATTTTAATTGAAATGAAGGCTCATTTAAATACCTTTTAATCTATTGTGTGGTAATGTCTGACCTCAGGAAGGAGTACGGCTAGGTTGGCAGGTCTGAGACTGTATAGACTTATTCTAATATTAACTTAACAACAGCTTTATTTTCAGATGGTACTGGTAGCCATGTCATCTAAAAACAAAGATGATTTCAATGGGCTATCTATCAGTAGTAATCTTACATATAAAAGTACACAACAATTTAAATGACACACAAGGACTAAAGATAATAATTTTTTTCAGAAAACTAATAATAACAGTAAGCATAAAAAAGATGACTTAAAAATAAATGGATCAGAAATCATGCCATGATAAAAATCTGTGCAGTGCATACTCATAAAAATCCCAAGAAAAAATGAATTTGAATAAGAATCAAATTGATTACGGTGCTGAAAACCCTAGACGTGAACCCGAACCCACCCCTACCCACCTACCTCGGTGTCAACACTGGATGAAAACCCACAGGAATAAGGTACAACATTAGAAGACAGGCATGCATTGTCCAATCAAAAATTACAATCAATGGCGAAGGTATCACAAAATATACAGGTTTTGTTTCAAACACTGGAGCAATCTCTGCTTAAATGTCTCACTCGCGGCGATGCCATCACTGTGATGGCACCTACACTAGTACGCGTATCCATGGAGTTGACATGTGCATGCATTCGGCAAATCATAGCATCTCATTAGTCCCATTGGCATGCAACACACATGTGCCACGACCACCTGTCCAACAGCACTGTACCATCGTAGCATTGGCTACTACCGGTAATTCATTTAAATTACAGGTACCAAAGCTACTTGTATATGCAGAGCACACTGGGATCCGGAGACTCACAGGGAATGCTTGTTTCAGCATAATAATCAGTATTTTATGGCAAAATGTTACGTTCTATATTACAATGCATTATAAACACATTATAATAGACATTCCCATAGGAATGTGCACAAATTTCTTTCCAACTTTACTGACCCGTAATTCAATATTCCCTAATCCGATCTCAACCAAACTTTGCATGTTTTCATTTTAGACCCTAACCCACCATCTCTCAAACTTTGGATGGTAAAATTTGGCCTCCTCCTGGTAGTTGGAGCATTAGGCCTAATGACCAATGTCTCCCTAAGGTTGAAAAATTTACAACAAAGTGTCTCCTAAATGACCTTTTGGGCTAATATATATACTACAGTAGACATTTCATTTTTATGACCCCCAAATGTCTGGATACTGTGTAATGATGTTTAATTTATTGATAGAATTGCTGCAGTCTCGAGGTTTCCAAGCAAAAACACTGTATCTGCCTTGAGCATAAGTATCCCTCTTCGGTTGACAAGAGTCATGTTGGCCAGGAGTGTTGTTTTGGTAGTGACGCGACCGTAACACATGCATTTCCTAGTCCTTTGTGAAGAAGTAAAGTTCAGTTCCGACCAAAGAAGCCTCCGTTGCTGAGATAATTGTGCCCTCTCTTGGTCTAGCTAAGGGCTCATTACACATGTATGTTCCAAGGTAGTCACTTTGCAATAAAATGTGACAAACTAAACAACTGCAGTTGTTGTGAAAACTTTGGTCTCTCCATGAGCAGAGCAGGATACAAGTATCCACAGGAATTTTAAAAGGCATGTTTCCATGAAAATGCAACAATTAACAAGTTTTATCAAGTCATGGCACCAACCCAAGGGCTGGAATTTAAACTTAAAATCAATTAATAGCATGGTCAAGACACTAGAAATCCTCAAACTCAAGTATTAAATTCTCATTTAATCACGTACTTAAATAGTAACAAACCACTGTGATTCTGAAAAATCTTTGCAGTAGATTTTGCTATTCCTAGGAAAAAAATACAAGACATGTAGCAATAAATGGCCGATTATAAATTCAAATCAGTACCGGTAAATAACTTATGACGAAAAAACATGTAAACCAAGGAAAAACAATCAAATCAACGATGACGGACGGTATACATACATGTACTGAGCAGGTTCATTCTTGTATATTTTGGTTAAGGAAAGAAGGATTTCACAGGATTTGAATTTATGCCCTTTACAGTGTCATGAAGCTTCAAACACTGAGCTTTTCCCACTCTATGCTGGCAGTCTGCCAATTCATCAATGTCTCTGTTCTGAAAGCTGTTAAAATTGAATGCCAGAAACCAAGTCTGTGACCCTGAAGCCCAATGCACAAATTTTAGTTTTGATATGTCCCCTCAGTAAACGCTTTGATTGTGAGCACTCACCATTCGGGAAATCCACTCTTCCTAATCCACTCGTTGGTAATGCGGTGCTGGGATTTTATTGATTTTTATGGCTTTCACTACGTCTTACCCTGACAGCTGGTCCGCTGAGGTAATTTGATTTGTCTGCATTAGGGACTTTACCGGTGAATCTCTCTCCATGATAATCTATCCCAGAGATGGCAAATCTTGGGAAATGCACTGTGGTTTTAAAGGGCCGTACATGAGACCGAGTACCCAAGTGCGCAACAAGTTTGTCCAGAACCAGTTCCGAATTGTGGGACCACTCATAATCAACATCACACATTACTTAGTAACCCTTAATTAAGGCTGTGAAAAAGTTTTTGTAGTGAAGTTTGAAATGAAAATCAGTACATGTGCATTTAAGTTAATGTTAATGATAGTTCATGCACTCTCATTCAGCATCAACAATGTAGACATAAGGACAGCAGTGCATTACTAACCATTTTATTATGTGTGAAAGTCAATAAGGAGCATTTCAGAGAAAACTGAATTAATGTAATTTTCAAGCTGCCCCCTTCTCATTTTTTCTTAATATTTGAGAATATGTTACAGGTGCCTGACTGCCTAGGATTCCCTTTATGACATACCCATTTCCCTGTGCTAGCCATAAATGCACAACCCCGGGGTTACATTAAAAGAGTAGTTTTCATTCCATGCAATCCTGCTAAACCACCATTTTAAAAGTTGTAGGTATTAAAACCTATGCCATTGAAAATCCACATGTTAAACTCTCTGATGGTCCACAGATTCCGTCATGTTGGTATTCACCTTTGTGATGTCGTCCAAATTCTTTATAAGTTCCTAAAATAGAGAACGAAAAGAGATAACAGTGAATTACTAGCCTAACACCATCAGAGCATGAGTTAAACCTTCAGAAACCGGTTTACAGTACAGACTACAATTGTCAAAAGAAATCTTTGGACTGACCTTTTCACCAAAGGGACAACTAATCAATGGTGTTCAATAATGCTCCAGGCAACTTGATAATTCCTCATTACAAAACCGCAAGGTAAAGGCTAACAAAGGAACATCATTGTATTGCATTGCGCAAAAGGGTCAAAGGCATGGTGAAGCCCCAGGTAATAAGATTCAAATAACACCTGCAGGACTTACTCTTGGCAAGCAGCAGCCATCTTGGAAGTATTAAGTTTTAATCAAGTAGCAATTAGCTACTAGTGCATATTCCGGTGGAACTGAAGCATGCACCTCCAAGATGGCCATCGTGCAAAGCCTCTATATCCTACTTACTCTATTTCCAATATACTTTAAAATTGGCAGGAAGTAAAATCCACAGCCCAGTTAGTCAAAATGTATTTGGGGGTATACAGGAAAAAAGTTTAAAGATGGATCTGCTTCAGTTCAATGAATTAGGTAAAATATTGATGAATTATTACCAATGATCTTGGGCCTGGAATGGGCGTCTTGACGCATGGTTCATCATACTCATTGGGCACAAGTTTTTTGACTGCAGCATTCACGGAACTTGTACCAAATCCTACAAAAATGTAACGAAAATAACAGGACAGTGTTTAAAATGGTTTAAATGCAATGGTACATGTAATTCAAAGCAAACATATGCTACTATGGTATATGTTCAAACTGACATTACACCCTGGCTTATTTGAGTTATTGGTTGAGAAAGAGGGCTGGCAGACATGGGGCGTGTAACATCAATCAGGCCTCACAAAACACTCTATACTCATTCCTTCCTGTATCATGTATGTTTATTCACTTAAAGGATCCAGAATTGAATTTTTCTTCGAATCACTTTTTGTGTATCTCTGTGCTCTTCTTTCATGTATGAAGACTGTTTGACATCTTTTTTGAGTTTTTTTGAGTACGTGAACTGAACGGTGCACTTTTTCAAACATTAAAAATTGACCAAGCCTTTCTGTACAAGTGAGGGCGCTTTTGCTTTGATGTAAATCCAAGAAGACATGGTTCAGGATGCATGTTTCCATGTTCAAATTGTGAACCCCAAATTTGCTATCTGGGAACATTTCTGTGAAAAGGATTTTAGCTGGATTATTGCTATATACTTACACAGCAATAAATTGCAAAAGAAAATGAAATCTGCCATAACAGTGGTTAAAAAAAATCTAGAAATTTTCTGTGCACAAATCAGTGCAACATTGAGATTCGGTGCCTTGGATGACATCATAGTTCTACTCATGAATAGGCATTAGCATAAAAACCAAATAAGCATCAAAATATTGGTTAAAATTGCAAAACAAACATGTAAAATCAGGTTAATTGAAACCCCAAGAAGCAATTTCAAGGGTTTTCAATAAAATTTATAAAAATTGTTCTATTTCCTGGTTCCTTTAAGTTTTATCCTTAGAATTTCATGCCGTAATATCAACCTGCATACTGCGCAGTTGCACGGTCCAATCAGAGATGTGAATGGCAGTCAGATGTAATCCTGGTTCATGGCAATATCGAATATATTAGGTAAAGGCTGTCGTTGGACAGCTACCAGTAGCGCTTTAATTTGAATTCATTGTCCCATTGTCAGGTCACGGGCCTATCGTAAATGGTGATAGTGCCTTGCGGTCTGGTACACAAAAGCTAGAGGCCTCATCGCATGCCTGCACTGGTTTGCATGTGTGTGGCATGGTGGATGTACAAGTTATTTTCAGTTGAATGTGCATAAAAGTTAAGTGCCATGGGTGGTATGCATTTCAGGGTTTTTCCCAATCTTGACTCCATCTCTATTTCAGGCTTTGTCTCTGACAGTGGAAGCACTTTTCAGCCTCAATATTCAAAAAATGCTTCCATCTTTAGATCAATGACATAAGTCAATTTGATGTTCCCGCAACAAACATGACTTTTTTACTTTGAGCTTAAAACTCCACAGTGGAGGCCGGCGGGAACACAGGAACCCAAACAAATGTACTTAATATCTGCGATCTGGGAAACCCCCCCCTTTAGTGTGCCCGCACCATAGCCCAGGGAATCAGTTAACGAGCAAGTTTGGTATATCAAAAGGAAAGGTCATTTAAGAACAAAGGCATGCGTACAAGTCGAATTGGGGTATACATATGACTGTACTAATAGGGCAAACTTTGAGCGCACATTTCTGTTCCCCTATGACCTTTGTCCCCAAAATATCACTGGAAAGACATTCCTAGCTCTGTGGTAACAGACAGACACAGTGTGCAGATTCTCTGTAATTCTTGTGAATTCTCTGACAGTGCTCATTAAGAGTTAAGTTATTAATCTCATCACATAGCTTCAAAACCTTGACAAGTGTACATACCTCGGAGCACACTCCCATGGACATGACCAATCAATAATCTACATCTTGCTGGACCAAGTCCATAGGAGGTCAACCTCTGCATCCAAGCCATGATGAGTATACTAGAAGATCAAACCAACCACCTTGCAAAGTGAAAGAAATGGGTGATTTATAATCAAAACTTCACATTAAATGCAGAGTGTCTTTTTGCAAACTTGCAAAAAGTTGGTTTGACACAATCTCTGGAGGTGCCTTTTAAAAAGACAGCAAAAAACATTGAGCAGAATGCTGGAATTGCACTTTGGACATTTAGGGCATGTTATATTCGACCTCTGGGAATAAATTGGCTTTAATATACATATTTAGAACAAAGACATACAAATATAACGGACTATGGTATTTAACTGATTTGGTAATGCTCTTGTTGGGATTGCTTAGAATATCCATCAAGGGGTTTCTTTATACCACTTCAGCAATGGATAAATGACAAATGTTCAGCTCATCTTGCGTACATCTAATCATCAATTTTCATTTCAGCACTACGTGTATGTCTTGCTCACTTCTTCAACAGGAATTCTGAGAGAAAATTTCACCCTTAACCAGTTCAGGGTTAAATTTCATTTTTAAAGCCATGCTGCCATTGGTCCAGTGATCAGAAAAAATCAAGGACAGATCCAGAACCAACATTTTGACCGAATATTTCGGCTCTAATCTTATTTTTTTGGGGGGGAGGGAGATGGCAGTTCCCCCCTCCCCTCCCCCCAAAATCAACCCTTAGTAGAATGACTGTATGTATGAGATCACCACAGGTCTTTTCACATAGACCTACATGTATCTGTTGCCTTTTAATTACCTTCCAGTGACTCCCCACCACATGCATGGCTGACTGTCAACAGAGGTTTTGCATGACAGCCATCTTTAAGGTAACTACTTGTTAGGGGGGGAATACTTGTACAAAAGGTCTACGCATGTGTATACCCCTGTGGAGCAAAAGCTCTGATTTTTTACCAGAAAGACTGCTGCTATGCAATACCACAATACGTTGTTTACTGCACACCAAAACACCACATTTACTGTACTAGAACTATTGGGGTGAATGTACATTTTGAGGTAAAAGCAGTTGCTAATCAATAAATGGTAGGCAATGTTTGTTATTAAAAGGTCTGTTTCATGTTACCATGGCAACACCAACTTGTTGTTTCTTGAGGTACATGTAATAAAGACTTGTCATTCAGGTTACAGTACTTTACCAAGCATGTGTGTAACTGGTATGCTAATTTGCTTTGGAATTTACTCTTACAAGCTACATGTATGAGTGACATGCATACTTCCAAAAGAAACAGTATTTTATCAAAATTAAACTTCAAAACAGGGTTTGCGAACAAGATTCATGCATGGACATCACTTGACACCCTGGGCACAAACCCTACCAGACTGGTATGAAATTTTTGAAGTATTTTCTAAGTAAACACTTTCATATTTCACCTGCTAAATTGGACATTTTAGGACACGTCACCAGTATCTAATGGTTGATATATACATGTACCACTTTAGGCTAGATCAGTGATGTTGTATATGGAACTCTTACCAGGGTTCTGTTTAAAAACACTTACTGGTACTTCATATAACTTCTTGTTGTGAGTGTTGTTTGTTATGTTTGTTTGTTTGCTTTCTGATATTTTTTAAATACATAACAAGCAGAATAAACACTGGGAAAAAAAGAGACTAAGACAACCAGAGTTGCGGTAAATTGTAGAGTCCCGAGCTGCATACATGTGCATATTTACTGGTCCAATCCAGAGTGTAAAGATGCACAAAAAGCGAGTGTAGGAAAAGATTCACTGTGCAGATCTTTTAACGAATAGATTCAAGTTGTTCAACAAATCGTTAAAAAAAACAGCATACTCATAGTCCGTAAACTTCTCTGGAAACTATAAATAAAGAAAAAAAACAGCAGTGCTTCATCGTCTGATCACCAAGGGTGAGTGAGAAATTATGCTCAAACTGTAGGACTGATGACTTCGACTGACATGACTGATTAGGCAGGTTTTTTTTGTTCTTCCTCTATTCATTTTGTTAGAATTTACTGCACCATGACATATTCAATTACTATTGAATTCGACCATATGGCACTAGGCCAGGAATATATAAAAACTGAAGTGATGATGACTCATGTACAAAAAGATGCCTGCTGGGCGCATCCATGTCAGTGCACAAACCTACGTAAAGCTCAGAATTTTGTACGGCTTTTGTATAGCTATTTACATATCTGCATCTGTATTCAGTTAGGCCCTTTTGCCAGGAAGCATGATCACAGCAGAAAAATGTTCCTGGCAAAAGGGCGTAAGAAACACACTGTCTTTATTTAGTAAAATTGGATATA
Source organism: Acanthaster planci (assembly GCF_054643075.1). Taxonomy (NCBI): domain Eukaryota; kingdom Metazoa; phylum Echinodermata; class Asteroidea; order Valvatida; family Acanthasteridae; genus Acanthaster; species Acanthaster planci. The sequence continues at coordinate 16,526,224 of NC_141783.1, forward strand.
ATTTACAACAAAATCAACCTGGGCTGTACAAAAAGCAACTTTTGAACAATTTATTAAAGGACTTCAGCATTTTATACAAATTTTTTGCCAAGAAATCTTCATATTTCATTAAAATACAATAGTTGCATACTTTCATCCTTTTGCCGGGAAAAGTTTTTTGCAGTGATCATGCTTCCCGGCAAAAAGGGCCTAAGCGCTTACGCCCTTCTGCCGGGCACACGACGATTTGTGATCCTCTTCTAGCCAAGAACGTTCTCTTTCAAAATGTGTTATTAGTTTGGACTAAATTGCTGTCTAACACCCAAAAAATAAATCGGAGAGAACAATGAGTCAGAGAGCTTCGGAGTCAGGTGGTGGCGGCTTCACAAGGGGACACCATTTTTCGAAATAATCCTCAAAAACCTTTGACTTTTCAGTTCGCTTCCCCTTCTGATAAATGCCCTCTAAGTTGCTTTTATGCAATGTTCTGAGCTTTCGACTGATACCAAAGTTTTCAAATTTTCACAGGTAATTTCACTGATAAAACGTGTCAAAATCACACAACTTAATGCCACCAATTTTCATAGGAAAACTGACAAAAATTGTCACGAAAATCGTAAAAAAAGCCCATTACGGAGGAGAGGTACATAAAAGTAGTGTAGTCCACAAATCATTTGGGAGTAAATTTGATTGAGAAAATGCAGTCTCAGACGAAATAACTGGGCACATTCAAAATCCCATAGCGTTATAAACAGTAAAACTTGGACCTGGGAATCATACGGATCCGGAGTGTGGCTTGTTGGGGGTATATCTTTTTTAACATGGTCTATTTTGCAAGCATAGACAATCTTAATGGCGTGTTGTGCATGTATACAAGCACACACGTATATTTTTTCTGTTTTTATACAGTTAAATTTTTTTATGAGTGACACATACATGTAAAATAGACAAACTCCACAACTTTTTCCTTTCATTTTGGAAATCCTTGATATAAATGTAATAAACTTAAACAATCACATAATGGAAATTTACGCAGCTAGACCTAATAAGGGAAGTATTTGGATTTGTTTTCACTTTTAAGTTTTCAATCACACCACTTCAAAATTATTTGCACAACAGTATATCTATGTACAAAACACTTCAACGGAGGTTAGTTGGTCTTGAAATTCATAAGATGTGGCCATTTATTGGCCGTAAAGGTCATTCTAGCATGACTGACAGTATTTACAGGCCATCGTTTTGGTGATGGTAGGTCTATGCTGGGAAACTAATAAAAGGATGTCAGTTTAATTCTATTCAAAGGAATAAATGTGAACGAAACGTACGCGACAGACACATACATGTATGTCCTTAGCAGTATATTTCAAACCTTTATGACTCCACTACATTACAAGCTATGAAGGTGATTTATCACACCAACGAACTTCTCTTGAGCTGCTCTTTCCAACCATACTAGACTTGTGGTTATTGCTGGAAAAAAATAAAATCCATCATCTTCCCTGCAGTTGTAGAAGTTAGGCTACGCTTACTTCCAGAACTGTTAGGTTTACACAAACCTTCTAGATAGCCATGTACTAACTCCCATAAACACCAAATTTCATACATGCCTTCCTGGTGAAGCTAAATGTCAGATGGGGAGGTCTATTCACCTTATATTCTTAAGCATTTTGCTCATCCACACTACAGAAAATCAGCATCACTTAGCATACACTCTCAATACCTGTCAATTGTTTGACAGCTTTTTCTTTTGTTTTCTTGACCCTCGTCCAAATGAAAGCTGGGCTATGATTGGTCACTGGAATGGAAGCAAATTGGACCAAAGTGTGCTTTCATCAGTGGGTGACAGGAAAACAAAAGGGAAAGACAGGAGCTGTGTTGGGATTGGTCAAGCTGTCAAACAGCTGAAAGTTACTGAGAGTACATACATGCTCAGAGATGCTGCTGATTTTCTGTAGTGTGGATGGGCCAAATCATATGCTCCAGAATTTCACCATTTTATTGAGGATATAAGGTGAATGGACCTCCCCATCTGACATCAAACTTCACCAGGAAGGCATGTTGCACAAATTGGTCTGATGGAAGAGTAAGTTGTCACAATCAGAACAGCCAAAAATGGGAGTTAGTATGCCTACATGGCTATCTCCAAGGTTTGTATAATGATAAACCTTCCAATTCTGGAAGTAGGCTACGCTTATAAGGAACAAACAATCGGCAACACCAAAGTTAAAGCACGAGCTTAGGAGTACGACAACTGAAAATGACAAGGATCTGTGTGTCACTGTCAGATTAATAATGGGCCTACCGCGATAAAGTAGCGTGCACAAAAGTATACTGACGTCCCGACCGGACAGTGGACCTTGTTCAGAGCCCTTCTCTTGGGCTCGTACTATGGACCGGGAACCGACCACCAACACTGCTCAGCCCGCGGGAGCTCCTTCTGCTGTTGTGTTGAAGTTCTGTAGGTCTTGCATGTACATGTAGCCTAATGCGAGACTTTTGTTGCAGTCTGTCCTTGTAGGCTACTGCATAGGCGAAAGGGCTTGGCTCCACGCTCTCGTCACGAATGCTATTGATCCTCGGACTTGAATCCTGACAAGGCATGGGAGATCTTTTGACCCGCTGCACTTTCGACTGTTTACACAAGTCCCAGTCCTAATGCCGCGCCCCTGGAGTTGCGGGCTGAATATAACCGGCATGATCATAGAGCAAGAACAGAGACGAACACACGCTGCACGATATTTGTACACAATATCATGGTTCTGTTTCACAGCGCCCTCTGTCTTTTGAAAAACGCTACGGGCGGGACGTCAGATCATGCTTACGATCTCAAAGCATAGAATAATTTTTTCACTCCTGAAGTTGGTCTCGAACTTTGCCACATCCACGAAACTCAGCATTTCTAAGGGGGTAGTAAGATTATAAAGTCGTCAAATTCTTTTTTCATTTTGACTAGATTCCTTTCAATTAATGTGTCGAAACACTGAAAATATGTATTTCATTGACCTTTGGCTGTGTCAAAACTGGCAGTAACAAACTCACGTCAGTTGCAGGTTGGGTTTAAATCATGCTCTTCTACAATACCTCGCAATTTATCTGAAAGTATGAAAATACTGACGTACACAACTCACCAATGATTTTATTCATTGGATGATTTTATTGAAGAAAAACAGTGCTGATATCTACCAATAAATAAAGTACAGAAATTACTGTTATCAAAATTAAACAAAACAAAGCAAGACTTTACAGTACATGTGACACATAACATCAAAAGATATTTTACAAAATATTGTTGAACCATTTAAGGGCAAGTAAAACACATTCTGAAGGATCCTATTTCATTTCAGATGGGGACAAAGAACACCATTACATTAAAAAAACAAACCAATACCCCAACAAACAAACAAACAACAAACAAACAAATTGAAAACCCAGAAACACCAAAAAGGGGAAACATTGGCTACTTTTGTTTCTGAATATCATAGCACAAGCCACATGACACAACCAAATCACTCAAAATCTATAATAACAATGATGAACGTTAATTGTGAGTACATTCTTTTCTGACTCTAGACTGTTTTCCGTTACAGATTCCCTCCCCGGTGGGCGGGAGATGCTCAAGCATGTTTCCAATGATAATTTGTTTCACCTTTTATGCAAATGTTGCATGTAACATACAGTGGCTCGGTTAGTTTTTAAAAATTAAAGGGTAATACCCCACGGGGTGTGGCCATGGTTGACGGACCTCAATACAGTAACAGTAGCCACACCCTCCCCCATCAACGTCACCATCATAAAACTAGTACGAACAATTAACCCGTCAAAATGCCATCCCTGCTTTGCACTCCTGCAGAGCAAGTTACATATGCATTTGTGCCAAGGCCATTACCACATTGTGGGAACAATTTCTTTTGTAAGGAGATTTGAGAGAAAGTTTCGAGGAACAAAATTTGTCTCGGAATTCAATCCACAACTATGGAATGAGCATACATGAAAATGAGGTGAGCATGGCCTATGCTACTTGAGTCAGAACAACCGTACTGGTTGACGAACTGATTAAGATGCATACACACTGCAGTAGTGTCTAGATATTACCCAGAAAAAGAAAAAAGTAAGAAAAAATTCTAAATTGTACAATTTTGTAATCATAAATATATCATAACTCCATCAATCTACATAATTACAAATGTTCATTTACATATTAAAGTGATTAATCAATACCTGTAATTATACTCATAATTTCTGACAAAATATATTAAAGAGCAATTACAGGTGCTGGTACATCAATTTACAAGTTCTTCCTTTACATATGCAAATAAATATGTCATTGATTGCAAATGACTAAGTTTTGAGTTTAACAATATCAGAAAATGCAGATTCGTACGATCAACTTATCCAAATGTAAGCAAATAGAGTGGACGACACCAGTATAACTGCTTTGTTACATTTATCCGACCTCATTCATGATATGAATTATCAATTGTGGTCTCTTCTTCAGATGGGCTGGAGCAAAATATAATACCATTGTTTGAAGGGGAAAAAAAAAATAAGATCAGTATCATGCTACAAACTTTAACAGTTTGACTCTCACAGTAAATAGAAATTAGTATTTCCATCAATTTCATTCAGAATAAAAGTACACTTATGATTTGCTCCTCAAATCCAGCAAATAAATTTACGGATTCACCCAAAACAATGCCTAGCAATAGACTAAAACAAAGGAAACGCACTGGGTATTACAATTTGAAGTAATTCAATTCCTTCATACATCACTTTGGTATCAAACTGTGTTAAAATAAATGCATTTGCTACACCTGATTTCAACTTGCCTGCATGACCAGAAAAAATTTCAATTCACCGCAAAAAAAAGTTTTGGTCTTGCATATCAGTTTACTTTAATCTTCGTAAACTGTCCATCTTGTGAATATAAAATACAATTGCAGAAAAATGAGGATGTTCCTTGCAACCCAAAATATGGATATATTGATATATGTTGATTGAGCTCCAAATAAAACACTCATTCACAAGAAATTTGACAGCCCAATCTAGAAATTTTCAACGACCGATATAACAATCTAGGTGTAGGATATGACTAAATCTTTACAAGCGTACAATCAACCACAAAATTTCAGCTAAACAACATGAGCTTACTTAGTAAATGGGCAACAAAATCAAAAGAACTTGGCCATAACAATTTCAGCAGAAAAACAGATTGCTAATACTACGGGTATACTGGAGGACTCAAGAAGTGTACATCTGTATTTATAACTGACACAAAAACTGATCCACACAAAAACTGATCCACACAAAACAGATTCATTGCATTTCTGATGCTGACATGGAAAACCAGCAATACAGGGTGTATCAAACAAGCATACATTTATAAATTGTCTACTAAATAAAAGTTTTATTAGTTTCCAGAAATCTTTAATCAGGTATTGGACCCAAACTTTGCAACCACAGTCTGGAATTCTGTTTTAACCCTTTCACCTCTGTGCGTAAGCCAATTTAAAGTTGAAAACAAGTAAATCGCCCGTGCTCACTCATGCAGAACGGCTGATAATTGATGTGATGGCAAACAAAACAAGAAACCTTGGTCTATCGATACATGATAAAAGATTTCTGGAAACTAATAGAACTTTTATTTTGTAGGCAATTTTCTAAAATGTTTACTTTTTTGAAACATCCTGTATATACAAGTACAGTACGACTCTTCAACGCTAGAATTTGAAGCTGGACTGGGTGGATGGGGGGTCATGCCTTGGGCAGGGGCAAGGTTATCCCCCTAACACCTTGTAAACCTTGCAAGCTTACTAGCAAGCTTTCAGCTTTCTATCCATACCTGCCAACATTGAAAAGAGCCAACAGCAAAACAAGTGGCTGCGCAAGAGGAGCTACTTGTGCATGAACACGCATATGTATGTATTACAACTGCCATTTTGAAATAGCAAGTAACGCACTCTTGTTTTCTGCAATAACACCTGCATTTGCCGGGAGTTTTCAATTTGTTTTTTTTTCTTTTTCAAGAAATTTGGAATATTACAATTTCTTGCAGTCGGAAAACTTACAAATCAGGACAGTCCCAATTAAATTGGAGTGGTTGGCAGGTTTGACTGTCTCAAAGTTAACTGGCATCCAGTTTTGTTTTCACTGGGCAAGATGGGTTTCTTTTCTATGATAACGAATGCTTCCTATAAAAAGAAAAGAATACCAACAGTTACTGCAAAGTAATGCAACAGGATACCAGACCATTTCCACGGCTATCAACCATTCAAATTTCTCCTCAGACTTGCTGACTTGAAATCATCATGAAGGGCCCCACAAAATATTTTTGTGATTGTCTTGCATGCAGGTGTTATTTGGTCTAAAGAAGCAAGGGTCACTTCACAGTTCACTGACCTTTAACCTTTGATACTTGAATGACCTCTGCACTGGAGTGTCCACAATCACAAATCAAACTTTCACACACACAAAAAAAAATTTCAGCAGACCACCTTTCATCCAGCTAGTTTGTCATTCTGACGATTCACTTTGCTTCTCAACCCAATAACTGTTTCTGGGATCTTGAAAAACATGAGCAAACTTGACTCCCTTTGAGCCTGACAAAATTGGAATTGTTTGGTCTGATTTTTTTGCTGTTGTCCATTTTGACATTTCTCATAGCATTTAAGAAAGCACGAGTCAAAACATTCTCTACAACTTACTGAAAAATGATCAACATGTACTAATAGCCTGCCTCAGTGGAAACAGAGGGGAAGGGTCAGATGTTTAGTTAAGCCTGGACTCCCTGTACTTTTCCTTTTTGGGGGGGGGAATGCCGCAAACGACTCTTCAAATTGGTTTGGTCACTAACTCGCTTCGCCCCGCAGCCACGTTTTGCCCTCCGCGACCTCCTTGGTCACCACGAGCAAGAGTTCGCAGCCTTTCCGCCTCAGCTCTGCCTCCAGGAAACTCCTCAGCTTGGAGGAGTCGCCAATCTTGGCGGGCTTGCTCAATTTGGAGTCCAAGTTGTAGTAGGTGCCGTCAATCTGACGGACGGCAATCCAGTGCTTACGGCGGATGGGAACGCTGACGAAGCCCAGCTGCATGGGCGAGGGAATGTTGACAATGAATCCAATCGGAGCTTCCAGTCGCAGCTCTTCCAAACCTCTGTGAATTCCGAGTGAGTAGAAAAGCAACTGTTACACACAAACACATGACACCTTTTACATCATACTTTCAGGATTCCGCAACATTCAAATATAGCATATATATAGCATATATATATAAACAGGTTATTCTTCAATAATTTCCAGCCCCAAATGCTGGGTTTTTATAATGCAAAATTGGACTTTACAAATGCCAACCCTCGGCAGTCTTTTGCACAAGATTTGTGGCACTATTTCAAACACTGTCACAGAGCAATACCTGCTACAATGCCCAACCAGGATCCACGCCCACTTGAGGGCTCTCTACACACTCAATCTCCATGGACAAGATGGAGCCTCTGGGTGAGTAGAAACACACTTGGACTCACTCAAGTGTGGGAATGATCACAGCCAACATCTTCTACCACATACAGAAAATGCTACATCATATTTACATGTCCCCCATGTAGCCAGCACAGAAAGCCCTACATGTATACATGTCATCCAGCATATTGAGGTCATGGCTAATTCCAGAAATTAGGGTCCATTTTTTGTGTGTCCCTGTCACATCTGACATGATTTTGTAAGTTCAAAACACATTTTCTAATTTTCAAGAGTGATAAATTAATGCAAACTACCTGCCCAACAAATAGCAATAGGTTGAAATCAATTCCAGTGATATTTCCATGTCAAATAACGAAAGTCAGATGTAACAGGGACACAAAAATGTCACACTTTTGGACCTCTACAGGTAATTTCTGGAATTAATCTTATCTGATGCTATGCATGCTCCTAGATACACAAGAAATCAGTTGTATGGTTGCCTTTCACTGGCCAAAACGGCTGGGAACTAGGGTTACACCGGGGCAAGCATTTGCTAGGAATCGATAGGACTGGTGGCAGGGCAAAAGTGAATTTGGAGCCAAGGGAATGGAAATTGCTACCTTCGTTTATCCCACCACACAGCCTCGCAGTCCTTGTGCTGTAAGGCGGCCATGATGACGTTGACGTCATAGTTACCCAATCCCAGCATGCTCTTGTGCGGATTCAAGACCGTACCGGGGGAGAGACTGAAAGACAATGCAAATAATGGAAAGGAGGAAACCACTTGAATTTTAGCCGGTGTCAGATAAAGCAGTGGAGACTTCTTGGTGGTTTCCTGTGGAAAGAATTTCATCATATGGGAGATGTTCTATACGATAACTTTCTCATAAATGCCACACTGATAAGGTTGTTGCTTCAGGATTCAAATCCCACAAACATAAAATTCTGATTGAGACAGGAAGTACTTACAAAGGTTCCGGTCACCCTGCACATGGCACACTGGAACATTCTCTTTTAATACAATGAAAGCATTTTAATAGATCGATTGCAACCGCTAAAACATGGGATCTACAGAGAGTATTAAACATCAACAAACATAGCGTCCTCCCACAGCAAATAGTTTCATAAGAATCATTTATCAAAAAGAAAGCTGGCAGTCGATACAATATAAAGATTACTGATGTGCTGGGTACTTTATCAAAAACCGGCTTCAGTTTTGGTAAACAACACTTACAATGCACTTTGCTATGGGGTTTGTTGATGTTTGATACCTACTATAGACCATGTGACTTGGCAGGTGCAATTGGTCTATTAACAGGATAGTTTGGACACTTCTTATATCTGGGTTTAAACTTTGGTAGTAACTTGAATCAGGAACATAATTAGTAAATTGATGTTTGTCAATGATCCAGTTTAAATGTTCCCTTTTTACTGGTAATCAGCAGTTTGGTTATAAATATATTATCCATTTTGTCGGTAATTTGCTACTTATTCCTGCTGTTCCACAACTGAACGTATTTTGTCTCACATTCAAACATTTTGAAAAATGTCTCACATTTCAACATTCTAACAAGTGTCTCACATTTCAACATTCTGACAAGTGTCTCACATTGAAACATTTTGACAAGCGTCTCACATTCAAACATTTTGACAAGTGTCTCACATTCAAACATTTTGACAAGCGTCTCACACTCAAACATTTTGACGAGTGTCTCACATTCAAACATTCTGACAAGTATCTCACACTCAAACATTCTGACAAGCGTCTCACATTCAAACATGTTGCTTCAACAAGACTGCAGAGATCCAACAGTACTTTCCTTAGCAACAATATCTCAAAGAGATGAGACACAGATTTGTCAGCGTTGTTGTTTGAGGATGATTAAATATCTTTCTTACTTCTGACACAACTCATCCAGGACTTGTTTGCTGAAGGCCTGGCTGTCTTGGAACACATTATTGAGAGCGTGTAAGGCGCACAGCTCCCACTTTTGTCGTTCATGGTACACAGACATGGTGACGGGGCGGGATCTCAGCAGCCCTGCCGCCAATTGACATGGGAGGGGACTGCGTCAACCTTCGGATGTCCAATTGTCTCTGACGTGTCCTGGAGAAAAACCTTAAAGGGGGAGATTCATGTAGTCAAAGCGTTGTGGCACACTTTTACTGGTCTAGCTGGACTCATACCGGTAGATGTGCAGTGGAATACACCACCTTGCTTAGGCCATTTTCAGTTGGTTGGCAACAGAGCCTGTCATTTCCAAGAAATTTGACGGAGGAAAACTGTGGCCCGAAACAACCATTTAGGTTCGCTCCTGTTCCTCCACACTTTATTGGTACTTGTGAAAGGTTATGCTCTATAACCCCAATCTTTCACATGTAAAATGGTTGGAGCCATTTCCATACGAGTGACTCTGAGTAACGTGCAACCACTGCGCAACCTGTCAGAAATACTGATAAACCATGGAGGAATAAGAAGATGGTAGTATGTTCATTTCAGGCTCAAATGTTCTTTTCCCACAATTTCTTGGAATTCACATATTTCTTGAAAACGGTAGATCCTAGTGCAGATCCACATTGACGGATTGCTCCCGAATCCTTAAGTCCTGAATATGTCTGTGAACTAGACCTGTCCGGGCCTTTCATTCACAGTGCAATGATCGTGCACTTCACGGTTGTAAATTGCCACTTGGAATGATAGCCCTAGAATTATTAGCCTTTTAGAAGCATGGCGGGCACAATAGGAGGATGCTCTCTTGTTTGGGTAAAAGCTTTTGCGTTTTCCCCAAATTTACCCACTTCAATAGTGCCCTCCTATTGTGACTGCCATACCTCTAAAGGGCTGATGGGGCTCGTTACTTTACCCCTCAAAGCCCTGTAGCTGTAGGGGTAATGAAATGGCAGCTTCAGTCCTGCAAACACAAGTGCACTGTAACCATTCATATGGTCCCTTCTGAAAAAACCATGTATGTGTAATAATGTCTCATTTTTTCCCAAAGTGCTGTTTGAAATTCTGATCTACTAAGTCAATAAAAATTCGTTCACAACCTGAGTAAGACTCAGAGACATGTAGGACAGTTACCCTAACTATGGGGTTTCTTAGGTCCCCCTCGGTGAACCCCATGGGGGTAGAGAAGGGTGTGTTTTGAAGCAACAGAATTTTTTTTCCTCACAACCAAAGACAGGCCTAGTGTTTACTTCTCCACAATCACTGTTCTGTGTATGTACACTTGCAAAGAAGATACTGATTTTTTGGTCCTCCAGCCCCAGACTAGGGCCAATCAAATGGACGACCTTCATATCCTTGGCCCTATGCCCAAACTCAACAAAAAGTGGGGCTTTTGCGAAAAGGTTCGAATGAGCCCCATATTTCGCACGTAGGTTAAGACACTCAAGCAACAAACGGAGACCAAAATTTCACACACAGACACTGTCGAGCAATTGCAGTTCAGGCCATTTAATGAACTGCTTGATTGATACCTTAGAATGATGGGGTTCGTCATGCACAGTGCATTCCCACAAAGTTTGCTCAGGCAATGGGGGTGACGAGCCACCAAAGCTCTGGTATGACTAACCCCACGATAAAGGGGAATGATGCAGTATTAGAGGCATGGGGCTTGAACTAACCTTAGAGTAATTGCTGCTTACCCCGCCACTCAAAACCTACCCTTCAGAATTGTTGGCTAAAAGGCTGAATTGAGTACCCCAAGAACTGTGGGATTTGTCGTTCGCCAATGGTAGACAACAAAGCCCACAGTCCTGGGGGTAGGCATCGAGAACATGTACTCTGTAGGTGTGAAATGGCAGGGGTATCTTACAAGGCTATGCACATGACAGAGTCAGGTGCTTTTGAGACAAAGGAGTTCACAATGAATGAGAGTTGTTGGGGAAATATATTCCAAGTCGGCTAAGCAAATACAGAGTCGGCATACATATGAGAATGAAGGAATACACAATGAATACGAGTTTTTAAGGTCATGCTATTTAGTATCAACAAGCGTCAATGAGCGTCAACAAAGTGTCAACAAATTATTCGAGCATATTTATGCAAAGTTTTACATTTATAATATTAATTAGGCTTCTACATATCATATTCAATGTGTCACATTTATCTGAAATGATACTTAAGTGTAGAAATTAGAGTAACAAAGTCGGGCCTGCTTGTACAACCCGCTTGACCATCATCTTGGTTTTGTACGGACGGCAGAGTAAAGAAAGATGGCGGCCTCCATACATCGGGAAAAATGTTTCTTTTTCTCTGAGAATCTTGAAGAAAATTCAGTGTTTCTCTTACACAGTAGCAGGTCTTAGAGTCTCTAAAATATGATAAAACCACTTTTTAAATCTTCAGAGGGTATCTTCAAGTTGTTGACACTTTGTTGATGCTACTTGTGTGTGTGGACGCTTGTTGAAAATAACAGCATAACTGGACTGGTCTGAAAAATACTCTGTTTTCTATGTGAATAACTCAATATTTTTAAAGAGTTCAATATACAAACAACACTCGATGCCCTGTGCACAAACCTATGAGACTTGTCTGAAAAACCTAGACCGTACATGCTCTAAGTGTCTTCAAAGTAAATGCTTCAGAAATTAATAGCTAAATTTCACTTAGGCTATTTTAACACTTTCTGACAGCTGGTAGGCTTAAAACATTTTAAAAGTTGTCCGTACATTGAACATGTTTCCAATATTTTCCCTGCTAAACTTGACTTTTTAGGGTACATGTAGGCCTAGAGCGCCTAGGCCTGGGGGGGCCTAACTCCAGGGAAAAATTAGAATCACAGACGTAGACAAAGTAGCATCCATCATGTCCGTATACTATAGCAGTGTGTATGGAATTCTCTCCCCCAACCTTTTTCTAGTATGGGCATACAGCCAAGGAACTGAAGTAGTCCAGTAGACTGGACCTAGCATGCCTAGTGTGGGGCTACCGTCCCCTCATGATAAACGCGTGTGATGGTATAGTCATCACGTCCCTATAGTCGCCACTAGAGCAAAGAACGATTGTATGTCTTCATCAGTTGTTCTTTAACCCTAACCCTACATAATACTACAGATTACTACTTGTAGTAAAATGTCGTAATCAGTGCTGCCGCTTGTAAGAGGACATGACCTTATTGTTCTGTGAAGCCATAAAATAAAATAGATAAGACAATGTACCATACAGTGCTCTGACACTATGAGTGCATGGCTTTATTGTTCTCTCTAGGAGTAACAATGGAAGTAACCTAGCCAGAAGTAGTAACCTGTAGCGCTAGGTCCTTCAGGCTCAGGCTATTACTTAGTATTTTGAAGTACTGAGTACTGTAAGCCAAACAATATGCTTGGTGAATAGGGTTAAGGGTCAAAGACTTTATGATAAATAGTCTGCCAACTGAATCACCAATTACAGCAGGTTATTCTGACCACAGGCTTTGCATAGTGTTTTCCCGCCTCAACCAATCAACCAATCATGCATATGCAAATGAGCTGTTTTGACAGTTCAAGCAATGGCGTGAAGCAGCGCACCGCATGTCATTCAAAGTTTGATCCCTCCTACGTCCTGAAACAGTTGCGTTGCAATTTCTTTTTCAGGTTTACTCCACTATGATACCCCTCCAGCAAAATGGGGGGGGGGAATATATTGATTTTTCAGGACATCAGGTATATTTGCTGTAATGGCAAACTGACACATATGCTTCCCTAGAGTCCCCACCTAAGCATGGCTGACTTAAATTTATCATCAGAAAGACATCTTCAAGTCAACAAGGAAAAATAAACCAAGACCAAGTCGAAATGGAAGCAGACTTATCAAAGTATCTTTTATAACCTGAAAACAAAACAATACATGATTGTTAAGATTTAGGCCAAAATTCAGATTTGGGTGGCGACTAGGCTTATGCCCTCATGCACGTTAGTGCAACCAGCACACGAGGGTGTCTGGAAAATGGGTACAGCAAACATTGACAAACAGAAATAGTCACTGCTTGACGTTATTTTTAAAAATGTGGTCTCTCTATTAGGATGTCAGACAACTCAACCGTTTGCAAACTCGACTTCAGACAACTCGACCACAGAGATAATTCAGCCATTGAGACAACGCAACCTTTGCCAAGGCATCCATTTGGACAACTCAACTTTGACAGAGAGACAACTCGACCAGTGAGATCTCTTTACACAATACAGTTGTTTTACCAGTTCAAGATCGCAAAAATTATTCAGTCAGATTCAGTCACCGTCCACCTTGTGTGATAGAGATACCACCAAATCAGATTCAAATTTTTAACTTTTAATTCAGATGTACAGGATAAACGAAAGTGATGACACTCTTTTCATTCTGGATTGGTTTCTGGAAAGTAACCATTGTAAAAAGCTCATTTTCTAATGAAAACTTTCTAAATTTTGAAAAACTTGGTTCATAAGTAAGAATTCCAAAGTAAGAATTCCAATGACTTAAAAAAAAATTGGATCTTGTGTAAATTTCAAATCAACTCTTTTAGCTGCACAGCACGAGCCATCAACGATACTACCTCGTGCCGCTCAGTTGACAAATCCATTACGTCACGTACATTTCTGCAACATCCGTACAGGGAGATGAGTTTGTAAAGTACACTATATTGCATGCATGCATTAATGTGTGATCCAAAACTAGGAAACAAAGTGTGTTCAGTTTTCGGTCAGTTTTAATAAAATGCAACCTTGAAAGTCATTTTGATTAAACAGACATTAGATGCAAGAGTTTATATGACTGTTAAGTATGAAAAAAAATATTGGGGATCACTCATAGTGAGTGACATATATCGCCCTATAACTATTTGTCATTTTTTTCCCACTACCGTTCCAAAATGTCAAAGTGCGTATCAAAATTCTGGCCACAATTTCTTTTGAGGAAATTTTCTGAGAGCAAGTTTTGTTCAACAAGAAGTTTACATTCAACTTTTTAACCAGAACCTGTCTGAGAACGTAGAACTGAGGGACAACACCAAGGAGGTAGGTTTCTATTTTCAAAGGATCCGGAATTAGGAAAATGACTGTAGTACCATGGAACTATAAACCATATATTTGTACGTGCAGCACGGGTGCAAGATCGACTGATTGCGCAAAGATTGACTTACTACAGCCACCATTTTTATAAATACCTCAGAAATTAGGCTTGTCTATCTGCTACAACTAGTACTACATGAAATTCCATCCCATCATTCAGGCATACATGTATAGTATTTTGCATCGTGGCCTAAGCAGACGACTGAGCTGAGCGGACAGTGCCTTAATTTGTCTTTCCCTTTGAATGGTCGAGTTGTCTCAACGGTCGAGTTGTCCAAAGTCATGAAAGTCGAGTTGGCAAACGGTCGAGTTGCCCGGACCCCCTGTATTACATCAAGCAGCAAACAGAAAACCTACCAGTGGATCACGCGTTCGATACCTCAAACTCTAATGGGAGAAGACCTGCCACTTCTTTCACTTACACTTGTACACGATACTTTTCTTTTTCTGTCATGTCCGTCTAATATGTCTAGAAAGTACTCATTGCAGTTTACATCAACTGAATAATGGTAGCCATCTTTAAATTAATAGAAAGTGCAGAAAGAGGGCGCTGTTTTTTGTCTTGACTCTTACCCCGGTGTGCCCAGAACGAAAGACTGAGAACGGCACTAATTTTTTCTGAAGCTTCCATTTGATCAGTTTATTCATGAGATGACCCAATGATCAAAAGTGCCGTTTGTGCACAAGATTTATCGCCTTGGATGAAGTGAGACAAAAAGAGCTGGTCGACAAACGAAAAAAATCCCGACTGATGATCGTCGTTATTTTGCTTCAAATGTTTTGTTGGTGAAAGTCGCCCTGACATACTGTTCTTGCCGGATCGAAACGTTTTTCCGAGGGAGCGTCGGCCAAAAATGTATAGCTCAGTAAAATGATACATTTCCTACTTGCACGCTGGCTGACACGCGTGAGGCCACGAACTTCATGAACGTGAAAAAAACATTATCGTCTTAAACTGAGATGAAACTTCACATTATGTACCTACAAAGAGTGACTTTGCAAACATGCCAACTTTCCAAATAATAATAATAAATCAAGTGGGAGTCCGGGACAGCTAAGTTCTTTAGGGGACTGCCTGGGACAGCTAAGTTCTTTAGGGGACTGCCTCCCTCCGGTTGTGACATGACCCCAAAAAGCCCTGCTCTTTTGGGGTTAATATACCATGGCCCGCAAAGACCATTCTTACCATTGTGAAGGGTGGCCTCGATTTTCTCATTTTACTAAAAGAATAGGGATAGTTTCTAAACAGTGTGCGTGTGCTTCAAGAAATGTACGGATAATTCCTCTCGGATCTAATGACTCTCCATCCAAGCAATTAAGAAAATGATCATCGATCAATCGGGCAAAAATGATACAGTGATCAATCAGTCACTCGTGAAGGACACATGACAAGGCACAGCGTAGTACATTACATGAGTAGCCCGATCGTGCTCTCTTCCCCGCTATCATGACCTATCATAATACTCAACTGCCCCAAAAGCACGTTCGGAGGGACACCGTGACTCCGTGAGTCGTCCTCGGTCCCGGCGATTTCAATGTTCAAGGGCACTGACTCGTCCAAAACTGAATCAATGTTTCGGTTCTAATAAAAAGAGTTGCCGCTTCTCATGCAAGCCTTGCTAATTTAGGTCTTGGTACCTTCAGATGCACTCAGAACTTAGGATCTCCCCAGGACAGATTAGCGGGAGCGAGAACCAACGGGGTGACCTCCCACTCCCTCAAAAGAGCCTCCCGGGGAAATAAAAGAAAGGCGTTTTTTTATGCATTGCTTATTCCGTCATTTAAAAAAATCCCCAAATGCAGTCCACCTCTGAGAAATGCCAAATTGCCTGAAAAATTTTTCAGATTTTCTTGGCCCCGCGAAACAAATTCCCCGCCCTGAACATTTGATTTGGATCCGTCTTTGCTTGTTAAGAGTAAATCACGGTGGTCTGCCGCTGACGTCACCAAAAATGTTGGGAAGAGGGATATCTCTTTGCTTACATACGTAACCCCCTTCTGTTTTCAGAAAAAAAGAATGGTACTTGGCGTTTTATCGTCGTCGGTCTTTGTGTTGTGTGAAGAGCCGCGTTATAGCGCCATCAATGGTGTAACCGGAAATCTTCCATGTAGCACCAAAAATGAGCCAGTTTTTTTTTCAAAAAAGCAAGGTCATTCGAGAAAACAGCACGCACGAGTCTGCGTAGGGCCGCGCTGATAAGGCAGGCCTTGCAGACGCGTCCGAATGACCTCTTACGCGTTCCTTTTGGGCCTGTGCTGTTGAAATACCGCTTTTACTCATTTTTAGAGCGTCTACTTTGGCGGGGCGGAGGTGCGCCGTGCTTAGGGGTGAATAATTCACTACCAGCGAAATACAATCCACCAATCAGATGGCAAAGATTTATTCAGACGTTAAAAGCTTGCTTTTGACCTGCATTGTTTTATTTTCGTTTGCCTCTGTGGCAACGGTAAATCAATTTGGTTGAATCAAATATTATGCCAGCCTTCAGTTCTTTTACATTTATTC
Source organism: Acanthaster planci (assembly GCF_054643075.1). Taxonomy (NCBI): domain Eukaryota; kingdom Metazoa; phylum Echinodermata; class Asteroidea; order Valvatida; family Acanthasteridae; genus Acanthaster; species Acanthaster planci. The sequence continues at coordinate 16,543,183 of NC_141783.1, forward strand.
AGGAAAAAGGGGAAGTGTTCTTGGCCGGGTGATAATGATGTCCCCACTCAGCAACATCATAATCAAAATCACATGTGACATACCTCGACGTCCCCAGCGATCTAGGCCCGAATAACCGCACGCGACCTCCGCGCCGGTCCGTCTATATACGGAAGCCACTGGTCGTCGGTGCTTTTTGGTGATTTTTCATGGACGGCTGTGTTACTTCTGCCAGAAAGTAACAGACCTCCGGCCACGACCCTGGTAAAATCAGTTGCAGTCTTAAACGGCTGTATCCGTGCTAAGTCTCAAGAAACTGAGAAACGCCACGGGGAGAGCTCCTCTCTGTCACCTTTTGTAGAGGGCGCTGGGAAGGGCAGCTATTCCAGGATGTATGACGTTATTTTTGTCGAGCACAAACTGGATACTGGACAGTATGAATGTTGACCAGTGCAGTGGTAAGAATACTTTTATAAGGTGACGGATAAAAATTTCCATTCCAAGATTCATTATTTGTTTCATACAATACATGCAGAAATCGTCTTCTGGTAGCAGAACAAGTGGTTCCCGCTCGTGTATCCCCCTTGGGCAGGAGAACCCACATCGGTTGAAAACAGCCACGTTGGTCGGGATAGTTCAATATGTTGGTAGCGATGCGACCGGGACGCGTGCAATTCCTATTTGTCTGTGAACCAGCAAAGCCAGTTCCGACCAAAGGAGCCTCCGTTGATGAGAAAATAGCGACCTCTCTTGGTCCAGCTCGAGGCCCATTAACGTCCATCATTTTGCGGAATAGATTCGCGGCCAAAGCGTCACTTATCGTGCAAAGTGAGACTGGTTTCCGTCCCTACATTATTTTTCTCTTTCTTACAGGGAATGAGACACATGTAATGGGGGCGGAAACCAGTCAACTGAAATAAAGTTCTGCTCAACGGGTACCGTTGAATAGAACGAATAATTCAACGACATGCATGTGATCAACGATCCACCTATCAGAAGATGGGGATTTATGCACAGGTTTGCATAAAATTCACCAAACAACGTGCATTTCTGCGGTCACGTGACACGTACGTAATAAGTGTGCATGCACTGACTAGGACAGCGAAGCTGTAATCCGCAATGTCTCGCGTGTAAACCGAGACATTTTTCCTTCAAAAATTGTGTGGAATTCATATTTCCTCCCTTTAGCGCCCTGCATTAAAGGCGGTGGGGACGATCAAAGTTCAACGCAAATGCACCGAACTTGTCCTTATTTGGCACCGACTGGCCCTTGGGAATGACGTAGAAAACACAAGCAGATCACTGTACGGGGGCCTCTTTCGATTTGAGAGGTATCCATTTTTTTGTGTTTTGTTTCGGGTTTGCTAAGTTTCCATTGACTACTGTGGCTACTGACGCTCAAGATAATATTTTTGGTGTCGAACGCACGTAGTCAACTCCATGCTCAAGAGAGGATTTGTGATAAAAGGTTAAATGAAGTTAAGCTTGTAGAACACCTTTGAGCAGTGTTGTGAAGACCTCGAGATGAGGGTTGACAGCAGCATGTTGTAATAATGCCCTGCCACCCACGCGCACTGCACCAGCCCTTCAAACAACCCAGACACAAAAACAGGTACTTTGCCAGCCCTTGGAAAATATTTGCTCTATTCTATTTTTTTGGGGGGGGGCAGACCCTTTCCAGAGCGAACGTTTGTTCCACGACAGCAAATTTGATCACTCATCAGATTTTAAGCAGTTTTCCCACTCCCAGCCGAGATGGGGATTGCGCCCCGTGGTGCTATTGTGTCATGACCGATAACGAGCTGTGTGGAACAACAACAGCCGATTGCACCATTTCAATAGGAATCACATATTCCTTTGCAGTTTCTGAACTTTGAGCCTCGACGATGATTGTTGGAGTTGCAGATGCCACATTAGTTCCAACTGTACGATTACACTGAAATAGTAGCCTGTGCTCTGTGTGCCGTCGGAGTGAGAGTCAATCGGGCCGGAACTGTTACTATACGCGTCGTGCATTCTCGACGAGCAGTCACGAAGCGTTCGACTCATCGGTATACCCGACTTTTCGCGCACGGAGTTTGCCAGCGACATAAACCGGTTTTAATTGAAAAAACGACTGACGGTCGTAGGCGCCAGGCCAGTTTGCTGTTGGACAAACTAACCAGAGATTGCTAGAGAGAGGAAAAATTGTTGTATATCTGTCTTCCGTCATAAAAGCAGCAATGACAGCACAAACCAGGTAAGCTTTACCTGGCTCATGTCTTACCTTAATTAAGTATTATTTTTCTGAATTTAAATCCGGTTTTAAAATTCTGTAAACGTGAGTGTGCTATACCGAAAATAATAACATAGATTTTGTTCTGTTTTAGGATGAATAGAAGGAACCATGCTGAATACTGGGCTCCATATGCTTTAATATTGTGCTCCGTCATAATTGTCTGCAATCGGTACCTTACTAACAATCGATTCTTAGGGAATGCAGTTTGCAAATGTAAGCACCACTAATCGAAAATGGCAAACATTTGAACTGCTGACGCTTGGTAAATGATAATGAACCTAAGCTGTTGATTCTGGTTGATGATACAAACGTTTGCTGGCCTTTTTTGTTCAAGAAATGACAATAGTAGGTTGTGGTGTGAAAAATCGTGACTAATAACATATAATAGTATACAGTACGTGTGATATTCTTCTGAACATTCCATCTGTGATGGCAACCACTGTAACTACAAGCTGGAGGCATGGGCGTGGTCGGGCTGTTTTCCGAGGGGAGGTGCTAAAACCATTAGCAATGGCAATCCAGGGGTTTGGAGACCCCCAACGTAAAAAAGGAAGAAATATAAAAGCAGTTCAGCGATACAGATGACAACGCTCATTTCTCTTTTCTCCTCGTCATTTCCGTTTCCCGTGACGGACATGACAAAAAAACAGAAATAGATATTTACAACGGTGCACGAGAGGCAAGACCATTAACTTGAACAGTGCTCACGGAGTCCCCGCCAAGCGAACTTTCATCGTATGTGTCAGCCAAAAGAAAACAGTCGTTCAAATGCTAATGGTTTACTGAGAAAAAAAAAATAAAGTCATAATACTTACCGTAATTGTTTTACTGATTTTAAAGCTGTCGAAAGGCAGGGAATAGTTGGAGGTTCGGGCAGCAGGGTGTGTTGAGGGCTTGTGTCGTGGTCATGACATCAAAATAAGGCCATTATATTAACTGTGTCATTTACAGAAACCGTCAACCTTTCGCCGGTACAATTTAAGCCTTACAAATGCATTCGTTGTGATTTCGGTATCTCTCGAGATCGTGATGAACCCTGGGTCTCGGTGATTTAATTTCTAGCGTCGATAATTTCTCGCGATTCTTCAAGGCCACGGCCATACCTTGGCGCAAAGGGAAAGTCCGGATCAATTTCACTCAACTTCCTGAAAATCGGATCGCGTGCTCAGTTACACGGTTTGTTTGAGAGTTACTACATTAAATGAGTGTAGACCCCAAGAGCTCTATATACTTTGCGCGCACTTTGAACTATTATGTTTGCCAAAGCCATTTCTACGGGTGTATTCATTGTCGCCGTCCAAAAGCCAAACCCTGCCGGCGGGTTTTAATCTATTGACAAGTTTTGTCGGGATCATTCTAGGGAAGTATGTAAGTCGGCTTGTGTACAGTGTAAAAAAAATCACAAGACTTGGAAAAAACCATGGAACGATATGTGGGGTTATTATTACATGCTTTGCCGTGGGACGAAATTTTCATGATTGCGACTAAAGATTTGTTTGTACACAGTAATGGTGTATTTCATGGCCTCTTACATAAGTGACAAGCATTTTTGTTGACAAGCTGTTCAATCCCATGCACTGCACTATTACTTTCACTACCCGAAGAGAATCAAGTAAATATTTGATGTTGGGTTGTCAAAATCTCGTCAAGATTAAAGTGTATGTAGCCAAAATGAAACAAATAAATAATGCGAGATGTTGTCGACGCTGAGTTATCAGTCTCTGTCGCTTTGCTGTTCACCTTCAAGTTGAATTTAGGTCACGAAATCTTTATGATGCAGGTTAAAAGATATAATCACAAAATTTACGCACAGCAAGTTTTGAAAAAAAAGGGTGTATTTCAAGAGACATGTATAACGTATCCAATGAGGCGCAGAATTTATTTGAGGCAAATACATATTTTGCTGTTCCATTTCCCTTTGGGTTTGGAAAATGGGTTTGATGGGTTTTATTCTTAGTTTGTATGACATTGGCACGCATAGATAAGGCTATAATGGTAATTGTTTCATTTATAGAAACCGTCAACCTCTCGGCATGCAGGATAATGTTGGCCTTTCGCATGCATTTGTTCTGATTGCGTCTACTGGGAAGATACTCCTCGTTGGAACGCAAGGCTTGGTGTACCTTTGCTGTCACAGCATCTGCCCCGTCATCCATCACTTCATCGAGGCACAATGCATTCCACAATGCTCTATTGTTGCTGATAAACTTTTGTTTGCCAAGTTCGAGTACGGCTGCAGAATTCCTGAGCCTTTTGAACTCACGCCCCATTTTTCATCACTGCACTTCGGGCCTGCTCCCCCGATCGATAAAAATTAAAATGGTCGTCGACAAATGTCATGGTGATATAGCTCGCTCCAGATGTGTTCGCTTGATCATAGCAAAACTGGAAAACACAAATAAATCATTGGCAGCAACAATGACAAGCAACCAACATCAACAGCATTATCAACAGCAACTGCAACTGCAGCAGAAACAGGAAGGAAGGCAAACAAAACAAGCAACATTAAAAAAAGAGAAAGCAAAAAGATAAAACATTCTAAAGCGGCAGATTCAGTAAACTGATTTCACCTTTGCTTCTTCCCTAAATTTATGATACCTGTTTAGCTATTTGACGTGAAGGTTTGCTAAAGCCCATCTATAAAATCTACCTTCAGAAACATGATTTTGAGATCAAAATGTATGTTTAATGAACCGTCTTCGCGAGCTAGATCGTCTTGCCAGAATTAAACGTCCGGGTGGATTATGCCTTAAACTGTATAATAAATACCAGCTTGGAAACCTGATAGGCCTATATTGTTGGGACTTTTACGTATTACTCCAACTCGGTTCCACGGTTTAAGACCCCCAAACTTTGTCTACCCCCCCCAGGACGGAGCAATAACAAAAGTTAAAAGGTGACGTCACGTGCAAAGGTCTGGTCCCCCCTCCCCAACTAGTGACTCTAAAATCGCGCCTGGTATTACCGATGGACTATATGTATACTGTGCATATACATACATGTACCTTGAGCTTTAGAAGACTTGTTACTTGGGCGTAAACAGGCGTGTATTGCAGTCGGAAGGATGGACCAATTCACCCACCATGATTCGGATATTTTGGCGAGGAAAATCCCTACAGTACAAACTTCATAACAAAGTTCCTCTGGGCGTTGCAAGTTTTTCTCACGCGAAAACTATATAGTCACTGTTATTTCCCCCAGACAGACAAAAAGTTCGCTGAGTGCACTGCACTGTGTTGGCACATGGTCGATTTACCGATCTGAAAAGAAAGGCTCGTGGAAGGAACAGATACGGAAAGCCCCCCTCCAAATCTACTGCTCATCGAGACGGTTTTTAACGGGCCAGGTCTTCCCACGATCTGCCCCGGCTCCTGATGCCAAGGTTACGGGACTAGCGGATCCTTTGTGAGGCTTGCTTTCACCTGATGAATCCGTTTTGTGAACGCCATAAAAATGAATGATGAACGCCATAATCGAGTGGGCATGTTTTCACAGAAAGGAGCCCCTCATGGGATTACTTAAGCTTTAAGTGGAAAGCAGAAAATTATTACGTTGTGCGCCAACTATACACGGTGGAAAAAAAGTGGTTAGCCTATAGCTCAGACGTGTTACAAGGCGATGCAGTCACGGCGCGTGTGTGTTCCTGAGCAATGCTGTGCTTACCTCATCCTGAAATTAGTGAATTGTATATTTGAACTCAGTGAGCTCAAAAATTGAAAAAAAAAGGAAAAGTGATGAAAAAGTTCCTTATTTGTTGCTTCGTCACTGTTGATGTACAGCCTGTATTCCTAGCTAATTTGACGACCAATTTGCTGTTATAGACAAGGATCTAGACCTGGTACCCTTAATGCCACGTTCTTAAGTCTGCTATTTAGCACGTTGAACATCAAAAGATGCGACTTCAAATGGTGTAGCAGGGTTGCAGTCTGCCATGGTTGTAAGCCTGGAGGTGGAACGGGTCTAAATTGTGCTGAAATTGCGACCACATTGAGCCAATAATGTCACTCGAAATGGTCGACTTATTGGCAAATTCGAAATCTCTGTCCATCTTCCTTTCAGCACATTCAAATATCTTTTGTGTTTGGTAATTCGGTTTCTTTTAATTAATGATTAACATTTGTTCGTTGCTTGGGAAAAATAATAGGAAACGAGTTACAGAAAACTGTCGACATGACCCAACGTGACGAGCCATTTTTCATAACAAGTCGGTATTTTAATCATTACCTATTTTCATGTTCACGCGTACGCATCAAAATAAGCTAACACCACCCCGCCTTCGCAAGTTTCCGAAGCAATAAGTTCCCAGGTGAAGCTAATCGACTGTACAGTGAACAATCGGCATTTTTTCAGAGGAATGTGGTGTTTTCTGTTCAAAACCACAAACTAAAATCTTGGCACATCCACACTGTAAATCCATGAGATCAAAACAAGATATAAATCAAAGATGTTTGCTACATGTCACCGAGGTGTCGATAATCAACCAGATACTTCAGCGTTAGTCTCGAGCAATTTAAGCGGCGAAACGGTAGAGCGTCACGATTACAGATGGTTTTCAACAAGGGTCCCAGCAGAACTCGTGTCAAAGGGCGGTGTTTTGCTGTCGACGGTTAAGTGGCCTCTTATATTTCTTGCTTTTGTGGCAAAATCGTACCCGCGATCTTTGTGAAGCGGAACTCCGAACTCAGTGTCCCCAAGCTCTGCCCATGGAATCTTGGCTCATGATTTTTATTTTAGGAAGACAATCAGCAAACACACCTGATATGATTCGGTGGCCAGTTTGTTTTTGTCTAGCATTGCACTTGTGAGCACACTGCGTGCAGAGCAGTTCTGAGCAAGTGCTCCGTGTAATTACGCACGTATACTCCCTGCCTGTCAATCATGCTATATCTGTATCCATGACAGGTTGTATTTTGTACCAGTGAATACCATTTTTAGAGTATACCTCAGGTTCAGTTTGTTCACACACCGTGAAGGTCGCACCACTTGCCCTGTACTTTGTTGTCGATAAGAGAATCGTACAATGCTTGCGTGCGCCATGTCCCTCCTTGGGATATGTCATCACGTAGTACCTCGGTCTGGCATTTTGGCAATTAATTGATCAGCCGAAAGAACACCTGTTAAAGACAAAGCACTAAAAACCACTTGTTGCTCAACTTCCAGCCCAATTTAAGTCATCGTAAAAATGATCCACAATACCTCTACACTATGGGCCAGAATATTTCACCCAAATCTGAATTTTGCCTTAACAAACCACTGCTAGTTAATTAAAAGCCGAATTAGGGGTACACCACTTTTCACAAACTTTTCAAATATTTACAGAAATGTCGAAATTACTTTTGGGGGAATTCTAAAGTGAAACAGACTCGAAACCAAAACGTGGATTTTTATATTTTTGAATCCACAGTTGCGTGTATATTATCCCTTTGTAGTCTTCAATCAAAGGAAATGTATGGTATGTTGGCTATACTCCCTTTCTCTCCGTAAAGCACGCCTTCCTAATGCCGTGCGATAATTCTTTTGAAGATTAAGTGTGCTTCGGACAAAACGCGCATGCATGTTTCTAAACGCGCGGTCAAAACTACCACAGGCGTTTGCATGTGGGCAATTGAGTAATTTCAGCCCGGCAGTTAGTCAGGTATTTGCCAACGACCTTAACTCAACCCTGGCATTGCTCCTGATTTTTTTCAATCGAGCTTTTTCCGCCACACCCTATAAAGACCATAAAACGTGAGAATGCCAGCAAATTTTACTTAAACGGTCACATTCCTCGTAAATTATTCAGCGCCACAATTTGAAGGAATCCCAGCTGACCTCTTTTGTCAGAATGAATTTTCAGCCGAATAATTCACGTTTTACATGCCTTAAATTGTGTCTATGAAAACAAAGTGATCAAATTACAGACACTGGAGTGCAGATTCAAGTATACATACGCAAGAAAAAGTAATCCCACTTTCGGGAAATCAAACAGATACGATTCAAGTAAAATAGAGATATGAAAATCCCCCTGTCCTTGCGGCGTTGATACTTTAAATCTGACTTTCCATTTACTTTTCACTTTTCCTGCTTTCAGTCAAAAGCAGCCAGAGGAGAGTTTCTTCAAGCAACTGTGGGCCAGTTTCACAAGTATTCTCCCGTTCACAAGTAAGCCGCTTTCTTGTTTTCTGATCGTATATGCTTCATACAGAATGGTCAGACACCCACTGAACTCTATCTTTATGTTGAACCTTGTGGTCACTGCTCCCGACTTTGTAATGCATTAAAATTGACGAGTGAAAAGCAAACAAACTGTCTTAGATCAAAGGCTGCCTCTTAATTTAGTGTCTTTAGATCGAGGTCTTCGCCCAGTAGAAACAGCGGGCACATACGAAGTCGTGGCTCGGGGTGTCTTGGCTGCGGCCGTCACCCAGTGGTTCCCCTGTAAGGGCGCCTATGTGTTTACCATCGTATCTGCCTATTTCAAATCTCTCACGCACAGGCCCCATTGCAAGCCGACTCCCTAGGATCAACTGCCATTTATTTCGTAAATTCATTATATTTCCCCCACCTGTACTTTTAGGTATACGATTTGTATGAAATTTCACGTACATTAAAGTACAGGTATACGTTGTCACAATAAGTTACAAAGACTCTGTCTCTCAGCGAACCAGGGAAAATAATGTTTGTCTACTTCTCATGGGGACGGAGCCGTGCCGGTTCCTGAGATCCCGCCCTAAGGGTTAATCATGTCCGTCAACTTTCATCATTTTGGAGGGGATTTTTGTTTGGTCGGGCCCGGTCATGGTCATGAAGAAGCTGGGAGCTCAAGATGTACTTTACGGACCCAGTCATAGTTACACCTTGACGACAAGGAGGGCATTTTTTTGCCTCTAATAATGCGACCGTGGTGTGAATTGGAATCATTTTGCCGCAGAGGCTCTTGTCGTAAATAGAGGAACCAGTCACTAAGAGAATCTGATTTTTATGTAATTATTTTATTTTCATTTTACTATCGTGCAAAATGCAACGCCCCCTTAATGTGACAAGGCCAGGCGATATGGATAAATCCGTAATGTACACCTGGTGAGGTAGCATTGAACAATCACATCACAAGTCAAAACGGAATCGTGATTCCCATGGTGCTTGCGGTTTGAATTGCCAGGTACAGCTCCTCTGTATGAAAATAAAACTCCATGACAATCTGCACTGGCAAGATAATCCTGCCTATGCGTCTTGCTGGATACGAACCATACATATGTGTCGCTGTCAACAAAAGAGGCATTGTCAGAAGTCCAGAATATAGGGAAAAGGACTGCAAGATTAACGCGTCCCGGCAGCTGTCAGCTGCGAAACAAGGAGTCAGTATCAACTGCTTTCCACCTTGCCATGGACTTCGACTCCAAGTTCATTCATTCTGGTTGCTGAGTCACCTTTTCTTGTGTATGTCTTGTGCCGTCAAGTATCTAAGCTATAAACGTCAATGTGTTTAAGCAGTTAACCCAAAACAAAGAGAGTCATTCGGCTTGGATTAGTCGATGACGGCATGCCGTCCTCTCGGTAGAAAAATGCAGCGTCGAGCTTGCCGCAGCAGGGGATCAAAACTCCTTCGCTATTTCCTTCAAACTCGTAACTTCTCGCTTCCCCCTCCATAACCCAGCGTCTGCATGTTTATGATATGATGTGACCCTTGAGTCGCCTCAGTACACAGAGGCTCTGGCAAACTCCCCTTTCTCCAGGACCCTAGTTCAGCAGGTTTGGTGGGCATGGTGTGTGTATTGATGCCGTGCAGCGTACACCCTCATACCACGTCGGCTGGAATCTGACCCACCGAATAGCAAAGGAATTTTCCTTATTACCGCGCTGACTTGTTCAGTCCAAACTTCCGACGAGGCCCGGGAGGGAATTATCCGAGGACAAGCTCGGAGCAGAAAGAGCTCGGGGGCTGAAGTGACCGTAATTTGCTTGGAGTGGTAGCCGGAAAGACGGACGTGAAGGAACGGCCATGGGGCGTTGTACGCCTTGCTTTCCTACACGGGGTAAACAGATCGCACCAGGTAAATATCCCCACATTCTTTCTGTAGTCATGAAATGACAGGTGTGAACTTCGGAATGCGGAGATGCGGCTGTATGCGAAATCTCCGAAGAGAAAAAAGTGCCGAACCTGTTACAAATAAAATCTTGTGGGTTTCAATTGCGCCGTAAAGATGCATTACTGTAACAGCATCGTGACCAACCGGTGTAAACAGTTTCGACATACTGTGCGTGTCATCAAAGTACAATGTACTCGTTCATCGACTCATTCAACAAGGGGAATGTAATCCTGTCTGAAATTTTACTAAGTGTGAGAACACTGTGGCATTATGTCCGTCCCACGTTAAAAGTCTGCGCTAATCCACTAGGACAGGTGTATAGCTTGCAAATTGAGCCCGCGAAAAGTTTCTCCGATGTCGCAAAGCGCATGCGTGATATACGGAGGAAGATCAAACAGGTAACTCAGAGGGCGTATGGGTATATTTCAAGTGTGAACTTAGCGTGATAGCATTTTCGTCTTGATTTCACAGTTACGGAGCAAGGATAGGATTTGAAGCCTACTCTATCTAGTAGACGAGAAACAAGGTTCCTTCTATAGGCTACAATTACACGGTCTAATTCAGAAGCAATTGACAGTGTTGGGTGGAACCCAATCTGGTCTACTGACCTGAACGACCGGTTGGGGATCACATGTTCGAGATGTCGACATGTCGGACCTTAGTTTAAAACAATATTGAAGGAGAGGTTCCCAGTCATGCCAACAAAGTCATAATACTCTTGCATGACAGTGGCTCAATGCACATCAGTTTCTGATGGATTGATATGCAGCGCTCAAATGTTTGGAAGGGTGAAATCTTGGGCAAAACAAAACGTTTGGAATTTGTAACTTTATGTCCTTTCTGAGAGACGAGGCAATATTTTGGGGCTTTTTACACGTTTATGGAAGGAAGAGAAAGGAAATTGAAGAAAAAAATTGCTTTCAAAAATATGTTGGCTCCTTTTAGATCTGTCCATGCGCTAAAACGAATCATCCATTCGGGTATGACTGATCGGCGAATAAAATCGCAGCCACTGTTATCCAAGCTTTGTCGGATGACTCGTATTGTGTTTGTATTCAAATGCATACTGGCATATTCGAGCAAGGACTATAGCTAACTATAGCCTTGACTAACATCGCCCGAATGATGAATGGTTTGGACCATCTAGTCAACCATTTGGAGGCCACATGGCATTGTTTCTGCTTCACTGGTTATCGATAACCAATCTGTGTAGGGAGGGAGCCATTCATATGAAAATAACTTTACTGGATGTCACAGACTGCTGGAGCTGCAAAAGTTGCAGCCAACAGCAAAATATGAGAGACGATGGGATTTTACAAACAACTGCTGTTCGACTGTGGCTGCACTGTGAGTGCAATTGACCAGTGGTCAAGCGTAAGTCGCACCAAGCTTGTCCATTGGGTACTTCTGCATGCGTTCGAGTACATTTTCTTTTTGTACCAAAAATGTACTCGAGTACAAGTGCAAGTACGAATACAGAAAAAGTTTTTGTCAAAAGTTTGAACACAAACACTAGGTTCAATTTAAAATAGTAAAGATAGAAGAGATTTCTGAAGTGCTTGAAAGTAAAGCAACATTTGATTTTACTGCACATTATAGACTGGTCGAAATGTTAAGATTGGCATCCATTTTTCAAGTCTAATTTGTGCTCAGGACAGATGTGATGAATACTGTCTTAGTGTCGAACGGCATTTGTTGCACGCTTTTACACTTTCCTTCTTATCCTGGCAACAACAGGGAAGGGGAAGTCGAGGTGTGCTTGAATGTAAATGTAAGGATCTTGTCTCATGAAAGACTCCATATTTGAGTTATTTCTGTTTCTTACCTTAATACAGTGTTGCAGCGCTTACGTCATCGGTACCCGTCACCATGTAGTTAACATAGTTCCTTGGGAAAGAGTGATCACATGTACGTATTCAAATTGGATTGAAAATACCTAACATGTCTGTGGAAAGTCTGCGATCCAAGAAGTAACGTTAGTCAAGTTCTTCGCGTCATGACACGTTATTATGTGGCGAGTGTACCCATGCATCCATGAATGAATGAATGCCTCACCAATTAGTTAAATTATGATCAAACAAATAAAATACAGAAAACGTGCACGGTGTGATTGTCGGTTTACAATCATTGCCGTCGAGTGCACATGTCAGTGAGTACGAGTAAGTCTTCCACGAGAGTCCGAGTACACAGACGTTTATCTTGCGATTGCGAGTACCAGATAAATACTCGAAGAAGAGTATAGGCCTACAAGGACCGCACGAGTGCTACAGTACTCTCAATATATATTGCAGGGTGCGAATAGGTCAATTAGTATTGAAGAATTCAGACACATCCCACGTCGCATATTTCAACATGAAAAGGTCACAAAGTATACACCAATATCCATATAGCTTGTGTCATAAATTCAAATCCAGGCGACGCGTGGTACGTGTGCTAAGCTGGAATTGCAAATTAAACAAAAAAAGTCTAGAACTGCGCGATACAAGGCAGTGGTGTATCCAGCATACTTGTGAGTCCCAAGAGATAATATTTTGTCCTAAAGACTATCCCAATTTTTTTCATCTGAAAAATAAGCCGTAGAAGAAATGGTACAAGGGGTGCAAATGGTACACCGTTGGCGCTTTCAGTTCCTAAAAAGAGCAGTATACTCATGGGAACTCTGCCGGATACGCCGCTGATATCGAGTAGACTGATATACCAACAAACCAACACTCACTTGGAGCAAAAAAAAAAAAAAGAAAAAAAGATGATTACAACGCGATTTCAGTTGGTCACCTGTCTTTGGTCAGAATGTAACAGCAAGGGCAATGACGTCAAGGTTTCATCATCTTTCAACAGAGCAAGACAGCTGAATAGCAGAATCTTAAGCACTATACGATCGGTCTGCACTCTTTATTGGAGAAACAGTGGAGACAAGAAAAATCTGGTTCGAATTTTGCCCTGGTACCCTTTCCTTGGCATGCCATTCCTTCCCAGGCAGAGTGCTTGCCAGTAAAGGAAAGCTTCTGCACAGGTGGGTTTAGCCTGCGTTGGGTTTGTAAAAACATATCTCCTAAAATGCTGAACAGAAAAAAAATCTTTCATGGGATCTCTAGAGTATAGCCGCTTTCGTGCGAGCCGAGCATCACGTGTACAGCTGAAGAAACACAACAGAAGTATCGCAAACATCCTCAAGCTCATCCCGGGGAGGGCATGAAACAACGAAACCTCATTTTTATTGGGAGAGAGAAAAAATGACATTTTACAGCTGTTTTCATCTTTGATAGCAACCAGGTTTATTTCCAGCTTGGAGTCACTCCGGAGTATCGCATATCGTAAATATGGTGTCGGTGGGGTCCACGGGTTCGTTCTGGGTTAGAAATTGGACTTGTTAGGACCACCACAGCCCTTTGGGGGAAAGCAATCCACGTCTCTCAAAGTGCAGCCGTCAAGTCCGGAATTCGACTTAATACAGAGGGCCAGACGATGTCAATTTTCCCCTCCCTTGCCACCGTCGTCACACGCGTCGCACTGATGCACTCTCTTTCATCACTTCCATCACAAGCCTTAGGAATAAATCCAAGAGCAGAACAACGCAATTATCCAAGCGAATCTGGAATTTCACCTTGGAATTCGACAACGGAAACTGTGGATTTTTTTCTTCTGACTCCAGCTGCCCGACCAATCAGGGCTCGAGGCTCCCCGATCAATCCGGGAAGAGAGAGGTATATAAATTGCGGTCGTCACTTCATCCTTTCGGACTAGTCAATTTCTGTTTATAGACACAGGAGAGACAGAGGGGGTTTACACACAATACCCAGCGCATTAAAAAATCACTGGGCGCCAATTGAGGCAGAGACGGGAGATTGCGATCATTTCAACGGTCGAGCTAGACGGAGAGGAGGTCGGTCACTTGCAGACACCATGGACATAGAACGGGGAATTGGACGCAGCTCAAAAGGGGATATATTAATTATCGATGATCTGAGCTTGGCCGAGAAATCCTGCCAACACCTGTGTGAGTTTCCTATCTCGATCTCTTTATTACAGCCATCAGTTGCATTATTATTTTTTTACCCTCTTCAATATTACGGACATGTATTCTTATTCTCGGTATTTTACGGGAAAAAAATGATTTGGCACACATTTGTTTTGTTTAGTATCCAGTGTTTTTTAAGATCTGACACTTTTTCTCATAAGGAGACATCAGGCCTGTGTCTGCAAATAACATGGCAGAAACAATTTACAAATGTATGAATCATCTGAAATCGGCCGTCAACTTTGTCTGGAAAGAGCAATTTTGTGCTTGACATTTATCAGTTTTTACTCTTTCCTCGATGGATTTAGATGTAAAGACGCGTCGCTCATCACGAGATTGGCACTCGGATCGTTTGACTCTCCATTTGGCCGCACGCAACGTAAATGACAAACGTTGTCTAAACTCTAATCTGTGATGTCTTCTGAATTAGTGATAAACTATATTTTACTCTGATTCCAAACTCCACTTTCTGTAAAACTGGACAGAAAGCATGAGCAGGATAAAAGGAAAAAACAACGGAGCGGGTAAAAGCCAGCAGATAACCCCTTAATTTGTGTGTCAATCTCTCTTTTGAAAGTAATCAAACTGCATTACAGACATTACATCGACTAACCTATGTTTATCTGCAGCTGACACCAATAGCCCGCACAGACCCATTGCTTGATTGCTAGAGCTATTCTCGATGCTTGCAAATTATTGTTCATGAGCTAATAAAAAAAAGCCTGCACTGCGTCCCGGAAGGTGAATGACAGAATGAGAGTGCTCCCACAAGCTTTACTTTCTAACTCAGGTCCACGATGCGTTTTATTTTTTTTCCTGTTCCGAGTAGCAAAAATGGTCTGTAAAGTGTTCTCCATTCAGGTATAACATTTCTTTTGATTCAGGAACTGGCAGAAGTGCCAAAATAATTATGTTGATGAATATACTACTACGCGCTGTAGTAAGGGCTCTGGCAGCGTTATATCATGGCTTTCTTACGGGATGTACACAGCTGCATGCTGAAATCAAACACAGCGATCGGATCGATCTGATTCCCGGGAACCTCGGATTTACCTGCTGGAACACTTTTCTGTTCCATAAAAATGTAGCAGTACCAATTACTGAGGCTTATTGATTCGGTATTTTGGCATATGCCATAAGCTTCGTATTGTTGTGTTTTTATTATTGGTAAAATGCTGAGGGGAGGTTTTCAAAGCACCGCCCAATGGCATTTCCGCCATGATTCCTGGATCGATATTTTTTCTCTTT
The DNA here is from genome assembly GCF_054643075.1 of Acanthaster planci. NCBI lineage: Eukaryota > Metazoa > Echinodermata > Asteroidea > Valvatida > Acanthasteridae > Acanthaster > Acanthaster planci. The sequence continues at coordinate 16,558,772 of NC_141783.1, forward strand.
GTCTCTAGTTGGGAACTCTGTCGGCTCGTGTTTTTATATATTCAACAGAGACGTGATTTTTGACGGTCATAGTGTTCAACAAAATGAAAATCGCCAAAAGAAATACCCAGATTCAAAAAAGCACGCGCCTCCACCAACCGTGGTACGCTTCCTGAAATACCTTTGCCTGTCGCGTTATGTCCCGTGAAAAACCTGTATCCGAGATGTGACGTCATTTTGAACCAGGAAGTGTAGTACAAACGAATGGAGCGCGCGCATGTTGGGTTCTCGTGCTAATGCCTTTATAGTTGCGCACAGGACATATTCGCATTGCATTGGTATAATTTCTTTTTTTTTTTTTCGATGAAATTAGCCTTTTGCGAGGTCATGAACTTCAAGTCCGACTCGCGTTATGTTTACCCCGCTTGAGATCTGCAAAACGCCATTTACCACTTGAAATACTGCTCAGGTGCGGTTGCATATTCAACCACTGGTATGACTCTCGCTGCGTAGAATAGCATTCAGATGTCAGGCCTGCCATAACAACACCAGCAGAAAGTGCACCGCATAGCGTGCCTGTATCAGCAGCACAATGCGGTCGCATCTGGCCGATTAGCATCAAACGTGGAGCGCAATTAGACGATGTATACACGATACCCCTCCGTGCAGCTGGTGGGCCCGGATAACTCGCAGAAGGCGTCGGGCAGGTAACATTTCATCTCGGATTCATAATCCCCCTGAAGACGATCCCGTTGACTTTTACCGTCCCGGCTGGGTGCAAGGGTGATGTGGCGCGGTACCAGCATACTGTTAAGGTTCAGGGCCGCTCTCTGCGTTGGTTTGTGACATCCCCCACACTGAATACCAGAACCTATTTTCAGAACACAGAGCCCCCACCTGGTGTTTCCCGTACCGATTTCTTGTTTATAGTTCGTACACCGGGCAACACACCAGTAGAAACACGGTCTCTGTGGGCGCAACATTCCTCCTCTTCGTCGAGCTTATATTTAGGTCTCAAACAAAATGGCATGGTAGTTATGTGGCCTGGGTGAAAGACTTCTGCATATAGACTGTAAAAGGTGATGCAATTAAAACACACGTGTCTTGTGGTAATCCTGTACCCGCAAATGCACGAGCGAGGATTACTTTGTTCATTATTGGAACGAAATCCGATTACTCATTAACAGGCAGCGCCTTTGAAATACACATGAACGTGGAGTACAAAAACTTGGCACGGAATGATGGATTTTAGCTGTGAATGTCTTCAACGCTGTGACATAACATACGGCAATAATGTCGACGAACACTTTCTTCAAACATAAGCCTATGAAAAACCAATTAGGCAATCTTTCAAAATGGGGCTCCACCCTGCTGAAATTCCCACATTGATTGCTAGTGGTGAAAGATTCCCTTTTGTCAACACGGTGCCAATGGAGATCACTTCCGGAATTGTTCCCGCCGCCCCCGCGGCTCGTAGCACGTGCTCAACTCCGATTTGATTTTACCGCGCACTGTTTTATAATGCCAACGCCGCGGATGCAGCAGGCACGAGGCCGTGCGTGGTGATACGCTTTTGCTGAGGTTCTCAACACACGCACAACATGGTGCTCTCAACATAATGGCATGGATACAGTTTTCATTACGAGCCAAAGCCGTGTGGGAATCAATTGGCCCATAAGGCACTGTGTCTTGCTCATATAAAAATGTGGGGCCTACGAAATTCCATTGTGTACCGTATACCCAAACTCACATCAACAATAGGTTTTAATTAGCGTCTGTGTCTCTCTTTAAAGTGTCAAAGCTTTAAAGTAGTCACTTTATAGCATTATGTAAATGTTAAATGCCCTACAGCTTTGCATCAACATGAAATGCAAGCCTCCAGTGCTTCCCAGCTTTATGAAATTAATGCTGGTGGTCTTGGGGGAGTGGGCCTGTACATACAGCCAACGGACTACAGAGTACTTAATTAATGGTTATAAACTTGTTTGAATATACATGTACATTGTGAATCCATAGAAAAGTATTAACGAGGAGTTGAGCCATAATAGGGAACACTTTAACATGTATCAAATTTGAGTGAGAATTCACTTGGCTTGTATATCTTTGGTACATTCGAAAGGTGTAATTGTGGCGGAAAGACTCACCCTCGCACTTGAACTGAACCCAGTTTCGTGACGTCAGTTGGCCAGAAAACTTTTTTTTAAAATTCTTTCCTGTATTGTTCAAGTATCGATCGTGGAAATCGGCCGACCCTCATCATTTTCAGTGAAAGTCAGCGCTGGCTGTCGAGTGTCCATTTCCTGGACATCGCCAGAAGCAGTGTTGGCCCAAGGAAACGCTACCCACGTTAAGACCGGCCGCGCTGCCACCCACACGCGCACTGGGCACTTAGTGGACCCTGCATATACCCAGAGTGCAAACGGAGTTTTGTTGGACAACACTTTTTGTTCCTCGTCTAATCGAACAGTTCGTGAGCTTTTTCCGGAACGATGTCTACGGTTCAAACAGACTGTTTTCCCGGCGTTGCGAGGTCAATGACGATTTCTTCCCTGGTTTGTTGGTGAATTTAAGGTCTAACCGTAATCCTCTGTGACGTGGCACTGGATTCTTAATGTGAATTTAACCGCACGTCTTTCGTCGCGATTGCAGATCAGCGGCTTCGTCTCAGATACTGGCGCAGGTTTCGCAAAATGATTTCTCCTGCTGTACATGTCTGAACGGGAATGATACCCCCTTTCTGGGCTGGAGAGACACTTTCATGGGAGTGAGAGCAGCAAAAAAAAAACAACTCTTAGAGAGAAAAGGGTGCCGTCAACTTATGCACTACCTTACACTGCTTCTATTTATTTCATAATTAACAAACATCATTTCCCTTGCTTCAAGCATCAAATTGATTCTTTCAAGATAACAGCAAATCAGAGCACCCGTTAACATATAGACGAGCTTCATATTGAATTAGCCAAGAACTGCCGCTGTTGGACAAGGGGAGCAATGGATACAGCAGAGAGCAGTTTTATCATCCGAAGCATCTTAGACTCCACCAGCGATTTGCCTTAGACGCCTTCCACAGAAAAAAAAAACAGGTCAAATTCAACATGTACGGGGGTATCCGAGCCCAAATCGAAAAGAGCGATTACACACACGACCCTTCTCGCAAGGAATCATGAGTCCTCCTTCTCCCTGAAATTAAGAGCCCTGGAACATACCAGCAAATCATTAGTGGACAGATAGATAAAAAGAAGAAGAAGAATCGGGAAAGAGGAGAGATGGGGGGGGGGGTAAAAAGAAAAGAAAGCACCGCGGGCCCGGTTTCATCTTGGCGATTTACTGCCTGGCGCGCTGGCTGGGATGATTGCGCAGTTCCAAAGGGCTCTCGGGTTGTCGTGCAATTTCTTCGGTGGCTTAGGCGAAGATTGTTGTGGACCAGGGTGGAAGAGGCATCGGTCGGAACCTTAAAGGGGAATTTTTAGCATTTGCCAACTCGCTTTTCCAGTGTTTCCTCCCATCTGTTGCAAAGGATATCCTCTATTTACTGGTCTGTGACTAACTGGAGCAAGAGGTTGAAGGAAGATTCTCCCCTGTAAAGGCACCTTTCCCTTTGTACTTTTTGGGGTGCGTTGCGTACACGATGCGTTCATGCGTTTCACTTTCACAGACGAAAATCGACTCCATTAACATAACACACGTGTCCATTGCTTTCGGTCGTCAAAATCGCCCTTGGAGCGATTCTGTCGGATACGCAACGCTTGGCACAAGTGTTCACGCGAATACAGGAAGGTGCCTTAAGCCTACACAGCATTATTAATTTGTCCAAAATCGACTAACATATAATAGGAGTTGTCAAAAACAATAAACAACAACAACTAAACAAACAAACAAACAAACAAACAAACAAAACGTGTTCCCTGGTTGATCTCTAACCTAATCCAGCTGCGTAAGCCAACATCTAGACATAAGTTTAATTCCGTTAACTAGACCATAACCGTATGGTGTCGGTATAAAGTGCATCATTCCTCTATCATTCCTTTTTGCCATGTCCCCTGTGATTTCGAACCACAAGTTCGTGTTTCCCTTTGTAATAGTTTCACCCCATAACCAAATCAGCACCTCTTCTGCTTTCTTCTCGTCCCATTTTTGCCGATTCTAAAAGTTTTCGTGATGAAATGAATGGAAGGATTTCAGGGGTGTCTGGCCTGCCTCTGTGTGGTGATTTTCACTTTCGCTTTCCCGTCGTTTATATACCGACGGAAAACCCAGAGCACTTTCCAACACATTAAGTTTTGGATTACACCGTGGTTTACACTTTTTGGCCATTCCCCTGGTCGTATACTTGTTCTTTAATTTCCCAGAAAGCTATGTTTGCAATCTGGACTCATCATTTTCTGCAATACGGCAATGCACCACGAAAATGCACACTAGATTGTCAGAGTGTATACGCACACACGATCTGCTGAGACGGTGTCTGCGCATACACAAAAACTCATTACACCGAGCGCAGTGGATCTATAGTATTGAGTCCCAAATCCCTACAGGTTGCCCGTTCACCTAGAAATGTCAGATTATGCGCATATTTTTTTCTGCATGGTAATGTTTGTACAAGTTTCACTTTATGAAAACGATTACTTCCTCGTCTCATTACGGTCTCATCATGCCCAAGAACAGTTGAGGGGGCAGACAAATTTCGCTAGCAGACAGGGCTTGATTGAAAAGGTTTTGTTTTCTTTTGATGGAAACGTACCAATGACTGTGTCCTTGGCGGAATTTCGGGGTCATTCACTGCGTACATGCTTATTGTCTGCAGCTGGGTTCTCCAATTTCCATCACTCCATGGAAGCCAACGGAGAGTGGACTAAAGATGCTCCAAGGTTTCCATCGGCTGAAGACTCAGTTTCTGTCAGTGAAGCTACGGATAACAATGTTCTAAAAGCATAGCGAAGACTGTGTTTCATACTGAGCAGGCGTGAAAAATGCATGATTTGACATCAAACCAAATTTAATGAGCTAAAAAAAGTAGAGCACTTCACAAAAGCAACAACTCTTTATGCTGAAATGGTTTACTACTGCTTATTATAAGAAATTGGAAGAAGAATGGGGAATATTCTCCACACCAATTAGACTGGTCAGGTATGCTTTACCTGTTTTCCGCAAGACGATGACTGTAATTTAGCGTAAAAACGTCATGTTTCCAAGACTGCGACAGCCACAAATCCCAGGACGATTAACCTTCCAACAAGTATCAGTTTGTCTTGGACAAAGCTTTATACCCACAATCGAAGTCGCTCTCCTTGAAGTTGCCGAGTTACATGTACCATATATCACACCGATACCAGTCATGCTCCTTTCCATGGTGCGTCGTGTAAATATTCGACGGTTGTATTTCAACTCGTCCTGTAACCCGCGTATTCGAGTGACAGGGGACATGTCGGAGTCCAGGTGTTGGACATAATTTGACTTTGATGGCAGGAGGACAAAGACAGATGACGTCTGCCCGGGATGCAAAAACCACAAATCTCGATTTGATTGATGCCGTTAACTTGGTTCCAGCTGAGACAAAAATCTGGACAGAAGAAAACCTGCGCCACAGACCGCGACGCTTCATGGCTGCAAAGGGACCGACCACAAATACCAGGGTACATGAGGGGTACAGTATCGATTTATACTGCGGAATAGTTGGTATTCCTTTCGGACAAAGATATTTCAATGTATGCTTCTCAGGTTTGTTTGTTTGTCTTTGCATTTCATTGTATTCATGATATTGTTGGTATTGTAGAGAGTGCATTACATTGCGCTTCAGTTTCAAGAGAAGAAAAAAGAAAGAAAATGAAAGCCAGTTAAGATGAGTCTTGGCAGGTACCTTGATTTCACCAGAAAAACCAGGGCAGCCCTTACCCAATCTACACAGCAAGCTTGTCTGTTATTATTAGAAATCGCTCCGTTTCGAGTCGATAGGTCGCACCGTAAAAACGGATGTTGCCTTCGGCGATCGGCGCGGGACCGTCGAGCCCAAACGCCGCTTTATTGCCAGATAACTCGCATATTACGCGGCGCGTACCAGGATCGCGCGCAATCCCAGCGCTATGGGCACCTTTCTCTCTCTCTCTCTGTCCTTTTCAAATCCCACACCACCCGTATTTTACCTGGGCACCAAGTTTACAGAGCAACTCGGAAGCCGTGATTTCTGACAATTTGCCGGCACAGTAAATCCCTGGTGAGCGACCCTGGGTGTGGATGGAGAGGAGATACACTTAATTAACCCTGAGGATATTACGGGGGATTCCAAGACTGACCCTGGATGATACCTCGATCTCGGAGGTGTTTGATTTTTTTTTCGGCTTGTTGCTCGCAATCCACTAATTCAACTCGAGATCTGTCGGTTTCTTGGCAACATTTTCTTTAAGCAGTCGATGAAAATTCTGACCAACAGCTCTCTAGGCCTATACAATTAATCGTTCCGTGCTCGGCCTTTAATGTCTTCTAGTACCACTATAGGAGTCCTATCTTAGAATCAGTAAAAAACATCTCAGAAACGGGTCGATGAAATCGTTGAGATGTCGGGCCTTCATAATGCTATTCGTTTAATTTCGTTTTTCAGTGCATAGACCGAGTCATATTAAACAGAGATCTGACCACAGATGAAGAGACCACGTTATGAAAACACTGTGGAACGTTGCAGGTGACTTCGCTGCGTTCGTGAACATTGTTGTACACGGGATATCCAAGATGGCGACTAGACATCAAACCCACGATTCTGTGCTTTTCTGAAAGCTTGCGAAAAATTATAGCATACAATATTCAAATACAGTTCGCGGACTGTAACATTAAACCCTACGAACCCTGAATACTATTTTATTGTGATCACTTAGCATAAAGCCGAAGTGGTAATTTCGTTCTTAGCTGGAGATTTACTGCACTATAGGGACGTGTCGAGAAGGAACATTCGGGTTTTTATGTTTGGTGTGGTGACCTTTTTGCCTGGTGCATTTTGCAGTACCGGGCCCCAATGCTCTGGTATATCGTAAATAAACCGTTACCTGCTGTTATGTGTCATACATACAGCGTAAGAGAACTTCCTTTGACGAAGTGCGTTTGTGCATCTCGACAAGTTTCCACGCGGTTGCATAGGGACATGCAACCTGAAGTCAAGGTTGTATCGTAAATATTCCCAAGCTTTGTTCTCACCACAATAAAGGAGAAAAGAAACATTTTATGTATAGTTTGAATGCACCTTTTACAAATCGTATATCAGGGCGTTGATGACGGTAGGGCATCAAAACAAGCAGACCTTTCTTCCTCATGTCAATTTTGGACACAAGAACGTAAGTGAGCAAGCGCTGCTGTCAGCTCCTTTTGTACAAATGTTTGAACTATTTGCTATGTCAATATAACTAATTTGGTTGCTTATATTCTGCACGTAGTGGATGGCATGGACTACAATTGGTCAAAGCAGCTGCTTGCCTCCACATGTCTGTAACATCTCATCTGTCAAACGTTTACCAAGTGACAGGTGAACATAGCTTGTGTTTTCATGATATACAGTGGACAATAATGTTGTCATTCAAAACCTATGCTTTCTCTTTCCCTCCAAAATAAGCACTCCCGAAACAGTGTTGACTGGTCATTTCTTCAAGGGTTAGAGGTTCTGCTGTCCCACGAAAAATCTAGCTGAAGTGAGGTTAAAGTAGCCCCATTCCACCTCGAAGAAACTTAACCAGTTCATTTCACTATATCTTGCACCCTCAGGTGATAACGATGTCCCGGATGAGACGACAGGTTTAACAAAGGAACAAAAAGAGCACATTCGGAAGTCATGGGCGGTCGTCTGCACCATGAAGACCAAGTTCGGGGTGGAGCTCTTCGCCAAGTGAGTTTGAGACTTTTACATCGCCACACGATACGCTGCAGTCGGATGAGTGAACTTGTGTTTTTAGAGGTGTGACCCAGTGTCGCCATCTGTGATGGTTGCACAATTTAAACTGCCCGTAACATGACATTACTTTGGAAATATTGTGTGCAACTTTCTACTCCCCATAAGTGTACAAAAAGTATTTGACATCCTGCTTGGGTTAATGTTAGAATTTTCCATACTTTTCCCAAAAGAAAAAGAAATTTGAGATTTTGGTGGTGATAAGTTGGAGAGCGTCTTCCAACGTGATGTTCGTGATCGCAGCCTAGGTATTCCAATTTTTTCAAACTTCAATTTGCTTTATGACTTTTCTGCTATCTTTTATTTGTGTGTATTTCATCTGTGTGTCTGTTTGTTTCGAAGAAGTTAAAATTAAAAAAATATCCGTCATAATAGAGCCTGCATGCGCACGTCTTTTAAAGTCCATGACAAAACCAAATGTTCAGGAAATGAGATCGTCAGCTGTTGTCCATGTAGGCCTATATGCTCGATAATTACCACGAGACTGGAATGGATTCACGCGACGAACGAGGCTAAACAATCTTGATGACCCGACTCCACCCGTTATGGTGAGAAAGAACAAATACATAAGAATTTGTCGTCTGTAACAACAAATCAGTCGTCAACCATTATGTGGACACAGTATCTCTTTTGACGTGGTCATTTTTGGGGCATCCGCCAGCGGTCTGGTTCCCGCCACCGATCAATAGGCTCGCCGCCCCCTTTTTCCGGTTCAGCTAATAGCCTATTATTATTTTAGGCAAGTATTGACAAGAATAACAGGAACTTGCATTACCTACGCCAAGTTGCCCGAATCCTCGAAAAACGATTTTTGACTACTGAGATCGGTCCAAAAGGGCTTTAATTGCTGTCAGTTTGCAATGTAATGTACTAAACGTTCTGGTGCACAGCACGAGCGAGTTAAAAAAAAAAACATACGCATGCAATCATTCTAAGTCAGGCTCCCGACTGCCCCTGTTTCCAGCGCTGTCGTTATCCACTTCGCGTCAACTTGACTTGACATTGGTCATTTTGTGTCGATCAGCTTTGTGCTGTCGTGTCCGCTGCAGCGATTGCGAGATCCTCAGACCACCGGTCGCTTGTGGCGCGGCTAATTGGCATGCTTCCGATCAGTAGACGTGGCCGACTCAGAGCTCGGGAGGGACCGTGATACGCCGCAGTGAACGTGTGGAGCTAGTTATGCCCTTGTCTGGACGCCAATCGATTCTTACTTCAAAACCTTTTCTGATAAGTGTCAGTCAAAAAGTTGATTGTAAGAACTCCGAACTTGAGTTGTCTTTGATTTCTCATCGCTCACTGCTTCCCTTAAGCACCCTAATATACCGTAAATACTGACTCGAGGGTCGATTTTCTCGTTTTGTCTACGGCTAACGGGAAATTGGACCAGGTTGACTTCATTAATTAACACACAAACTTTAACGATTTTCGTAACTTTTTTAGTTTCCCGCCGAATCGTCCCGCTTCATAAGTTTGAAACAAAAGGGAACCTCGATCAGTACATGGTTACGCCATCTTCATTGCCTTTCCAGGTAGACTTAATAACACCTCATATTAACGACTGCTTGGTACTTTGCGAGGAAAGTGCCCACGAAGTGCCCACATGTCGCATACACAATACCAAATCAACTCGAAGCCAGCCATGGCGTGTCGAATACAGCTTATACAATTTACCGCACATACTTTTTACCTAATTGAATTACGGGTCGTATACGCATGCCCCCAGGGCCTTAGAAGCAGTCAGAGAAAAACCGAGGCCTTGGCAACAAAAAATGTTGCACTTTTCTTTACTCTACGGACATTGCAGGACAGCAGGGGCTTCCAAAATGGGCGTACATTTCCTGTACCCCCTGGGGGAACGCAAACACTTCTGTTGCAAATAATTGCCAATTTAAAGTTCAAGTTGGGGCACTGTGATCAACACGACTGTGATCAACTCCAAGTGGTAAAGGAACCAACCACACATCCTGAAAAACCATCACACGTCTCGGTTCAGAAAATAAATTTTCCACGTCGTCTCTTGACTTTTTTTGTATGTTTTTTCGTCACTCGTTCAATATCCCCGTGACCTGTTCCCGAAAATTCCCTAACAGTGTCCTCGAAAGGACACGCGAGTTGTGAACTGTTTTTGAGGGATCTGTGATTTTCTCTCTCCAAACACTGGGAGCACATATTGAGTCGAGATGTCTTTGCCTCTAAACAGGGTTAAGTCTGGTCATGTTAACTGTAACGAAAGGTGCGGCAGCCACTTGGAGAGAAAAACATGTGGTTTATAGGGGGTGTGTCAAAAATAATCAGTGCATGAAGATATTTTTCTGTGCTTTTAGCGGATGTTCGTTAATGTACAGTCTGACACGGTGTTTTGTCTGCGTCAACGGATTCATGTAAGGGTGTACATTCATCATGTTTTGAAAAGCCTGTCATCATAAGTAACACCGCGGTTCCTGTTCTTAAAAACAGTAAATGCACGCAGGCTGCATGGGCTCAACCTTCACGTCTCTCACGGTGACCCAAAAGAACCTATCGGCTCAATGCCGCACTCTAAAAACTGAATGCAACCGCCGGTGACTCAGTGGGCCTCTCACGAGATAACCATTGTTATCGTGCTTCCCATAACACATTTCACTTTGTTGTGTATGCTCCCATCATTACCCGACTATTTTGCGACGACTGCATGGGGCCACGGAGCTTTGAAAATTTTTTTACATTTGACCCCAAAATATGTATGTACGAAAATACTCAGTTATCTACAGTTTAGAATCACTTTGGGAAATACGGTGACTAGAGGATTATTGAACAATTTTATTCCACTTTTGTTCTTTAAAATGGGAATATTTGAGGTGTTGGTTTTATATTTTTAGACCGTGGAGAGGCCTTAAGAAAAGTTTGGTAAACAAGTGCTAGTCACGGGCACCCAGAGCACATGGATTTTGTTACTAAAAAACCTTTGCTCAGGCTTCATAACTCTTCGATACTAATCAGAATTTTCCATTGAGGTAAAACTAAGCATAGCACTGGCCAATTCTCAAGGCAGAAAGTTTCAGTGTTATACCCCCATGCACCGCCGAAAAAATTGATCAGTCGTTCTGTGAACCTGAAGTACCAAGCTTGATATTTCTTCTTTCTTTCTTTCTTTTTTTTTCGGACAGGCTATTTACAAACCATCCAAGCTCCCAGCAGCACTTCGCCCAGCTCAAAGACTTGAAAGATATTGATGTCTTAAAGAAGAATCCCAAGATGCGAGCGCATGGCTACCGGGTAGTCTCGGCCTTCTGTTCTCTGGTCGAGAACCTGGACACGCCCGACATCTTCATCGAGCTGCTGAAAAACACGGGCTACTCGCACAGCATGAGGAACGTACCTCATCACTACTTTGAGGTGAGTTCGCTGCCCCCTACCCCATTTTTAATCCAGCCCCCAGTGATGGCGCTGTTACGTGTTGATTTTTAAACGCTCCACTAAGTCCCTTATGTTTAAAGGCATCCAGATGGAGTCCGGTAGTATCCCTCGTGATGCCTAATACATCTGGGCAGAGCTAGCTCTTGCAGCTTTAACCGGTGCAGACGTAGACCTAGCCGACACGAGCTTTAGACATTGCTCACTATTATAGTCGACACGTCTGCTTGCGTGACGACAATCAGTCAAGGATCTCTTTACATCGTGCGATGTTGGACAACGCCCGAATTACTTGGCTAAGGGTCTAGGAAAATACAACGTCACGTGCCTAGTTGAAGTTGCCAGCTAGCGACTCGATCCGTTCCCATACTGTTACTATGTGTCGGAGCTGAGTAGTACAGACGCGGCATGAGTCTATACCTGTACTGCCCGAGAATGCGGGGCTAGCGGGTTTTTACCCTCGTAATACAGCCTCGTACACACCACGATGCATGTTCCATGTTTGCCCTTCACCTTCTCTGTTCATTCTCCGGGTTGTCACTTGAACTCGGCCAGGACTCGAACCCACGACATCCTACATACAAGTGCAATGCACTCCTTAACCACTGGCCAACAATCAAGCTTGCAGCGGAGTGATTGAGAGCGAACTCGTGGAAAATGTGTTCCAGTTGCAGTAATATTCGAATGATGCAAAGAAAAGTAATGGTTAGCCTTGAAAAAGTAGAAAAACACGTTCTTGCACAACAACCCTGGAATATGGTCCCTGACTAGGAAATTCGGTCACATCGGCTTGAACTGTTGATTAGCTGCAAGCGTGATTTGAGTTATTACATTATTATGGGTCAAAAGGTTACTATTCTCCCCCCGTCAGAAAAGTACATCTTGGCCGCATATCTGGGCCAACATGGACTATTGGGCTAGTGGGATTCCCATCCGGAATTTGTATTCGTCTACATGTATTTGCATGTTCGTTGCGATCCACTGATTTTGCAGCTTGTCCGACCATGTCCGACCGAATGTAATCCGCGATCTTTGTGGCTTCCTTGTCTTTACCTTGCATTGTACTGACGTAATGCATCCCATCGACGCGGTTGACCCAATACAGAAACTCCTGTCGGGTATATATGAACACTGCTGTGTTTTCCCACTGATAGAAAAAAAAGATGAATGTATCAACGGACTGCATAATGGGACGACACCTGGGTAGCGTACGTCTCATCATGACGTGATCATAGCCATAGTTACAGCCACCTGATGTGGTATCCAGGAATTACTTGGCTATCGAGTTTCGTTGATTTAAAGGGTATTTTTTCCTCATAGAATTACCCCCTACACGGCATTTACATCATATATCTACTCTGACAACCCACGCTTTTTTTTTTTTACTAATACGGATGATGCAAGATATGGGGCGGAGAGAACCCCCCCCCCTCGCCTTTGTGTTGGTCATTGTTTGGTCGGAATCTCAGGAATTCTTTACAGACTTCTAGGGGGGATGTGTTAGGTAACAATAGTCTAGAGTGTGTATAGGGATTGGACGTGGGGGGTACCCATCGGCCCCATATCGTGCACGGTATCACCGTGGCTGACTCCGGCACCTGACATGCGAAATCGTCACGGCAAACAGCTAAGTAGTTGTACTGTTGACTTAAACTATCGCAACGTGGATTCGAATTCCATCAACAGGGTAAATAACCTGTACATCTTTTTCTGTGCCCTATAAACAAACTTACGAGTGAGAATTTTAAAAAGTGGGTGGCACATTACAAGACTGTTACAGGGCATGCATTCTCTGCGGGAGGTGGGGGTAGAAGTGCCATGGCGACCCCCAGACGGAAAATTAAAAAGAACAGAAAGAAATAGAACGTAGAATCTTGCAATCTGTTGCAGTTTCAGTGCGCAAAAAGACATATCAAAGATTTCTGTTTTGTAGTTGATATTTTGTCAATGGGTGATTACAGAAGATTAGAGGGGAGATCGTTCGACCACCTGAACCCAGCCCCCATTCGCCCTTGCCGTATGGCGCTACAGAGCTAGGCCCTATTAAATGGTTGGTACAAACCGTCAGTTACACAGATGAGATATTTTTCGCTAGTTTTCACACGCATACATGTATTATGTCAGTCATTCTGAAAAGGCTTTTAAAGTATTTTCTTGAGCGCAAGATACCCTTCAACCACGACGTGACTGTAGCTCTTTAAAGTATAAAAAAAAGGGCCCCATGCTCAATGCATTAGTAAGTCAGAAATCACCCCCAAAGAGTGTAAATTAAATTACGCGGCAAATAAAGCGTTATTTTTATGAGGTGAAACGTTTTCTTCCAGTCCGCTTCGTGGCAATATTCCCCAGTGTTCAGACGGGGCAGAACCCGACTGGTGCTGTGGGTACAAAAGCCGAGGCAGCCGCGGGCTAGAATCAACGGCCGCGGAGTTTCCACCTCAGCGCGGTATACATCGCGATGTGCGCCTCCAGCAGCGCCGAGAACCAAACTCACAGTCACAGGCGGCGAATTAAGGCCGATAATTATGAGGCTCGCAATCCCAGGCCAGAGCCCAGTAAAAATAGAACGCAGCGAACCAGCTGAGTTGGCACTATTCATACGACAGGCTGGTCTACTGTGGGCCTTTCGCGTCCAGATCACTTTCATTTGCGTTGAATTTTGGAAACAACTGGCAGGATTTTAGGCAATGAGTCTCCTAGAATTTTGGAAAACATATCTTCCAAACAGCTTGTAGCAGACCATTTCCACTTACGAATTGCCGCTGGAGTCTCAGAACTGACCAATGAGATTCTGTAGTCAGTACATGTATAGTCCTATATCTAAACATACAAGCAGGAATGAACAGGCATGTTAGCGAGCAAGTGGATACCTGGTCGCTTTGATAGGTTGGAATAATAATAAAAGACACATCCCCATCTTTTGCGACTGATCAGTGGCCGTTAGAATAATCGACCAATTACCAGCTTCCGTCTGTTGACGTTTAAGATTTGCGTGATTGGCCTACTTTCATCTTTTGTGGGTTCCGTATAATGCCCAGACTACTTCATGTTTCTAGCGCAGACTTGTAATACGGGCGATTCACAATAGTGCGCCTCTAAGAGTTTGCAATGCGTTGGCCAATTACGACGCGTGAAATCTGTCGACCCTTTCCGAACGCGCAATAGGTCGACAGGTTTCACGCATCGTGATTGGCCAGCGCGTTCAAACTCTTGGAGGCGCACTATTGCGAATCGCCTGTATTGCCTCATTTAAGGTTAGTATGTTTTTTTTTTAATATAATGACAAGGCAGTTTGGAGTACTGCGAACGCGTGTAAGCCTACACCTCTGGCAACTATGAGAAAGGGGGAAATAGTCCCCCACAAGTAGTCCACGCATTCGAGTTTGAATATTTGGCTCATCAAAACGACAAGAGCGAGCAGAAAGCCTAGATTTACAGGATAAAGGAAAGCAAAATCTGGAAAAAATGGATGAGCCCTCCCGGCCCCTAGAAGTTCAAACTTCAACCAAGAGCTAGTGAACAATTGTAAATATGAGACTAAACACTGTACCATGCATTGTGGGTGGCAGTGCACTTTCCTGGTATGCATTAATTCCTCTAATGTCAACATGGAAAAATTAGGCAGCATCGCGCATGTTCATGTGTGTACCACCAAATGTTTGGTACCGCATCAACGGGCTGTCTGCAGGAGTCACAGGCGTCTATGGGGAGTGGCTGTGGCTGCTGAGTCCAGTGGCTTCCACGTAATTATTTCTTGCCGAAGCCATAACTTTGGCACATCTCAATCCTCGTTGTATGGCTACACGGCGCCCTCTTCAGATCGGGCATTCGTCCGAATTCAGTAATGGTCTATGTGGGCGTATCGTGCTTATTGGAGCTAACGTCACAAAAAAGCGCATTCAATCCGAGTGTTTACACCCGTTTGTATAGTGCCAATATGTTTTGTAAATGTCTCTGCACTTTTTAGCGAGGGAACTTAATCGGGAACTACTGTATTTAGAAAGCACTCTCTTTGAAAGTGACATTGTTTTGGCCAACATTAGAGAGATGAGACGGCTTTGTCAGTGTTTGCTTGGACATCTGGGGTCTCAAGAAATATATTGATGTGTTTCACTTACCTCGAACTCGACCCTTCTCAGTTTTTCATTGTGGATACAAGTTGAACGTTGAAGCCCGTAGCCAAGACTAAAGCATGATTGTCTGAAGTAGGCCTAAGTAAAAGTTAGAGAATGGAGAACAGTTACAAAAATCTCGCACAAATCGGTAACACACGAGGCTTCCAAATTGTATTCCGTCTTTATTTTTCCCCAATCGTCAAACAGTCGTATAACCATACAACTCGTCATCTAGCAAATATGCCAGTTGACAGTAATTTTCCAGCGGTGTGTTTGGATAAACTGTAGGCCTATACCCTCTGGAATTGGCCCGGCAAAAATAATGACTTGGATTCGGGGAGGACCCATGCACACCCCCTCCGGAATTAAAAACATTCACATTTGAAAGATTATACAAGAACTCTGAGCCCTGACAAATGATTACAACTTTGCTGAGCCTTCAACTTCAAGACGGTAACACAGTTTTCTATTAAAGGCAGCCTGTGGTTGGCTTACTAGAAGAGACAAAATTTTACCGACCCTTAGAAAATTTGTTTGTTTTTCACATTTTCTGTTAATAGTCACCCTTGCCTGACTCCCTATCTCTGAGAATTTGGCCAACAGATGTCGGTAATTTCATCGGTATTCAACTCAACGATACATGATGTAAAATGTTTTTGAAACACGGCGGTAAATGCTAGTTATTGTGAAACGAAACTTGTGACAGCTCATGAGGACAGCACTGAGTTCATCAACCACAAAATGACGTCTTTTGTTCTAAGGAGTATTTTCTGGATTATTAGATCTTCCCCCGAAAAATATTTGATTTATAGTTTGACCGAAAGTAACTTGTGACGGTAAACCTAAAAAGGTCTGGACGCATCGCCCATTGCACTCGTCTGTGCTTTTACCAACTATTACTTGGCTGGCAAACAGCATCGAGAGGAGTTATAAAGCCCGTGCAAACAGTCACTTGTCGACGATGCCTCAAGGGGTGCGGCAAGTGGAACTGGAAACGACATGACATTTACTCTCGAAATCCCCTTCGCAGACCCGGAAACCGAATGGGAGAAATCGCAGTGTGAATTTGCAGCCTGTTATGAATGAATTAGTTAGTAATCCGACCACGGCAAAGTGTTTAGTCTCAGAGAAGCTGTCCTAGCGCTTGAACTTTGGGGGAAATGGGTTCGGTATTACGGTTGGAAAAAAATCGAATTGCATCTATTCAGTATATAATCGTTCATGGATGAACCATGGAGTTTTATTCCTCTGTGGATGAATACAGTTTCAATTACCAAGTGACCGTGCTTCGTGAAGTTTAAGACCTTGTACCGTTTCCCAGTATGTGTATAGGGTTTGTACCCATCGATTTATCATTCTTTTTCCTAATGGAAAGAACTGTCATTCACGTTTTGAGAAAAAAGTCGGAACCGTTAAAGCAGTTATGCGGGGCTTTTTGGGTACCGGTACCTTCTTAGCCCTGAGGGTCCCAACATTCCATTCTATCAACAAGACTGAACATATATCGTACCGTAAAACATTCATTAAAATAAGGCTGACAAGTTTTTTTTCACCAACCACTCAGCGAGTAGGCCCACATACATGTAGGTCAGGCGGCAAATGAGCAATGCGAAGTCAGCCAACAGTGCAAAGGCAGGAAAGTCAAGACGAATAGCCTTAATTTTACGCGTGCGCACAGAATTTACGCGCCTGCCTCATGGGGGGTAAGCTACCCAGAATGCACTGTGTTTCTTTTAGGTAGCCGTCACAAGGCTTTAGCGCACTTGGAGAGGCAGATGCGGAGGAGCGTCTAAGGCAGTCAGTCAGTGCACGGGTCTGGCCTGTAGGCTCGATCAGTCGGCGAACAGTCAGACTTCTAAGCATTCTAACCAGACGAACGGCCAAACAACCGCCAAGGGCTTGTCACGCCTCCATTCAATCGCCGCACGCCACCCAAGAAGGCAGTCACGGTCATTACCAACCTGACCCGACTTGACCTCCAGCCTTTGGTATTGTTTTGCACTGAGTTAAAATAACACTCCGTGCATTTAGTGGAACTGCCCCAGGCTTATTCTCCTGGTGTAAAAATAATCCCTAGCAGCACACCTGCCGAAGTGTGGAGATTTCTGCAGGTGTAGGTTTCTCCACGGGAGGGACACCAAAAAATGCCATCTGGGGGTCTGTTTTGTCACAGGTTTGTCTTTTCAACTGGTCATCAAGTTCCCTGTTGTTTATGTTATGTGGCAGTCGTGTAACGGTCATAATCTCTTGTACCCGAGACGTGGGAGGAAGTCAATTTGACAACTACTCTCTCATCTTGGAACTCAGTGTCCCCCTGTCTGTAGGCTTACCCACTGGTAACCAGTGTACCTCTTTTTGTTTACAATTACCATTGCTTGATCATTTCAATTTCTTTTTTTTGGGAATTTACTATCATTGTGGAGCACTTAAATCAAGACTCTGTTTTGAATGAACAATTGATAAAAAGTGTACCAGTTCTTCAGAAATACATGTACATTTTTCCTTCTGCACGATGCTACAAGACGATGCAGTCTCGGTTAAGAGCTGGAATTTATCTTGGACGGAAGTTTTTGTTTGTTCCTGCGCAAGGTGTCATTGGAACATTCGTAACCAGTCTAATGCTAAAAACAGTCATTCAAATCGAACATTCTATTTTCTAATGGAACCAACTGCGCACTAAAAAGCATGGACAAAATGCTTTTCCTGGGAAAAATCAAGGATGATTTATATATTCCATCAGTTAAAGCAAATACGCCGTAGAAGTTATCCGATCGCTGACGGTGAAAAGGTATTATAATCCCAACATCTCAATGTCAGGTGGAAAACAACATCCGACACTATGATTTCTCGGTAAAGTAACAGTACTTGTAGCACTTCGGGGGGCCAATTCACTGCATACTTCTGCGAGTTAGCCCCCAAACTATTTGACGGCTGTTCCAATTTACCCGCTGCCCGTCAGCAACGGATCCTGGGCCCCGTGTCATGCAAGGTGGTTGGCTTAGGTATAGAAGCGAGCCGACTGAACTGAGCTAATTTCAACCACCTAGCTTCTAAAATTGGAGCAGGGGTATTCAATGAAAGAGCGACCCCGGATCCTTTCGGTTTAGGGCGAGGGCCTGATGGGTTCCCACGGCTCGTGCGTGGCCTCAATCTTTTCCACCAGTTATTTTTAGACGATTTGAATAACATTTTTCTCCAAATGCTTTCGTGTTTCACACTGAGAGGATATAGAGAGCGGCGTGTCTGCAACAGCAGGGTGGGCAGAAAACCTGGGGGAGGTTGTAGGTTTCTTCTCAATAAATAGCGAGCGTGACAAATCCACTGGATCCACCGTAACCGTGTTATTCGCAGTTGTCATAGTTACAGCACATTCCCGTGTCACTACAGTTTTGGTTTATTTTGGGGTATGGTTCAATGGACGGGTCGTCGGACCTGATGTGCAGTGGTGTTTAGTTAAAGGAAGCTATGTTACAGATCGGAGTGGAAGATCCTGCGCGTCTTCAGCAAGTTGCAGCATTAATTAAGGAATTCCTCCATGACAGCAATCATACCTGTTTGTAGCTGGGTCGAGTACGTGGTAATAACAGTGCGATTCAGGTATTTTACATATTTAACACCAAGGCGGAAGGCTACTTTTATTGTACCGTCAATAACTGCAATGCGTTTGACAAAACCACGGTTTTGAACAAAAAAAAATTAATTGATAAATCTAGAGTGAATTCATCAAACAACGTTTCTGCGTGGGCCCACCAACGCCATATCAATATCTCACTCGTCTTGTTTTTTTTCATGCAGGAACTTGGACTGGTTTTTTTGGAGGTGATGTCCGAACAGCTTGGAGACAAGTTCACACCAAAGGCCAAAGAGGCTTGGGGTTTGGCCTACGGCTTCATGTGTAAGGTCATCTTGGGCGCAATGGACGAGGTGGAGAACGAGAAATGATGCCCTCCCGAGATCACGCGCTTCATGTTTCCGAATTCTCGTCTAAACATAGACGTGGCTCAAGTTGTTAGTCACTGATGAGACTGGGTACATTCCTGCACTTACAGCAGTTACTAGAATGGAACGGCAGATATCGTGCCAAATGTAGCGATACAAATTATAAAAACGAAACATTTCACACGCTCCTATCCCCGTTGTTGCTTTTTACAAGCAAGAGTGCGAACAGGTATTTGAGATCAATCAATGGTTCACAGGACTTTGTTAGACGAACTTGATGGTTATATGAGTTTGCTTTGCATTCACAATTCCCATGAATTAATTAACAGTTGGGCTTAAAGCTGCAACCCTCAGACCACCGACTTCATCAACCACTAAGAACTTGACTCACGTTAAAATCTTCCAAGAACTAATTATTATAGTACACTTTCTATAGGCCTCTGTCATCATTATATGCAATGTGGGGAATACTGGGTTCCCATAGTAACCAGGGCTTGTGGGTCAATCAAATTGTGAGTCCCAACTCTCTATACTAGCTGTGCTCCCAGCCTGACGGGTCAGAGGAGTTGACTCCATGGTCCAAATGTCTATATCATAGAGAAAATAACTCAATATAGCTGTATCATCTACAGGCAACTTTAATTTTGAATGCCGGTGGTGGGCCATACTTACGTCTGATTCAGTTTGTCGGGAGGATGTATAATTTAATAAAATTTTCAGTAAGGTATTTTACTCGCGGGGGAACTGAAAATTAGAAATGATTTGGATGAAAGGAGAAATGGGTGAGTGGTTCTTAATTAGGATTGTTTCCGGGACGCTGTAAAGGGGTAAATGAAACACATGTGAAAGCCGGGTCTTTCAATAGGTATTTCCCTGCACGTTCGAGGTCATCACAGACCATGACTGCTGTGAAATTGGTAACTGCAAATTAGGAACAGAATCTAACACATCGGAAGGTTTACCGTCATGCCCGCTCGTAAGCTCAGTAACAGCGCTCGTTCAAACAA
The DNA here is from genome assembly GCF_054643075.1 of Acanthaster planci. Lineage (NCBI taxonomy): Eukaryota > Metazoa > Echinodermata > Asteroidea > Valvatida > Acanthasteridae > Acanthaster > Acanthaster planci. Next base: position 16,579,129 of record NC_141783.1, read on the forward strand.
CGTGTATTTTGTTAATTTCACACACTCTGTATAATTTCAAAAATGATGCTGTGCATGTTTTGGGCAAATAAGACAAACTAATCATTGTGATTGATTTATTGATTGCACTGTCATTGCACTGGATTAATGCTGGTAAAATTCTAAGTACGTTTCGGACAGTGTTGAATGGCACCTCTAATTTAATACAGTTGGGAATTAAGTGAAAGAAGTCAAAATGCTAATCTTCATGTGGCTTCAAACTTTAGTCGTTCGTGAACATCCATCCAGGCTCCTCTGCCGAAATTAGCAGTGTAAAACAAAAGTGATAACCACTCATCCGACAAGGAAAACTTAAAGAAATACAAAGAGACAGAGACTGTGCTTTTCGAACGACAGCCGCTGATATCCACAAAGGATGTCAGAGGATGAAAAGATTTGACCTAACAAACAAAAGATTAAACTCCTTGGTTTGCGCTTCACCTGAGGGCCCCAATGCCAATGTCTGCATGTTCCTCCTTGAAACCGATAGAGGGCGCAACATGGGTAAGGTTAGCATGTACTACTGTAGCAAGTCCTCAGATTAAAAAAAAGGTAAAAACATTTCCATTGTGGCTGTGGTTTTTATACCAAGATTTCACTGAAATCGATGTAGTTTATAGAATGTTTTTGTAAGGAAATATAATCTCTTTTATCATACAAGTTATTAAGTGTGGACTTCAAATGTACAATGGATGTAAAGGTGGTGTCATGATTGGTAGCAACTCTGTGTAATCACTAGGTAATATATTGTTGGTTAGAGGGCTTATTTTATGTAGATGTGTTTTTAAAACATGTAAAACTAAACTTGTACCTATACACACGTCGATGGAAGGACTCCTGTAGCCCAGCCACGTTGTTTTATAAATTACAAAAGCACACACAAATTGCTAGCACTTAATCATAGTAATGAATGTAAATAGTGGGTAGGCCTAACTTAATCATGTAACTACTTTTCATTTAATATTTTCCTCATTGTCCTGATGTAGTCGTATTTACGTCCAATTTCAAAGTGATTCCCAGATTTTCCTCGTAATTAAAGTTCAGTGTAAATACGGAGTAGATTTGTATTAATTTGCCATAAAATGCGATGACTTTGGAAGTATATACTCGTAAGTGTTATAATCAAATCCAACCAACAGTACTCATGGAGGAAGGACACTGAAGGAGTTTGAACTGCCCGGGCTGTAACGTCTGGCCAATTACCGCTTCCTGCAGTTTATTTCTGGCATGCCCGTGGCCCGAGCGCAGCGAGGGCTAGCTGAGCACCACCTGTTTCACCACCATAAGACCTCTTTGTACCCTGTGATCATCGCCGCAATTTTTCGTTGGTAATCTACATCCTTAAAGCTTTGAGCACTGAAGTATAGGAAATTGAATATTCATGCCACCGTTGATGCCTCTTATGATCTGGCAACATCAAATGAAATGCTTTCGCAGTTGCTTGTATTAGGCTGTGTTCCCGATGCTTTCTTCTGGACTTATTTAGGGAATAAATAGCCAAGTTGTTTATAAGATTTTGTGTTTTATTTAAATAATTTTTAATACGGAATTTATATAAAAAAGGATTTTATGAGATCTCATGATCACACCTTGTGATGAAATAGCGCAATTTGTTAGTTATGAATTAATAATAATATTAATTACCGCTAATGGGCATAAGGGAGACATTCTCATAAGAACGTGGACAAAATTTTTCCAACTTTATTGTCCTATAATTCAATATTTCCTAATCTGATCTGAACCAAACTTTGTATGTTTTTATGTTTTCATTTTAATGTGGAAAATGTGGACGGTAGAATTCGGCCTCCTTCCGGTAGTTTAAAAATACGGAGACACTGAAATGTCTCCCTAAAAGCCAATGTCTCCCCGATGATGAAAAATTTACCACAAAATGTCTCCCAAATGTCCTATTTGTAAATATAATAATAATAATAAACAATTTATATAGCGCACTTATCCGGAAAACCGATGAAGGCGCAATTCCATTAACATTAACCTAACTGTCCTGTGGTGATCAGCATGCTGTTCGCCAGTCTCGGCAAACTTTGTTCAAAGACTTTGAAAAATGATGTTTTGGAGTGACAAACTAAAATTGCAAACATTGCATGGATAATGGAAACGTGTATCAAAATTAAAAAAAAAATCACGATGGCAGATGTAAATCTAATGTTAGACTTTTTTCTCTATTTTCTGTTCACAGCGATAAGTTGTAGTTAATTGAAAAGAAAACACCGCAAATATTGCTGGAACATTACCGGTCCCATTTTGTCTGGCTAAACTGCAGGCAGTAATTAGGCATTTTTGGAATATTTACTCTTGTTCGTCTGACCGCGCGGCGATGATCATCGAGCGCTTTGAAGTGCCAGAGTTGTAACTCCAGTATCCTTCCTCCATGCATTACTTTTACTGTAGGCCTATCAGGCAACAGATGCACGACCGAAATATATTGACTTAACTATGGGGGGCACGAGGAACACATGCCCCCAGGGGAAGTCCAGCCCATTGGTTGCTAGTCTCATTTGAAATGTTGAAATGACATTCATTAAAGGGAACGCTTTCTAATGCGCGCTCTCTGTAAGTACATTCTGGGATATTGTTATAAGATATTTTTTAATGTGATTGTATATAGTTTTAAAGTGGGCATTTCTTTGGAACTTCGTAGTCAAATGTGTCCTTGTAAAAGATAATTTATTGCAATGATTGCACTATAGTTCCGCAAAAAGAAAGTTAATGTGGAAACTGTTATTAAAGATTAGGTCGTTGACTCCGTTCAGTGATGTGTATGACATCTGGCTATGTGGACTTTGGTCACTTGAACATACCAAAAACGGTTATAGCGGTTTTGAGAACTGTTTATACAGGAAGTAAAATGTGAAACATAGTATTTAATGCGCAAGCTAATGGCTTTAATGTGTACTCTGGCAAGTAACGTGGTGAGATCACAGTGTCACAAGTCGGACTGTCGGACGGGCATTGCCTAATTTAGTTCCTAAAACCCGCAATCAGCTGTCTGAACTCTAAGCGGGAAAGCAGATCCCAGTCTCACCACCTTTTAAAGTACGATGCGACCATACTAAGGTCGCGGCGCTGGTGACAGAGGCAGACAAACTTGTTCAGGGCTCAATGCGGGTGTGCTTGTCACGGCAAAAAAGTTTTTCCTCTACTGTTTTTTTGTTTTTTGTTTTTCACTGGTATGGGAAGCCTGAGTTCTTTGCATTGCTGCCATAAAAAAAGGTTGAAAGGGCAAGCTTCAATATGTCAGGACACTTTTGTTTTGCAAATGGCGTCGGGCAAAACTCGCAAAGAACTCAGACTCGTTCAGTTTATTGCATGCATTGGGAACGTATCACGACTATACCCAGTCAACAACATTTAATGTCACTGATAGCGTACTGTTGGATTAAAACAAATTCACAAGTCGGGAAACCCATCAATTCACTCTAGGGCCAGTGTAGTTATTCAGGGTACCTATTTGTAAATTGTGAAATATACTGAACGTCACACCGTAGTGGAACCTTTTGCAAATTAAAATCAGTGTATTGATGTATTGCTCAATTCATTATTTGTTACAAGTAAAGAAATGACAAATAAACAATAAACGGCTAAGGTGAATTTTCTTTGACCTAGAGTGCACAGACGTGGTCTAACTTGCTCGTGTTTAAACTTTCAGTGGAAGAGCCCACCAATAAGAACATACCTTATTGGATATATATATATATATATATATATATACGCAATCGTACGCATGAAGCCAAACCACGGTGGTTGTGTTTGTATTGCGTACGTCCAATGTACATGTACATTAGTTAGACTAGCGTTGCAGCCGTTCATCGGTATATTAACAGTAAAAACACCGCCAACTTGTGTGAATTGCGGTAGTCAAGCGGTTATAGCATAATGGTTTGTGATGAATGTGGTATGGGCTCGAATCCTGGGTCGAAATTGCAGGCAGAGAGGTGTTTTTTTTTAAGGAAAATAAAGCCCGAATGTTATAGGAGCCTAATTTCACTGACACGTGAAGTTTTTATGGTTGGTTGAACATCATAGATGTCATGCATCGTGCATGGTTGTGACCCGTGGTCACGGACTTGCAATGCCTTTGTATGAAATAGAAACCAATCAGCCGACATCATTTTACCGAGCCGAATACAAATCTGCGGGTTGACTCGCTTTATTGACGCTAGGGAGAACAAGGCGGGCATTGCCGGGCAAGATTTGTATTCGGCTCTGTAAAATGGCTGCTAGTGGATTCAATGATCTCTAGTATAAGTTGATTAAGGGCATTGCGAGTCCAGATTTTCTTATAAATGTCCTTGACCGTGGTTTGGCTTCATACGTGTGACATGACTGCATATGGGCCTATAGCTCCTTATTGTCCAGTTCTGTCAACTTTAAACATCAAACATCGTTTTCTCGTGTTCCTCCATGACACCGCCCCCCCCCATATCCCGTTCTCGAATTCTTACCTAGCGAAGCCCACTCATGTATTCAACTTCCGTGTATTCAACACGCCCGCCCCCGACTGGGATCTTTGAGTGTCCCAGTGACACAGTTTTGCGGTGAAATATCTGCCCTTTATGTTGCAGCCAATCTGAGCCAAATCTGTTCGCACGGACGTAATTTAGAAGTAGATAAATCCCGGATTTTACAAAGGACTTTGCATGCCCGACTGTTTATGTTGCAGATCACCACGGTTCCGGATCTAGAACGCCACCGTGACGCCTCTGGCCAGCGTACGTGTCACTCTATGTTTACTGCATGTATGTTTTAAGCTGTCAGAGGCTGGTCAAAAAGCATTCCGTAAATATCGATGATGGGGGAACTGTTGCCTGTTATTGTCAAGGATTTCAATTTTCTTTGGGGCCTTGCAGACTTTCAGATCTGCTGGGTGAACGATCGAGGTATAGAATTTTGGATGACGCACATTTACCGCCAAAATGCACCCTGGCATGGAGGACTTGATAGGGGGCGCTGTGACAAGCGTCACACACTTCAAAAAGGGAGGTTATTAATCAAAAGTGTGAAATTTTTCTCACCACGGTGGTGTCTCATCAGTCCGTTTCCACTTCGTTGCCAGCGAAGAGCAGTAGCAAAGACACAGCACAGGGTACACTCTTCACGTAGCCGTTAAGTCCTTTCCGAAACTAGAATGAACTGAGTAGTGCAACCGCGTGCTCCCTCTGACGCCACAGGGCAAACACTACACAATAATACATGTACATTGTACATGTACGCTTACATGGGTACATGCCATTTTATGGGTGTAGTCCACTAATTCGAGCCAAAAAGCAGTTTAAAATCGGCATTGTTCGGCGTCCAATAACATGCGTACCAACATCCCTGAGGTATCTGAAACACACGTTAAATTATTGTATGGTCCCTTATCTTTCAATTTCTTTTCAATTGCCTGTCGGTTAACCGATAACATTTTGAATTATTCCCACAAAACAAAATTACCTCCCGAAAAGTGTATTTTTCCGGAGTCTGCTTGCAGCATTTTTCAAGTGGCAACCCTCAACTTTCTCAGGCACTTAGGACCATTTTTCAACCATATTTTTTAGCAATTCTACCAAGGATGAAAGCCCAAAGACCCGGGAAGTTGATTCTGGCAAAGATTTACACAATCTCACCATTTTGGGGGCCATACAATCTCCTTTTTCAAGCTACTGCGGGCCACTTTTAATGCCGATGAGCCGGCCAGGAATTCTCACTTGAATTAATAGCTGCACCCTTATGGGTCCTCTATACCTAGCAAGAAATGAGACCGAGGGGTACCCCCCAACATGTCCAATCCCTATACACATTCCAGACAATTGTTACTTAACACATCCCCCAAGATGTCTGAAAGGAATTCCCCAGATTCCTGCGAGACAATGACCAACACAAAGCGGGGGGGGGGGTTTCTCTCCGTCTCATACCTTGCTGCATATGGGGTCCTCCATGGGCTCCAGACTAAGTCGGTGTCTTTATTGTTAGACTCTCAAACTGCCTGGTTGTACCCGGCAAGATATGGGACTCAAGACCCCCCCATCAGATGTTTGACAAGAATTCCTGAGATTCCGGTCAAACAACCATAGAGCCGGCCAGGAACAGACACAAAGGTACATTTGATGCAAACCGCGAAACAGAGAGAACCCCCCTGCTTTGTATTGGTCATTGTCTCGCATGAATCTGGGGAATTCCTTTCAGACATCTTGGAGGGATGTGTTAAGTAACAATAGTCTGGAATGTGTATAGGGGTTGGACATGTTGGGGGGGGGTACCCCTCTGTCTCATTTCTTGCTGGGTATAGGAATTCTTTTCAGTCATCTAGGAGGATGTGTGAAGTAACAATAGGCTAGGATGTGTATAGGGATTGGACTTGGGTGGGGGGGGTTGCCCCTCTGTCCCATCTCGCGCCTGTATAAAGGGGGGGGGGCTCTCCGTCCATATTTTGTTTCAAACGTGCTAGGTCGAATGGTCTACTCCTATTTATACAGGGACTCGGTAAGTCTTTTGCGAGTTAAAGCTTAATAAAATCTGGTACAATGAGTTTTTTGCAATTCATGTGAACATAATTGAATTGAAAGACACTGTTGCTACACCTTGCGATTTGGGGAAAGCTTGTGCTTACATGTAGTTACACGATTATGAAACGCCTTGCAAAATAACACAGTTTTCTATGGATAAGACGGGGAAAAAAGAACCAGTCTATTCCAGAGCTGGTGGTTGCTACAGCAACGGTCTTCAGCCTGGGGGATTCAAATTATGTTTATGCACAATCAGGTAACTCAGTGTACTAAATTTTATTTAAATTTCACTCGCAAAAAGGCTTATTCATGCCATAAGTTTCAAGTATTCCTTTTTATGTACACGTAGAAACGAAACAACTCTTTTGGTGAAAAATATACATTAGCCGACCTCGCATTCATTTCTTTTACCCCAGCAAATCCCTGAAGTCTTGATAAATTCTCCTTAAATACGATTTATTTCATATTGCAACGGGGTTGAAGTCAAATTTTACCCAGCAGAAGCAATAACACAGATGCACAGAAAACACAATCAAAATGACAACCATATATACTGTATTTTCTTCACTAGGAATTTCCATTTATTGAACACCAACTCATTTCCAAGTGGTCAACAGCAAGAATATGTACATGTTTAAGGACTGAGAGAAGGGTTTTCGCATTAGAGCAGCAAATTTTTTTTTACAGCCAAGCAAGGTAGTATTGTATAAACATGCAGGGACACACATAAAGAAGTTTCCACAATCTGCTCAAAAGGGAGGTAAAAAATAAAAAGGAAAATACCAGCGATCTTGCAAAAGCTGCCCATTTCAAAGGGTGTTTTGGTAGACATTATCAGCCAAGACATATCCACGCCAATTCCGGCATGACATGCATTCTATTATCATGTGGATATTTTCTGGCTCCAATATCTCTCCTAATTACTTCAAGACTAAACTTTGTAAGGGCATTTTTTGATACAAGAATTGTGCCTTTCAATATAAATTGTACATTGTAGATAAGAATTTATTGAAATGGAGCCATAACTTCCCCTTTCAAGCATTCCAATAATGTGTATCCTATCTGTATGGCTAAATGTACAGCTGACTAGTAATTTCAGTAACATTCTCCTATCAGAGGGAGGGTACAAATCTTTACATTTTGTTTCTTTTACCTACCGGTAATATGAAAGCAGTAAATGTAAATTTAGTAAATAGGAGTATACCACATCACAAAATACAAACATGGAAATGGAGCTTTTTATTCCTTTTGATGTACTACAGGTCATCAAAAATTCGGACATTAAGATCAAGCTTAGATGCTGCAATAAACACAGAAAATGGAAAAAAAAAGATTACCAGGATTCAGAAACCCCATCCACGCTTTACACAAATAACAAATATGTCCTGTCAACGTCTATGAAACTTTTTAGTGCGAACGTAACGGCCTTTACCTTTTGCAAAAAGGAAAATAATTTCCTTCAAAACTTAGATTGAAAATAATAGAGCAATTCCAGAACCCAAAGGAAGTCACAGAAAGTTAAACCCCTTATTTCATTTTTTGCGAATGAGGTAGGACTGAAGTACAACGTGCATTCAAATAACAGATATGTTTGAGAAACTCAACTTATTTAATTCTATGGAAAGCAGCCTAATGCAAACTTCACTGTTAATCTGTCTCCTTTTCTCATAAAAAGATGAAATTCAACCAATTGTAAGCCTTTGGTTACAAACCTTGGTTCTATACAAGGAGAAAACTCCACGGGTGAATGCTGGGTATCGTTCAGGGACTATCACCGGTTTCTCCTTCTTCCATTGCAACGTTCTCTTTCTGTGGTGAACTTTCGACTCCATTTTGGGAAACGGCGCTTGGGCTTTCCTTTGTAGGTGGAGGAACGGATAACTCGTCAGCATCAGCTGTCTCCAGGGGGATGGGTGAAGACTCCGCCTTCTCCGACTTGGAGCGCGACTTCCGGTCGCCAGACTCTGATCGGGACCGCCTCCGCCTGTCCCTCTCATCTCTGTCCCGCCGGCGCTCACGGGATCGAGAGCGACGAGAGCGGGAGCGGGAACGAGACCTGCGGCGTCGGTCGCGATCACGGGAGCGAGACCTGCGACGTCGGTCGCGATCACGGGAGCGAGATCGGCGGCGGCGGTCTCGGTCTCGAGAGCGGGACCGGCGGCGTCTGTCTCGGGAGCGCGATCGTGACCTTAATAATAAAACAAAACATTGGAGAGAATCAGTGACAGCTATGGAGTCAATTAACAACGGGCTTAGTGTAAGATGGCAATCACACCCAGGCAAATTTCTCGAGCACAAAGACACTGCAGATCCATGCTCACAATGTGTCTTGAGCAATCAAAACTACAAATATGAACCAGTGCATACAAATTTTCTTGCCATCCCTGAAAAGGTCCCCACATGCAGTCTATAGCAGTCCTAATCGTTAAATTAACGTTCACATTTTGGGTGAACAACAAAATTCACATCTGTCCCCACATGCATGTGCAGTAACTGATGTTTCTTTACTTTCCACATTAACGGGTAATTTTATGTCCCAAACAGCCCTTCTTTTTGGCACCTAACCAAAGAATGAAGCAAAGACTGACAAACTGCCAACATGTCTGCCACTCACCTACGACGGCGATCTTTAGAGCGTGATCTCGAGTGTCTTCTAGACCGAGACCTTGAGCGTTGTCTGGTTGTTCGAGAACGAGACCGAGAGCGCGAACGAGACCTCCTTCTGTGATGAGAGAAAATCAACGGAAAAGAAATAAATTACGAAAGGTGACAAGTATCAGCGATTACACTGCCTAGTCTACGATAGGTTATCAGAACCCGATGGAAAAGTAAATCTGACAAATTATACAGGCTTTGTTTCCCTATAAAATGGCCAGCTAGGGTGATTGTTGTTTAGGTCAATTACCTCAAAGCAAAAAAAAAAAAAAGCCTTGGAGTTCCTTCATATCCAATGAAACTATTCTATAAGGGGACTAGCTTCGACTTTCTGCAAGCTCCACAGACCTGGGAAACCCAGTCAGGTTTTGTCCAGAGCCTGAAAGTAGGAGAAGAGAAGCCTCAATGTACCTTGTTAAGGCCTGACATTGGCCCAACAGTTTATATGAAAAAGCCTGCAATCAGGCTTTTGCCTGGAAACTACCAACCCTGCATCTGTAGACAGTTGCATTTTAGAAAGGTTATGTTTAACCTACTTAGCTGTATAGACTACAGACCCCTACGACACCCCCTACACAATCCCTACGACACCCCCTACACAATCCCTTCAACACCCCCAACACAATCCCTACGACACCCCCCTACACAATCCCTACGACACCCCCGCGACACCCCCTACACAATCCCTACGACACCCCCTACACAATCCCTTCAACACCCCCAACACAATCCCTACGACACCCCCCTACACAATCCCTACGACACCCCTCACACAATCCCTTCGACACCCCCAACACAATCCCTACGAGACCCCCTACACAATCCCTACGACACCCCCAACACAATCCCTACGACACCCCCTACACAATCCCTACGACACCCCCAACACAATCCCTACGACACCCCCTACACAATCCCTACGACACCCCCTACACAATCCCTACGACACCCCCTACACAATCCCTACAACACCCCCTACACAATCCCTACGACACCCCTTACACAATCCCTACGACTAAGAGAAAACAAAACAAGGGCCTAACTTCTGCCAAGGCAAGACAGCAAGAGACACAATGTACATATATGCAAGACATCCACAGACAAGGAAGTAGGAAAACAAATGAAACTAATTTACTGTTTTGTTTCTGAGTTTCTGACCTGCGTTCTCTACGTTCCTTCTCCCGTTCTCTCTCTCGCTCCAGACGTTCTTGTTCCTGTGTCTTCCTCCGCTCAGCTCGCTCAGCTTCGTACGCTTCCTTTTTCTCAGCAACTCGAGTCTGTTTTGGATTTAAAGGGAAAGGGAAAGATTACATTGATTTATTTCTCAGATGCTGCCCTTGTAATGAAGACAAAACCCTAGTTGAATATACTTAATAATTTAGAATTCCATGAAAAATGCAGTTATGTAATCTTTATCTTTTATTAGACACATTCACAACAATTATATTTGTGCTCCTAAAATGAGTCGTTTGTGTAGATAGCCCACTGTGCTAAAGCACGATCAAACCGATTAGGGGACAGCCCCGGTTGAAGAAAATGCCCGAGCTATAGAAAATCCAAGCACTCACTCGCAAGTCCTGCAGCTTCTCCCGGATCTCGATGAAGCCCAGGTGGAGTTTGCCACCAAAGTGATCGGCCAGCCTTCGGTCGTTGTCTTGCAGCCCCAGGTAGGCCGAGCAGACCTCGCAGACGCGCAGCTTCTGCTGCTGGTAAGTGGACGCTGGCATGGAATTCTTGTATTCCTCCTGCAGGTGAAAATGAACATGATGGAGCAACGGTGATGTTGGGGGGGGGGAGGTGCCTGCGAAAGGGACAAGGGCAGATAGTGGGCCGATGATGGGACAAATGGGACTGTGTCCTCCTCCTAACAATGGACCTTTCCCATGAAATACATAAATAAGGCGGGCGCATGCGCATTACCACCACTGGTTTGCAAAGTTGCTTTGATCAATGATGTAACAATACAAATCTCCATGCGAGCGCAACTATGGGCATATACACGCCATTTCTGTACTAGTACAGTTTGATATGAGTGCCAAACAAAGACAAGGAATTGTTACTCCATAACCTCAGGACACTGAAACTACACTTAGTTTCGAGAAAAGCCTGCTGAAGTGTCAGACAAAGGCTGTACTGCGGTTTTGATTGACCTTCAACAGGCCAGGTTATGGTTTGAGGTTTGAGCATGATCAGAGCAGCTCTCCTACACTGCTAGACTTGAATCAAGTTGGACTTGCATTGCCATCCCTTCAGACTGTACGCACGGTCGTCCACTTGGCCCAACAGCTCGCATAACCCTTACAAGGTGCCATCGTTTGATAGCCTTTATTGTACAACATGTGTCATACGTCACCAGTCATTAAGTCTGACTTGATGGCTAAGCCAATCGGAACCCTCGTTGGTAATATGCAGTTATTAATAATTGCATATCAATGATCTTGCATAATGTGTACAGAATTTCCACGTACCAAAGTAGTAAGATTTGTTGATTCGTTCATTATGATTATAATACAGGTATGAACGATGTTAAAACAAGTATGGCAATTTGATTGGCTGCTACCACGTTTGGCAGATGAGTCCATTTGCTGTGCACAAACGGTTGGCAGATTCGCCAAGTCAGGATTTCTGAATTGAACTCATAATACTGAGTGGACACAAGAGGGCGCAAAGCAAGTAACAGCGCATAGTCTCAATATGTATCCATGTGTATAAAGAAAGACGTCACAAAGAACCCGACTCGAGTCAAGTCCACTACACTGCCGACAGTGTTTACGCCTCGCTTACCAACCAGTGCTAGTAGAGTGAATGTGCCAATCTAATTTGCATATTTAATGGGAGAAAGGTCCATTGTTTTGGGAATCAGTCCTTTGGACACCTCTGTTGCCTCAGACAATAATTTGCTGAATCTTGAAGCTCCTCTTTTTCAAATCTTTGACATTCTTTAAATTATCCCTGCCATCAATACTTTTCATTCCCCCTCCCCACCAAAAAAAAAAAGAAGAAAAACGAAACAAAAGCAAAAATCTACATTGTACCTTAAAAGAAATGCAAATACAGTGCTTCGTTTAGCAAACCTGATATGTCCGGAATTATATCTCAAGATTTTTAATTGCAGAATACATCACAGTTTAACATTAATCTAACCAAAACTATCTTTTTTATGCAGCGTGAGCTTTATTATTATTCAGAATGGTAAACACCTCAGCACTGGACAGCACTGTATTTGTTTCTAGAACTGTTCAGAACAGACTACTGAGATTCCTGTACTCCAAGATGAACTCTCACATCATTGCTATAACTCGTCAAATCAGAAATCTGTGTGCATCAGGTAAATGTCTTGCTTTATTGCAATACACAAGATGCTGGTGATGAATAAAAAACCAAATGCAACTAAAGACAGACCCACAGCCTATTGCAGTAACAGATGTGCTTTCCTCACCTCTGCCTCGTACTTCTTCTTCTTGATTTCTTCTACCTCGGCCATGATCTTCATGGATTCCTCCACGTCTCCCTTCTCACCCAGGGCTTCTGCCTCGGCCAGCTTCTTGCCAATCTCCTCGGCCAGTAGGTGGACGCGGTTGGCCTACCGAGACATTAGGATTGAGATGGGGGAGAGACGGGTGTTAGACCATAACGCAGGAGCGTGTAGTGTGATCCAGGCGACTCTGGACAAGCCTTGTTGCACCATTAGGGAGCTCCACTACAGCGCTGAATGCAAAGGCCACACACATTTAAGATTTCTAGCCTCTTAACCCTCCTTTCCATACTTGCATTCTACTTGCAGTTTTGGAGTTTTCATCTATGACTTATCAAAAAGTCGGAGAGTTTACTCAGAATTTTCGGAGGAGGGTATAAGGCATACCTGATGGCTTTGAAGCCAGCTTTTGTCAGACAATGCTTCCTCTTTTTTCTTTCAGGAAACCATATTTCCTCGGCAACACAAGGACACACTTGTGGCACACTGCTGACTATCATTCTGAGAACCCAGGGAGCCCTACGTAGTGCCTGGCATCGAGGAGGCAAAAGCTATGTCACTCATGTACCGGGAAGGAACGGTCATTGACACGTAGCATCAGTGCTGTGGTGGCACCCTAAAAAAACACGCCTCTCCTCGAGCTGCCTGGACCACACACCACAACGGAACACACACACAGGTCAAACACTTCTAGGGGGTGCATCACATTGACTTCTCCCAACTTGGGACTTGAGGGGTTTCAATACCAGAATATGAAGATGCAATTATCCTTTAATCCGCTTTGCATATCTGGGTCAAGTGGCCTTTTTGGCAAGTACTGACACCCTGCAGAGACGGTTCTTTGTTTTCCCAAAAGTGGAAAAGGAATTTCACTCTCTAACTGCAACACATATCACAGAAAGCTGCCAAGCGGAAGCCTCTTCATGAATTTTCTTTTTATAAAGACATGCAAAATTTCCTGGAAAGACCTTGCTTTCACTGATAAGGAGAACAATCAAAGACGTGAAGGCCAGCTCAGCAGCTTTGCTTAGCAGCTTTTTAACATTCACTGAAGAGAGTGCTCAGCTATAAAGCAGGACCAGTATAGGAGCAACATCTTTTATATTATACTGGTATGTGGCAGTGAACAGTTCAGCCACACATCATCATCATCATCAGGAGAACATTATTTGGTGTTTGGTTTTGGTGTTATTGACTTACAAACTCCTCTTATAATTCCCTCCAATTAAACCCAACGGCTGCTTAGCAAGAGGGCTGTTGGCATGGGGTGCATCTGTCCAAGGAGAGAATGATTGCAATATTGAGAGTCATGTACGGGAGGCACAGTCAGAAAGTGTTGGGTGTCGGGAGGGGAAATTTCGGGGGATGGACGGGCTTATACGTCGGCTAAACTCCGAGGCTCAGCGAGCTGCTCTGCTCTGCGCATATCATTAAAATTTGCACATTCCTTCCAATGAGAAAAGAGGAAAGTGGATGACTCTCAACAGGAACAATGTATGAAAAGATGTAGTGAATGAAGTGAAAATTGACACTGAATTTCTTTGAAACTATCAACAATCAGTGATCAGTTTATGCGTCTTTCCTGACCGGGTATTATTCCAAAGGTAACATGCTTGAACATGCTCGAAGAACTTTCAACATCTATCTTAACATTACAGCCAGGCACGTCATCCATCCTTTCACAAGGCAAAAAAAATCTCTATTCTTTCTTAAAGGAAAAATCCCACCTAAAACAAGTTTCACTCTTTTGGAACATAGCCGGACAGTGACTTTCTTGATGAATAAACACTTTGCCCATTCCTCATGTAAAGTACGGCAAGTCATTTAAACTGATTGCAGCCTAAAAATAATGCTAAAAACACACAACTTTGAAAACCAAAAAAATCACTACGCACCTTGGTATTGACTTCTTGGCTGAGAGATTCCTGCGTCTCGGCCAGCCGTTTCTTGGCTATTTCTGTGCGATGATCACACTCAGCAATGAAGGCACTCAGTTGCTGCATAGCCTACCAAAAAAAAAATCGCAAACTGTTCAAAGAAGCGACCCCTTACGACTGAAAATGTAAAAACTACTGTTGAAAGACGTTGGGATTTTTTTTTCTTTTACCTGTGGCCGAAACGTGCGAGCATTTCCCTCACAAGAACATAACTTACAAATACCAGATGTTCCATTTTGTTTTGTTACGCAGGACTCATAACAGGCACACATTCACATCAGCCATCCATGTACACTAGACAGGCGGAAAGCCACTGTATCCTTGTTTTGCTTTCAGAAGACTACTTACGTCCACGTCATACCCAAACTCTCTGCGCTGGGAGGCATTTTCGTAGTCGGCACGCAGGGCTGGGTCGTGAATCTTGCTGCAAGCACCCAAGTCCATTCTCTGCAACAGAAACAGAGGCGGCCAGAAGTTTAGCGACACTGTTAACTTGAACATCTTGGGCTCTGTAAGAAGTATTGAAACTCTGCATCTTGCCGGCACCAAGCCAATGGAACATGTTGGGCTCTGTTCATGTTTTGAAATTCAAACGTGTGCGATGTATAACAAACAATTCAAACAATTGTGCGATGCATACCGTGCCTTCCAGAATGTCGTGAGGACAAGCGTTGAGCAGAAACGCACGACAGACCTGCGGGCTCTCAAAGCTGACATGGTTGATTGCTTCCTCTTCACCTGTCACACACAAACCAAAAGCACCATACATGATACGAGAATTCAGGGACTGGGTTTTGTGCAAGCTCTGCAGCCGCATATGAATTAACAAAGAAACAAGAAAAAAGAAGGAAGTCTGCTGACAGACAGCTTTGAATGCAACAAATTTTCTGCTTTGAGATGTGAGTTGATTTGCCGTGGCAAATTCAGGTCTGTGCCAAGGCTCCGGACATAAGTTCTCCTCGATTACCATTAAAAACTTGCTGTCGTTAAAATTTTTTTCCAAGTTGCATAGCCTCTGTTGTCTAGAACAACTGACTTTGGTGTAACGAACTAGTCTCATTAAAAAACAAATTGACAAAAACGTGATTTTTGCACAACGTACTAAAAAAAGACAAGGCCAAACAGGGCTGTTTGGAAATGGTTTTAAGTGTCAAAACTAATTGTTGAAAAGTCACAGCATAGATGTAGCTGTCTGAGTTGTCACAACTCAAATTAACTCGGCACACTCTGTAATCCACAACACAATATAATTATTATTTAATACACACGGAAAGTGTCGCAAAAGCAGTGGATTTTCAGGATATTCTCTCGCCGGCTAACGTTACATGTTCTCCTTTGGCAGACCTGGTGCACTGACGATGCCCCCTTTAGCCACCTGGCGTGATAAATTCACAGGGTTAAAGAAGCTAGAGAGCAGCGCACACTCAGTAAGCTTACCCTCTTACTGGTGCTCCTTCTTGAGGAACTTCTAAAAAATTACTCTAGAGTAAATGGATTTCCTATTTAGTATCTACCGTCAATGATCCTGAATTGCAACTGAATACCTCATTAAAAGAAAGGCCCAACTCCACCATTTTGGCCCAGGAGACTTAATTGATTTCCTTTGCAACTACTTTAAAAATATTTGTTTCTTTCTTTTGAACTAAAAAAAGTTTTGTTGGAGTTGGATCCTTCTTTCAAGCTACTCAATTACTATGGTACATGAATGTTGAATTAATTTTACAAACCCCCCCCAAAAAACTTCTTCCTCATTACTAAATATGTATGAAAATTACTTTTTCTCTTGTGCATTTTATTCATTTTGGACACTATTTCAAAAAAGCAAATTTTTTTTTCAAAATTAACCAAAGTTATTGGTTCAGGTGTTGATTCTACAGTCTACTTATACTGAATATGGTCTGTCGCAGGTTATTCTGGTATAGAGTGTCAACTACAATTGGGGCTTTAGTCAGCATCTGCTAATTGGTCAAAAATTTCCCTCCAATGGAAAAGAGGGTGTTTGATCAGCTTACTTTTTCAGTATAAACAGGATATGCAAAAAATAAAAAAGTCTATGTCAGTGTTTTAAAAACATGACCACAGCACGCAATGGCTTAAATCATGGTCTTTATTATACTGGCTCCTGGTCCAAAGGAAATTGAAGCTCTCAAGAAAGATCTCATTGTCTCATTGAGTTACATAAACAAAAGTTCTAGCGGTAGTTGAGAGACTGCCTCCATAATTCTTTTCCGAATTGAGTGAATTGAGTTTCCAGCACTGTTTTACATTTCTACTAGATCACTGCAATTTCCAGAGATCTTTTACCACTTTCCTTCGTCAGTTCATTTTAAGAGGCTGGCACAAAATTACAAAAATTAAAAGGGTACTTTTTAACACAAGTCATGATGAACATTTCAAAGAACGAAGGTTGCCAAATTTATTAACACTAGCCCCCAAGGACCATTGAAATAAAATGTAGAATATTGTTCAATTTAGCATGGTAATGGCTACGAACTAAAATATTTGTGAATCTTTGGTACATGTAAGAGCACTTCCGCTACAAGAATATCCCTCTCACTATTTAAAGCTCAAACCTAAATGTGATTTTTTTCCTTCAGCTAAAAGATCAAAGGGGAAAGGGTCAATTGTCAATAAATTTTTTTTCAACTAGTACACTGTACGCGAACACTAAAAGGAAGAGTTCAACTTACCAATGTCCACAGAACAAAGATATTCAGCCAATGAAAGCTAAAATTAAACAAGTTTAGCTGATTTTCCTCCAGCTGCAGACTTTATTTAGTACAAGCATGCAATTCTCACCAACAAGATCAAGTTTTTTTGGGTAAAACAGATATGATATGTGCCTGTAGCCACGTGTAAGGCAGCCACTAGCAAATCAATGTTTTTGGGGGGTTGAGGCACCATCTAACTGCTCAACCCAAACAAGAACACATTTAATATAACGAACAACTCACGGCAACTGCTTGTCGTAAAAGGAAGACACTTTCTTTAGACGCTGTCAAACATTGTGATCCTACAACAGACGGGCCAAAGAAAGCTGTAAATAAAAGGGTTTAGGTCTGTTTTTTGTCCCAGATATATTCTGTTGTATAAATTAACTGCTTTCAACAATCGACTTCTTTGACTTGTTCAGAAATTATTTCTAAAAAGATATCAGACAAGCATTATCTTGACAAGGCCGACACTTAGCTTATTGTCTACACGTCTGCAATGTACAGATTTGTTCTGACACAACAAACACCATGATTAATCATGCATGCCATGATCAGGCTAAGCAACTCAGTCACGGTAGGGAAACTGCTCGGCTATAGGTCTCTCTAAAATGACGTCGCTTCCTACAGATTGATCACTTTTCATGAAGCACATTGGTTGGGTCGTATTTTGAGCACATTTGGATCAGCAGGCATGGGAGTTTAGAACTTTTTGCGCACCAAGCACACACACACACCTGATGGTGCTGTATACGCAGTAGCAATTTTCCAACAAAGATGGCTCCAAAGAGAGAGAGATCTACATGTATTGATCAGTTTGATGCTCAAACACACATCAACCATATGCATAAAAATGCAAAAAAAAAAAAAGGAAAAACAAAACTGTTCGTGTTTCATGTGTTTGCAATTTGATCACCAGATCATCCGGCAACTTGGTCAATAGCATCATTCATAGCATGCAAGTGCAACTTTTTACTTTAATTCTCAGGAGTTGCAATTTACTTTCAACAACCAAAGCTGGAATGAGATTTTTTATTTTTGAGCTAGCCTTTTTGTTGCTAGTTCAACAGATAATGTTAAGCAACTTCTGTTTTCCAACACTCAACAGAAACATCAGTTGGGCAAAATTTGCAAATGGTGTTCTTTTTGTGACAATGGGCACGATGAACAGAGACAATTGTTTAGTTGTGTCTCAATGCTTTACAGTCAGGTCGCCAAATTTCCACTTCGCCCCTGACCACTTGGGCCCCAACCACTCCGCCCCATTGTCCTTTTGCCCCAATGCCACTTCTCCCATCCCCACTTTGCCCCATTTCTATCCCCCCTATCGCCACTTCGCTCCAATCGAAACTGTTCATGTCTTTGGTTAGTTTTAACCCAGGCAAAGGTTCCAATGTTGATGATTTGGCTACCCAGCCAAGTTAGAGGTGTCAAGAAATAAACATGATCACAAAAATGATCCTAACTGTTAACACTCTGTCGATATTAAGCCTACATGATGCAGCTGAAATGTCTCATACGAAAGGATTAAATACAAGGAAAAAATTAGGCTATTAGCAGAATACCCTGCCACTAAAAATTTATACACGTACATGTTAAATCACTAGTTATGCAGGTGTGAGGTGAAAATTCCATGAGATTAGTCTGACAGTGTAGTTTGACCTCGTAGCCAGCTTCTAGGTCATATAGGTCATTCTCACGGTCGGCATGACATTACTATGAAATTTTAACACGAGGTAGAGAGGCAAATTTACTCTCTGTGTTATTCCATAATATACAGAAGTTCCCAGATGTCTGTCCATGAGAATGTCGGTTAAGCTAATCTACTCCCAGGATTGTTAGGCACTCTCTGGGTGCTACCCCCCCCCCCAGAACTGTGGGGTCAGATGTCCACCCTGCCTCCATGAACCCCACAGAAAACAAGCCTTTTTCACCACAGCCTCTACATGATGCTTAACAGGGCAAGAACAGAGATTTTGTGATGGTTGTATACCCAAAGAAATGCTACTCCATTCCCCCCCCCAAGAGTTCTACGTATGGTAGCTTACACACCTTCGTACTTTGTACCAAGAAAACATTGGGCCAAAACCAAGCCGAATTTCCAAAAAAAATGCAAATGAGCACACCGCAGCAGTGTCCCCAAAAAGCGTCATTTTTGGCAAATTCAGACCTTTTACTACGATTTTACCTCTCTTCAACATTTTTACATTGGGCTGCACCCTTTCGTGTGTCCGCACTGGTTCCTGTCCTGTCCTGTCCTAATGTAATAGGGACACCAACCAGTCCAATAATGCAACCTCATTTCCTTGGGTACCATCTTGCCTTGTAATGTTTATTTCTCGTAAGGAATGCGCACACAACCCAGAGAGTCAAGGTTGCCAATGAGGTGATGCATGCATTGTACGTCATTGGACTGGTCACCACTCTTATTATATACAGTGGAACGCCACTATAACGAACAAGATGGGGTCCACGCTAAATGTTCGGTACAGCGGTCGTTCGATATAGCAAATTTAACTGTTTAGTTTACGTTTAGTTGCCATGTTGAATAGTGCCCTCTCTTGTCTAACCAAAGTGCACCCTCTTATGATGCCTTAGCTCACTGTTTTCGTGATGTTTTGCCATTGCATTCAAGTTTAAGGTTTCTAGAAATGTATCTGTTAATTATTTTTGTTTTTAATTTAAACTGGAGTCAAAAAATTGATATCAAGTTTATCCTACAAGTCGTGAAACTACCGCTAAGGATCGATCTCTGATGCATGCCGTGGCGAATTTCGGTTGATTTGTGTATCAGCGGCACCCTCTTTAGACTATAGTTAATGCAATGCCACCGTGCACGTACGTGCGGTTTTCTTCCACACCTGATCATGTGGAGTCGCAAAACCAGTGTCTATTCAATACCGTTGACAACTAAAAAAAAAAAAAAAACACTGACTGTTTTGTCATGTTGACGTTTGGGAATTAAAAACGGCAACTGAATAGTGTTCGGTAGGTTCTGTGCACAAATTATTGGGAGCCAAGGATGATGTTCGGTACAGCTGAATGTTCGGCATAGCGGTGTTCCACTGTATGTTCGGAGGACAAGGCTAGGACAAGAATCTGTCTTCTGTTTAACGGACATGTACCGCAGTATGTTGCCAAATGTGCAGATCGTTTGTTGAAGCGAGGCAAGATCCTACGTAAAAGGTCTGAATTTTGCAAAAATAGCAGGTGGACAGTTCAAAAAACCATCGAGGCCACACGTTAATGAGAATTTTTTTTTACCATGGACGGCTTTTGGGGGCGAGATTTGACTGAAAAAGTGCGGTTTTAGGGAAGCGTTCCATGTACGGATGCCAGCAATTATCCCTATAGTGACCTATTGGTCATCAGAAAGCAAAAACGTCCAGAAAAGTTCAATTTAGGAGGGAAAAAAATAAGTCATTTGTAGAAATTTTCAGACCAGTCTCATAAGGTTTGTGCACAGGGTGTCGAGTGGTGTTCGTTAGGCAAAGTTCCATATACAGACACTAGTAATTATTCCCTACAGTTAACTATTAGCCATCAGAAAGCAAAAACATGTCCAGAAAAGTTCAATTTAGGGGGAAAAGAAACAAAGTCGTTTACTGAGAAAACACCAATTTTTCTGACCAGTCTCATAGGGTTTGTGCGGTTTCGAGTCAACTCGGACCCAAACCAACTCGGACCCATGCCAACTCGGACCCATGCCAACTCGGACCCACGACCAACTTGGACCCATGTCAAGTCGGCCACAATACTAACCCGGACCCACGACCAACTCGGACCCACAACCAACTCGGACCCAATACTAACTCGGACCCACGACCAACTCGGACCCACCCTGAGTCAACTCGGACCCAACCCCAGGAGCGTGATTAACTGGTTGAAAATTTTTATTTTGTCCACTTTTACATTTTAGCATTTGGTAAATGACACTTTTGCACTGCATGCTGCCAAGCTGTAATGTCCTCTCTACACGTTATGCAGGGAGACAGTGGCACAGGCTTCCCAGAATCTCTCCGTTTTCCAGATCCAGATCACTAGCAGAAATCGAATGAACTTTCACCAAACAGCCCCCAAAGTTTTTGTTGCAATAAAATGCCACAGATAGGCCCTTCTGATGTACATAAGAGATGCTGCATACGTACAACAGATACTGCAGATACACATCAATGTCACGAACATTGGACCTTTACAGTGTCTAATGGTGTTATCCTCCACCCCACTTTTCAATTTTTTTTGGCCTGGCAAGTCTTACACCTCCACCTTGCCCCATTCTCTCCCCACCCCCAATACCGGCAAGATGGAGGAATTCATCCATACAGGCCTTAACTGACTGTCCAAATAACGCAAATAGGTTGGTAATTTCGAACAACACAAATCAAATCATTTTAAAATAAAAATGTGGAATATTTCCTATTGGCTTAAACTTGGAGACAATTTTGAAGCGTCGTATGTCTGCTCGCGAGCTCATTATTAATATTTTGTGATCCCACGGTTTGTTATTTTCTACAATAAGACGTGCCATAATCACGAGGGATCATAGAATTATTTATATAAATCCCGAATTTGGGATTGATAGTTTCCGGTTCAGAGTATTTCTTTCACAAAAAGCCCCACAACGCGGGCCTATTTCGGATAGAGGAAGGCGGCTACATTCATATGAGCGCATAGTTTTACTACTATTAGGGGGTATCTTCGGGAAAAGACGAATAAAAAAGTTCATAAAATTGAAATGAAAAGTGATCGATCTGTCCATAATCTTGAATTTCCAACGAAAAAATGAAGGCCAACCTCTTCGCGAGGTTCAAGAGTCAGCGCTATTTCGGTCTACGGGCGCGTAAGATTCAGTGGGTCCGAGTTGACTCGTGGTGGGTCCGAAACGGCGTGGGTCCGAGTTGGCGTGGGTCTGAGTTGGTTGTGGGTCCGAGATGGTCGTGGGTCCGAGTTAGTATTGGGTCCGAGTTGGCGTGGGTCCGAGTTGGTCCTGGATCCGAGTTGGCATGGGTCCGAGTTGGAATGGGTCCGAGTTGGTTTGGGTCCGAGTTGACCTGATCCCGTTTGTGCACAGGGTATCAAGTGGCATCCATACATGGAAGTCTTTCTATGGAAGTCTGTACATGGAACTCTTTCTTTCCCAGTTTTAGACAGAGTAAACAGGCACATTCAGAATCACAAACCTGAAAGTAAGGCTAACCTTGCTGGGTGGTGGGTGGGGTACTGGCCTAGCATGCCTCGGCGGCCTATTCTGCAATCTGGCAATAAACCTTTTCGACGTTCCCAGTGCATTATGGTTTGGATGTCAAACATGAAATGCATTTTATGCACACCCTATGGGAGAGGTGTACCTGCAAACCGTTAATCTGTTTCCATTTTATTTTATATTCCAGTTAAAGCCATCCCCTTCTGACAGTGTTGAATTATTGATTTGGGGCAAAGATATTCACAAACTTCAAAGTTTAACGCTTGACAGAAAAGGAAAATTCGGAGAATCCTTTTGAATAAAACCACTCTTTGTTATGGACCATGCTTTGACTAAGATAGTGAATATCAATGCTTGAGTACTGTCCAATCAAAATTATGACTTGTAGCTCATTCAAACCGCATTGACCAGTCACGTTTATTTTCAGCCTGTAGAGTGACTGGTGCCCTTAAATATATACAATTTGGAGTAATCCTAATTATTTCTTCAACTTCAAGATTACAAACATTTGAAAACTTATTTTGAAAATGTTTCTCGTATAATCTGATAACATAAATGCCTCTATGAGTTGATGCGAAGATACATGAAAAATATTTAGTAGAAAATTGTAGACCTAAATTGATTTCTGACTGGTTTACTTCCCCCATAGGGTTGTGTATAAACGCATTGCTTTTTTGTCATCCAAACCCATAATGCACTGCAAACGTCGAAAAGGTTGAGGCCTCCTTAGGCCAGGTCTGTTGGTAGGCCTATTGTTTATTGAGCTGCAGCCTTTTTGTAGGCCTAAACATGGTAAAGACCCTTACTATTTTAGCTCTGAAATCTGTCGGTGTAACTAGTTAAAGTTTCCAAACACAAGCACGGCTGGGGTGAAAAGGCCATGGTGGCGGTGGGGCGGTGTGCGGACAGGGCGATGTGGGGATGGGACGACGCGGTAGGGACGAAGTGGAAACGAGGTGAACTAGTGAACATGATGAAGTGACCGCGAAGGCGACATCGCGACACCCGCCGCCTCAATTAGATAACCTAATTCAATTCACCCAGACAGTCCTGTTTACTCACCATTTCTGCTTGTTCCCATAAGCTCGTCGAGCATTTTACGCATCTGCTCTTGAGCAGACATGGTGGTTTGGGTTGCGATGAACAGTCAAACAAATCGTGCAAAATTCTCTTGCCTAAAAACGACTTCGCCACGAAAACCTAAAACCTATCGTGTGTGTGACGTCATAGAAAACATTATGGGCTAGGGTACACACGTCCAAGCATGGTCCCCGAACGCTACGTTAATCTGTAATGTTAGTTGTGGTGAAAATTCTACCAACATTACGTTTTTATGTAGCGGATAAATTTTAGCTAAAGGTTTACCACGGTTGGTTCGATCTAAGTGACAAAGAATTCTCGTTTTAGATAATTTAATGTGTGCTACATGCTAGTAATCATGGACGCATGCTAGTAATTGCGTGGTTGATTGTAACTGGTTTCACATCTCATCCTCGTTGTAAAATGATGTCTTATGCTGTGCGCATGGTACCAGTCTTTCCTGGGGAACCACTCCGTTAAAAAGCTGTATTACTTTTGCATATCAGTCACTAACCCATGGTATTTGCCGTGGCCCAGTCTCCTTGTCTTTAAAAAATCCCACCCTTGCGTAGTAAAGGTGGGATTTTTAAATTAAATTAAATTACATGTAATTATTTTCAGGAGATGCGATTGTTCGAAATAAAATCTTTCGTAAGCCTCTATGTAAGAAAATGTTATTCCTTCACGCTAACACTATACGCGATGAACGTGTGACGTGGGACCAATCGTTGTCTAATGACAACGCTTCAAAATTGAGCCTGTACCAAGGTACAGTCCACCATATTTCTCCATGAGTCCACTAATACAAGCCCCATTGAAAACAATGTAAAATCAGCACTGTTCGGGGCTCAATAACATGTATACCAACATCCCTGAGATTTCGGAAACACAAATGAAATTATTGTCTGGTCCCTAATCTTTCAATTTCTTTTCATTTTTTGGTGGGTTAACCAATTACATTCTTAATTATTCCCACAAAACAAAATCACCCCCCAAAAAGTGCTTTGTCCGATTGTCGCCATTTTTCAAGTGGCAACCCTAAACTTTCTTGGGCACTTAGGGACTATTTTTCAACCGTAGTTTTTAGCCTTTCTGCTCTCATATGAAAGCTCAAAGACCCAGGGATTTCATCCTTGCAACGATTTACACAATCTCACCATTTTTGGGGCAAACCAAGCTCCTTTTTTCAAAAGATACTGCGGGGCTAACAGACTGCACCCTTAAGCCCCATCCCCAGGGCAGATCGTGTTCCTTGGTACCGGTACGGTATGAACCGCATTGGATGGATCAGGCATTTGGTTTAGTCTGGTAAATAAAAACTTCGTGTTTAGCATTCATACAACATGACTTGTAATAGGGTATTAGACCTTAGTATCCGGAAGTACAAAAGTGATCATTCAACCGTAACAAAACGGGAGGACGTGTTTATTGCGTATCATGCCCGATGCCGTACGTCTCTTTTCCTTCCTCCATGATCGCACAAAATACCATGTTCTTAATTTACCCGGGATTGCTACCTTAATATTAAATGCCGAGTTGAACGTTGGGAGGGAAAACGGCGTTTAATCAACAGATGAAGTTCCGACTATGTAATTTGTA
Source organism: Acanthaster planci (assembly GCF_054643075.1). Lineage (NCBI taxonomy): Eukaryota > Metazoa > Echinodermata > Asteroidea > Valvatida > Acanthasteridae > Acanthaster > Acanthaster planci. The sequence continues at coordinate 16,604,316 of NC_141783.1, forward strand.
AACGACCAGCCAGTCCATATGATATATCATGCTCCCAGTCCCAAAATAATTAAACTTAAGAGTGAATGGGATTTGAGATTGCAAAACAGGAATGGGATCTTTTTTCAATGGTGAGTGAAAAGTTTTGTTCATCCTCTGTGTGACTGTACTGAAAAGAGCTTGAAACAATTTATGAGTATTGTGACATCTTTTCCTACCCCAGCTCCTAACTTATGCTTTAATTGGATGGACTGTACTTGCATGACTTCTTAACTCATGATCATTTTTAGTCCGAGTAATGAGACTAGGATTAGGAATCTGCAGACCCATGAAAACCCCTCTTAACATTTAGACATTGTCTCTCAAAGTTTTGCATTGTCATCTGTTTCTACCACCATCATGTCAATGGTTATGTTACGCCCCAACTATAGCATCAGTCCCAACTATAGTTGGGACGGGCCCAACTAGAGTGGTACAAAGTTTGGCCAGCCCAACTTCAGCAGCGGGGTCTTGTGTGCACGTGCATGTTTTCCCCAGCATGTGCCAAAGTCATATTATTTACAAATGTTATGTCATTGGTCATAGGGCTAGATGAACAGATAAAGTGCCACATTTTAGATGAACTGTGTCAAGTGTGAGACACATTGACTTGGATAATGTCAAGACATTTCCCACAGACATTGGTCGACAATAGTTGGGCCAGCACAACAGTTGGGACTGTCCCAACTATAGTTGGGGCGTAACAGTTATACCACATCTATAATGCTACATCTGAAAGGTATAAGTCATCACTATTCAAGTGTTGACAAAGGGAAATTATCCGATTCACTAGTTCAAGTGTTCTTGTACATCTTTTACATAGAATCTTTAACAATTTTTGGACTACATTAAAAAGTTGAATGAACCAAATACATAACTACACAGTCTTTACCCCTGGAACTATGAGGCTGAGACATGTCAGAGAGGCACAATGACAAGATCTGTGTGAGGGGTAACATCTTCATCTTAACATCCTCTTTCTCACCCCAAACAGATCTATGTACTTCACAGAAATATTCAAGAGTAAGAGAGTCTTCAGAATTTGTTTGAAAATACATGTACTGTAAAATATCCAGGATTCCTTGTAGACTTTGTACGTACCCTAAAAAGCGGAGAGTGATTGAATTCCATACATTCTTTCCCACACAGGGTAAATGTGTCTGATATTTTTACACTGTGTCATAATTACACAATTTGTTACATTTGGTTTAGTCATTATATTATTTCCCAATTGTCAGGTGGAACCCACCGCAAGCCTCGCTATGAGCGCTTGCCACTGGACACGTTTAGTCGGAAGGACTCCACCAGGACGACAAGGTTAGATGATGATCCAGATGAGGAAAACCTCCTCTTCGATTTTGGGGAGGGCGGCAGCCAGAATGGTCGCCTCCTGCCGCCGGCCAAGAATGGCTACGACTCGGAGGAGGAGATTGAGTTCTACAAGGATACTCACAGATCCCGCTACAGGCAGCCCAGACTCTCCTATAGCTCATCGCGCTGCTGTCTCGTCTGCCTGCTAGCCGCACTGGTCATTGTGGTGCTGCTCTTTTCTGCTTTGTACATGATGGGGCCAACTACAAAAAGCACGACAGGATGGACTTCCTCGACCTTCGAATATGGTACAATAGCCTTGTTTCATTGGTTGCCTGTGCATGTAAGGATGCCAAACTGAACAATGGATTAAAACAAAGCTAGCTCGGTGTGCTCTTTCTAACACAAACTAAAACAAAATTACTTTAAAATACAAAAAAATTGATGTGCATGTAGGACTTCATTTTTTGTCGCAGATGGACACATAGTGCTTTTGTCCAATCAAGAACTTAACCAAACTGGGAAATGTCTCTTTTTGAAGGTTGTTTGATTTTAAATAGTCACTGTTTTCATTATTCACTCTCTCAAAATAACATTACAGTGTGAATGGTGATGATCAGTCAGAAATGAGCAAATAAATTAGAGAATCTTTTCCAAGTGAATGTGATCTTTCTAAAATGTCTTTTCAGCATGGGGAGTCAGGTTGGCGCAGTGTTTCCTTCCTCGCCTCCCATCTCTGGTGGCCTGAGTTTGAATCCGGCTCTGTCCACACGTGGATTGGGCTTTCAGTCCTTACCTGAGTCCATGGGATGTCCCTGAAATATTTATCCGGGGTCTTCCTCCCACCTCTAAAACTGAACAATTTCTTCATTGTCTTCTTCACTCACTTTCACCCTGTAAATGTTGCTAAATGCACTGTTGAATGATAAATATAATAGATAGAATGATAGATAATAGATATAAATAAAAAAAAAATAAATAAACATATCAAACTGTGTAGGCTGTCTTCAAATTTTCTAAAAATCATATCCTCTAAATTTCTCTGTCCTTAACCCCTTCGCGCCAGGAGACGGTAAGAGCCGCCGTAAAAATTGAGATCCTCGGCCCACTTTTCAGCTATTATTCTCGGCCCACGCTCGAGCGAACACGGTGAAAGAAGGCATACCCTGGCTCTTATATATATGGTGATTGGCCTTTGTGTGTTGCCAAGAAATGAAAAGGCCGAATTTGCATCATAATCACCAGCTTCACAATAGTCCCCACTTGAAAAGAGGCAACGGGAATGTGGAAGCGTGAGTAGAGCCGCTTGCCACCGAACAATGAGCCTTTTCACTGTGTAAATCAAAGCGTGCAGAGCACACAGGGCCACAAACCGAGAATTTTCGGTTTGGCAGGTGGCCTTCGTGGCCAAGCGAGGCTGGAATTCTCGGACTCGGCTTTTAGAAAAAAATTCTTGTCGTCAAGGGGTTAAGAGAGCCTAGTGGTATGTGCTAATAGATTTGTCTGCCCTTTTCTGCTAGCCACGGAGACTGCAATTCGGTTATATGATGTCAATCAAGATGGCATCCAGGATGTTATTCTCGGTGCAGCCACTACGTCCTCATTACGAGACGTCAAGAACGAGGTCGAATTCTGCAAGAAAGTCAGTAAGTTAAGGGGGGAAATGATCGGGTTAGATTTGGATTCTGTAAGTTTATCCAAATTCTAAGAAATCTTACTACCAGTTATTTTTTATCGAAGTTTTTTGATGTAGGTTTGAGCCATCTTTTATTCCCCACTGCAACTTCTCTTTGTCCAAGCACATGCATCCTAAAGCAAATATCGTAAACATTTGACGCTCACTGAAAGTAATACACAGTGTCGTGAAATAACATGACATGTATCGGTTATTGGCTATTAGTTAATGATTATTGGTTGTCTCTAATATTACCTGATTGCACGCACTGCGATAGTCAGTCCGTTCACGCTATGCTTGCACCACCAAGACCTGCACTGATAGTGTACACTATGCACCACTGCCGCATGCGGGTGATCAGAACCTCATGTAAACAGTGCAATCTTGACTGGTTGTGCTACTGCCCTCTTGTGCTGGAGCTTGTAAAGTTGTTTTTGCCATGCCGCATCATGCATTTGTTCTTTCTTACGTTTTTCCCTTTAAATGTTATGATCAAATGTTTTGTTCTTTGTTTTCAGTAAAAACAGTTCAACGGGTATGAATAGTCGCTCTAATTTATAAATAATTGTTCTGACTTTGAACCAATTAGACCTGTCCGCAATAAACCAATTACAAAGTATGTAAATCTGACGGACAAACCCACCACAATACTTAGCCTTGACTACTGTCAGTTCAAATCCCAGGTGTTTATTGAAGTTCATATTAACAAGGATCACATACTGAAATGGTTGACGATGACCCAGATTACCTGTGAGGTGTTTACCTCGCTAACAAAGTGTTATCCTCGGTACATCCTGGCTTGAAGGTATTGAAACTTGGAACAAAGAGAATTGCTCAGATGAGAGTTCAAGTGTTACTGTGTTGGAGTCAATTTCCATTTTAGACAGGGCCTTCAGAACGAGCAGCATTACTCAATAGTTTAATGTCAAGCACATTCATCTTTTTCTTCCTGTTTAGTTTTTCAAAGTTTTATGAATCTCTGTTCCAAGTCATTCTCAAGTCCGATGAATTGAAGAATTCAGCTTGCAATGTTTCTCTTGTCAGATATGACGTATCCATGTGCTGGACTAATCATGGCATTAGATGGACGCAACGGCACCAGACTATGGACCATACACACCAGGGTGGAGGTATTTGCTATTCAGTGCGGGAAACTAGATATCAACGGAGACGGTCATATGGATTGCATTGCTGCGGGACGGATGGGCACGCTACACGGCATAGATCCAATTAATGGTGAGTAAACAGAAAGTGAAATGTTGTCCATTTATACAAAAAAACTTCACGCCTGTAAATTACCTCTCATGCACCACACAAACACAGTTAAATAACTCCAAAGGCAGGTCTGCAACCAAGTCTCTTTGGTTGGACTGAAAATACACACGCCCCCAAAATTTTCCTTAAAATTTAAAAACTCAACACAGTAGGTGGCACAAGATGAATCTGCATTTACACGGACCATTTCTTAAATCTCTGACTCTGGTGTCACACTTGAGCTTCAGCCTGAGGACTCCAGCTTCTTGGAATTGTATGCTTTGTATATAATTTGGAGACATTTGGCTCTTTCCTGGTATGAATACCGTGAAACACCAACAGGAAATCTTTCTGTTTGCTCAAACCATTAATGGTTTGCATGGTCACAGCTGAAGATGAAGCTGAGATGTGATGCACAGGCCCAAGCACCTCACCACGTTGCCATTTGTGCACCAAATCTAATGATGTCATTGATCTTTTTAAACAAAAAGAAACTGGTATTATAAAACACAGCTGCCACAGTATATTCAATTTTTTTTTGCAAATGTGATCTTTCTGGAGTGATAGTTCTTGTCATGTCTGAATTCATACATTGCTTAGCCAGGGATAGCAGAATATATTAATTATTGAACAGAGTCGAATTGTATCTATCATCAAAATATGCATATCTCCATTGATTTGTGAAAGGTTTTAGGAATGATTACTGGCTTATCAATCAAGTCAAACAAACAGTAACAAGCATCTTTCACTCCCCATGTTGAGTGCTTGATTGTTTTTTATCCAGGTTCGGTTCTTTGGTCGGCTGATCCCGGAGTGACCAATCTTCACTTCAACTTCTTCCAGGGTCAAGTTGTCCCTGACCTGGATCAAGATGGGGTACCAGACTATGTGGTGACTCATGGGGGTGACACAAGGTTCAGTGACAAGGTTAGTTTATGTTACCCTCTCAGATCACCGGAGAGGTCAAGGGGTCAGAATGGTGATCGCCCTTCTCAGGGCCTCCACCACACTTGCTTTAGATGTGGGCACGTTTCACTGGAGGAGGCGTTGTTGTCAAGTCGTCATAATTCTGAAGTTAAAGTCACATGCTAATCAAACAAGCAAGGGAGACATTTCTTTGTCAATGTTATTGCAATGAAAACAAACAAGTCAAACTGTCAGCAAGAGATTCTGTAGTCGCCAGCTACCACAGGATCCAACCACGGCATTGTTCAGTAGACGAGCTCCCTTAGTCTCTACATAGGCAGTTTATTTTGGTGCTGTTGATTGCCAATTGCAACCAAGTTGGCCGTACACCTGTCACACTTAGCTGCACCTGTGAGGGTAAGGCTTAATTAAGCAAAACGTGTAGGCATTGATTGGTACGTGGTTACTCTGGAGCATTCATGAAAGAATAATTTTGTCCTTAATAAAGTCTTTTTGTAACAAGTTTTAATTTCTTACCTGTAGGAATTGGATAGGCCAGCGGGAAGGTTACTACTCTTGTCAGGAAAGACCGGGCGGAGCTTGGGCAGGTACCTTTCCTTGCCAGACAACCACGAGACCTACTCAGCCATAACACTCTACACAAGACCAAATGGAGCTATCTTTCTTCTGTTTGGCTCAGGAGGTGAAACCATCTCAGGTATCACACATATTCAAGAAAGAGATTTATCCATGGTGTAACCGCAATCGTTTTACTCATGTAGTTCTTTCACCATGAAAACCTTCAAGTCTTATATTGATTCTGATGACGTAACTCACACTTACACTTACAAGGAGTAAGGCTTCAGTTGCGTCAATCGCAAGCTATCACAAATCATCCAGAACCATGACAAAAGCACTCCATTGTCTTTGCTTACATTTCAATGACCAGAATAGACTGTGTTAATGTGTCGGCCATCTTGAATTGAAAGTAACGTTAACTTTTCATTTTGGAAACCTAAGAGTAAAAATAACAACAAACTTTAATTTCGTTACAAATTCATGCCAGTTTACATTTAGAATAATTTAAAATTTGTGATAAATTATGTCTAAATGTTTTAAGCCACATTGAAAAAATAATTGGAAAGAGAGGTTTGGAACTCCAAACATTGTGGCACCACCCCCCATTAACAGATTTTATTGAATTTGATAGATTCAGGGAGCAAGATCAAAAATGGTTTCCCCATGAATAAGGTCTGTTGTAATGGATTTGACCGTGGCCCTGACCTTGAGCTATTGTTGTCCACATTGACCTTTACACTTCTTGCACAAGCATCCCTGCAATGGTAAAAAAATGATAGAGATACTGAGGAACCTTTGGAGATGAAAGTCAGATTTTAGAAATCATTAGTGTTCTACTTGTACTGGATTTACTAAAATACTCAAGATTGATCTCTTGTGAACCATCAGTCAGACGAGCTATCCACCGCTCATAAATTTTTTCTTGGAACCTGGACCCAATTTCACGGCCCTGCTTACTGTTAAGTAAATGTTTTTCTAACCATAGCACAAAATTGCTTCACGGTAAGCCTGTTTCACGGTGAACATTTTATGGTTGCTGTGCTTAGCACGAAAATTGCATGGGCATGCATGGAGATTTCCATTGTTATGCCACTAAGTTAAGCACATTTTAGCTTAGCACGCCTTTTGCTGTGCTTACTGCTTACCATTCTCCAGGAAATAGGCAGAGCTTCTGTTAGCATACAGTTGTGTGCTTAGCACCCCTGTGAAATTGGGCCCTGTTCTTACTGACGCAGATTTTTCCACACTTGGCAACTCATCAAACCCAGACTGTGAGGTGGAGAGATTCCGAACCAATCACTGGTCACCGTGAAAGCAACGTATTAAAAATTGGATCTCTCTGCAGGTTCACTCTGGGCTATATCCCTACGTGACTTGTACTGTTACGTGATGTCAATGCCGACCTGCAGCGCAGACCAGCTGTTCCACGTGTCTCCCCTGCAAAAAAAGGGATACGATGAACATTGGGGAACACCGATACAGACTCTTCAGAGTGGTGCCATGGAGATCCTCAGGTGAGGTCCACTTAATTTGAATTCCTTTTTTTTAGAAAGTGAACTTGATCAGTTTCTCATCTGGATTTGTATGATGACTGGAAAGAAAAAAGCTGCTTCCTTATTGAGCATGCCCGGCTGATGAACATGTCATATGGCATACATGTACTTTCAACCTTTCTGTTGATTTTAACAAAGTGATTTTAAGGCCACAAATCATTTTGCGCCGCTCTTACCTGAACGTGTTAGTGATTGATAAACCTAACAGCCACTCAGAGGTACTGTGTGTTGAGAACTCATCAGTGAGTGAAGGGTACATTCAACCCACCCTCCACCCCCATCCATACCCCTCAACCTCCATCCCATTCTGCTAAATATCATTTTGTTAGTTGAACACTCTCCTCAGTGCAGTTGTCTCAAATTTACTTATTGCCTGATTGAAATTATGTTGCCATTTTTAACAGAAGAAACAAAATCCAAACTGTCATCTTTTTCGTTTTGAAATGCTTAACTTAAAAGCCACAAACCAGATAAGAAGGGCTTTGACCTTGGTGGTTCACAGCACCACAGGAAGTTTAACATTTCACCCAGTTACAGGACAAATGGTGCTAAGAATTCACAATGAAGGGGCGTCGTACGGTTATTTACAGGAGTGGTTCCAGCAAGGGTGTGACTGTTCCCACTGAGCTGGTAGATATGAACAACGATGGCGTGGATGACCTGGTCGTGTTCATGTACAACAGCACCATTGCCATACTGGATGGGGTCAATCTTGGGGTCATTTGGTCCACCGGCAAGAGGTTTGCCGAGTTTGAGACTTACAGGTGGGTTCAAAGGGACCAGTGATCGGCCCCTTTTTCCTGGGGCACATTCAAAAGCGCAGAGCATACGTTTGTGAGGGGAGCATCAGTATTACAGGACCCACGCTGACTACCGAAAAACAGTGTACTTTTGAAGAAACATAAACATGGCTGCCGTTACAAATGGAGGCCATTACAAATGGAGTAAAACAAAGCACTCACTTAATTTTCTGCAAATTGCCATCATTCTGTGCATCCTAAGCACACCATCTCTATTCTGAGAGTGCTTGATATGCTGCCCATATCGCCCATTCCCAGCATTCAACAGTATTTGACAGTATGCAGGCACACCTCCACATCCTACAAGTCAGGCAGTGTCCAAAGGTTAGGGCTATGGCTGAAATTAACATGTTGTCTGCAGCCACTAGCAGCCTCTGGCTAGTGGCTGTAGTCACTCCTTATAGACCTCTATCATGGGGCAGCCATCTTGCTTTTATTCCATTCAAAGCAATGTAACCAAACTGGAGCTAGAAAGAAAAACGGTCTGCTCCCTTTTAACAATGTGTGAAATTGTATTACTGTTGCTATTGGGTCTACAGGGAATAAGACAAACATGGTAACATCCTGATATGTGTCTATGGACCGTTGTTCTACTCAGAGCTGCAGCTAGTTGATTCAGGCTCGGCCTGGGAGATACCAAACGGTGCAGATGTTTTCTCGAAGAACTTAAACTCTCAAGGTTCACTGCTTGTACTGGGGTTTAGTGGAATTACTCTTCTTAACTTTTATAAACTATGAGGCACGCGGTGCCTTGTGTTGACTTTTCACTTTCAGCCATGGTGCAAGTGTCCATAAGTAAGATACTTTACCGCAGTAATTTGAGTAGTGATGCACCTTTTCAGGCAGCTTTTTATTCATTTTTCAACACGTCAGATGATAAACACTCTTCATTTGGACAGATTGAGTCAATCGGTATTTGTTTCACTTGTTTACTTTTATTTTTAAATCTGATACACGTAAATGAATCCCTTTGCAAAACTTAAACATGCAAGAACAGGCGTCAGTTACGATCATGCCGTTGTAATTCTTTTTTCACTTGAAGAAGTACTTATCCAGTTGCCGTATCTGTTTCCACAGCAATCTTGCGCCGGGCTATTTCAACGACGATGACACCATTGATCTCATGGTGCACCTGAGTAAGGGCAAATGGCCAAAATTCATCTCTTCTTGCGTAAGCTTCCCTTGTAAAGAGTTACTCTGTGCTATCCAGAGACTCTTCTCTCTCATTTGACTATCTCATGGCAGAAATGATCACTCCATAGGACCAGTGTAAGCCAGAGGATCTTTCAAAGATGCTGCAGTCTTAGATGGGTCCTTGACTGTGACTCATGCACTTCTGTGCAGGATATTCCTTGTGAAAAAAGCCATTTTTTAATCTGAAAGCTTTGAAGAAAAGCAGAAGGTTTGAGGATGCACATGGAAAACCTGAAATGCCACTCTGTGCTGTGCTGAGTAATTATAGAAGGCACTGATGGGAGTTGAAGTTGGTTTACATTCTTCTAATAGTGCTCTCCTGCAACAGAAATATGCAGACTTAAACAACATTCTGTCATTAGAAATAGCTAGCTGTTTCATGGCAGTTTATGTAAACACTGTGGAGTTGCAAGACATTGACTAATTTGTTCAACCGGTGGATTTTATTCACATTTCTCCAGGTCTATATCCTTGATGGCAGGGATGGCAAAGTCCTTTGGTCCCTCAAGACGCCCAGCTTCAGCCCCATTATGTCCTCCCCTCTCACCCTCCAGAGCTACGGCCGCAAGGACGCCTTCCTGTTCTGGGTTCAGGGGCTCGATGCCAAGATAGGCGATGCGGAGGGACCAGAGCTACCACAGCCCGCAGGGCACGGCATGGGGCCCGATGAAACGGGAGATGGCAGCGAGGAGTCCTTAGCTTCCCCTGGACGACCTCGGAGACACGGGGATGAGATGGTACCTGAAAAGCTGTGTCTGCTGAGCTTGGATGTCCTACGTGCAGACCTCCTGATAGTAGACAGAAATCTTGCTCTCAAGCCCTTGCGGCTGGCCTCTGCGGATGCATTCAAATATAATTACAGTAAGTTATCAGTCCTTGTCAATTTTGTGCTTGAAGTGGGGGTGTAAGTTCCCTACAATTATGTGATTTAATCTTTCGAAAAAAATCCTGAGCTTTTTGAAAATCACTGAGCACATATCATGTGATCAAATCCTCAGATTTTCTGTGGCTTTGACTTGAAATAACATGTGTTTCTGTGGAAGCTGTTATCGTGCTGCAGCCACTTCTTATAGACTTGTGAGTTGCTGATGAAGCCACTTCTGAGTTAGTGGCTTTGTAAGCCAGTAGGAACCCTTGACAGTTTTGCACCCAAGTACATGTGCGTAATGGACAAAGTGAGTGATACGTTTCCCTTCAATAGCACTCACAGTGTGATGATAGATCATCAGTTCTGTCAAAGTCTATCAAACCCTTCAAGCACCAACGTCCCATTCTTTTTCAGCTCTTACCGAAGAAGACAGGCTTATGATGGAAGAAGATTTATATCACCATGGCAAGCCTGGCGCCGTGGAAACAGTACCACCTGACATGCATGGGATCCTTTCCAGCCAATCCCCTCCTACAACCACAAAAACCAATACCCATTCTGCAGTAACTGAGGAAGATCTCGCACGACACAATTTACACAGGTACTCAACAACTCCAGGTGGGGCTGTTACAACACCAAGGAGTCTAAGGTTACGAACTGATGCTGTTACAAAGCCAGAGGGACTGGAGACTACAACAGATGCTATTACAACACCAGAGGGAGAGGAATCTGTCACGGTGATGAGCACATCTGAAGTCTTGGAAGTAACGACATTTCCGAAGTACGATAAGGATGCAGTGTTTGAGACTAGTACCCCAGCACCAACTTACTCAGTGAGTGACGTTGAAACAATGTCAACAGTCCAGCCAACCACATCAATTGGTGACACTAAAACTTCAACAGTGCAACCAAAGGATAATGACAGAAGCACAAGCACTGAGTATATTACACCCATGAGTGCAAACAGTGAAAGAGCACCGCACCGTACTTCAGAAACGACAGCTGTCGATGGTGTACAGTCAACATTTGAAACAACCGATACTCCAACAACAGAATCCATTACCATAAGACCAACTGACCTTTTGAATTTAAATGCCCGGCTTAAAATGACAACAGAAAGCTCAGATTTGACCACAGGACGGGAAAGTAGCACCGAGGAGATTACAACCAATCAATCCAAGTTGGACACCGGTGGCATGAATACCAACCGATCGGTCAGCCGGTCAAGCAGCAGTAACGCTCCTTCCATCTTGCCAACAGTTACAGAAATAGCTACACCTCCACCGGATGTCATAAGCCAAGACTTGGGTCATGACACACAGGTGGGGAATCGCACCAACCAACCTTTGGCTCTTGACGCTGGAACACCAGGCTCAGTGACAAACGTTGCAAGTTCCACAGCTGCAGAAAGTACCGCACAGCACACAACAACACAGCATCCGACGTCTCCAGAAATCATGGTCACTGCAAGACCGACCACCAGTAGCCCTATTGCCATCAACTTGCCAGTTAATCCTTCACGGAACAAATCTGACGCCGATCTAGAAAAAATGAAGGTGGTCCCTGTTAACCAGAATACCACCTCAAAAACTGAGACATCTCACATGCAGGCATCAAAAGATGCAAACAACGACCTAGTAACTAACTCAACATTGCCAAACATCCAAATCACAAATGAAATCCAGACTTTCGTAGACGTGACTGAATATGTCACAGAGCCTGGAACAGCTTCAACAGACCAGGACACCTTACCAGAGCAGGAATCCCAGGACATGCCATACCAGACAAAAGGAGAAACAACGGAAGCCGGCAAGTCACGAAGGAGGAGAGAGATCCCCACGGGTGATTTGTGCACCGTTTACATACCCAGCCTGTTGGGCACAGGTAAGCAGGTGATGTCACAGGTGGCTTGTTCATTTTCCCCATGTGCAAGTTGATGCAAAGCAAAGGACGAAAGCAGAAAGCCATACATTTAGACAATTCAGCCAAGGGATCAGTGCGCGCTCTTGAGGGTTAGGTGAAAGGGCAGAGTCAGCTAATTTGGGCAGTTATTTGGAACAATACTGGCTCATGCTTGCTGATGTGGACACCCCTATAAATGAGCAGTTATTCTGTGTCAGGATTGGTCTATAGTTACTTATGTGGAAGCTGTAAGTGGCGTAAAACATTGATGTATATTTAATTACAGGGTAAGCTCACGAAGCAGGTATTAATTGGTAATGTTAAATTTCATTGCCTTATTTTTTACTCTCAGGTTCCTAAACATAAAAGGTTAACCTCACTTTCAATTCAGTATGGCCAACTTATGAGTAAAATCTATTGGCTGGTGGTTGTCTGTCCAGTGATGTGCATGCACTTTGGATTGCTTGGTGTTGTTTCCTTTTATCTGGAAGACATTTGTGACAAAACATCTACAGTGAAAAATCTAGTACTTAAATCGGAGGACATTTGAGGGGTAATCTGTCAGAATTTGGGGGAATCCTTGACAAATCTATGAAGGAAGCCTTTATAAATTCTCCAGAAAAACAATCCTGAGAATTTCTTTTTTGGGGGAAAAATTGAATGTTCAAATATTTAATTATTCATATTGACTCAGTTTGAATAAATTGTGATCATTTCAACATGGTACCACTTTTGACCAGGTGTTATTGGTGACCTCGACAATGACGGCAGCCTGGATTACATCTACGCTGAGACTCACATGGCCCAACTAATGGACGAGGGGCTCAGCTACATCTCGTCCAAGCTCAGGCTGCGAGTCCACAGGCTGGTCCTGGACAGCGCCATTAAGAGGCAAGACTGGCTCAGGCCGGCCCAAGCTCAACCCACGCTGAGCGAGGGGCTCAGTTCGGCCGAGGTGGACACAGATGAAGTGGGTGAGCACTTCCGGTTTCTACCCGCTGAGAAGCAGAGCTGGAATTCCTACATGGGGAAAGGGGCGGATGGACAGTTCAAGAAGAGTACCAGGTGATACATCATCAAGCAGGGTGCTCAGGTGCAAGCTGTATTGTCTTGCGCTGGGTGCATTTCATCCATAGATAGGGGGACATTCTCCAACTGGGCTGGATTACTCAGATGCCTTGCAGGCACCCCAGCAAGGGCCTAGGAAAACTTGGGGGGCCTGTAAAAAATTTGGAGGACCTACAAAGATACCGAGTGTTTCCCTCTTTGACCTCAGTTTTGGAAAAAGCTTCAACCTAGCTAGTATATAGCTTTTTAGAACAGCTTGGCATCAACACAAAAATGCCAGGCTCCAATGCTCTTCCACATTGTGCAATTGGTGCTGGTACCCTTGGCCGAATGGGCCTATGGAAGACTTAATCTAGATCTGTTCTTGAAGATGGCTGGTGAAATTCAAGTGTTGCCAATTTTTTTTCGCTGATAAGCTTCAACTTTGCAAGGAAGCTTGTGTAAAAAAATTGGAGTGGCACATTTGAACAATCAAAACTTAATCCACACCGATTTTTTAAAATCAAAATACTTGGGACAGTTTGAACAGAATTTCCTCATCTGTGTAATTTGGGATTAAACTCTAACACTAATAGAATGCTAGAAGATAAAATTCAGTGTGTTTGTCAGGTCAGGAGAAAGTTTAGTTTATCCTCAATAATACAGAGTTTTTGCTTTGGTCAAATGTTCTTCGTATTCAGAGTCCTTTTCCTCCTCTCCTTTCAGTTTCCCTCGCTCTTTTCAGTTTCCCTCGCTCTTTTTTAAATCTGTATGCAACTTGAGCTGTGGTTGGTCAGTCAGAGTGGCACGCTGCGTCCGAATGACTTGGCTATGTCTTGAAATTACACGACTCTATGGGAACTGTCTGTGGCCACTACCATAGACTCGTGCGCAATTTCAGGCCACAGCCAAGTAATTCGGACATGGCTGTATTCTTAACTGATGCAGCAACATGTATCTGTCATCAATTGCTAAAGACTTGGGCATTCAAAATGTTCAGAGCCAAGCCTATTCTTCTATCCTTTATAAGGATATGCTGCTGTAAGGTTGCCAAATTATCTATGCATGTCACAACTAAGCAAGGTTTTTTGTAATTGAATGTAGAGCATTTTACTTTTTACGCTTAAAACTTCACTTTTCATTAGTTTTTAAACAAAATGCCAAGTATTTTTGCACGGATTTTTAAAAAACTGTAACTGTTGCACTCTAAGATATTGTCCGGGGTATGGTTGGCCCAGTGCATTAAAACTCAAAAGCCAGGGTGAGCTATTTTTAGATTTGCAGATGTGGAATGCAGTACTTAATGTATGCATGCATGAAGTAATCAAACTGATTTGAACTGGAGCAAGGTCTCTAAATGTTCCGAGTTCATCTATCGAAGCAGTATGTTCGATAACAGTAAAGACTGCTGCGTTGGTTTGAAACTTGTGCATGCATCACTGGTTATCAGTAGCCCTTTTAAACTAATTAACCATACAGGGAACCACTGACTTAAAATATTTGTGCTAGATGACCAATGGAGAATGTGTGATGAAAGGATTACTCAAGAATGAATCAGCTAAGGCATTTGCATACGAGACTGTATTGTGGTATGTGCATTGATAACAGTGATTGACCAATAGTTTGGGTATCACATTGCTCTTGAAATTTCATTCCCTTCATTTTTTGGGACTGGTTAAGTTACAAGGCTGATCCTGCAAGAAATTCTTGGTGAAATGGCTCAGAAGCAGGGGACCAGTGCCCCCCTTTTGACTGAGGGCATGCCCCACCCCCCCCTTTTTGGCAGGTTCTGTGATGGGCAGGGTGGAATGGTCTCACAACTCCCCCCCCCCCCGAAACCATTCCACCCACCATGGCGGAATTGAAAGTGTGAGAGATGAGCCAGTCCCAAGTCCATCAAGGCCTAGCCAAGTCACAAGCTATTCAAATGAATTGGGATCGGTTTGCGATCCTTCGCCTTATGACTGGGCTTTGTAAGTGGACGTGTGGTATACTCGGCAACAAGAAGAAGAATTGGGGCCAGTTTCTGTCACTGAATTCAGGTATTCAGGTTAGTAGTCACAAGCAGCAGTGCATGGCATTATGACCAAGAGCAAAAGATACCTTTATTACGAGTCAGTGGACGTCAGTAGAATGCAGACAAAGTATAGAATGGAATATGCACGAGTACGAGTAGAAATAAAAGGTAGTCTAATGTGCTTCACTAGCACTGCAGGGTAATTATGAATAATTTTGGACTTGAAATGCTTCAAAATACCTTTTTAAGCTTGCCAAACTCATTTCATGTCACGTTTCTGTGATCTCTCACCAACTCAAGGCTGGCGATATTTTCTTGGTATGCAAGTGAACTGTGGTGCTGCTTTCCAAACATTTCGCTACCTCACCAATGTAGTTTAATGTTACACAGCTGTAGAGTTTACAGATGCAAGAAGTTGATTTTTACAAAATGGAGAAACCCACTCCAATCTAATTAGTGAATTTCTCTGCAACACTTGGAATTCCTTTTAAAATTGTCAAGATATGAAGTGAGCAGTCCACAGAAAAACAAAAAATAAGCATTTTGTATTCTTTTATACCTGATGGTATAAATGGATTTATGTTGTGGCATCAGAACTCCATTTCCCAAGTGTACTTAATACTTTTTATCACATTTGTGTCAGTCACCATTTTGTAATTTAAATTACAGATGGTTTGGCAAGTGAGCTTGGTAGTTGCAGTATTCATCTTACTCCAGTTTTTTCTTCAGTCTTTTATGGTTGGAATCAGTGTCTCAACTAGTGGCTGACCTTCGCATACAATGCATTAGTTATCCTGCAACATTCTCCAAAACTTTGTTGGACTTTGATGGCTTTTGGAGGGTCACGAGTTAGCCACTGCTTGCTTGGTGGTGTCGATCACTAGCGGCCATTTTCACTTTTCCCCCAGGTCGATTTCGGTTGCCTTTCCTCAGTCATTTTTGAAGCCAGCATTTAAAAGAAATAAAATTAAAATAAGCAGTATTTTAAAAATGACCCCTGAAATAGGTGTTTTTCTATTTTAAGTTAAGCTTGTATTTGGGCATCATGTGGCATAATGATCACCAACCGACAGTCTGATCAGAAGCAAGTTCAGCCCTCTTATCTGCAATGAAAGTATAAATGCATACATGTAAACTGTAAATGCCATTTACATATACAGCCGTTGAGAAGCAATCACTTCCAAAAAATGCCCCGTGCCTGCACGTTTAGAGAGTGGCACAGAGTGCCATTTTTAGGCAGATGGAGCCACTTAAAAAAAAGTTACACTGAATCTGCATACGTGTATTTTCAAAGCAGCAGACTTCGTCAGAAATTTCCAGAATCATTGTCCACTTTTGTGAGTTTTGTAGAGTCTGCACAACACTCGCAGCTAAACCAGTATTGAGAGACATAAACTTGATTGTCTACTCAGAAAAGTATTTTTGTGTTATGTAGAAGTTTACTTTGTACTTTGGAACATGTAAAAGCAAGTCAAGATTACAGCACACACTCTTTGACAAGGTAGATAGATTTTATTTTTTTGTCATTTGTTTGCAACATCTTGTTAAAAGTTATGTTTTGTGTTAGTCTGTGAAATAAAAGTCAACATTATACACATATTCAAAACATACAATGCTAAAAAACTAGGAATGTTCAGCTGTTCAATTACGTTTCCTACTTTTTGATTTGCAGAATGTTATGCAACTCTTATAAACAATTTTATATATTTTTGTTACAAATATGTCTGTAAGCTATAAATATGGTGTGCTCTGGACTTAATATTGTTGCATGATCAAACTCTTCTGTACAAAAAAAAAGACAGACCTCAAATTTTTCTGCAAGAATACGATAAAGTGTCCTGTACTTAAATCTTGATGTAAAAAAGCAGAAACTGTACACAGATCTCGAACATGCTTGTACGTGTTGCGGTTAAAAATAACTTGATGTAATAGGCAACTTACTGGTGCCATTATAAACAGATAATTTTGACGCAAGGAATGTTCAAAGCAAGAATGAGTTAATAAAAGTGATATTAAGATAACTTCAACACTTAGGTTATGGTACTGGTTTTCTATGAACTCTGAAGCATCCAGCGTCTTTGAGAGAAAGCAGTTTCCATTATCTGCATACAGATCAAAGAAGGAAAATAAAATGTGATAGAGTGAATTCTCATTCTAACAAGGTTGCTGGTACAAGCCAAATTACCTTGTAACCACAGCAGTTATAACAGGACTGGAGAAACGGAAAGTAAATAAATTCCAGTGATTGGACTCTTAAGAATTTGCTCTTTGTAGCAGGGCATGTGTTAAGCACTTTGCGCCGGGGGCATTTAGGAATGTTGATGATGCTGGGACGGGATAATTTTCTTCTTTTTCTGTTTTCAAAATTCTTTAAAAATTCCTATCTTCATTTTCTGGACACTTACACCCACACAAAGGACTGTCTGGTTTCTACTCTAATCTGACAGACAGATAAAGAATACATGTCCTGTATCGGCAACCCCAGTGGCAAGTGGTTAAAGCTCTTTGTATTGAGAGTCCAGTGTAATGTAAGATTATTCATCCAGGGTTCTACATTTTGGGCAATAACCATACTTCTTATATGAAATATGGCTATTTGGCATAAATCATCAGTCATATGATCAATTTTCACTCATGGGGGGTATGTTGGGGACATTACACGCCGAGGTGAGCCATGTTTTGGACAACAGAATAATGCAAACATGAACAGGTGGAATGATAGTTCAGAATTATGATTCTATGTGATAACGTCTTCTGGCGTTTTGATGGACGGAAAACTATAATCCTGTGACAGGTCTCCCTCAATCAATGTCACTTCTTACAGACTGCCACATGCATTGGCGTTGGGGACTTAAGGTTTTCATGGCATACTTCAACTGTGTTGTGTTTCAAATACATTTGGATGACCAAGTGCACATTCACCCTGATGGCGTTGAATAGGTAGTTGTAATTTTCCTACAAAGACGGCATCCTGGGAAAGAGATCTTCAGGAACTGGACTAACTGTCGTACAGTTTTGACGTTGAGCCGAATCCATCACAAGTCCAGTCATACATAACAGGGTAAGCAATGACAAAAGAATGCTTTGTCACAGTTCATTTGAATAGATTATGAATTGGCTTACGACTGAATGACTTGTGATGGACTTGCAGGGACTTGTGACTTAACTACCACACTGATGTTGTACAAAAACTGCTGGGGAAAAGCTACACTTGAGAGGTTGCTTGCATCAGAGTTGGTGGAAGTTTTGATCACCGAATCACATGTGGTATGTAAATTATTGTCATCATTTGCAAGCATAGCTCCTGCTGATCTCAAGACTGAGCAACGAAATGCTTATGTGCTTATATGCTTAACTGAGCTGGGAGTCCTTTGCCAGGGGATATGCAATTACCGACGTATTTTACAGGATTCTGGATGCCTCCAAGAAAAAAAATCTGAAAGCTCAGTGTCAATAACTAACAGATATGCTGAGCTGGTTGATTTCTGCGGACAACCTTGCACTGGACATAGCAGCAGGCCTACACAATGGCTGCAGGCATCACACATTAATCACTTGCTGCCCGGTGGACTTGAGCAAGACAAGATGCCGGGTCCTTTTCAAGATTTTCCGTTTTCATAACTCTTCAAAAATTCATAATTTCATTTAATGGCCATTTAATTTATACCCACATGAAGGACTCTTTGGGAACTACTCTAAAGCCGACAGTTAATCTTCAATGACTTTTGAATATTTCAGCCAGGCCTGCAGCCTTGGAAAAAGAGCCAGATTGTGCGGTGTTACGTAAGATTCTTTTGTTCCCGAGACCGGCAAAGTGCACTGCTGACCTCTTTTCAATAGGAGCCAGATTAGCGTGCAGTGGTGCTGTGTGGCTCATCACTGCAGTGGTGGAGTGCTTTTGTCCCCGGTGGTAATCCGCTCGCTCTAAATGCCTCAAACCATGGTATACTGTTTCAAAACAAGGCTGGATTATCTCCACTGTTGAGAGTGAAAAAATGTCACTAATGCCCAGCAGCTCAGTCTTTTGTGCTGAGCACGGTCTTTTGTTATAAGGCCCAACTCTTTTGTCCCCCGGCTCTGCGTATTAAGCCTATGTACTCGAAAATGGATCGCCCGGCAGGAAGGGGTTAAGACGGTCAGTTATTCCTGACTTACATACCTACAGATCCTCCACGCGTCTGCATTCTTCACTTGTATATGGGAATTTTGTAACGATGCTGTTCTCCTGTGATGATGCTTTGGAAAAGGGAAGTGGTTGAGAGACAGGGTTCAGTCTTGAGAATGAACAGGGGTAACTTATCAACAGCGGAGCTGATGAGGACCGGCTGTCATTTGACAGCATTTTGAATGTTCCCTTTGTCCGAGTTCAGAGACCCCAGCTACGCATATAAAGCATACGTTTCTGGATCCTGGATCCCCGGCAGGAAGAGGTCAAGAGCGTCGAATCAAAAAGAAACATGAGCGAGGTTGTTATTAACTTCAACCCTGCTTACTGGAATAAAAACCGAATTTCAAGCAATATTTCACTTGGCTGATACGAGTCAAAATCAACAGGTCTATTCTGAATGTTGTGATTCATCACATTTAGCACACAGCGCCACACGAAAATCCCCCCCCCCAAAAAAAAACAAAACAGGTTCTGCATTGAACACACAAAACTTCACTGCCCCAATGATTTTTCCTCTGTCCACATATGAAATATGGCAAGGAAGCCTATGACATAAAAAAGCTTGCTTGCATTCAGAGTAAATATTATTCATAGAGTCTAAGCCATCATACCAAGACCCTAGTAAAAGAGGTGTCAAATGGATTTCATCCTATACAAGCAACCAATTTCAGCCATGAACAAAAAAACAGAGGTTAGACTGTTATGTGCTTGACAGTGCTTACCTGAAAATGACAATCTGCTCACATCTGACAGAAACGCTTCCTCCAGCAGCCTGAGAGTGTTACAGAACTTCAATTTAGTTGTGCTTCATTTTTTTCCTTCATTCTGGCAAAAGTTTCTCTTATTAAGAATCTTAAAAGTCTCTATGCTGTGGTAAGCTCAACATTTGTTCAAAGACATAAGCATGTTCAGAACTTGTACACTTTTTCAGAAACATGAGACTTTTTTGCCATGTACAGCAGTTAAGACATTTACAATTTGAGTCAGGGACAAAAATACATTAGTAATGACATCAACAGTCATGTCAGAAGTTTGCTTGCATCAGAATCTATCTTATTCATCGAGTACTGGATATTGGGACCAGGCTCTAACATAAGAGGTGTCAAATATGCGGTATCATCACACACAAGCAAACAGTTAATAACCCCCAACCAAGAAATTGGAAGTTCCCTAATAGCAAAAGGCTTTTTAGGTCCTATTACACTGAAAAAAAAAAAAAAAATTTGGGTGGTTGGTTGGGTAAATTTTGTTTCTTACTCTAAATTTTTATAGCCCCAAAAATTTGTTGGTCTGTCTTTCCTTTTTTTTGGGGGGGGGGGGCATATATTTTTTAACAGGTACTAAGTCAGATTAATACTGTACATGTGCACATCAATATTACATATCAGCTCTGTAATTGAGTAGTAAAGCAGCTGGTTATTGAAATACAAAAAAACAAGAACCGTCCATCTCGTACAAAAAAATTAAAATACAGTATACAGGACAATGTACACAAAGTTAGGCTTGGAGCAAGGCACCATGTTTATATATTTCATTGATTTGTCGAATAAAAAGATATAGGTTCCACATGATTTTCTAGGTTGGGTCGGGTAACCGGAAACAGCTATTTTTTTGTTTGGCCTTATATAAGGGTAATATTTTTAAATTTCAAAATAGCAACAAATTTCACTAAATGATGTCCCTGCTTCAGCACACTGCAAGGATTTACCTACCTACAGAAAGCAAGTATAATATTCAGCCTCTGTGTTCCTGATCAGCTCATCCATCGTCAGCTCTGGATTAAATGAATTAGAAACAGTTCCCATGTTTCACTTTCAAATACAACTTTTTATCTCATCCACGCTTGTACCTTCGTTCTCAACCTCACCGAGTCTCAGATCTGATATTTCTGTTTTCAACACAGTAACTTTCTGAACTGGATAACCTTTTCAACAGCATCATCGACTCAAAGGGTATCACAAGTTAGTGCAGTTTCCTTTAGCAAATGCAACAGAACTGTCAATGTAAGTCTACTCTATTCACGAGTTCTCAAATGTGATCATCAGTAATAATACTAATATGCATTTAAAAAGCGCACTTATCCAGAAAACCGATCAAGGCGCAAATCCATTATTATTACCCCTGCTCACTGGGCCCATGAAACATCCAAAAACCATCTCAGCTCCCTGGGGAGTATACAGCTCCATGCTGCCATTTCGGCGCAAAGCAGCTAAATCAACCCACAATAACCATCTCTTCTCTCACAGGACCCAATTACTCCAGGGTGGAGAGAGGCAATGAGTGACAAAGTGCCTTGCCCAAGGGCACACACACCATGACCCAAGGCTGGATTCGAACCTGCAACCTGCTGCTTTACCCGCCGACTACGAATCTGATGCTCTTAATCACAAGGCCACGGCACTCCACATGAATTCCCGCATGAATTGCCCCGGCAGCATCATTTGCCAGATTCACAGACCAGCAATTCATTCTGCATCGTGGCACACCATCACTCTAACAAACCGGGTTCAACCCATACAAAGCAGATGCACAATAGAGATTCAATTTTTGGAAATGGAACTCACCACGGGGAAAGCATTACCTGCATAACAAGAAAAGAAAGTGGAAAGAACAAAAGTGGTTCAAGATCAAACCAAAGCACTGTGGTAATACGGATACAAAGATATTGAAAAGTGCTGTTGTCTCAGTGGTGTCCTATTGTCCACAACGGAGTGCATAATTACACGTCCTGGCAGAGATAGGTAACGTCTAATGGATCGTCACTGACAGCAGCCCTTAGAATAACGTGTAGGCATTACTGAACAAGAACATGACACGAATTCATGAATCAGCAACAGGGAACCCATACAAGCAGCTGCCATCTTCATTCTGGAATAACTACAGCACCGTTTGACAGACAAGTTAGATTCCATGTAATTTCCATGCACTGAAAATTCCTATTGCCACGTCCCAATAATACTGTCACGAAAGGGTTCAACTTGAATTCCCATGTTCTCTGAAATTGCGCAATCAAAAGTGTCCAAAGCTAGAGTTCAGGCAAGACCAAGTTAGTACAGGAACGTTTCTGCTCACCGTTATTGTTGAAAGGTTGTCTACATTTTGGTTAGGACAATAGAATTTCAGCAAGGCTGAAGCAGCTACTTGTCTTTTTAATCACTGTGGCTCAAGGAAGTGCATCCCTGTTAATGTCAATGAATTTAGGACGGATTCCTACCTTTAAAAACATTGGGTCCCAATATCTTTCAACACATTCAAGGTATATCTGAAAAAAAAATGTTAATAAATATAAGTACTACATGTATTCCATTAAACAAAGGCAGAATCCTTCATGATATTTCTGTGACAAAGGAAACATAAGTTTGACTGTTATCTCAGTGGTGTCCTGTTGTCTACATTTGGATGCACTGTTGAAAAGGCATCCGATTGCAGAAATAGGTAACGTCTTGTAAATCGTCACTGATAACAGTCCCAGGAAGAGCGCTATAAACAAGACCAGACATGACTGGAAGGAGAAATGGACCAAAGTGCCCAAGGCACGATCATAACCATGCGACTCGGGCACACGCTTACTGCAACTTTAAAACTTAAACATTCCTCTCGACTCTGAGGCCTGCTTTCCTCGGTCACTGCAACTCTGTATGCAACGACTACTCGACAGTGAGAAATGATCACTGCCGAGTAGTTTCCTACAGAAATCACACACAATTCTAACTGATTTCTCATGCAAGGACACTGACAAGGCCTGGGGCCAATCTTCCATTCTCCTCATCCCTTCTTCACTTCACACAGCTCCGAAGAGTCTCTGCCTTACTTGCTTCTTCCACGGTCAGAAACATCTTGAGGCACACCTCAGCCATTTGAAAACCCTTCAGCCTCCACTGGAGAACACTTTGATAGATGACGGCGGAGAATGCTGCGTAAGTGTATCTTTCTGTGAACCATTCTAAAAAGAAAGAAAGACGCGAGGTGACAAGGCATCCCTTCAAAGGTGACAGCAAAAACTTAACGCAACAAAAACAAAACAAATACAGATAGCCTTCTCAGACAAATGCCTCGCACTTTTCATCAGGGCAGTTGGCCCGCAACTCTAACCTGGCAACACGGATCAGTCCGACATAAAACATGCCGGACTGGAGTTACCACAGAAACAGGAGGGACCAATCAGCCTCGTCATCATCACATCACCGAAGGCGCAGCCATACTATCAATTGTCAAAAGAAACCTGACGTTACTTTCTTGGACTTTTACCTTGAAATATGGTTATCTGTTGATCAATTTTGTGGAAGACCAACTCAGGTGAAAGGCAATTCTGAAAGACAGACAAAAAGATGGAACTGCATTATTTCAGTTTGTGCAACGGATGGGGTGAAACACTACAGAAGTTAGTTCAATTTATGCTTCATAAAGGCTTTGGTTGTCCACTGGTATTTTAAAATTGACAATCAGACACTTCAGCAATTCTAACTCATGACTCTGCATCAAAGTTCGCATAGCGCTAAAGGCGCAAGATGGATAACTCTGCCCAAAAGATGTAATTACCATGGTTGCCATTTGAGCAAGCGATAGGCCTGCGCAGTTTACGGTAATGCTTTAGTGCAGGTTCATGAGGTGTACGTGGCGCCTGCGCATTAATGTGCATTGCGCAGGCGTATCGCTTGCTGAAATGGTGCCTGTGTGATTACAGCGTTTTATGTGTGTTCACGGTGAAGTTCGCCATCTTGCGATATCTTACGATATTTGCTCTACATCCATTTCATGTCAATCCAATAGTTTGTCTCAGCAGTTATGCGTCCTCAACACAACCATTCCGGAAGTGTTTCAGTCCTATCAACTTTTTTTGGTCACTGAAAAACATCACAGACGAAACTACTGGCACGGACATGAATGAGGCAAAAATTCCGTACTGTGGGAAACTGTGTGTCGGTCTGCTACAGTCGAGCCCACTGTAGACTTTGGTAATGGTGCCTGACACCCCTTATGTTGGCAACATGAAAAAAGATCAGTTTGATAGTGGCTTTAAAATCTAATGGAAAGATATGGTTTTCTTTTGAGTGATACATTGTAATTTACCACTCCAATAGTTGTATATTAATAACGACTCCTGATTGAGGACAGAGCTTTCATAGTTGATGAATTAATATTGAAATGTACATCCTTGATGGGACTGTATTGCCCAGGCAGTTTCAACTGGTGCAAGGTTCCAAACATTTGATTTAGAAAACTTGGCAGAATGTTTCTTGAAGCGTTTCATATTTCACAGAATTCCGAAAAAGAAGAGGATGGAGTATCGCCATGTTGTCGCATGTTGGCATTACGACAAATCGATCTGAACAAAGTTCAAATTACCTGCATTACAACAGAAACGTTCAAAGGGCAAATTCTTTGAACCACAAAAAAAAATTCAGATCCCAGAACTAACCCAGTCACATACATCAGAGACCTTGAGAGCAGATCCTGTTTTAGGCAGAATGGCCAAAAGTGACTTCAGTTCCTCTGGTCATGTCTGTGAGGTTCATCTCCTTCTTGGCCTTGAGTAGGAGCTTGAATGTCGGGCCTGGATAAAATTGAAAACGACGGTTTCAATAGTTTTCATATGTTCGTGTCATTGCACTTGCATACTCCAGATATTTTTGGCCATGCAGGACAAAAGGCACAAGCAAGAAATGTGACCATGAGATCTGAAATCTGAAGCTTTTCATGGTGGATGTAGCAAGTAAACTAAATTTACATTTGGGGTTCTGAAACCCCACTTGACCATGATATGAGTAAATTTCCAAGTAGAAAAACTATACCAGGCCCTGGAGGGTTGACAGTCGGCAGCACGCCTAATTGAAAGAAGTAATTCAGAGTGATTGATTTTTCATCCTAGCCCTCAGGGGATTAATAACAGCATCTCTCAAAGGTTTTGTCGTCGATAACTAATGATAGAGATCCTTGAACGAAGAGTGGTGAGATTAAGCCAAGTTCTTCCTATTCCACGGCATAGGAGGAACTGCGAAGAGTAAGACATCCTTCTCTTTTGTCAATAATTTATAGTCACCCACGTGACCCCAGTCACCCTACCAATCGCCCAACACGGTCCCATGTGCAAGTGACTGAATACGAGACTTGCCAAGTCAAAGGCGTTGGGGCGCCATTGGCTGTGACACAAATCAGCCGTCTCTTGACGACTTTTTGGACTTAAGCATACTTACTTAAGCATACAAAGGGGTCTTTGTAATGTACAAGTCGGGCCACAATTTGTAAGAGTGGGGAGAATGTAAGCTTATGGAGGCAAACAATTTTCCTCAAAATGGGGGGAACGACAAGTTTCCTGCTAATGGCAACCTGGGGATAGTTAGCCGCTCTGCAGCGTGACATGCTGTCACTTTAAGTCTGATCTTTGGAGTTGAATGACCAAAAAACACTTAAAACTGCTCTTTTCAGAACTGCACATTTAAAAAAATAATCTGTTTTTAAAGAATAGCAAGCATTAAATGATCAAGAGTTAAGACTGAAATTCCCAAATACAATGTCGTCACTCATTCTACCGAGATGGCTTGTTATTGGTAAATTAACCCTCCTATGCTGAAGTCACTCTTTGGGTCACTTGGCAAACACCTCAAAAAAAGTTGTGTTGTGCACTGCACCAACATGCAAGAGAGTGACCTTGGGCACTTGTGCATATTTGTGCTGTAAAACTAAAGGAGGGTTAAAAGTAAATCATTAACCCTAACTCCCCAGAGTGATTAACTAGGAACCATACCCATTCACACAAATTCCAACACCATATGGTAAACTGTGCACAAAAACTGTTGGACTCTGTTTATTTTGGGTATGCCTGAACCCATGTAAAAGCACAAGCAGTTTAGGGGTACAGTACCCAGTGCCACAAATTCTTTACTCGTGTTCAATTCTGTGTGGTTAGGGAAGGTTAGGGTGAATAGAATCGATATGCACAACAGTACATGTAATTTTTTTACTGCACTGGGTGGGTGTCGAGTTGGGGAAAAAATCCAACATATTATAGAGGGCGGGAAGAATTCCATATACGAAGTTCACTGTAATATCGCGTAATTACTACAAAAGTATCCTTACTATGATCGCTGAATGAAGACGATTCCAATAGGCATTGAAGAGCTGAACATCATAGGACAGAAATATGGAGTTTTGGGCACACTTTTGGAGCTACACATGGACCAGGTTTACATCGACAGGCGGCCATCTTTGCTTCTGAAGAACATGGCGAATGCGCACGACGTGTGCGCATGAACCGAATCATATCCGGAAAGAACCATTATGTAACAGGGGTTGGGCTGCCACAAGCATCGAGGTAATTTTATGCATGAATCCGCAACACGAGGAGTGCAGAGGGCCGTCATCTGTCTGGATGGATCTACACAGTTCACGAAATGCTGCGCAATGTGCCCTACTGTACATGTACAATTTTTACTTGGGGGAAAATAGTGCGTGTTTTGCGACAATTTTAAAGTTGGACAATTTCTTTAGAAGGAAAAAAGGGGCCCAATTTCTTTTACAGACAGTTTGTAAGTTGGACAATTTGTTTAGAAGGAAAAAAAGGGACAAATTTCTTTTAGAGAGTGCTTGTCAGTTGGAGGAGTTTTTTCTATATTTATACAGAGGGAAGGGGAAAAGGGAGCTGAAACCTGTCTTTAGATTATTGTGTGGCTATCTGCGCTCTAAAATGTGAGGGGAGGCTTGTACAGGAGAAGAACATCCTTAAGGATTTGATTGAAGTGGTCTACTCCTGCATGTCGGCAGCGCCACATGTATTCGGCCAGGTAGAACCCAAACTGGTCGCTTCCACTGTGTGGATAGTCACCTCTCTCACCAATTGCGCGTAAGACTCCAATTCTCGCTCATAGTGCATGTATTGCTAATGGATGAAGCAAGACTCCACCTAGCCTGAGTTCTTATACAGCATTGGAACGAAATTCCTTCTTTCGTACGGCCGACTGCATTTCTACTTGTTCTTTCTCTTTTGGTTTACATAATACGACAGAGATAACTCACGTCATAAAGTCAATTGTGCTCAGACATGTACCTTACCTAGTTGATTTCCTTTGGCACAACCTACTTATATTAACAACGGATAGCCACATTTATTTATATTCAAATATTCTAATTTATACAAATATTCGTGAATAATTACATATTCAGTTTCATAAATATTTAATTTTTTTAAATATTCATCTTGACCTCATCGTGACCTCTCCTTAATTCAACCGTAACTTTATATGGAACATATCGAGTTCCTCCGGCAACAAGCGCTCGTGTGGCGTGGTCAGTTAGACTGCTGTATTTCTATACCTAACAGTTCTCTTCATTGCAGGTTCGCTTCCCCTTTACGACACAATTTGGATTAAATGTATTAAATGTGTATACTAACTGTAATAATCCTTGTACTAATGACAGGAAAACTGTGGAGAAATAAAAGGATGGGATAGTGAAGGAAAAGGAAACGGTAGACGATATAGTAGGGGAAAAAAAGAACGGCAAAAGGACTCACTTTTTTGCCGTTTTATTGCGTGGGGCCCCTTCTTTTTAAACCTGTCCCCCTAAGTTACTGAACCCCCTTTCACATCTCTATCCCCCAAAAATAAATGTCGCCCCTTTTTAAATCTGTCCTGGAGCAAAAATTTCTCCTAAAAAGTGAACTTCGTACATGGAATTCTTTCCTAGAGGGCAAACACTGGCATAACTAGGGCTAACTAGCCATTGCATCTGAACTCCTGGTACTGTATTTGCATAATGTAGGTCACAGTTTAGAGGTCACAAACTTGACGCCATGATGATTCGAGCTGTCAACGTCAATGTGCACGAATGGATGAAGTTCAAAAATTAGCTGCGAATTTCTCAAAAAGTAGGAGGTAAGAACTAAGATTACGTAGTGAAGGATTGATTTGGAAGCGGAGAGGGTATGGCGTACATCGAGCAACTCCAATTGTGAAAATGCTTTCATTTTGAAGCGCTTGAAAAAGTCAACAAAATTCGGTATATGGGCATGTGGCTGCAGGGGAGTGCAGTGTACCGTACATGTAGGTCACATTAATGGGGCTACGTCTGTCCGTGAATTTGACTTGAGGCACCGCACCGACGGTTGACATGGTTGAGTTGTCTCACCGGCCCCGGTCGAGTTGTCTCAACAGTCGAGCTGTTCCGATCCTGAGTTGAGCTGGCAAACGGTCGAGCTGTCCAAGCCCCTTACCATGCTTACGCTTACGGTTTAGGCATGTTAGTATTTAGGCTACGTTGAAAAAAGTACACGTGTAAGTTAACTTCAACGTCCAAAGACAAAGGATCAAGGACACGCCACTGCCCGCAATCCGCACTGTCCGCAAATTGCGCAATCGCCTGATCGCAAAAAAATACCACCTTTTAGCTCCTTTCCAATCATAATTAAGCTCTAATTATAACTTACATTGTTCTATGATACCTGATCTGGTACTGAAAGCGCACACTTGTGATGAAAACCCATTTTTACCTGAAAATGTCTATCGAGAAATCGGTCAATCTTTCAGGAACGCCAGGTCAGGTGTGGCACGTTAGACAGAAAACACGTGTTCCAAGTTCTCCGCGCTGCCAGACTGGTTCCCGTATCGACTTCTCCTGTGAATCAGGGTTGGAAATGGACCGACCGAAACCAGTCTAAGCCACAACAAATTCCGCGTGTGGTTAACATTTTTTCAAACTTCGACTCTGTGTAGCGAAAGGTACTGGTTTATCCCTGGCTCGAGAGCCATTATGTTTCAACTAAACGCAAATATTGAAACATTAGTTTAGGCGATTTCTATTTCCTACAGTAGAGAAAAGAAGTATTATATATTTATTATTAGGCTAGCGTTCCTAGAGTTGGCGCCTAAAATCACAAAGTCGGAAACGGGATCCGGTGCCACAGCAAAGCCGAGGTTTGTTAATCGATTATATTCACGAAAGGGCGCTGTTATGCTATTATGTGAAAGAAAACTCTCGGGTTAAAGACTCTTAAATTATAGCTTATTCCTTAATCTTTTTCTTTACTTTTCTTGTTTGTAATTTCACTGGGTTAATGAAGGGCTTTGGAAAATATTTCCATCCCAAGGAGCTTGTTCTCCACTGTTTTCCATTACCTTACCAGAACAGGCTTTTTCATATGTGCACTAAAAGTAATTTACGACGCTCAAATCCAGACAATTTTGTTCTATTCATAACTTTATTAATTGAAAGAATTTTTTATTAATGTTATGTTGTATTATGTTATGTACGATAATGTTGCTTTTATTTCCTTAAGTTTCTGCATTTATAATTGTAATTGTTTTTTATTTAACCAGTTGGAGAGCCCCTGGACAGAAACTACATGTATAGTTCTTTTGAGCAACCTAGCTGGTTATTTATGTTTTGTTTCAAATGTTTAAATATATCTTTTGCGTATCGAATTTCTTTGTAAGCGTATCCCAAAATATGAAATAAATGAAATGAAGTATAGTTGTGAATGGTGAAGCCGTCACCATTTGAAAAAGAGACGCCTACACTCAAAACGGACTCATTGCAAAAGCAGTTTAGTCAAAACTTCTCAGGAATACAATCTGGCAGCCCCATATACTCAAAAATTCTCTAATAGAGAAATTGAAGGTATGGTAATTAGGATATGATCCTTATAAAATTTATAAAAATAGTAATTAAATTTTTTATTGATGGTCATAACAAATACACATCACAACCAGCCAACTTATCACCCCTCTCAGAATCATAAACAAAACAAAAACTAAAAACTAAAACAAACACAAAACAAACGAAAAACAAGGGAAAAGAAAAGAAAACAGAAATTAAACCAAACGGAAAACAAAAACAAAAAAGCTTCAAAGACAAAGTACTTCAAAAGATTTTAATAACATTTATTCACTTGAAAATAGCAGCAAAAGAGAACCAGAATCAATACAGTGATGAACACATACAGATCCAGAAGCAGTTTACCTTCCCGTGTTTTGGGGCTATACTTTGCTGATGCTGTCCACATCTCCAGTCAGTTTGTTTGCACTTCCAAGTATTTTTTTTTACAGTTCTCTTTTTCAAAACTCTCCCCATACTAGAGTAAAATTGGAACGTCATACAAATTCATTAGAAACTGGAGAAAACTGAAAGAAAATGATGTAAAATGAGAGAGTGCAAACAGATGTGATATGAACATATGTAATCAGAATTTTCCAGTGTTCCCTAATTACCTGTCCAAATTTGTAACATCAGAACATTTAAAACATCTCATATTTACAATGACCTTTTTTAAAAAGAAAGTCTAAAACTCCCTCCAAAAATTCTGATTCTGGGCGTCTGCATCTAAGTTCTTCAGGTAGAAAGAAGCATTGGTTGAAACTCCATGCCCTGCTCGAGGACACAAAACATGACTAAAACAAGACTGGGTTTAAACCACATATTCAGGTCAGGTACTGTCTACCTGCAACGGTCAGTGTGCAGACACTCTGAAGAAAACCTGTTACCTTGAAACATTCAGGACTCAGGGACAGTGAACACAATGAGTGTGTCCCCCTAAGCTGATTATCAACCAATAGGATTCCAGAACCTTCCATCGCCCATCTCTCTGGTCATTTAAATACTATCAGTGAGGGCCATGATGACTGGATGGAGCACAGTGTTTGAAAACAGCTCCTCAGTGCCACAAGGTATTAACGGTCCAAGCTCCCACGAATCAATAGCCTCTTTTCAAGTGGGCCTATTTGTTCTGGGGCACCAACTATTGTCAGTCTGGGGGCTTGCAAAACAAAATGCTCATCAAAAATTAATTGTAAGTCAAACAAGCGCCCACTTTGAGCTGGGGTGGGTTGGTAAATAAAGATGCTTCTTTACAGGGCCAAAATTCTGGAATTTAAACCATCTTTTTAGTGCCTGGTTTGTAGAAACTTAGTGAAAAACAGTACAGGAGGGGATGTTAAGTGGTGACAGTGTTTATAAAATGTTCTATTGTGTTAAAAACTCTTTGAGGAGAAACAGCTGCCAGTTCAGGCTGTCAAGGAGGAGATGAGTGGAATCCCTCTGTGTGACAATGGAATGTTCCATGTGAGCTTACAGTTACTATACCACTTCACAAATTAGCACTCTTGCCCTCTCCCAACCACCACTCTTTGGATTTTACTTGGATTTTAAAAGAGTCTTTGCAAATATTGGATTGAAATTACCCTTTCTGAGAGTTACAGGCATCAAGTCAAGGTAGGTGAAATAAATACTGTCCATTCTTTGGTATTGAATCACGATTTGTCAACATTTCTTTTCCCAAGAAGAGCTCACTTAGTGTGTGAGACGAGAGAAGGCAAGAAGAAAATCAATAATTTGGCATCATTTAAATTTGGCATCTCAAGATAAGGCTCTAGAAGGATGAAGAACTGACAAGTCTCAAATTCTGGGAGAAAAAATGTTGCATGTTTGCTCTTATAACTTCAAAATGTAAAAAGCACTTGTTGATGTTTCTTTACAGATGTTTTCCTTACAGCCTTAGCACTGTGGAGTGGAATAAACTTGGATTACAGGATTTTTGTTGTTGGAGAGTTTGAAACAGAGGCTTTTGCTCCATCTTTGAAGGGGCAGACTTGAGATTGCTTTTAACTCCGTGGAGAGAGAGAGACAACACAGAGACATAGACAACCGAACATGGCGACTGAATCTCTCAACACTAGCTATGCCAGTACCTGCAATTGCAACCACACGGACATGAGGGTGCTGGTGGCCAACAACTACCACCCAGTCTCCAACCATGTCAGCCCAAATCACATCAGTATCGGCAACATCAGCAACAGCACCAGCTCTTCCCAGATGATGAAGCGACGCACCCGGCTGGTAGAGAAGGACGGCAGGTGCAACATCCAGTATGAGAACATGTCCAAAGGCCGATGGTGTAAGATCATCAAGGACATCTTCACCAGCACCGTCGACATGCCCTGGCGCTACAACATCCTTATGGTTGTTGTGGGTTTCCTGGCAAGCTGGCTGCTGTTTGCTGCAATCTATTACGGAATCGCATTAGGAAGAGGAGACCTCGATCATCTTTATGACCCCGAGTGGAAGCCTTGCTTCAGACACTTTGAAAACTTCAAATCGGCACTCTTGTACAGTATTGAGGCACAGACGACAATCGGGTTTGGGTATCGCAGCCCCACTGAACAGTGTGGGGAAGTCCTCTTCTTCCTTATCCTGCACACCCTCTGGGCAAACTTCATTGAAGCGTTTATCATTGGCAGCTTCATTGCCAAGGTATCCAGGCCCAAAGCCAGGGCCAAGACGCTCCAGTTCAGCCACTACGCCTGCATGACCAAACTTGATGGCAAGATGTGTTTCACCTTCCGCGTTGGGGACCTGCGGCAAAATTCTCATATTGTTGAGGGTCACATGAGGCTGCAGATGGTCCGTCACTATCTGACCCAAGAGGGCAATGTCATCCCCTACAAATTCCTGGATTTAAATATTGGGCATGAAATTGGCATTGATCGCCTATTCCTGGTCTGGCCGCTTCAAATTGTTCATGTCATTGATGACAAAAGTCCCCTCTACAGCATCTCCCGAGATCATCTTCGGCACATGGATTTTGAAATCATCGCCATCCTGGAAGGCATCGTAGAGGCTACGGGCACTACCACCCAGGCCAGAACTTCTTATCTCCCAGACGAGATCATGTGGGGCTTCCACTTTGAAAACATGGTGGACGTGCGGGAAGACTGCCACTTTGTGGACATGAAGCGGTTCCACATGATGCGGGAATTGGAGGACTTCTCAAGATGTAGTGCCAAGGAGATAGACGAGATGAAAGAGGCGGAAGATAGGGAGGAGGACAGGGATAGTGTCTGGACATCGAGGAGGAACAGTGGGATTATCAGAAGGTCATCGCCGATCCTCAGAGATGAGGATAACATTGAGTCTCGCATCTAATAAAAGCTTCCAGATACTTTGACTGAATATATATGTTGGGTAAGGGCAAAATCAGTAATTTAATAACTCTGTCTTTAACAAATTCAATCATGACATTTTGTGATTACAAAATGCACAATAAATCACCTTAAACTCCTGGGTTTTCAAGGGCTGGAAAACCCAGGCCATAAAAAATTGATATAAAGCCAAATTCTCACTCCAGTACTGCTTACCTTTGAGTTTCCAATGTGAACAAGAGTGAGTCAACCATATTTGCAAAAAGGAAGATAATGCAGAGGGAAAAGTACATGTAACTTTACATGTATTTGGTTTCAAGATATGGTTTGTAACCTTTGGTTTTTTTTCTTTAACTAAAAGTAAATTGAAAACTACCTTTTTAAGGGAATAATTAAGAGCAATGTGAATGAGTTTCATAACTTCAACTCGCTGTCATTACATTCCGATAGACCTATCTTTGTGGAGCTTTCTTATAAGCTCCCTGGGAGCGGCAATCATAACCCAAACAGTTTTTGAAGCGTATACATGTATCACTCATCACCCCAAGCTTAAAACATACCTAGCAATATGTGTACAACTGAAAGACTTAACACACACCCTGCAAAATTACCTGCATTATTCATGTATGGTACCTTTAAACCCCCCAACCAGGAATGACCATAATGACTAACACATTTAAAAGCACGCATTACTGATTTTACTGATCAGTAGCGGTTCTTTCACATGCTAATTGTCTTGTCAATTAGATTTCATTAGACAAAGAACAGAATGATGCATGAACGCCTTCTCAATTTGGGTGCACAGCCAATTAATTAGAACCAAATTACTTATGATGCTGTGGTAAGTTATATTAGGATGAGGTTTATTCGGGAAGAGGTGAATTAGGGAAGGAGGTTGAAAAAAATCCAAAGATATAGGAGGCACAAAACAAACTCAAAATTAATTCTGACAGTTCTACATTTTCTGGACTAACAAGGCAATACAAAGATTAATGGCATGGCATGCTTCAGTTTCTACTGCAGAAGAGAAGGTCAAATCCACTATCAAAAACGATTTCCGGTAAAGGTTACAATTTACCTTCCTTTTCACTTGAAAAGTTGTCCAGCATTGGTGACACTGAAATTTAATCATCAGAGCTAACAGAAACTTCCTAAAACTAAACATTCAACTGCATTGGTTTGACATATTAACAAACTCTTGCAGCAATGTTTACAAGGGTATAAATATGTAAATAACACAATAAAAATGTATGATATTAGTGATTTTGTTTTTCAGGTGGAGCTCTTAAGAAAACAAACAATTTAAGATCAAGTGAAACTCAGTGACAGAGGAAGGAAATATCTTTGTTCTGATCAAATTACATCAGACTGCTCTGTCACTGCTTTTTATTTCTGCAACCATCACCATCTACTGTTTAATTTGATGGTTTAAACTGAACACAGCTCCCACTTGACAGCAGGAAGATATTAGGTCAGCTGGCAATGACGTAAAAAATGATTCATTTTCCATCGCAGTATTAAAATTGACCAGACTCGATAATTTAATAAGTTCTTCCTCTAAACCTTGGGAGTGGCTTGGTACCGAGACAGGTGGTTTGGGATTGCACACGTGGAAATCATCGGGAAGAGGAAAGTGCGGTTGGGTTTTCATTGTGATAGGAAAGTGAGAACTGAACATTTAAAACAGGAGTCTGCCCAGGATATCAGCCTTAATGTGTCGCAAATGGTTAAGTGTTAAGTTGTTACACATTTTTCACCGAGAAGATTTATATGCCAAATGAGTTACTATTCTGACACTGAAAACCTGAAAGTCATCTTTTCACATTTTTCACCGAGAAGATTTATATGCCAAGTGAGTTACTATTCTGACACTGAAAACCTGAAAGTCATCTTTAATCCCTTTCAAACAACAACCAATGAGCAAAGTTTGTCAGGTTTAACAGGATACATTGTACCTGTAGATATTTGAATCATTTTCAGTTTGAACACATGGCCTATAATAATTCAGAACATCTTGTTCAGTGTCTGTCTTCACACTGAGATTAGGTGGTTTCTCAGTGCAGTGTATCCTTTGAAGTGGATGACAAAGTGGAAACGGTATTTATGTGCTTATAAAGTTACATGCCGCATGGGCTCCCTTTTCATATCACATTACCTATATCTTAAAGGTGTAGTCCTTTTTTAAAGGAAGCACAGCGCAGTAAGTTATATATCTCATAGAAAGGGTCATCAGAATAAAAGCAAAGTTGGGCAGACTTCAACCTCAAGCTACACGTTCTTGAAAGAGTTACCTGTGACCCTTCAAATCGTTGTAGCATTACATTTCTTCTGGGAGAAAGATATCCTGGCAAAGTTTCTTCAGTACATTTTTCCCTTAATTAAATGGGCCGGACTCCCAATTATTACCTTGTGCTAGAGCCCTTTCAGTGATTGTGTTGTGACTGGATTTTTTTTGTGGGGGGGGGGGGGGGGGCTGGGAGCCTTGCCAAGGCTGAGAGGAAACACTGAATTTTAGTTGACATCTTTCAGTCATGGCTACACCATGTACACTGCACAAATGTGTAACTATGAAAGGACAACTGCCAGTCTTTTTGACTTTTGTTTGTTGGGGGAAAGGGGAGAAGAAAAGTAGAAAATGCAGTCCACTGAAAACACATCAATCACTAAAACTGAACTACTAAAACAGAGCAAATAGTCACTCAGGGCATTCTGAGACTTACCGTCCCGTGTAGCAGCAGATTTTGCAACGTGAAAGCCCTATAGTCCTGTCCCCCCCAAAAATTAAGCCACACCCCTTCCGATTAAAAAAATATTTACCCTCAGTTAAAGAAAGCCTACCGAAGTAAAAAAAACAGGTAATATAACAATGAAATGTCACCTGTCATACACACAAAACCATCAAGATTCTTGTTCACCAATAAAAAGTGACAGAACCTGTCCCTCTGAAGGAACTGAGTTATCCCATAGTAGGTGCCTTCTTTGCGCTCCTTAATGGGAACTACTAATACCTCATTTGCATACGTAATTAGCCTGACTCATGATGCACCTGATGCAAATTTCCGGTTCACGAACCTATTCCTGTTCGTTTTTCTTTTTTTGCATCTAGGCTGACTGGGATTTGCAGAGAGATTTAATCCGGTGGCATGTCCGGGCCTGCACTGTGTCAAACTATTGAAACTGTCCTCACAGGTTAATAATGTCAAGTCATAATTAACCTTGGAGAATTTCCTGATTTGCCACAATCTCTGCTGTTTGAGGAGATGCTGGGGTGTTGCATCATTTTGAAGTAGGGGCGTATAAATGGGGGGGGGGTGTGCCTCCCTTCCCCCTGAAATTTTAAAATGTACACAACCCATATGCAAGCCACAGTTCCTTTGCTTTCAGTGGGCTCCATAGGAAAACAATTGTGCATACCTTGTGCCCCAAGAAATACACCCTCATTATACTGATTTGCAGGGTTACGGTTTCGATATTTGAAGGTCATCCCGCCATACATATCACAAGATTTCTTTTTAAATTGTTTGTGTAGATGCCACAGCTGTTATTCACTGCAAAAGAACAATCCTGTGCTGTGCTGCTGGAGTGTTGTTATTTTTGTTGTATAT
This sequence comes from Acanthaster planci, assembly GCF_054643075.1. Classification (NCBI taxonomy): domain Eukaryota; kingdom Metazoa; phylum Echinodermata; class Asteroidea; order Valvatida; family Acanthasteridae; genus Acanthaster; species Acanthaster planci. Next base: position 16,641,120 of record NC_141783.1, read on the forward strand.
AAATGTTCACTGGCCCTATGAACATTGTGCAAACTACACCCAACAGGAAGGTAAAATTGGCCCTGTTATAAGGGCAATGCAAGAGCACCTTATGTAACTCAATGAATAATTAATGGTGAAGCCGTTAGCCAGTCTATTGTGCATTTTTGAATAGTTCTGGGGGTGTGTTTATCGGCCAATCAATAGTAGTCTGATAAATTTACAAATGGTTGTGTCTTCATAAGTTCATAGAGTAGGCATGCCTACATATTTTTCTTTTCTTTTCTTTTTTTGGCTGCCTTCATGGTGCATACTTACTCACACCCAGATATTTGCAAATACATGTGAACATGGTCAAAATATCCACGATGAGCATTGTCAACATCCTCACAAAACTATTGATATGAATTACCTTGAAAAAAAAACGGCAAGAGATTGAGTGTCATGTGAGGTTATTCTACTGTACAACTACAAGTGCTTTGAGCAAACCAAAGATGAAGCCTGGAACAGATTTGTTGGATAACAAATCAAATGAATGGCCAACTACGTAAGGTTAAGTCTTTACTGAACACTGAAGTTGTTTTCCACACTAACAGTTCTAGCTGTACAGTCTTTTAGCATGGATTTTCAAAAACGTATGAAACAAACCTTTGTTTGATTGTTTTATTTGAAAACTACATGTGACCTCTCATTTTTTTCCACATCAAATCAACCTAACAAAGGTGCCACAAAGGTGCCAGAACTTTGTCTTTTTATTTAATTAGGGAGAAGTCCAGCAATAAAGAAGCCAGCATTATGAAAAGAAAAAAAACCCTTTGTTGGCCTTCCAATGACAGCAGAGTCTGTTGCCAAATCAAGCTTCATTTAATAGTTTAGTACGTCATGGAAAGCCTGCCCCTGACCACTGTTGCCACCTTGAACTTTCAAGTTTCTGACTCGATACCCCGACACTTGTACCATAAAAGCAATGTGACATATATTTTTAATTTGTATATATCTCGGTTACTGATTGTAAATACCAAGAAGAGAAAAAAAATCCTGCCATCATTGCCTTGTACAGCATAACAGTCGTTTTGGCTCGTGAATGCAACTGGCACTGCAAGTTCTGGCAGAAGTACAAGTGAACAGTAATACTTGCACCAGGGCCAGATTATCCAACAGTCTGCGGTACTAGGCACTTAGTGCAGCCAGGGGGGGCCTGAGAAACTGTTAAGGCTAATCCAAATGCCATACACACTCACATCAACAACAGCCCATGCCCAAACAAGAAGTTCTTTTAGCGTTAACCCTTTGCATTTTTTATTTTTGTAGGGCCATGAAACATAAGCGGAACAATTAATTAATTCAGATCTTGAGCGGGAGGCCTATAGAAGAAAACTGCCTCAATACAGAGGCAGTTTTCTCCTATCAAAAGACAATCAGACATGTGACCCAATCCCCATATTTCCTTCTTACTAAAAAGGAAATCCCTGGTCTACTGCCAATTAGACCTCATAAGTATGAGTCTGTACCTTGGACGCATGGATGTGGAGTCAGACAGGTTTAATAGTGCATGTAGTTATTATTTGCAAACACCTATTATCATGTGGAAGAAAAAAAACAATAGTTTTACAGAATGTTAGAAAAGACAGAAGTGGGCCTTTCCCCTACCAACAGTCATTTGTGGGCTGGATTTTTCAGTAGCCATAAAAACTGTTGCATCATCTTTCAAACTTTTTTATTGATCAGCTTCGTGGGCGGCTCACTGAGCATTGATCAATGGATTAAACCCAGCCAGCTCTGCCAACCCATAGGTGGAACCTTCACACTATCTGCAAGGTCACCATTCTTGGCTTCTTGCCAAAAAACCCTGAGGGACTGACTTTTAAAAAAGAGACTGTGGATGCAACAAACATAGTGGCTAGGAGAACAACAATTTTGCTGAGCAAATAACGTTCGGAAGGTTATGGGACACAGGTCTTACTTCAGTTGTTGCTACACTCTTTTTTATAGCTCCATGATTAACTTGAGTATACTGCTTACAGAAGTTAGCTTACGTAAGCAGAGTCAGCGATTTTAAAGCTAATTTTCTAAGACTGACTAATTGTAGAGAGCAATAAAGACCAAACCTTTAGAGATACATTAACTAACTCTACCCCTGTGGTTTTAAAATGTTTGAACTTTTTCATTGCTGAGAAAGTTTTACACACTGCTCATTGTTCAATTTGTTGGCCAACAAGATACCGTATTCAGGTTGATCGACTTTCAGTGGGTGAAAAATATCGTCTGAGAAGAATACGTTTTGCAGGATTTTCAATCTTTAAAATGAAGCCAAGGATTTAAGAATTTACTGGCTGAATGCATTTGAATTGCTTCTTTTGTTGCATTTGATGGCTTGGTAAAAATGAATTACTCTTTTGTGGTAAGGTTCACTAGCTTCGCTTTAAAATGGCATGTATGCCTTTGTGGAGATGTCAAAACTGGTCTTCCAAGGAAGTGTTTATACAGTGTTACAGGGGAAGGGAAAGAAATCATCGGTTTCCAGTATTATGTCACAGCCCAGTGTTATGAAGCCCTAGCATTCATGTTGACAGGAACTACTTATTAGTTATTAGCCTGCAGCAGGGTAACTTTGTGCACCCTTCCAGCTCACATATGGGCTGCATTAGGCATCCTATGGTGTAGACAGGAAAATCAGATAATTATGAATACATTACTGAGCAGTATATAGTATTGCAAAGGGGGAAAAGGTATCTATCCCTGATTTATGACAGCAAGTCCATTTGGAACACCAGGGTCACCCACCCTTACATTTGCATCCTTTGTTCTTGTGTAGTAAAAAATTTGTGTGTGAAACACAATTTTCTAATTGCTTCCATTTGTTCCTGAATCATTTGCCTTGGCTGAAATCTTGACCAAACATCCCTTAAATAAAACACTTCAATTTTTGATGATAAGTACACTTAGAAAATTCCAAATATCAGTTTTGTGAAATTTTTATGGGGTACTGTTTTAGTACCGCACAAGTATAAGGAATGTTCCTTGTGGGGTACTTCCCATTCAGTTGATCTGGTACCCCATGAGTCTTTAATTCTTACCGCATATCTTCTAATGAGAGACCTCAGCCTGTGGGCTACTTGTGGTTTTTACGTCTATGGTCCATCTCATCTATCCAAGTTTGTTCTTGTTCTTTCAGACTTTTCATGGGTGTCTGCAGCGAGGAGCCAAGGACAGTAAACCGTGAAGAAAAATGGCTGACACCACAGAAGAGAATGATAGGCTGAAAAGAATAAAAAAGCAAAGCTCATTGTGCATTTGTAAGAAGTGCCTCGTTATGTAAAGTTACTTGCAAAGAGTACATGTACTACTGTAACATAAGAAACCTCATGTAGTATTTATACAATTAAGAAAGATTGTAAAACCTTATTTTACCAATTGTGATTTCTTTTGTTTCCTGTCTCACTGAAATACTCTAAATGTTTTGGGGACAGGTAAAATACAGCATTATTTTGCTACGATTGGGAGTTTAAAAAAACACTGCTGGGTGCTGGTTGCTGTGTGTTTATGTAGACTAGATCAGAGTTTGAACTCAATTTGTCATTTTACTGCATACACCATGAGGACTTTTCATCAACAAATGACCAAATATGTAACTTGTCAAAAATTTCCAGAAAACGAACGTCACGAAACTCAGAGAGCTCAAGTGAATGCTGCTGTTAAGCTCACGAAGCTGTTTTGTTGGCAGTCGTGTGGAAGTTGAATAGAAAAGATAAGTGTTAGGGCTGGGGTGCAAGGTTAACTGGATCAACAGTTGGCATTCTTCAGACTTGATCCATGCATGGGAACAACCTTGATGGTGAAGACAAAGACTGCTTGAGTATTGAAGGACTCTTGCCCAATACATGCTGGGAAATTAGCAAATAAGTGACGAGCCAACTGTGAATTTTACAAAACGATTTGTGCCCTGTTCCAATCAATTCCCGGACAAAGTAGCACCTAACAAAAATGTTTATGAATAGAATGGGCAATAGGGACAGAAATCCATTCTCAGGATTATAAAGAACTGTAAATAATGCAAATTTTAAATTATTGGAATTAAAGCAACTGGAAAACTCGAAATACAAAAACTTCAATTTTGTTTCTCAGTTTACCAGAGTTCATGGGAAAAGGTCAAATTCTTTTACGAATGATACACGAAAGTGTCAAGCTCCTTTGACTACAAAGTCTTATTCAAATTTACAAATGACACTCTGCATGTGATGGATAACAACATTTATATGACGGGTTTTAACCTGTAGTGGTATAGTTATATACATGTAATACACAGCAACACAGATTCTAGATGTAAATACTATCACCTTCAGAGAAACATTGCAAGCTTACTAAAACGGAGCTTAGGGCGTCTGATTTTTCAAGGTACTGTCTGTACGTATGAGTAAAATATGATTACAACTAATCTCATAAGTTCTGAAGTCTTACCACTATGCTGTAGTGTTTTTCTAGTAACTAACTTGCTTGCATTTTTTTGGAGCAGATGTATCAAGCACCGACCTCAAGTCTGCTTATTATGCTACTGAAAAACAAAACACTACAAGGTAAATTTACGAAGGTTATCGAGTACGTCATTCTCATCTTGAAATCTTAGATTTGGGATTCATCCATTTTGTTTCAAAGCAACGAGTCTAAATGAGCTTTAATTTATTGTGCGTCAGAGAGGAATTTGGTCATAATTATGCCGTAAAATAACCCCATATTCTAACACCATTTATTTACAAGTTATACTTGCAATCAGTGTCATAAAAAATTCAAAAAAGCTTTTTAGTATGTCAAGGTTACAATTTATCATTTCACTTTCATTCACAAGTGTAGACCAGTTGCCTGTCTTATAAAAAACACTCATGAACTAAACTAAGTTTCGCATTATTACTCATCAAAACTGGCAGGTTTTTTTACGACTTTTTTTTCAGTTGTATTAGTGAACTCGGTGTAGGACAATGGGGACGAGATGGTTACAATCTCCCTGATGAGGTACCAACATAAACAGTAGTTTTATAACACATGTAGGCTTTTTCACTTTGATAAATGAGAATGTGAAACGAGAAAGTGTAGTCCTTGGAGATGCATAAGCACTATGTGTACATATGGCACTAACTTGTGCCTTGCACTGAAAAACCTACAATGTAAACATATTGTATCAAAATAAAATTTTAACATGTAATCAATCAAGTTATGAGACTCTTTTTATTTATGAAGCAACTTCTTTAAAAATGTGCTGAAGTCCTTTGGCAACAGACTTTCGTACTGTATGATGAAAGTGTACAGATATAAGTATGTTTAACGTCTAAAGGTACACGTAGCAATTAAAACTGGTATCAATGGTGTGCTGCATAATGGCGTCCTGTCTCCTTTTTTTCCTGCACCCTACACTATCACCTGCAGACAAATGACTTTGTACTGATGCATTGCTATGACTGCTGTATGCCAAGCTGCGTGACTAAACGTATATTCACTCAATCAAAGGCCAGTGAGTCACAAGATTAATTTGGAGTCTGACAAATAATGTGACAATTCTGAATTTGAAACGTAGATATCAGTGTAAGCCTTTGGGGGGTGGGTTGGAGAATGAATGACCTCATAATTAATGACTGCCCCCCTTTATTTCCCTTTGTATGGCTGAAGTGGTCCCTGGATCCTTTAATCTTATGGCCTACAAGTTGAATGGCTTCCCTGACGTGAGCAACAACTCCAAAGAAGAAGAGGAAGAAGCCCAAAATTGAAGCAAATCAGGAGTCTTGGAAACAGTGCTGGGCAGGACAAAGTTCTGCTCTGAACACCCCCAGATGTGCATGTAGACACAGCTGACTGAACCACCAGACCAACATGAACAGAGAGGGGGTGGGATATGGGTAATTCCAGAAATTAGGGGTCAAAAAGTGTGACATTTTTGTGTCCCAGTTACATCTGACCTGTGTTATTTGACATTGCATTCAGACTATTGCTATTTGTTTGGCAGGTAGTTTGCATTAATTCATCACTCTTATGAATCAGAAAGTGTGTTCTGAACTTACAAAATCAAATGTCAGATCTGACAGGGACACAAAAAAAATGGACCCTTCATTTCTGGAATTACCCATATAGCAGACAGGCTGAAAATAATTGGTCAGGACAGGGCACAGGTCAGGCACAGTGATGATTAAATACACCCTGAAGACGTAGGCAAGGAGTGTCAGTTTGTTGAACACCTTGTATCCAAAACTGATGAAGTACATAAACGTTACTCCCTTATGTACAAGATATTCCAATGCTATGGGAAACGTTAGTATCCACTTCATGGTAGACCGGACACTTGTTTTTGGCGAGAAAGAAATGAATAATCACTCAATAAAGTAGGTCTGAAGATGACAAATGTTTGACCAATTATAAAAATCCAGTTGGGTTGCTTTCTGCACGTTATTTTCACAGAAAATATCCTACATCAAAAAATAATAAAAAAAGATTCCTACATGTTTGTGAGTGCCATGCTGTAAATCTCGATGACTACAAAGTACATGTACATCCAAAGACAAAACGAAACAATGTCCTTCTGATAACATTACCATATGAACTTGGTGCTACAGAGAAAAACAAACCCTAGATCGATCGTATTGCAAAACAGAATGAGGGAAAACACCCGGATGTGGTTTGGAATCATCAATGTACTGAGTTCTTTGAAGCCGTTTTGTTTCAACACATTACACTTTCTCTTTAGCATTTTGGCTCAGCCTGAACACAGAATCTGACGACTTGATTAAAAAAAAAAAACAACTTTACCGGGTGCCTCCCCTCCCAACCACCAAAACCGTGAGAAAACAAAATATAACACCGCACCAATTGTTTCACCTCAAGATTTGGTTTCACTTTTGTTTCACTTCACTGGAATGCCTTTGATTAATACCAGCTATTCTCCTTTGTTTCCAGTCTTGTGTCCTGCTTGTAAATCCCCTCATAACTTCAGCTGTCCCTTTCTGCCTCAGGAACTTTTAAAAACAAAAACAACAGGAAACCTCCCCGAAGGCACCTGCTGAGGTCGGCCAAAGTTACCCTGTGTCAGTGACAGGGTTTGCAATGTGATGTGCATGCACTTGTACATGTGGATGTACAATGTACATGTACAGCATAACTGATTAGCTGATGAATCTAAGTTGGAGGCCCAAGGATCCGGATGAGACACCAATTGCATAAGTGCATCTTCCGCCAACAACGCTGGTAGGAGGGGCTTGTAGCTCGCTAACGAAGAGGCTCATATTATACTACATTTCTTTTCAAAGTGCCTTATTTCCCCAAATACTGACGTGCTATATAAAGAGTGCTTCTACCAACATATCTGTGAAAGCAATGATTACCACTGCAAGCCCCACTTGTCAACAGGTTACACATAAAGAAACAACACGCTTGTGCTTTTTAGAGAGCCGAGATTGACCACTAGTGCAGGGTGGAACTCCAATAGTAGTGACTTTTGCACCTTTGATTGGTGAGTAGGACTACCCAGTTTAAGCCAAGTTAGTGCAAAGTACTCAAGTTGTGAATTAACAATCATTTTTGTTTGAACACTTCAATTGGAAAATTTACCTGCACACATATAATGTGTAAAACTTGGAAATCTCTGAAGTACATCTTTGAAAAACTGGTTATTCTTTTTTCCTGTAGGATCTTGTTTATTAATCTTTTTGTCTTGTACATCATTGTTTACATGGACAAATATTTCTGAGAAACTCATCAGTTAATGAATGAACAAACGCCACATATGATGAATATTTAAATCATTTCAATGGCTAACTTGTGTTGCTCACCCTACCAATTAAAAACAAACAAATTTGTGCATTTACCATGTAGGGACAAATAAGTGAACAAAGAATGTGAACATTGAAGCTGTGAATGTCTGAATTGCCTGAACAGGATACGATTCAGTGAACTTTCAAGGAAATTTGGCAAGTTTCTTACATGCGCATGTTTCATGATCGCCAAACACTGAAAGGTGACCTCTACCTTGACCCCAATTATAGTGAGCTCCAGACTTGGTCCTGTTTGAATGGAGGAAACAGATGGGCCGTGAAAAGTTTGGTATGCTTGGCCGTGAAAAGCTTGGTCCCACAGAACATGCACTGGTTTCCAGCAGTCTCTGGTAGTAGTTATACAGCGAATGAATTTAACCTGATCTCCCCAGTCCTGTAAAAGAGACCCATAAATCTAGTGGTAAGTGTTTGCACACCATGTGCCCAGGTGTGTCACTTCAATAAAGTTAGAGTCAAGAGACACACTTGTGGAATGAAACAAATGGACTTTGTGGCCATTTTTCCTCATTGATCTTTGTCTTCTTAGTCCAACTTCTGCAGAGTAACTACTGGGAACAACCTGTGGATTGCTGGTTGTACTATTGGACAAGAACACACAATGATGTCCCTACCTAAAAGCAAGAAGTGTCACGAGTGTGCAGTGACACAGTTTTCACAACCAGTGAGGCAGGGCCCTGTGAGGCCCTGTCTTAGCTGCTCAGTGTCGGTGGATATGGAAGAGGGCCATCAGGCCAATCCATCCCTGCCTTGGTCCAGGAGTGTAAGGGGTGTGACTGAGAATGAGGGGAAGCCTGAGTGCCTTATGCGACAAAAGTCCATTCAGAAAATCATCCACCAGGTCGACACGTGCAAGCGGAGGAAGCTAAAGCGACTAGTGGACAAGCAAGGAGCCTGCAATGTCGTCCACAACACCAAGGTGTCCTATGCCGTCAACTTCATCAACGACATCTTCACAACAATCATTGACTTGCGGTGGCGCTTCTTGCTCCTGTTTTTCAGTCTAGCCTACGTCGCTGGTTGGGTGGGATTCAGTGGTCTTTGGTACTGTCTGGCGTGGCGGCACGGGGACTTGGGATATCGCAGCCGGGGCGATGAGAACTTTATGCCTTGTGTTGCCCATGTAGACACCTACATTGGTGCACTCTTGTTTTCCATCGAGACACAGACAACCATTGGTTACGGTTTCCGCTCCGTTACTGAGGAGTGCTGGATGGGACCATCCTTAGTTGTCATCCAGTCTGTCTTCAGTGCACTGATTGATGCCATACTTGTCGGCTGCATATTTGTCAAAATCGCCCGTCCTAAAAAGAGGGCGGCTACAATCAAGTTCAGCCATGAAGCTGTGATCGCCATGAGAGATGGTAAATTGTGTTTCATGTTCCGCATTGGTGATATACGTAACAGCCACCTATTTGGGGCAACGATTCGGGCCAAACTGGTCAGACCACGCATCACTAAGGAGGAAGAATGCATCCCACTTCACAGCTATCCCATGGACGTCGGAGAATCTGCAGGTGAGGATAACCTCTTACTAGTCTGGCCTCTCATCATCTGTCATGTTATTGATGAGAATAGCCCCTTGTACAAGTACTCTTACTTTGACTTGTTAGATAACTCCTTTGAAATTGTTGTCTGCCTCGAGGGCATTGTGGAGCAAACAGGTCTACTCACGCAGGTGCGAACCTCCTATCTCCCGTTGGAGATCAAGTGGGGTCATCGTTTCAGCAGCCACGTTGTGTCCATGGCTGACACTGACGACAAGCTCAGTGTGGACTACTCGCACTTCAACATCACCTACGCTGTGAGTGACACGCCAAAATGTAGCGCTTATGAGCTCGACTACATGAAGAAAACAGGGAAGTCACTTCGGCCCATGATGGGGAATGGGAATGCCTGGGCTAGGCGAGCACATCAGAACAAATCTGGCAAAAGTTCAGGACCCAAGGAATGCCGACTTTACCCAGAGCTGTTCTCTAATGATGAGGACTGCGAGGAATATGAAAAAGAGGAGGATGACACACCACTACACAACCGAGAGGTGACAAGAAACACATATGTAAATGAAATAGACGAATCGCCAGTTACCACACCAGTGATAACGGGGATGAATGACTGGAACTTTATGGAATCAAATATCTGAAATGTGCTTCTACAATAATTACTTCACACGCAACATTAATTTGTTCTTTTCATGGGCAACACGCTGTTGAAAACGATGCAATCTATACCGCATAGAAATCCATGCAACGGTCATGACTTTTACAAAATATCATTAGCAAAACTACGCAAACACTGAATAAGCAAAATGTAAAAAACTCAACCGCTCACCAAAATAGTCCAACCTTTTCCCTCACAAAAAGGAACTTTGCTAAAAACTACCAGAGCTTTAACATGTACATGTTTGTATTTTAACGGCAAACTTTTCGGCAAAACCTTACACAAATCTTCATAAGACCTAAAATCTAAAATAAACTTTGTTTGTCTGATCATGTATTTCATTTCTTGGTGCAATGAGACTGGAAAAATCTAAAAGCTTTTTCTTGAAGGACTCCCTTGATTTACATGTAATATTAAATTCACAAACATCTATTGTGGGCCTACGTTTAAAATCTAGAAAATGTTAATGTCATTATTCTGCATGTGTTCTCTTGGTGGAAAAACAGTAAATTGTCATTCTGAACAGAAAAACAAAAAAAATCCACTTCATCTCCGTTAAAATTGGTTGCTTGCACTCAAGCTTATTCAGGAACTCGCACATGAACATGTGTGTCACTGTATCACTTCTTAGCTCTTCCAAGTTGGCCTGAACACTTTTGACAATGATCATTTTTATCATAAAAAGAAAAATTATAATCTTGATTTCACAAATTTCCTTGCAAGGACTTTATTACTGTCATCAAAATCGTGACTGGCATTCATTTCTACATGTTATGAAACATACCCTTTCAAGTAAACTCTAGCATTCCAGAAAGAATGTGTGTAAAGCACACTAAAATTGGATTTCCTTTTGAAAATGTGCATATTGTTGGACTTTATATTGAACATAGTATTTATAGCATTGTTGCTTCGGCTGATTGGCTGCTATTATAAAAGTATTTACATATATTTTCACTGAAGTTATTTTTCAGAAGTCAGTTTTAGTTAGCATTAAGTATACATGTGTATTTAGTTTGAAGACTGTTAATGGGGTTCAATTTTTTTCCCCAGGGCTAGCTTTGTTATTAGAGGAAGGGGCGATATTTTCAGTACAAATTTTAATGATTCAAGTGATGAAAACTGTGAATTTGCCTTGTTCTTTTCAAAGTTGCTTGTATAGTCTGTATGTATTCAAGAATGAATGTCGTAACATTTTTATTTACAAAAATTCATACTTTATGTTAATTTGAAGTAAAGCACAGCGATTTGGTAAGCAAGAATGTCACACCAAACTAAACTACATGTCATTAGATCTGCTTTTGTTTCAACTTTCACATGATACGTGCTGTTCTGTGCACAAAACCTAGTAACAGAATTTTTTAATTCAAATTGTTACAATTTCAGGAAAAGCTATGTTCATATGCCTGTCAAAAGACTAAAATTCACACTATCATTTCTAGAATAAACCAGAGGAGCAAAATATCTATACGCCATGTGCAACATGTTTCCGGCTACAAAAGCTAGAATCAGATACTTAATGTACCACTGTAATAATAATAAAATTTAAAAAAATGGGCAGGGAGGTTGTTATGGGCACATTTTGACCAACTTTTGCCCTAAATTGCTATAAATATGTTCCCAACTTCTGTCACAAGGTGTCCAACTCCTGAGTAAATCTTTTGGAAAATGACCAACATGTACACTAAAAAGACAAACATCTGGTTAATTGAGCTTTGTCCAACATTTTTAGGATGTGGGTGCCAGAGGGAGATTGTGTGGGTAAACGTAACTGAAATTTTTAACAAAGAACGGGGCCATCTAAGTACACATATTTATATACACACCCACACAATTGGGTATACACTTTTTTCTTTGCCACTACTGGGACTAACAGCTTGAAAGCACTAACTTTGTGAAAATATTTAGAAAGCTTATGTCAGCTCTTTGAAAGTGCAGACATGTCATCAGTTATCACTATGCCGTGGAGCGTAAAGGGGTCAGCTTGGAGGCTAGCAATTTGATACTGCAAAAGGATCCACAATGGAAAAGGACAATTTTGAAATAAGGTAACCAGGGTTATTCTAGGGAGTTGGTAAAAGTTTACAGCCCGTATCTGTGGCAGTTGTTTTGGGGGTAATGTCCATCTGAATGCAGCGTTGGCTGGCAAGCCTACGACTGGGACCAATCACCCCCCTCTAATGGACGGAGAAGTAGGGCCTGGTTTTAACTTTTAAGGATTGGCTTAATCACATCCAGTGGCTGACCCTACAATGGGGGGGGTTGAGGAGGGACAAAGAAATATTGCTGAGGCGATAAACACCTGTGGGTGGGGCATTGTGGAGAGTGTCCAGCAAGGTTAATGCTAGAGACGGACTCTGTGCACAGAATCAACAGAATTCCCCTCTCCATTTTCAATCCTTGATCTGATTCTGGGTTGTGAAGAAACTACACACTTAAACAGAATTCATCTTTGAGTTCGATGTTTGTGTATATGTGGGAGGGGGGGGCACAAGAGAATTGGGAGAGGGGGAAGCCCCCCCATCCAACCCTTCCCCCACTGTGTTGCCACTGGGGTCACCTGGATGGGGGTGGGTCGTGTACCCCTTCTACTTTTTTGAAAATTATAAATCCCTCCCACACTTTTGGATGCCATGCTGTACTTACATTGCCCCTCTCCCTTTTAGAAACCTGGAGCTACTGCCCAGTAGTGAGGAAGTGGGGCCTGGGCGTGGCAGTGAGACTGCAGATAGGGAAGGTTTCAAAGGGAGGGCAGATTGCATAATTTTGAGGGAATCAGTCAAGTGCCGAGAGATGGATCAGGGAATGTAGGGCTTGAAGCAATGGGTACATTCCTTCCATTTCTTAAAATACTTCACCTTTCTTTCCACAACACAATGGTTGTACAACTCTTCAATGACAAGACCGAACGATCGGGTCAGTGCTAAAAGGTCACAACCGCAATTAACAATCTTTGAAAATACTCTGAGGACCTTACTCTGAGCATGAAGGAAATGTTGTATTGTAACACACAGACATTTCTTTTATTTTTTATTTATTAAATTAGTTTCTGGGACCAGTATATTTAACTTGTAACTAATTTTCTCGCCGGTTTCCTGTTTCAAATAGTACTTTTCAATAAGGAAAATGCAATTTGATGCAATTTTTCAGTGAGGACCATTTAGTACTGACACGATGAAGTGGTTTCTCCAACCAACCTTCCCTCATACCTTCCTTCATACATGTACATAAATGTACAACCACGGTACAACTCACCCTGTGTTATGTTGCCCAAGACTCTGAAAGTCAAACCACAGGGAGAAAGCGGGTTCTTGAGTTAGTCACACCTAGATACGTTTCCTCAAATGGGAATCCTATATTTAAACTTAGCCAATGCTGGCCTAAAATAGTATGGCATCACTACTTAATCCGGTCTATCCCCAGACCTTCCCTGGTTTCCTGTCACTGATGGCAATGACCAATCAGAAATCACGACCTTCTGAAAATTTATTAAATATTAGTGATTCAATACTTCCCGCTGCTGGGCCAACAAGAAATAAAATTGTGTGCGTACAAATGACTCTCTCAGAAAATGATTATTGGCTACCATTATGAGAGATTGTAAACATCTAAATCAGTGATTCTAAACACTTTTATGTATTTACAGCGTAGGAAATTACTATATAACGCATATATATTTCACATAATTATGTAATACATTATAGATTATACAAATATTTACACACAGGAAATAATCTTCATTGTTATTTCTGGCTTATTTCAACCTCTTCTTTCTGACATAAAGTTTGACATATCTCAAAAACAAAGATTCTAATACTGGGCAATATAACTTTCTCCTCAATGAAAAGTAAAGATGACAGCTATTCTAAGCATATAATGATACTGCATACTATATACTTAAAGAGAAGTTGCAGTGAATTTTTCTTAGACACAGTTTTTTCTTCAACTTTGTACTCTTCTTCAATGTATGAAAACTCTTTTACATTCCTGTTCCGTTAAATGCATTGAAAAGTTCACTTTTTAAACAATTAAACTTATGCATGCTTTTCAGGACAACTGAGGGCATTGTTGCTGTGAAGTCATCTAGAAGACATAGTTCAATTCACAGATGTTTCTGTTCAAATTGTGAACCCTGATGTTACTGACTGAAAACATATCTGAGAAAGGGAGTGATGCTTGCTTATTGCTATGATTATAAGCAACAATGAATCAGCCCCACCCAAAAAAAAATGAGTCCAGCAAAATCTACAAAAATACAGGATTTTACAAACCAATGTAATATTAAGGCTGTCTTCCTGGGAAGACATCACAGTTTTCCTAATTTTTCCTTATCAATAATTGAATATTAAAATACTTATTACCATAAAAAAACAAAAAGACAGTAAACTACCCTTTGAATAATGAAACAAAAGTTGAAAATAAGGTTACTGAGACACAAAGGTGCATTTGAAGGTTTGTACTAAAACAACTTGATTGAAGTTTCTCTTTATAGGCGTTCCCTTGCTGTGGCCTTCAAGAAATGTCTAATTCAGGAGGAGACAAGGCAAGGGTTTGGTCAGGACACTGAAGCCAGAGCTGTTTGATGTGTGACACATTAGTCTGTATAACATGTATAAGGTCACCCTGTGTCCAGGTTAGACCTGTTACACTTTCAGGGTCACCTGATAACTGCCAAGCCATTGGGGATCCGGAGCATCAGGAGGGAGTTGTGCACACTCTATCATGAGTGATTACCAACTTCCTTCCAGCAAGCTGAGGTGCCTCACTAGCAGAGCAGTTCAGTTCTTTTTTGTGTGTGACTGGGTGAAAGAAGACTGTCTAGTGCAGGGTGGTGGTGACCTTCTTTAAGGCAGATAACTGGAATTCTAAGCTACATTGTGGTATACAGGTGGAAGTCCAGTGAAGCTATTCAGAATAAGTATGTATTGTTCTGCCAGATTTTCTTCATTCTGTTTATTCGCCAGTGCATGGTTAAAGGCAAAGTACACGTTAATAAAGTTCCTGGTCCATGGACCGGATGGAAAGGAATGTGCAGTACAGATGTAGGATAAGTTGCTATCACTAGTATCAGCACCATGAGTTCTGGAAACTCTAACTGGACAGGATCTGAATGCGGAAGCTTGTATCATTGACTTTAGGGCAGAAACAAAAATTGACAGTTTTGGTCTACAGCCAGAAAAATGCATGTGGGATTGTTATATTCTTAGCAATAGTTTTGTTGTGTTGAGAAGACTCCATCCGAATTACTGCATGCAGAGAGAGCCGACCTAGGGCAGGTACGTGATTGTACAAACAGACCAATAATAACAGGTGGCTGTGAATTTTAGCAGAATGTTCACTAGTGGAAAGCATTCCTGATAAAATGTTAATGTTACAATCCATAAAGTTTGAAAGGAGATTTGCATTTTGGCAGAATAAATAACATGTTGTATTTTGGAACAAGCTCAGCCTGTGCATTTCAGAGGAAAAAACCTGTTGTTGGTTTTGCTTTGTTTTGTACTTTTTTCTTACATTAAAGAGCAACTCGAAGGAAAACATGTTTTCTCTGATTTTAAAATAAATAAATATGGAAGCGTCCACATCCAAGGCAGTGTCATTTGTCTTCAGAGCTCAACTATAACAAGCTCAAAAGGGCTTCTTTCATTTTTTTTGCCAAGATGCAAATTCTGAAAATGCTGAATGTAGATTGCGTCATTCTGAGAAAAAAGAAAACGAGGGGAACCTTCGCCCTATGTTCATAGTGGATAAACCCTTGTGCATGTCAAACAATGCATCTAGCCATTGTTTGGCATGCACAAGGGTTTATCCACTACGAAGTACGAACACAGGGTGAGGGTTCCCCTTGGTTTCTGTGTTTTCCTCATAGTTGCTCTTTAATAGCACCTTAAAGAGTTGATACATGGATTACCTCTCCAATAATCTGTGTCATTTTCAAGTTGTCGGGTAGTTTTTGCTGATGATTGAAACAAGACCAAAGCAAATCAAATATGAACAAAAGGTTTTGCTTCTCTTTTGTAACACTTGTGATCCACTTCATGACGTACATGTATACAAACTTTCAACAAGTTGGTAATACCCTGACCTGTTCAATGATAAATCAACAGGTACAATGACTTGGTTTCAACCTGATGGGGACATTTCTGGAGACAAATGTTTTCCAGCGGCTAGGCTTTGGGATCCAGTGAAAACCCTATAACCATATGCATTGTGAACTCTGTATAAACTAAGATAAGAGAGCAATAACACCTCTATGGTATATCTGGGAGTACTGAGTGGGGCTGTGTATATATGCACTATTATAAAGCTAACAATGCCAAAAAAAAAGGGATCTGTTGTTAGATATTATGGACTTTGGATCCTGTCTAATCACCAGTTCTTTGGCAGACTTCCATGCACCAACAGCCTGTACAACTAACAGGGCACTGGAAAGTGGTAGTTTGATTGAATTTGAGATAACTTTTTTTCAAGCTGAAACAAAGTGAACTTTGCCAGCAATTAATCTTTGTCTTTTCATTGTCAGCAGATAGAAAAGGCAACCCTTGGAACTGGTCGTTCGATCGAAAGGAGCTGCCAGAATGATTGTATCGTCAGAGGAGAAGAAGTGTCGCGAGTGTGAGGTGATACGATTCTCACGGCCACCTGGTCAGGGACCAGTCCGCCCATGCCTGAGCTGCTCAGTGTCAGAAGAATTTGACGAGAGGGATCACACCATCCCAGCGCTTCCCTGGTCGGAGAGTTTCAGTGATGTTACCAAGAATGATGGGATGCCGCGCCACCTCCAGCGACGCAGATCAGTGCAGAAGATCATCCATCAGGCCAACATGCGCAAGAAGATGAAGCTGAAGCGACTGGTGAACAAAGATGGCTCCTGCAATGTCATCCACAACACCAAGGTCACCCACAAACTCAACTTCCTTACGGACATCTTCACAACGCTCATTGACTTGCGATGGCGCCTGATGCTCCTGTTTTTCAGCCTGGCTTACGTCAGTGGCTGGGTGGGGTTCAGCGGCCTGTGGTACTGTCTAGCCTGGAGGCATAATGACCTGGGATATCTGAGCCGCAACGACACCAGCTTTGAACCCTGCGTGGCTAACGTTGACAGCTTCATCGGCTCCTTTCTGTTTTCAGTTGAGACACAGACAACCATCGGGTACGGCTTCAGATCTGTAACTGAACAGTGTTGGATTGGCGCCACCTTGGTTGTCATCCAATCAGTCTTCAGTGCACTGGTCGATGCCATCCTCGTTGGATGCGTATTTGCTAAAATCGCACGGCCCAAGAAGCGAGCAGCCACCATCAAGTTCAGCCGTAATGCCGCGATTGCCGAGCGCAATGGCAAACTGTGCTTCATGTTCCGCATTGGGGATATTCGGAGCAGTCATCTTTTTGATGCCAGGGTTCGAGCTCAGTTGATTAGACCAAGGATCACCCAGGAGGAAGAATGCATCCCACTGTACAGCTATCCCATGGATGTTGGGGCGTCGACATCTGAGGACAATCTCCTTCTAGTCTGGCCTCTCATCATCTGTCATGTAATTGATGAGAAGAGCCCCATGTACAAATACTCCTACCTTGATTTGTTGGAGAATTCCTTCGAAATTGTCGTCTACCTGGAGGGTGTTGTGGAACAGACCGGACTACTCACACAAGCTCGTACTTCCTACCTGCCATCAGAGATAAAATGGGGCCACCGATTCAGCAGCCATATCGTCTCCATGACCGAAACGGATGACCGCCTTAGTATTGATTACTCACAATTCAATGTCACCTATCCCGTGGCCGACACGCCCCGGAACAGTGCTTACGAGCTTGACTTCATGAAGAAAAATGGGAAATCCCCAAAGCCCAATATGGCCAACGGGAAAATGAGGAGCCATCGGAGCCTGCCCAGTGACCTTGGAAGCCTAGGTATGAGGAAGACCAGCAAGGAGCTGCGATTCGCCGAGAAGATGGAAGAGAAGTTCCACTATACAGAGGATGACAATCCACCGGATTATAACGGTGTAGCCATGACATGCATTGACGAAATAGATTCTCCTCCATCCACGCCAACAATTTCAGGAGTACGTAGGTGGGAATCAATGGAATCAGACGTCTGAGGACAGTTACCGTGGTAGCTGCTCAAATGAATTTGTGCATGGTGGAGCAAGGTAATGAATACATGTATATATTCACTGCTCAATTTATTTTTGAAAAGGACTACACACTTGAGCATCAGCACGATAACACTTCCCACTTCATTGTGGGTTCAGATACATGTAGCAAGTGGAACTTTTTCAGACGCATGTTGCCTGATGGAATTAACCAAACTTACCATTTGATGACATCTCTCTACAGACACAACTGAGCTGAGCTCCGATGTTGTTTATTTTTTGCTGAATTTGAAGTAACTTTTTTGGGTGAAAAAAAAGTGACAGGTTTCACTTTGAATGCCTGAGGCCAAGTTTCTTTGATACTTCAATTACGGTTGGCGTGAAATGTGAATACACAGAATGCATGAGCACAAATATTAACTATGCTCCAAGTATCTCCTATTGCATGCAACAAGTTAATAGAGATTTTACCACTGCAGTATTAGGGCCAATTACCTTTATGTTTTAGCAGGAAGTGATCAGAACTAAATTGTCCTTTGTAGAAAGCTTATCTTATATGTACACAAAAATCAATAATGAAATAAATTCATTCAGGGAGTCTTTCAAGATTCGTGGAGTCTTCAAGTTCAGGCAAATCTGGTCATATTGGTCTATCATAGATGTTTTAAACAAACATTCTTTGGATAACCCTGCTTGTAAGCTCAATAAAAGTATGGCGAGATGTGACTTTGGAGCCTTTAAATATGCTTTGAAATTAATTTATTAAGGTTATTCTTTTGTGTGCGGGCCTTATTATGAATGTCTAAAGCAGAAATGACCAACCAAAACTTTCCGGTACTTACTGGTATGTATTTGATATTCATTCAAATCTGCACTGAAACAAAGCCAAGTTGGAGGTCTGGTTAGTCGGAGTTTGGGTTGAAAATTTACACATATATAACTTGCTTAATTTCACTTGTTAAGACACAAAAATTTAAACCAGCTGAAGTACATGTCGTGACTTGTTTAACTGGGAAATATTAGATCAGTTCTTGCAGCTCAGTCACTACCTGAGCTGCAAGACGTGCGTCTTTGATTTGCTGGAAACAGTCACACCTGCACCTGCTAGTCCTAGAAGAAAGACTACTCTTTTAAAGTCCTCAGGAATTTCCCAAGGCCCACGAAGTTCTCTATTTAGAAACTTCTGGATGCAATGCTTGCAAATGCAATGTTTGTTAAAACAACAGTGTTCAAACTGCATGAGAAGTACATGTAAGTACAAAGTCTTTCAAGCAAGTTTATTCCAAATTGAACAAAAATCTTCTGCATAAAGAGCTAGTTCACCTTTTTTTAATCAACAGGTACACACCGTACATCTTCCAATAAGATGGCACTCATTCAAAGCTGACTACAAAGACAAAACCTAAACAAAAGACTTGAAACATAACAAAGAAAACTGATTGCAAGCTACTTAGCACGTGTTGCCTTTGGTTTCCGAAAGGAATTTATATAACTCAAATCCTGTTGCACATATTTTGACCCTACATGTAGTAGTACTATTCTGAATTTAAGAGAATGTTGAAGTGAACTGTGAATCCTTGTAAATCTAACAGAATCAAATAGAAGAGGTTAAACAAATAAAAGTCTCTTGTTCACAGGGCCAACTCAACGACAGGAAACTCTTCAGAACATTTCCACCAGTCAATCATGTGGGATGTAGGGCTACGCACTCAGGAGTATTAACATAAACTTTTAGTACAATAAGTATTACAGTATGTTAGTATGCAAAGTTCAGTGGCCATCATTCCAACAAGTCTTAAAATATAATCAGTGGTGCCAAGATCAGCATATGGAATCAAAATGTTCCATCCAATGGCAATATCGTGAAGTAACATGTACGCATACCAAATATCTTTCTTGAGAAATGAACACAAGTGCCTTCTCTATGAACTTCAAAAGACACAACTGGTTAACAATGTCCATTTTAAAAGAAGTTCTGTTAAGTATGAATTGTTATATTGACATGGCAGGATCCAGAATAAACCAGAAACTGACAATAATATCTAGTATTTTCTACTCTTTTATTTTATTACTATATACTTGTAAAAACTTCTACATCCCTTGATTATATTTTTCAAAAGGTATACACATACATTGTATCAGACAGCTCTCTCATCTGACAATTTGTAGTTGACAAACCTCATTAAATTTAACCACGTTTACAGACCACAGAACCAAAGCTGCAAGATAGTACAAATAGATCAAAGAAAAGGTACCGTCACAACTCTTTGAACACAAACTTCAGCTCAATAAATAGGCTTACCATGTGTCACGAAATGCAGTTAACAATTACAAAGGAAGGCAATGAAATCTTGGCTTTCCCACAAAAGGAAGAATTGTTGAGAAACAAGACTTAAAAATACACACACCCACGCACACAAAAGGGGCAAGCACCAGGTTGAAATCTTTAAATCATGAGCCAATGGGAAAAAAAAGATGAATTGGGAAACGAAACGTACAAAAATTCCAGAACCTTTTTTGTGAACTATATTATTTTACCCATTGTGTCCCATGAGGTGAAAGTTCAAGTAGGTACACCAGCAACGAACCAAAGTACAAAAGCTATCCCATTTCACCAGAAACCACAGATTTTGCAGGGGACTATCAACAGGTGGTTTGGGTAAATGCTTTCCAGGGGGTTAGATAGAGTTATCTGGCTTCGTTATGTACATAGTGTATCAAAAAGTCTTAGCTGAAGCCAGTCACGTAATGAAACAGCAAACAGTTATAATGCCAGTGCCAACCCTATTTTTTCTAGACCATGACAAAATCTGTCACTTTGAACTTATAGTTATATTGGAAAAAAGTCATTGTTTTATAATTTTTTTTAAAAACTCTACTTGTCCCTTATTACTCTCCAAAATTGAAACACTTTCCACTCTGCAGTTTGGGCTACCTTGTTTCCCGACGAACTCCCTGTTCCCATAAATCAAGCATGGTTTCATATTTCAGGTGCTGATCTTAGGAACTAGACTGTGGGGCAGACTGTACACATGTCATGCCCTCATTCTTTTGTATTTTATAAACCAACTTCATGTATGCGACATTCTTGCTTTTGAAATTTCGCTTGATGGTCATACTCAATATTCTCATGAGTGTTGCGTACACACAAATGTAGATGTTTGCTTTCGTTTGTTTGATCTGTGTACAGGTACATGTTGATGCTGTTGTAATTTGGGAAGCCTCTGCCTGAATTTATGACAAAAAGTCACCTCTCAAGGTGTTTTGGGACAAAGTTTGAATCTGCTGCAAATGTCTCCATTCTGAGTACCTAAACATAAAATATACATTTTTATTTTTTCTTAGTTTACAGCTCCAAAGCAAGTTTCCAGAATCTTCCCCCAAACAGCTTGGGGTATAGCACTTCTTAAACACAATCCACCCAGGATGTGCACAGCAGAATTGTCGCCTTGGTAGGGACCTGGGAATTCTGGACACTGTGACTCAAATCTTCCACTCTGCCTGCTCAATTTCCAGATCCCTACCCTCTAGGTCAGCAGAACAGCCCCCAGCCCAATCCAGGCCTCCAACATGTACCCTCGACAGACCTGACAAGTGCTTTCAGTTTAAATATTCTCATATGTGAAACTGGGGAGGAGAATCCACAACGCACAGTCAGTGGCGTAGCCAGGGGGGCCTGGGGGAACATGTGCCCCCCCAAATATTCCGGGTGTCCCCAGGTGCCCCCCCCTGAAAAAAAAAACGGAGGAATGGATATTGAACAACAGTAACAAAGACTTGCCCAAAAAACACACCACTGAAAGCTGGTACCCCTCCCATAAGATGCTGGTGCCCCTTTGTGCCCCCCACTAGGAAAATCCTTGCTACGCCGCTGCGCATAGTATCAAACTTAAGCTAAATAGACGTGTGAATTTTGCACCTCAGCAGTGATGCTCAATCTCTATGTTCTTAATTTTTTCTTTCTACTACAATCACTGTTTTTCAATTAACCATAATTTTCAGTTTTTTGTTCTGCTATTTTTAAATGCTCAGTAGTGCCTTTTCAAATTTTATACTGATGCAAATTTCCATATTCGTATGCAAAACTGTGATGTCATTCTAGGATGAAAATCTAAATATTGCATTCCTTTGGGTATGAAAAACTGCTTTGGTTTTGAATACTTTGCCATTCTATTTCCCTTTCTTTGATGATTCATTGTTGCGTGAGTACATGGTAATAAGCCAATGAGCCATCGGAAGTGTTTTCAAGGACCAAGTTTTTGCTTCATTTGAGGGAGAGGTTTATTTTCAACCGCTTGACTGAAACAGGTGGTACAAATGAATTGGACTCTCCACAATGGACTCTCCACATGATGTCTTTTTCACTCATGCAAGGCTGAAGACCAAACCAGGCAAGGGCTGCAGACTGCGAATAACAGAGAAGGGAATCATTGTGATAGCAAACATTCTCATTTGAATTATCAAAGATTATAGACAAAACAAGTGCGAGACTTGGTTTGGAAATTCTAAAGAGACTGTATGATAAAATAAATACAAACACAGTAGGCCCCTATCTTACAGCATTAGCCTGCACATGTGAGTACATGTAGTTTAGGGACTCAGAGAAACAGTTTGACTTTGAAATAAAAGAATATAGAAAGAAGAACCACTATGGGCAACACTGTTTAGTTTGATCAAAGGGTTTATCATGAGAATAATAATAATTGAACATTCATATTGCTCCCTTTCCAATTGTTACATTACACATGATCAAAAGTGCACCACAAACTAAAACAATGTAGATAAATGTAATAAAAAAAACAATTAAAACTCTTACAATTAAGACCCACACAGTTAATTTAAAAAAGCCTCAAGTCTATGTTCTTCTCTTAACTGCCTGGGGAGTGAGTTTCGCAGTTTTGGAGCTGCCATGGAAAAAGCTTTCAAGGGTTCAGTGTAAGATGAAAAGCAGGGATGAACAGAGCTGATAATTTATGCCATTCAAATAAGTAAACAAATGCTCCATTGGCATAAACATCCACATGGAAAGTATGAATGCTCATCCTCACAAAGGTCTCTTTTCACCTGTGTCCTTGCATCTGGAGTTCACTGCCCATTCAAAAAAAATGTCCTTTCCACTCCTCCAAAATTTCTGGGATTAGGGCTATGAAATTCTCACAAAAGAACTGTTCCCCAGGTCACAGTTCCAGAACGTACTTTGATACACTGCTTCAAAGAGCCTTGATATAGCTTTAAAACTCACACATTGGCTATTCCAACTCATAAAGGCTGGTCCATTCTTTGGGCAAAATTCAATCCGACGTCACAGATATTGTGCTCGAGTTCACTTTCTCAGCAAGTGCGGACTGGTCAATTCAAGTTAATTTTAGGTTTGCACTGCTGCCTGGCTGGATTTTCATGTCCTTTTTCCTCTAATTAAATATATTTTTCAGGCACATTTTTTACTGAATTTGTGGTCACATTGCACCAGAAAAGTTTTAACATGCATTTACGAAAACAAAGTTTTGTGCATTTGTTGGCAACTATTTAAAGTTTTCCACTAACAAACCTCAGTATAAAATGGGCCCACATCTTTGATATCGTTTATTTATATTTCACAAGTATGACCTCATGTAATCAAATAATCACTTGAAGCAGAAAGAGGGGGTCAGGTTAATAACCGGAAATGGTTATTGGCAGAGGATGATTCGTCAAGTCCTGAATCATTTCTGTCAGCCTTTTTTTTTGGGGGGGGGGTGCAAACCAGGGTAGGTAAGAAAATGTGAAGTTGGGATAGCTGACTGCAATTTAGAAACACTAACATGTCTTGTTGAAATGAGGAACTGTTAACTTTAAAAATCTACAATTAGAGAATTTGCCACCAAGGAGCTTACTATACATATACTACTCAACTTATCAATCAGCTTTCCACTGGTACATTCATTCTCCTACAGTCGATCATCTGTCATTATGTTTAACGTGCAGAACCACTCACACCAACAAAAATGCATTCTGAAGGTTTATGAGAATCAGTATTCACATATTTCGTGCAAAAGGAATACTGTTAAATGCAGGAATGTTGACTTTTACTATAATATGCTATGACAATTTTGGATTGCCTTCTGTGTGGATATTATCTCTTGGTGCTACACTGTACTCGTACTGTGAATTTCTTTCATCCTTAAACTTCACAGCAAATACACATACATCCAGATTTGACCTAACTGAACTACATGTAAATTAATCATTTGAAAGAACCTTGCACAATGTAAATCAATAGAAATCCTAAAATGTTCATATCACTCACATACACTGTACGTGCACCTGTACTGTCTAGAGTTACATGTAGTTTGCTCTTTCAAAGAAAATCTAAACCAGAAATTTGTCTTTGAAAATGGGTTTCACACTCATGTTGTGGGTCCACTCCCAAATCTGGAATAAATTTAAACTGGATTCCACTGTGAATAGAAAATCTTGAAACTTTGAGGGAAGTGCATGTACATGTATGCATCTGTTGTTTGTGGTCTTTTGCAAATAATTATACATACATACATAATTCAATCTTCTAGCCTTTTTATTAAGAAATTAAATTTGGAACTTGTGTGAGACCTGCCTACTAAGTGACTTATTGATTCTGCGGTTAAGAAAGTTATATTTAGCCACGGGGGCTGGTGAAAAATCAAAAAGGAAGTGAAGTCCCCGTGAGAATGTCTAAGGAATGACGAAGCTGTCCCCAGGAACAACCTTATCAACGCCAGACAATCCTGAATCGCTATTTCCAGAAAAATGAAAGTCAAGCACAGAGAACGTTTGGGAGGGGGGAAACGATTTTTGGTTTCACCAGTGTATGATGTATGACGTGGACTGCATTGTGCAGACTTCAACAGTGACATTCAAAATGAAATGAACCCGCTTGTCAGATTTTGCAAAATTTGAAATAATTATTTATAGAACATTTGAGGAGTCTGCATACATTTGTTAACAATTTTTCTTCCTCTATTGAAGAACATAAGCCATAAATATTGTGAAAAAAAAATTTTGTCAGAGATTTAATTTTGCGCATTTGGATAGATGCGTATCTTAGTTTCCTCGGGGGTCAAAGTTCATGAGACAGAAAAGATGATATCATTTGCATTGGGATTTGCAGATTAGCTGAAAGTTTTCCCACTGCCCAAGTGCGATGATTACACTGAGGTTGCTTGATACATGTAACATTAAATCAGACTGATGTTGTGATTCAGAAAGTTCCTTGTGCTAGTTATCTGAATTAAATACTGGTGAAAAACTTCCTGAACACTGTCAGCATTACTGTGAAACTTGTCAGTTCTCGGTTTCTTTTGAGGTGAGGCTATGTACGAAGCTGCAACTTTTGTGCTGCAGAAGACCATGACAAGGCACCTCAACTATGTACATGAGGCAAAATAAGTAAAATAAACAAAACTTGGAGAATGCCCATAGAGGTACATAGTGCAGGCATCAGCCATAATGTCACTTGAAAAGTGTAGTTGACTAAAAAGAGTTGAATGGTGCCCGCAACTCTACACCTTATAAAGCAAAAAGGATTTAAGTTCAAACATATGTGTCCACTCCAACCATGAAATTGCCTGCAGACTGATTTTTAGCTTGGTGCTTTGCAAATTTTATCAAAACATTTTGAATCAATGTTCACATATTTCACATTGGTTAGTTTTGCCCAAAAGTAACAGAGTTCACAATATCTTCTGAGAAGTAATGTACCTCAACACTTAGGCCAACTTGAAAATTACTTTCTGACTAGTTCTCACCACAATTTGTAAAAAAGGGTCTTTGCAATCTGTTTTGAACTTCCTAACTTGAATGTTTATCTCCTTTTTATATGAAGACATATTTTACAAGATTCTACATTCTGGCTACTTCTTAAAAAAAAAACCAATCTGCGCCATGCAAATCAAATACACCTGTGACCACAATCACCTACATAAATCAGGTGATATTTGGAAACTTTTGAACCAGTCAACTTCTTCAAACCTTTCTGAAGGGGATGATAAGAACTCTACACCCAATTAGCCAAAATTCTGGCAAAGTAGTAAAATACATCTGGCCGGTTACAAAGCGTCTCAGCTGGTCACTGGGCTGCCGTTATATCACTGGGTGTACTTTTATGGCCTACTGAATTGCCACCTTTGGCAGAACAAACAGCTCTAAAGTAGTCACTGGGAGTTTGGAATGTTTTGAGAGAGCCAATAAAGGCCTGTTGTCATTGCAATGAAACTGCTTGCTACAGTAGCTGTGTTGATGATTTTTACAAGGTCCTAGATTACCTGGAATGCAGAAAGTCAGCAATCATAATTCGTAATCACAACCCTGGTATTTAGGGAGTAGTGAAGGATGGCCCAAATGTCTGAGTATTTTGATGTCATCTGATAATTTATCATATTTCTTTTGTGTACAGACATATTAATACTGCAAACCCAATCTGGTCCACTCCACAGCAAGCAACAAGTGTGTGGTCAAACTATGTACAAGCAAAACTATACCATCTACAGTTTAACAAAAGCAAAAACAGACAGGACAAACTTCTTGGGAAGATTAAGACGAGTTCCAAGTTCGGCCATTTATAAGTAAGGCACTGTGGATGAAAAGAAAGGTGAAAGTGCTGGTTAATGTCTTTCAATGTAGCAGTTAGATTGCACAGGTGTAGAGGCTCTTTTGCAGAGTTCAAGCTTTTTGTCCCGTCACATCGCGTACATATATCGTCAGGCCTCCTAAATCTACGCTGTCCTATTTCCACGCACTCACCTTTCAGAGAACGTTTTGTGGACACGCGGGTGATTGAATGGCCAGTGGTCACTTGTACCATTTCTCCGTGTTCACGGGTTTTGCATAAGACCAAAATATGTAGGAAATTAATCCTGTATTCTCAGTTTATGTGTAAAAGAAATAAACCCTTCTTTCGGCAAATTTTCCTAGACACAAATAATATTTTGTGTCGTGAGTCCCCACCAAAAACTCAGAAGTCTTTGTGTAATCTAACAGTTCGCCCTCTATTGTCTGGTAGTATGTACTTTTAACGTGTCACGTGAGGTCATTAAAATTTGTTGACTCACCGAAGTGCTTCAGGGTGAAAATAGGACCCTTCGCTTATATTTGAAGTATCAAAACGTTATCTCTTGTTTATGTTGTCAAGTGATTTAATATGAATAAACATTGGTGGTGGATCCATTTTTAGTGTTCCTTTATCATTTTTTTCCCAGAAGGGAGCTAGATAACTTGGGTTGACATCGGATTGCCCATATTCATGAATAAAGGTAATAAATGGTGGGATGGGATATGCTCCAACCTGATTAACGTGGAAGGGCACAGACATAAACCCAAGGGTGTAAGAGGGGTGTGGATGGGGGTGTTGACTAACTTGTGATAGTGACTGCAGGGTGTACAAATAACAAAGAATATGGCAGTAAGTGTTGGAATGGAATTAGGTCTACCAGCCCTAGGAAAGGGTATTTAGAGGACACCAAGACTATTTGTCTTCTTTTAAAAACTATTTGTTCATTATTATGATTACAGATTTATTTTTGGAGGTGGATTTAGAGACAAGGTGGATGGTCATGGGGTGTACAGAAGAGGGGACAGACCACTGGAGGATATGGGGTGCCATATTTAGTGTTGGGCTAGTGAAGACTGTCAAAACTGACAAGTAAATAAGACTTTGCTTTTATTATGCAAGGATGTTCAATAGTGACAGACCGAGGAATCTCATGTTATTAACAGTAAAAATGCTGTTCTTTATTAAAATCTATTTCTCCATTGCTGATTTAAGAAAATTACTCAAATGAACTGGCAATGACTACTGGAAGATTTGAAATTTGAAGCTGTTGAAATTGCTTTAAAATTCATAGAATATGTGCTATTACAATGCTGTTATGATGCCAAACACCAGGACCTACCCTTTCAATAAATATGTTTTGTGTAGCACATCTTGGCCACCGTATATTTCAAAAGCCGCCAGCTGCATAGATTTAGGCAGGAATTTTTACACACATACTTGGTCGAACCCACTAAAAGCTGCCTACTCCTGGGCACAAAAAGAAGTCACTTTTTTGTGTGAATTGCTTCAATGACAGACTGTGAGTTGTAGAAATAAAATCACCTCTATAAAATTTCAACCACATTATAGCTTTCTGGAAATCTTGTTTCAAAGTCTTAGGTGCATAGAAATGGGAGGATCGAGGATACTGGTACAAACTCACAGCTGAGCTAATCAAAGGGCACAGATTTAAATTTAGTCATCACACAGGTTGAAGGATATCTGGAGTACGTGACGCACATCCTCGATGAATCATGAGATGAATACCCAAGCTAGGTTCTTGTTCATGTGCACACGTGCATGCAGCCAACTGTCCTTTGGGTAAGGGGCTCTATGTTGAATTTGATCTTGAAATCAGAAATACACCACAAAAAGTGGTCTTATTACCAGCACATGCTAAAGAAAAAACGGCTGGATCTCTGGACTCCCTTCATCACAGCATGTACATCCTTAGAGATGCGGCTATGGCTAGAAATATAATATGCTTCTATTGAAGCCATGATGTAGCAGCTGCAGTGGCTTCCCATAGATGGGTGTACACATTTTTCTCAGCAAGAGCCAACTGGTTTGGACATGACTTACATGTGTACACTACTGGACTGCCCCTGTACTCGGGTGTATTTAAAAGCAATGATACTTAACGAATGGTGGTAGAAAAATTTTCAAAGTTGTCAGACCATCAGGCCTCAGGCCATTAACAAGGCAATCTATTAGGCCCAACCCCATCATGTAGGACCTGCAAAATATGCAGAGACTATATCTCCCAGTCAAAAAAGTGTGTGTGGGGGGGCCCCTGGGGTAGAGACCAAACAGGACAATCTGACCTGATGCAGAAATCTACATACGAGTTCCTTCAAAGATGGATAACATCTGTAAATTACTTTGAAACATCTCAAAGAGGCACACAAGTACTCAAACTAAACTTAGCTGAAGTCACTTTTCAAACTTTGTTTTTATCATTTGAGTGGAAGGCGGCCCATCACCAAGGGGGCCCCCGAGGGGGTCGACCCCCCGGCAGGAAGCTGCGCCCCCATCAGTAAAACGCATACGCGTGAAAACATATTTTGTTCCTGTGATGTGGCCCCCTAACTGATACTATGGCCCCCCTAATGCCTGAAGTTGGCAACGGTGCTGGTGGGAGGGGGGCGCAGCAAGTGCAGGGGAGAGGATATACTGAGAGAAATTAGGTTCTAAATGCTGGGCTGATTACATGGATAAACAGATATGGTAAATCATGCGGCAAAACTACTCAATACGCAGGGTGTCCACATAAAAGGTATAATGAGATAAAAATTACATAAAAATGTCAGATTTGCATTTGGCAGGAGTGGTTGCCATGTGAACAGCACAGCACATTAAAATTATGAGGTACATGTAAGTTGCAAAATCAAAGCAGATTAGATGGATTAAGGTACATGTACATTCCTTGTTTCAAGAATGTGTTCCTAAAGCAAAGGTTTTGGAATTCTGAACACTTGCCTGGTTGAGCCTTGTTAATCAAATGCGTACAGTTGTCACAGTGCCGATTTCAGTACCATTAACATCGGTCTAAATTGTTCACTCATCTGTGTCAATAACATTACAAGCTGTATACCACGCCAAGGAAGACATGCTACCCTTTCTAGAGATATACATGTATTTCTCTTTCCCATCTATAAAGTAGTTTTGCCATTACAGTAATTTTTATCTTGGTACGTGTATTATTTTTATGTGGACACCCTGTATGCACAGGTGCTTTACACTTAGTAGAGTAAAGAATCATTAATTTGCATTATATATGCGTACAGCTAAGAAATACAGGCTAACTTAACACATTCTTAATAGATTTTTCGTAAAGACATACATGTACGGCTGGGCAGAACATACATGACAAAGACTTGTTAAAAGCAACCACAGGAGGGCTCCATCCACTCTGACTGATCAGGACAGATGCATATGTGACCCACTCTGTGAAAATGAGTTTTAAGTAGCCAGAGCCACTTTTTGAGTTCTCATTTGTATTGGAAAAAGCAAATTAAGTTTTTGTTTTGATGTATCGCTCAGTTTGAAATCCTGATGAAAGTGGATACTCCGTGGTGAAAAATGTTGTGGGTTCCTATTGATTTACACTATGCACAGTTATTCTAAAGGACTTTTTACTCCAAAGTGGCTCTTGCAACTTATGACTCATTTTCACAGAGTGGGTCACATATTTTACACTGACCTGCTCCAGATTTTTCTGCCAACCATGGTTTTGTGGGTAGTTGTCACTTGATCTGACACCTCAAATATCAAATTTCCAGTCAACGTACAGAAAAAGAAAATAGAAAAAATTGTAGCTGGTCTTTCTCTCTGTGAACTTTCTCCATGAATTTTATGAATGAATGAACAAAAATGAACGAGGACAAGCTTCATGTATACAGACTTTGGAGTCAAAGTAAATGTAGGCAATGTGACACCTGTGCATAGTTTGGAATAAAGGGGGAAGGAAAGGGATACATACCACTCCCCAGTGAGGAAGCTTTTCAAAAAGTCAGGCCGTACCTCTTCTAACTGGGAGCAGTGCTCAACCTTCACTAATCCTACATAAACAAACAGACACGGAGGCATGAATGGGGACAACCACCCTTCATGGGGATAGGCCACTGCCAAGTACATGTATACAGGTTTTTTTTTGTCACAAGATGAAGTCAGAGCACACAAGGGTGTTCTGAAGACAACAAATGTGCACCATGTTGTAGTGTTGCAGCATGGTGTCATGATGTGCCACTGCCCGTCACATTGTGCCGCCAGCTATTTCCTTAATTAATGCGGATAAGTACGTGGCAGTACGTCATGTCGTTGCATCCTCTGTCGCGTTGTGACATCGTCCGTCACTTCAAGCTATCGTCTATCTCTTCATTGCAGTTGCCTGTTTCCTCAATGCTGATTGATACACTGCAGTTCGACGCAATGGGCAATGCCATGGTGTGATGGGCGATGGCATGATGCAACATACTGTTATGCATTAATCAGTACTGAAGAAACAGGTGAAATCACGATATGAATCCATGACCTGACAGGGAACGGCACGGCACAATGTACATGTACAATGCCATGACGCGATGCACATTTGTTATCTAAGTTAGAACACCTAAGCACAGACTAGATCAAACCTGTTAGTTTAATGTTTGTCCATGAAGGTTAGTAAACTTCTCTTCTAGGGACCCCGTGGAGTCTTCAAGGGCCTGTTTGTTTCACACGGATCCAAATCTTGATCGATAATCTGTCACTGGTTCACTGACACCAACACCTGCCTAGTAGATGGAGTAAACCTGTGTTGAGATCACTGATGGAAATCTAGATCCATGTGAAACAAACGTTGACATCTGTTGTCCTTCCTTCACGGTACAACAAACATACATCATGTCGTGGACTCCCATCTTGTGGTTCTGCAGCAATTAATGCTAACCAAGAACCAGACATTAATGTATTTTTCAATTTGGTGTTTCATCATTGTCTCAGCAATTTCTTATTAGGTGAGGCTATTGTCAGAACACTAGCAAAATTTACGCCCTGATCATACAAAATTCATGCTTTGATTTAAAAACACAAATAACTGAAAGCCTACACCCAGAACTGTGAGATCCGATGTCCGCTCTGCTCCGACAGTTCTGGGGGTACTGAAATTCCACATTTACATAATATGAATGTTTGTATAAATACAGTACAATGCAATTAGGTTTTGGATTTGTCAAGGATTAATTTTGTCTCCTTCATTACTATCAAGGGCAGCCCTTTTATTTTCATAAAGAGTAGATGTAATGATGTCACCGACTGTAACTTGGCCCCGATGTGCGTAAAAAAAAGAAAAAAATGACATTTACCCATTGTATTTATTTGTTGTATTGTGTTCAATTGTTTCTATTTGTGACTCAATGCGATTGCAGCTAAATACTTGACTCGACTACACACTGGGTGCAGTCGATTAGCTTACACGAGAGCGTTCGTTTAGTCATCACGTGATCTTTGTGCCTGCCTTGGTGTCAGCCACCACTATCCCAGCTGGCGAGCAGTTCTCTGGAGGCTGCCCGAGTGTAATGACCTCATGGATGGACTGTTCGTTCAAGCATGGACATGATGGAACAGGCGGGGCCTTGACCTTTTCCCCCAGAATGCCTTGGCGAATACACTGCAGCATTCGATTAGCCTCATTTTGAGGCTTCCCTTGCATGTAACACTGGTGTATTCAGGAAAGCTAATCGAACGCACTGTACATAGTCGACTTGACTCACTAAATCATGACTTGACTTTGCTTAAAAAAAGGGGACTCATCACAACTCTGAGTAACAGTTCAAAGAAGTCAAATATTGCAAAGAGAGTATCAAAGCATTTAAAACTGCTTAGGCCCTAGATAGGCCTAATTATGTTTGGCCTACATTACTTGGAAAATACAATTTTCAGACCAGTCTCATAACTATCCTTAACAGTCCCAAATCCTCCAATATTAATATGACACCCTAGGGGGTTAGGGTTGAACATTTAGTGGGCCCCTAGCTGTACTACTATTAATATTAGTACCAACTGTGTCTACGTAGGCCCTAGCCTAGTCTTGTTAGGTTTGTTCACAAGCTTGGGTGTCAAATGTGACTGTGATGTCCATGTGTTGAACCAGGGTTGAACTCAATCCTTAGACCTTTTTCACCCACGTGACTAAATGTAAACAATACCACCACGTGTGTGCCGACTTGGCCAAGGTGATCGTATACATGTATATTCCTACGGGCAGCTTCAACCACGTGCAACCGCACGTGCGAACGCTGCATACTTGACTTGTTTATCTTGAATAAGTAGATTACCATCACAACACTATACATCTAATACCATCACAGCACATCAGAGCTCCAGCACGATCGTGACAACTCGTGTTTTCTTTTGTTTTAATTTTAAACTTCATGGTCTACCTTACCAGGATTAGAATCAGCCATCCGCGAGTGACAGGTCACCTGTACCCTGCATGGCTAGTCGCGATCATAGACCTGAAGCAGAAAATTCAGGTCTATGTCGCGATGCAAGCACTAGCATCGCACGCGCTTAGTATACAGAAACCAAAGATCGTATAGCGCCGCGACACGATCTGTATAATCTCAACTCAGATACATCGATTTTATTAAATAGGGGTGTTCTTTAATTCACTGGAAGGTGAAGCACGAATGCGCAAATCTTGTATAACGATGACATTGAGGTGGACGTGGAACTTGCAAGCCCCTAAAATCTACTTCATATCTTGGAATTCTAACCTTTTCCCTTTTCAATTGCTCAAATCTTCAGTCTAATCAAGTGCCCAAATTTTTGTGGAGAATGATTGTTGGCTATTTAATTCGGAGGGGTTTGAAGAAACGCGGGCTACGTACATGTACTTTCAACCATCATGAGAACAAAGTTACCAATTGTTTTCTTCTGAGAGGCCAAACTGACTTTGGAGCTGAATTCATCAGTATTCCTGAGTGCTGACTCAAGTCTCTGACGTAAGCAAGAACAGATCCTCTGAGAACCAGATTTTTGAAGGGCCAAACTTGTTTGGAAACTTGTTTGGGAGACAAAGTTTTAAACTTTCAATCGTTTATGGCTTTTCTACGGAGGCTTTTTACGGTGACCGCAAGGGTTCAGTCCCAAGTTTCTCTGTTTCTTCGTTTTCAGTAATCCAGTTTGATCGGAATTCACTCCGATTCAATTCACTTTACTTTTTAAATTTTTTTTACTGTACTGGAAAAAAATAGCTGTAGATTGACCTGGGAAAAACACAAAGACCAACTTTAGTTTAAAAAATTAACACCATGGCAAAGATATCAATGACTTCTTTTCAAAACCAAACCATATGATGCATGACATTTCATCATTGGAGATAACAGCAAGTTAATGATAGAAAATGAGGCAGGTTGGTTAGACCTATTTTACAAAACATCCATTAAGGATGCCGAAAAGGTATAAAACAATATATCCCTCATGATATAGACTTGAACATAACTTCATCGGATATCTGCAGGAACTTGAGTTGGAAAAACTGGCTTGTAACGACAAAAATTACTCTTTTGACATGAGCCCAATGTTCAATCTAAGACAATTTATTTTATTTTAAGCCTGACATTTGGATGAAGAACTCTGATACCATTTTAAGAAGTGTCATCAGTTCTTTCAAGATCTGGACGGATTTGTTTATTCCATTCTTACTTCTGTTGTCATAAATTTGTTTCATCAGCAAGCATGACGGTCCCTCTCAGAAACCTCATCGCGAAAAATTACCCATGAAATAATGGATCCGTCTAAGGTTTCTCACAACATGCACAAAGCGCGCCACCGGATGTGTGGCACAACAATGGAAAAACACAGGCATACCACGTGTATGACATTTTATTCCACCATGATTCAACCCGTATATAACGCACAAAACTAGCGGGCTGAATGGATTTGCTATGATGACTGTTGGCGCGGGATCAAAGAATCGGGTTATCCACAGTACGCACTCGCACAATCGCCTCTAAAGCAATCGTTGCTCGAGAATACCGAGATTTGGAGTCGTCATTTCATCGGTGAGTATGAGGAATAAGCTCTAGAGTAAACCATGAAACGATTTGTAGAAATTGTAACATAGAGTTTGTCATGTTTTGTACTTTCAGAATCGAAATAGGGCTTAAGTTTGAGTAGGCCTATGCTGGCCTGTGACATGTCATGTTGGCTATGTAGTTGAAAAGAACGATTTATGAAAATGCCGGGACTACGGCGATCTACCATCACCGACTATTTGATCTGACATTGGTGTTAATGTTTGTACCAACTGCAGAGTGAAATGAAATCAAGGCTTTGTAAAAAAAAATGTGTACAGCGTGCAAGTCCCTTTGCGCCGTACCCACTACACCGGCATGACCGGTAAGGTACTTCCTGATCAGGAAGGCAGTACTACTAGTTTACTACTTGTGACCATGCCTAGCTTACACTAGTAGTAGGTTGTACTAGTGTAGGCATGGTCATGATGGTACCCAGTAGGACTTCCCAAATCTTGACTTTTGATGGGTTGGTAACACATTGGGTTTTGAATGCAGCCCAGCTGCCAGCAATTACCCTCCATTTCTCATTTAAACTGCACTTTCTCAATCAAGTCTTCCTCCGAAAACCAAGAATTTATCAAGTTAAAATCACACAACCAGTGATGACCCATGGTGTTTGGACCATGTAACCAACTATTTTTAGCAAAATTCAGAGATTTTTTGTACCATCCTGCTTTCCATCACAAGATGACATGGTAGACAATATTGGCTCGACCATATTAGTGCCTTACTGTTCAGGAAGTAAACCAATTTATTGAATATTTGCACACTGTAATAAAAAAACCTGCTAGATATGGAGTGTCTGTCGACAGTCCTTATCAGCATATGGGCATTGTACTTGTTATACCCCAACTGTAGTTTCCCAACTGTAGTGCTGCAGTTGGGCTGCCTAACTATTGTTGACCAATTTCTATAGAAATTTTCTCAACCTTACCCAAGTTTATGCATCTTACACTTGACACAATTCATCTGAAATATGGCACTTCATCTATGACATGACAATGTCAACAATATGACTTTGTTACATGCTGCACACATGCACAATGGACCTCTGTGCTGTAGTTGGGACTGATGTTATAGTTGGGGTGTAACATACCTGAACGGACTCTGTCATTTGTATTCTGCAATGAGCAGTTGAAAGACCCATTTTCGATTGATCCATAGCAAGGTACTCACTGCAGAAATGTTTATTGCAGTCCTTTGATAAAATTTTATTATCAGCTTGAAAGCCTCGATCACTGGACCATAAAGTTTTATTGTACAGTACAGAAGTGAGGTTACCAGTTGAATCACCCTCATTGAATGAGGATAGGCAACAGCCTTCCATTTTCATCAGGGGTTTCTTTGGCTGTGCCTTGTATACATGTATTTATCTTCCTTAAATTAAAACCTGATTGGGTGAGTTTAAAAGTTGCATTTGTACAACACTTAATGTAATGTGCCTGTGTAAATTACAAGTCACTTCAGAATTTGTGGTTGATGACTTAACGTAAGAAATGTTCACACAAGAAGTTGCTTTGCCATGCTTGTCAGTATTTGATTTCATGTCCAAATGTGTAAACATTGAAAACATACACGTATAAGCATAAACCAAACTTACATGTATACTTGAAAAAAGGAGGGTCAAAGGTATAAATAATAACTACAAATTATAAATATCTGAAATACCGGTATATCTGAAATTAAATCAGAAGAAAATTCTACATGATGTGCAAAATCTCAGTGGACTATGTAGAAGTGCACAGTAGCCATCACTGTTCTCTAGCCACAACTTTTATTCCATCGATAGTAGTTGGCTGGTATCTGATACACGAGCATACAGTTCATGACACAGAGATGTGTACATAATAATCCAAGAATATTCGCACCCTCTCCCCAGGGAAGGACAAGCTGTCACAAAACATGTTCATTTCTTTGCTCAGGCAGTTTTGGCGCTCGAATAATTTCCGATACAGCCTGATGTACATGTACACGCAGCTGTACAAGTTAAAGTTTATTGACATCATCGCTGTTGCTCGGTTTGTTATTCAAGAAAACTACACTTTAATAATTCTCTGATCTTTAAACGGCGAGCTTTCCTTCTGCATGAAAATATGCGTATTCCAACTTATAGCCTTTGTGGAACGGCCATGGTAGTAAATTGCAAACATCTGGAAAATTCTGGACTTTTGACACTTTCAAAAGTAGACTGGTACTGTGAAGATGGGTAGTTGGTGAGGATAAAGGGTCATGCCAAATGTACTTTTCATTTACATGTATTTGATTTGCTTTGATTTTTTGGTACCAGTATGTTTAGAAGTTGAGTTACATGTATTTATGGAGCTCAAATTTTACCCATTGTGATTGTAGGGAGTAAAAACATCTCAACTGTCCTTCATGCTGTGTAAACAGTAGCCCACGGTTGTTGGAGCATTAAACCAATATTTTTTCAAGGAATGACCTGTTTGGTAACTCTTACCCTGCCCCCCTTTGTCGTTAGTCCTGATTTTATGGGATGTGGGAGAAAATCAATTTTTGGCACAGCACTCCTATTCACTCCTGCGTCACTGCTTCCTTTCACAGAGTTGAAGCTGTCAACTAGTGTTAATCAGGATGTTAGCAGCGTAGACTGATCAAATAGAATTCTGGTATTGATATTTCTTGTTGTTAATCCTTGCTTTTGTGTTAACTGCCAGTTGGTTGATCCTCCTGCTTTTGTATGCCTTCAAAAAGCCCTTTCTTCTTTCCTTCACGTTGCATTATTCATGCCCGCTTGTGGGATGAGATGAACAAAATCATTCAAAGAGGTGGGATGTCTTTCCTTATTGAGGTTTCTTGAAGATTCTTGGATAGTTTCAAGTGAAGAGCCACTGGAAATTTCTTTCCCACCAGGAAAAAATTGATTTGTGGCTTTTTATTTCACTTGGTTAAGCTAGGGCCAAGTTGTCAAGTTGCTAAACTGCTAACTTCCAGCATAAAGTTGTAGACCTGATGCTTTCGCATGGTTGGAAGTATTGATTTTTTCCCCGAATATTTCGAAACAGATTCTTCTCTTTAAGTTAGCACATTCTTTGCTGTGGCTCACTGCTAACAGGCTTCTGTCAGCTGAAATGAAGGCCTTTGGTTCTAAAATAAAGAAGCACGAACCTTCAATGTTGTATGTGCCATTTTAGGTGTTAATATTTGGGATTAAACTACTCTCAGAAGAAACATTCAGATGAAATGGAGGTCCACACGTAGGACATTTTTAATGTTTTGAAAATACTTCCTGCAGATTTTCTTTGTGAACCCATACTTGTTTCATACATGTCCTATTTGCCCTAAGTGTTGGTGAGGCTCTAGTCCAAAAGTGGCCAGCTTGAATCTGTCCGCTGGGTACCCTTTTTATCTTTAACAACCCTTTTTAATCCTGTCCTTTTAACAGAATCAACAAGAGGATTTGCTGCAGTTTTCACCCAATGACAGTGTGTGTCCCTGTTAAAGTGGACTGCTGAGTTAGCGGTGATAACCCAAACCTTTGTATTTATTGAGCTGCATTGCTGACCTGACCTTTTGGGACATGAGTGTGGGTTGCAGCAGCATAGAAAGTCTGGAAGATGCAGCCGAGTAACGAAGAGCGCCTGAATATGCTCGAGGACAAAAATGACACAATGGAAGAGCGGCGGGGCAGCAACGTCAGTGACTCGTCGGAGAGTGCCTACAGCAGCAATGGCATCTCCCCCAACCTGCCCAACCACCACGAGCGGAAGGAGTCGGTGCGGTCCTACCGGCTGCGCCGTAAGCTGCGGCACCGCAAGCAGATGCAGCGACTGGTCAGCAAGGACGGCGTCTGCAACGTGGCCCACAAGCGCGTCAAGAACTTGGGCAAGCGCCTCATCGCTGACATCTTCACCACGTTGATTGACCTGCGGTGGCGCTACAACCTGAGCGTCTTCACGCTGGCATACGTTCTCAGCTGGTTCCTCTTTGGCATAGTGTGGGTGATCATTGCTGTGGCTCACGGGGACATGTACTATCAGAGTCGTAACATCACGGATCCAGCTTGGCAACCATGTGTAGACAATGTTGATTCTTTCACTTCGTCCTTTCTGTTCTCGGTGGAAACACAAACAACTATTGGGTATGGTGTAAGGAGTGTGACCGAAGCCTGCCCTCATGCTATTCTCGTTGTCGTCATTCAGTCCGTAGTAAGTTGCTTGATAGACGCTGTGATGATTGGTTGTATATTTGCCAAGATAGCTCGCCCAAAGAAGCGAGCAGCGACACTCAAATTCAGTAAAAATGCTGTGATTGCTCAACGCGATGGAAGGTTCTGCTTTATGTTTCGTGTGGGTGACATTCGAGACTCCCACCTTTTTGAAGCGCATTTGCGGGCGTACCTCATCAAACCGCGAGTGACTGCTGAAGGGGAGATCATTCCACTGCACAGTTTCAACATGGATTTAGATTTTGACACTGGAGAGGACAGGATATTTCTGGTATGGCCTCTCATTATATGCCATGAAATCGACGAAGACAGCCCGTTATACGAATACTCTGCCAAGGGGCTTGAGAATGCTGACTTTGAGATTGTAGTAATCTTGGAAGGCATCGTGGAGCAGACTGGCCTCACCACACAAGCCCGGACCTCCTACCTGCCCTCGGAGATAATGTGGGGTTACCGCT
This sequence comes from Acanthaster planci, assembly GCF_054643075.1. Classification (NCBI taxonomy): domain Eukaryota; kingdom Metazoa; phylum Echinodermata; class Asteroidea; order Valvatida; family Acanthasteridae; genus Acanthaster; species Acanthaster planci. The sequence goes on from NC_141783.1 coordinate 16,680,412, forward strand.
TCGCCAGCTCTGTGGTCTTCTTGAAGAGCGAAAATGACAAGCAGTATGACATTGACTACTCCAAGTTTGACCAGATTTACCACGCACCTGAAACGCCACGCCTTAGTCCAAAGGAGAACGATATGAGGAAGAGACGGGCTGCCTCCATCTCGGAATCACCCATGGACCCTCTGGATTCCCTCCGAGACTACATCCTGAAAGTCATGAGAGAGGCTAAAATTGACGATGCTGACAAGGACCAGGATACGGACCTGCGGAACCGGATATACAACAAGAGATTGGAAGCTCTGACATCTCGCGACAAAACGCGGTTCAAGAGTCGCAGCAGCGAGCACCTGTCAGTGAACCGGGTAAAGAATGCCTTCCCCCTTGTTGCGGCCAAAAGCGAGTCCATTGATAAAATGACGATCAACACTGATGACACGGCTTATCGGCGGAACTCGGGCCAGAACTCTAGTGACGGAAATGTCAGTCCGCTTTCCAGAGAGTCTCACGTATGACACAGTAGGTAAGTCAAAGATTGACACGCTGTTGGAATTTGCTAACAATGCCAACGGCATTCATCAAATATGAATTACTTGTACTGGGTATCTTGCCTTTTTATGAAGACTGTTGTACACAAACCTACTTCACCAAATTTTGAGTTCAAACTGTTCTTTGGGTGCGCACATTTTGGCCACTTCTTTAATTAATTAACATCAAAGAGCAACCAAGGAAACCCAGTCAACCTGTTCACTGTTGGAAAATTTCAAGTTTAAGTACCCAAATTGAATAATTTTTTTTTTCACTCTAGTTACATGTAATTACATTATTTAATACATTGTATTGCAGTGTACGGTTAAGATGTTCAAACATGCACTACAAGCTAATGTACGTCTTGTGTAAACTTGCAGGTGTGTGAAGGGTTTTGTATACATGTACATGCTTACATGCGCATGTATGGTTTTGTGTACTTAACATGATTAAGATTAGGAAGTAATTTACAAAGTAGGCCTCCAAACAAAATTATTTTTTTTCTTTGGTAAAAAAGATCTTCCCCTTTGTCAGTGTATTTTAGAGTGTTTCTGCGGTTTTATTAAACATCACTCATTTGGTTTATTTGGAGTTAAAACCCCTAGTATTTTGAATTGTTACATGTACATTGTGTTTTTTAGAACGTGCCTTTACAGAAATGAGAGGAGAAAGTCTCAAAGTTTGGAAAGTTCTCAATTTTTCATGCCGTCACGACAGCTCTGTGCCTGTAGTGGAAAGTGTCGTGATTATTTTGTTGGGTGGGAATTTTGTCTTCAAAAACATATTTGCTGAGTGTGAATGAAGATTCTGAGACATCAGGTGCTCTTTTGGTACAAGGATTTAACCCGGGATGAGGTAGTGGCCGTGCTACAAGACGTGCATGTTTTGGTCAAGAATTATTATTCACTTATTCAACTGACACAGTAAAGGGCGCGGGGAGGGGGGAGTCTTGTTAGCAGTGTTTGCCCATGGCAATGGTTTCTATGTTCTAACCTCCAAGAACATTTATTTGTATAGTCGGGAATAAGCATGTGAGCAGTAGAACGCTCTGTTCATGCAAAGTCGTTATCTCCTTTTGAAGTAACAAAGGGACGCAGCACAGTACACATGTACATGTACTTGTCGATTTTGGAATCAAAATGGACATGAATACGTTTTTGATTTTCATTTCAAAAATGGAAAACTCTCTCTGGTCTTATTCCATTGATAGCCTTTACACTGATACAAATGAATAACAGGTTGTGGAGTACTCAAGGTGTGGCAAAAATGTATAAGTAAAGAGGGAAAAAACCTCCTTTCCGAACAGCACTGGCCCCCTTTACTGTGTTTTATGCCATTACAGTTAAACAGATGTGCGACATCCAACCTATGCATTAGGTTGTGATGTTCCCGTTTGCCATGTGACTAGGAATACGCCGTTGAGTTGTTGCACTGTGTAGGATTAAAGATACATCATGTAGGCCAACAGTCCATCATTTGCAGTTATCCAGAAAAGTACCTGATGAGTTGTAGCACATGTAAAGAGCCTGAAAGTTGACCCCGAAAGTTGACCCCTGATGGCGCGCTTCTGGAACCCTTGGATAGGAAAAATAACGTGCAAAGTTTTTAGAATTTGTAATATTTTTTCATTCAGTTACTTCTAAAAAATTCCAACTCTGAAAAGAGGCTTTGGAAAATAGTTGCTAGTATATCATTGTATAGAAACTGAAATTTTACCAGACCTGAAAGAGAAATAACCTGCCAAAAATTGACCCATCACTTCAGAAAATCTAAAACACATGAAGAACAGTCCACTACAGCAGTCTTGCGTGCAGATGAACATATACGGTATGAAATTTCATGGTAGTCTGTCAGTAAAAGCTGAAATAGAAACAGATAAAAATGTTTCACAAACTGTTTTGAAGGTGATAAACTTAAAGCAGTAATCTACTATATTAGAATCTTTTAGCAAAGATTCTAATATAAATCCTTCGCTGACAACAACTGTGTTATCAACAGATCATGGAACCCATTGACTACAGGTAGGTAAATCTTTGCAATGTTTTATAATCATGTACATGTATGATATACATGTAGTAGGTAAGATATCAATGGATGTGAAAGGTCGTTGATGAAATTTGTTTTTTACCCATCTCCAGATGACTTTTCCTAAATATTAGTTGAAGAAAACAAAGGTAAAATTCCAACATGAGTGTTTCATGGGGTGATTTCAATTAGGAATTATTCTTCCAACAATTATCGAACGGCCCAATGTAAAATCCCCATAGGCGGACCGCGCGAGGGTTCCGGAAGCTTGCTGCGTGACCTTTTACTCTCAGGCTCTATTGTCTGATTGTTGAAAAGCGTAGTTGGTTTAAAGATGGTCATGGAACTAAACACCCTGTGAAATTATTCTCTCTGTCATTTTGAAGAAAACATTGAAAGAAGACCATTTCAGTTACCGGTACTAAAGATGTGTTTTGGGGAATCCCTTGGGAAGTGCGTGCAAGCGTCGTTGACACACATACACACACCCATATTAGTGTGTGACATCACTTAGCCGCACTCTGAGTGAACATGAGAACAGATTCCAGACTCTGAATTCAGGCACAATTCAAAACATGACTCTGAAAGTTTAGATCTGAAATCAAAACCCTGGAATATTGTTTCTCTCTGAATGTACCGGTACGGTATGTGTTGAGCTGAAACTTCATCAGGTTCGATCTTGCGCTCACGTCTTTAGATTTTAAGTAATTTTATTGCCTCAATAAAGGACAAATGATACAAATTAAAGATGAATCCATCTAGTTTTTGTTTCAAAGTCAGAAAAAAAAAAGTTGCCAGAGATTATTTTCTGCAGATTCACCGACCCTTTAGTTTGGATCATCAACAGTTACATGTACATGTACATGTATGTAGGCTTACGGTAGATCGTCTAAACACATCACTTACCGGGGTATTTTGACTGACAAAATGATTAGCTTTTAGGGGAGAATAAACACCCGAACCTCTGGGTTCTAATTGACTTCCTGTTTACCACCTGCATTTGCAGTTTTCTTTGGGCACCCTATTTTTACACACCACGTACAGGATGAATGTATACCTCCATTAAAATTAATGTGCAGGAGAGCGACCCATAATACAAGTACTCCGAGCATGCGCTTGTTATTACTTTTCACTTTTTTCTGTGTGTAGAGAAGGTTGTCAGGTTTTGTTGAATTGTTTATACCTTAGGCTTGTTTTGCCAAAGCCAGTTTGTTTGTCCTTGTCTGTTTATGTGTGTCATTCGATCCATCTATCAGTGTTACCCACCCACCTCGTATTTTTAAGCATTGGGCAAGTTCAGCGACACTTTTTTCTTCACACGTTCATTGGGAGTTAGTGTACACCGATATGCAGTACATCATGTACAATGTACATACATGTAATGTATGAATGCCTCAACCAGACAAATAGGGAAATACTGCATGTGGTCCCTGACTGTTATTTTGGATGTGCTTAATGAAGGAAGAGCTCGTTATCTGCTCCGAGCGGAACAATTAAAAGAGGGCGTGTTTTTTGGTACTCGCCGCATAGGCCTGCCTCATGGCACAAGTATATGCGCGTTTGACATGGAGCACGCTGAGAACGCGTAACTAATTTATTCTGGCATGTATGGTCTTTGCGGGTATACAGAGCGCGTGCAAGAACTCGCTTGTAACCACCTGTCTGTCTTTTGCCGATTGGGGCTGCACTTCAGCTTGGGGCGGATTCTGTGGATGGAGATTGACTACTGAAAACTGAGGGATAAGAAATTGCTCGTCCAATTTCTCCAGAGATTCTAGAATTTTCTTGCCTTCCCATGCCTAGGTTTTGTCAAAGGCTAACATATATTCTTAATGGTTTGCGCTTATGGAAACAATGCTGTGGCTTGGATCCTAGTTGATTCACAGTTGGATTCTTGGAAGATCATTTGAAATTAATAGTTGATAAAACCCTCTTATGTCTGAGGGAAAATGTGTTCTTTTTCTCCAACACCACCCGAAAAGGTGAATCATTACTTCAGCCGTAGTATGTGAGGTATGTTGTGCTGAAGGGCAAGTTATTACTGTGGGAAAGATTTTCCAGCCCAAAATTGTGACGTAGTTCCAAAGCAAGCTTTTGCATATGCATAAACATCAAATTCTTTATCTGAGCGTCCAGTCTACATGTACATTGGTAAGTGTCAGTTGAATTAGAGTTTTGACAGTTTTCAACTGGGCAGTTCAAGCATCCCTGGAAAGGGAAGTGTCTGTGCTTAAGCTGTGTCCGAGACGAGCTTCCAGAGCTATGGCTAGGTCTCTTGTCTACGCGTCTCCACACATTTCCAATGGAGGAAAGATCTAGACCTAGCTCTAGACAACAGATTCGGATGCAGCCTTATTTTTGAGAGATATGCAGCTACATGTACATGTACACCTCCAAATTTGGAGTTCAACAGTGCTGTTGATTTCTTTCAATGACATGTACATTTCTTAATGCACTGCTGGTAACTTAATTAGAATACAGTTGCCGTAAGCACCATTTGCACTAGGCGGGAAAGCCAACGTGCCCGTTCACCACAGCTACATGTACATGTAAATGTACACTCCACGTGCATGTGGGCACTTGTCTGTTACCCCTGCACATACATGTACGACTTCAGCTTAGCAACGGACAGGCCTGATTTAATTTATGGGGACCAGTCACCAGAAAACGTTACTCATTCAGATGAGTAATTTTCCCAGATGGGTGTTTACTCTATAGAGTGAAGGTCCCGGAGGCTGACTTGTCTTCTGAATCAGCAGAGACGTACGACGTGCTGATGTATCTTTTTTCCTATGCACAGTCATCTGTCTCTAGTAGTCATACTCAGATTTCCAAATCTCTGCTGTTGATCTCATAACATGATGCCATGATTGGGACAACTTGTCCAAAAAGTGCACTGAGACAGATTTCTTGGAGCAGCTGCACACAAAAAGTGTTTCACTTCATGAAAATTTTATCATATGTATATTGGTGATCTGAGCTTACATGTACATTCAAATTCTTCCTGTTAAACTTAATTTGTGATGTAAACAATGCCAGTTTTTGTTGTGTGCGACGTATGAATTGGCACCAAAAACCTTCTCCCTGCTCCTGGCCTCTTTGTTTCTTGGTGGCCTCTAGTACTTCATGTGCTTGATGGCAGGTTCATGTCTATCAGTGTTGCATCGCTGTGCACTGCACTCGTAGGCTTGATTGGCTTCAACTCCTCTTGGAAGTGACTCTAATCCCATCTAGGATTGACCAAATTCTGATGGTGACCAGAATTAGAAGCAGCATTACCGCAGCCGTATGACGCTTGCCTTTGGAAGGTATGCGTGTGTAAAATACCTCTTCGATCAACTAGGCGGCACAATTTGATGAAATGGGCAAATGTGCATGAAAGTCGTGCCACTTCAGGAATGTTGTCTCCCCAGATTTGTCTACATGTTCACGTATTAGAAATTAAATCCAAACTTCCAAAGTCAAAAAGCACTTCAGAAAAAAAACCAACAAAACACCAAATTGCTCATGAAAAATATTCAGAGTTTTGAATGGATACTTTTATTCCACTCAAGCCTGTTGTATGTAGATGTACACATGTATGTACATGTATGTATGTACAAATGTGGTATTTATACCTCAAGGACATTTTTCTGACAGACTTAAAATCTTCTGTCCCTCTTACTTGAAGCTAAATATTGTCTGTCCTTTAATGCCCATTCATGGTTAGTGCACGTTCCCAGTCTCTGCCATGCATGCCATCGCCAAGGCAAATATTGGCAGACCAAGTCAACAATACTGTGCTTCTCATCTTCCCTGTGTGCACAGTGGATTAAAAAGTGTTTGGGAACTGCTCAGAGTGCAAACTGTAGTTGAGGAAAATGGACCCACCCTAAATCCCATAGTCCCCCCAGTAGACAGACTAGTTTGGCCTTTATCAGGAAGGAGCTTATTTATTGACTCTGGAGACCTCAGGGTACCAGGCAACCTCACTATAGTTAAGCTACATGTACAGCCAACTGCCAGGCAAATTAAACGTCTATAAGCTTAAGCCCCTTTGAGAGCTAGGCACAGTAGTTGTGTGCAGGTTGCTCTGCAACCTTTCGTCTGACACGCCTGGGCTGGGTGTTGGAAAATTGACCATCACTCAGTGCACACCATGAATTGATCATGACCAGAATTCCAGAGGAGTGATAAAATTCATGATTGCTTGGCGTGTTTAGATTTTTATATGTGCACGTACATGTTCTGGTACATACATGTACATGTACACGCACCGGTACGTGCAGTTGATGCCTTTTGTGTATTTTTTGATCTGTTTTTTTTTTTTTTGTTTCCTTGTTTTTGTCGAACCATTTAAAGTGATACCTGTATAAGGTGTCCTTAGAATCGTTGCCAAAATACCAGAACTGTAAAGTATTTCTATTAGTGGCAAGTATACATGTAACCGTCTTCTGTGTGTAGCTGATGTGTCAGCAAGACAAATGCAGCAACACAAGATTTACTCATAGAACTTCCTCCTCATCTGTTTACCAATGTACCCAGAAAGATCGACTTGGGAATTAGAGACCACAGCCATACAGGCTGTGAGGAGTACGAAGCTTACATACATGTACATGTACATGTATGGAGTGCCTAGCCTCTCTTTTTTTGCCAAAATGCCAGGCTCTTTTTGTGTTCATCAGACCTACCGGTAAATTTGTATGTACCAACTGTAGTACTGGTACATACTTTTCTTTCTTTTTTTTATTCTGTAGATGAGAAAAAGTAATGAGATACCAAGGGTCTGCATGTGATTTAAGTTGTTTTCCCCTTTATGTTACTTGCAGTTTTGATTCTAAAAACAAGATGGTTATGGAATTCCTTTAAAGACAAGTTCTGCATACTGAAAGCAGTTTTTTTTTTACAATAAAAAAAAGTTGCTTTTACAAAACTTGATTATGAAATCTACCGATACACGTATGTGTACATTAGAAGGCGTAGTCTTCAAGATCACAGCCTGGAAATGGAACGCTGAAACACAGTCATGGAAATTTTTGCCAATAAGTTGTCTCCAATTCATCCAAAGTCCTCTTCAGGGTGTCTGCCGTCTCATTCTCGTGACTTTTAGTGCCTGGCTAACAGGTATTCTCATGGCCCCCATAGTAACCAAACAAACCTTTCACAAAAGTGGGTACTCGGGTAGTGGGTGCAAAACAGGTCCTTGATTCCTCCCCCCCCCCCCCCCCCCCCGAAAAACAGTTAGACCCCTTTTTGTTCCGAGGAAAATGGTAAACCTTTAATCTGAAATGGAGATGAGGGAAGTTGGATGCCCACATTGTACTGGTATTGTTAGGGTTTCTTTGTCAGATCACTGGATCCTCCCCGAGGAACTGGTGGGATGTTTTGTGCAGTGCTCCCACCCTGCTGAGCTGTATAGATTCTTGTGGCATCTGTTTTGCTCTGTAATAGGTAAAGAACATTCCTGTTATTTGTCAGGCTGAATACTGAATTGTTGTGGGCAGTTATTTTGTTGACTGCTTTAGATTTTGAACCGAAGCATGTTTTTTCAGCGTACACGTATCTGAGTGGGTTTGGATGAAAGGCCAACAGGTACATTAAGATCTTTTCACAATTGTTGTCAGTGTCATTCTCAACTTATTAGTAACAGAATCAAACCTTGGTTTTAAGTTTGCCAATTCATACTTGTTATCCCCTGAAGCACCCCTGGGGCAGGGGTTATTTTTAGCAAACTGCAGTGGGGTATGACCTTTTGGGAAAACTGTTAGTAAAAAATACAAAAATAATAAATTTTGGATAAAAGTTGAATTTGTTGTGTCGGTACATGTATGTATGTACTGGTTTGTTTCAACTAAGCCTTACATGTTATCTGTAAAGTCATCTGCTTTGTGTATACCCTCAAATTAACACATATTGTCTTTCAGCAAAGCACTTGACATCACTGGTCCCTAAGGATTTGTTCATGGATTGCACTGGAAAAGCCGCTACCGCTACCTGTATCATCACATGGTTCAATTAGGAACGAGAGTGAACCAGTGTTCTACGGATTATCTGAACCAGAAATAGTGGCATTATGGTCAAGGGGACTTGAATGATAGTGATTGATGAATCCTGTAATGCTTGCTGAAGCATCCTCGTGGATCGAGTCAGGTTGGAGCATCTGCATGTACATGCACTCATCTGTATCTGTTCCCAGTCCAGGGAAGAATTTTCTCGACTGTTATAACAAGAGCCTGGAATTGGACAAGCGAAAATAAATGGTCCTACAAATCAGCGCCGGAAAAATACCAGTAGCACAAACGAAAGTTGAAGGCAGCGTAAAGGTGTTGTATCGTAATTTTTCCAGAAAAAAGGGAGCATTGTGTCAAGCTTGCCAGGTTGCCCCATCATCCCGTAAAATTAGAATGGTAGGCATTGGGTACATTGTCTAGAAGGGATTTGGGACAAAAGAAGTGAATCAAGATGCACGCGATTCAGTAGTAATATTAGATTTATACATGCATATGAATATTAACCCTAACCCTCCTCAATCCCTCACCTGTTGGAGGATTGAGGAGGGTTAGGGTTAAAGATGTGGATGTGAAGGTTTTTGCAAGTTCTCATCTACATGTACAGGTACATGTACATGACATTCAAGGAAGAAAGTTGTATGCCAGAGTAACCTCTGTGTTCTGTCAAAGAGTATACATGTGCATACTTGTATATGCATACATTTTTGTACCCTCTTCGGTGCATGTACATGTATGGAATAATGGAGCTTTTGTTGGGTCAATGACTTAGATGTTAAGAAAGTGTTGAAATTCTGTAAAAGTCACCAGCTGCAGGAGAATATTTCATATATGACAACTGGAACCACATGAGGTTCTACATCAGAGATGGCCGACGTTTAATCTACACGTAATTCCCAAATAGACAACCCATGTGTGGTTGGAATTAGCACTTGCGACCCAATGAATCACAAGACGCCTAAGCCACTCAGGCATGCCCAGTTGTCTCTAGACCTTGCAGTGGCATTTGCATTCGCATGCCCAAGTCATTGGATACTCCCAGCCGACACAAAATGTGGTCGTCATTAAATTAAAACCGCACAGGCATCATCGCCTAGTTTAAAGTGAGTTGATCGTGGGTTATGCCCGGTGCACACTTTACCACATGCACATAGCGGTAGTTTTTATGTTTCTTCTTCCAAGCTTCAAGTGTAGCTGAAGTACTTATTTGTAGTACCCGACAAGTACATGTAAGTGCAGAGATGAGAGTTGATATGGTTGGTTTAGTCTTGTTCAACTACTGGTAGTCAAATGCTGTCTGGGCCACACTGACAATAGACATTGGCCGATAATTGGTGTTAGATACATGCGTTAAGTTTTTGTGCTGGCAAGTTTTTGAGGGCCTGCTGATCAGATATCAGAAGAAACAAATACAATTATCAGGGAATGGTGGATTTTTGTTTTCAAAGGGTAGATGGGGTACATGTGACATTTCTAGATCTGTCACCCCATCCAAGCTGAATATAATCTCATTGTGAGCATACACAGCAATTAAGGATCAAATAAATTCCAATCAATCTGCACCTGACATCCATTAGGCATTTTGTAGGATTTTGCAAGATTGAGGAAGCAATTTTACAAGAGCCCAACTGTATAAAGAATTTGATGTCCTTTGAAAGTCGAAAAACAAATTTTTTTATTCACTGAGGAAGTAAGGTTTCTCGCACAAAATTCAAAGCCAATGATTGAACTCCAAATACATTATCAAATGAAATGGTTCGGGGAAATTTTAGGTTCAGCACTTATTTCATAAATTCCTTTGCTTTTGCTTTTTTATTATATTAAAAAATAGACATGCATACTGGTACATGTACAAATGAAAATATATCAATCTGTTTTCCTCACCCATCCTCTCCAAAACTGTGTCACCTCTGTCGAGGGAGAGGAGGACTAGTTTGACGAATTTTGATAAATTGTGACACCTCTCACAGATCTGCTAAGTACATGTATCCAGAGTGCATTAGAATTTCTTGGTCTCCAGCACCTCGGCAGCGCATGTTGAAAACACGGATATTGTCTGTAATGCGTGCCAACATTCCCAGGTATCCTGGTGGCGTGCACTTTACGAACTGGTCCACCAGTACATTGCTTCAGCTTGTCAATTGTTGTCTCTGTATGCCAGTTTTACCTTTGAAATCTTTATTATTATGAGCGTGGTTGTGTGGTATGCACACACAAATGTCCCATGGCAAAGTATGTACATGTACAGGTACTTCTCTGTGTGATACTTCCTTTGTTAAAAAGAACGCGTGCATTTGGACATGTACCTGTTTCACCACATGTACATGTATGTTAAAAATGGCTTGCACACGGGCCTGAAAACTTGACAAAACTATTCTTTGGAGTACATCTCAAACATAAGAATTTGTATCTAGTACACGTACATGTAGGCGTATAGCCTATACAGGTCTCTCTCAACTGGAGATTCTCTGTAGGTGTTGGAGTTGAAGAAAACTCAAGGACATTATGCATGACATGAATACATGTGCAGCTGCCTAGAACAGGCTGTGTGCATAATATGTGCATGAGTACATGGACAAACTGTATAATGTTCATCACAGAATAAGGGACCTGACAGATTGACAGCAAAGCTTTAATGAAATTCGGAGGCTCTCCTGACATTAGCATTGCCTCGCAGTTAGTGTCTCAGTTTCCTAGTGCTCAGAGTCCAAGAATCTCCATAATGGCAAACTGCCTCAGACCCTTTGAAGCCTTTCTACTCGGTTCGTATTTTTTCCCCCCAACATTGATTGGGAATGTCTGGACGGGATACATGTATTTCTGTTACATGCACTTTCTCTCAACTTCGGTAGCAAAACATGGAAAGGAATTGGACAGTATTAGTTTCACTGTTTAAGCATAAATGATAGTATTACACGGTGTAAACTAACCCACTTCCTGCCAGTTCAAAAGAGACTTGACATAATCTGATGTGTGTTTTAATTTCCTCATTCCTTGTTTGTAATCCAATAAGCGGAAGGAGGGGAATGGTTCCCTGCACATGTAGTCGCAGTGTTGACAACTGTTGACGAGTGTCTGCACAAGGCGTACATCAGTTACCGTAGGATATTATTTGTACTCTCATTTCTGCCTGCTGTCTTTTAAAGAGGCCATTTTTCAGTTCTCAGGTTTCTTCTAGACTGTTGCTTGGGAACGTACAGCTATCTAGGTTCGCGCATGTATTTGTTACTCGAGTATGTTAGTTTTTTTGTGTTTTCCATTATAAACACAATCCACTTTTTCTTAAAATACACCTGCACCTTTCACTTACTTTAGAAACATCTTATGTACTGGTACAAGACTACCTGTGTTAAGTAAACGAAAACAACACAGTCATCCATGTACAGGAAGAGGCATGATGTACCTGCACCTTTCGCTTACAAGAAACATCTAATGTACTGCGATGGTACCGTACAAGACTACAGGTGTTAAGTAAAGTACAGGAAAGAGACATGATGTACATGTAGATGGATCATTTTATGACATGTTACCGGTACATTTACATCAAAAGAGAGGAGGGAGATCGAAGCAGACTGGGCCGACATGGTTCAACCCTAACCCAATTAGCCATTCGTGAGTTACATGTAAATTTGAATAAAATCTGGTACTCTGAGTTCTTTGATTGCACACAAACGTAACAATTTTAATTCCCCAGACTAAAGACGCTGTTGCTATACCTCGTGATTCGGGGCAAGCTTTTGCATACCAACTGCCATCTCTGGAATGGACTGGTTCCTTTGTGCCCTTCTTATCCATTGGGAATAGTGTATTGTTACAAGGCGTCTCTTATGTAACTAAGCAAAAACTTGCCTGGAATCACAAGGTATAGCAACAGTGTTTTTTGTATGGAGAATTCATATTGTTATGTTTGTGTGCAATCAAATAACTCAAATGTATCAGATTTTATTCAAAGGTCACTCGCAAAAGGCTTATTGCACTTTGACTTTGTTGTATTACATTTATCCCTCTGTTCAGGGCAGAGGAGCTTGGGAGTTTTCGAGATGGGGGCATTTATGACCATGTGTGAGGCCTTGTCTGTCAGCTGGCATGATTGTTATTTGTTGACGAGATAATCCTTTGACGGGGTGGGCAAATTAACTCTTGGGAGGGGGAGCCAAAGATCCGAAGATGATTGACACAAAAATCATCAAAGGGCAGTTGAAATAACATAGTGTCTGGTTCACCTGAGAAAACTTGTACCAACATGCAACATGAACAAGGCATTTCTAACTCATTAAAAGGGGTTGCAACCAAGTGCTTATTGTAACTATGTGTATATCATACACAGTATCATACACCTGTTCTATATGTTCATTTTAATGTACATTTTACACCTGAGTTGTCACAGAGCCAATCGACAGTGGAATATACACCTATCGTAAATGTGCACACTCTGTTGTCTTTGTGTGCTGTTGCTGTTCTCATATATTTATGTATTTCAAAGGCAACAGGTACGGTACATGTACATGAACATTTAAGTACAGATTTTGGTTTAAAACGTTGTCTTTCACGCCAAAGTTTACATTTTTTGCCATCAGTGTTTCAAGGATTTGTGTAAACATTTTTTCTCCACCCTTAATCCTATAATCCAAACAATTTGTTTCAAAGCCAGCTCAAACATCCCTCACTTATTTTGATCCTGAATCCTGTCTTATGAGACTGCATCAGCGACACGTTTTGAAGTTCACTGAGTTTCCATAATGCTCCTTCAATTTGCACGTGTCTTACTGCAAACCAAATGCTTAGCAGGTGTACAAATTGAATTTACCTCAAAGAAATAATAAACTCAGCCTTCTCCTTTGTGACAACCCGCTGCTCTGTACATGTACGTCCGTAGTGACTGGTGTGCATACAGATAATTGCTTTTGCATTAATTGACAAAGGTCTGCTATCTTTGATTCATTCACATGTCAGAATTTGGATGAGGTACTGTAGTACATCTTCTGGTACCGGTAGGCAATGTGTGTTATGCGTGGAGTCCTTGGACTTGATCCCTAAAGTGGACAGAGGCGGAATAAAAACATTGATAGAAAAGTTTATTGTGCATACAAAAGATGGGATAAGAAAAAAAATGAAGGGGGTGGGGAAGGGTAACTTGTCCATGGACTGGTTACTCTGTAGTCACTTGTGTTTGAATACACACCAAAGGTGAAGCATTGTACCCAGCTGTACTAGGTCACATAACTTGGCTGCCTCCTTATCCACAGAGGGCTCTTGTAGTTGTACTTCCACTAGCTTGATCTTGCTTTTGCTTGGGTGAATATTGTCTGTACCAGACACTTCTATCAACATTACTGGAACCATCATAAAGCTTTTTGGCATGCAGATTTGCCGTGAGAGCAAAGACTTTTCTTTGCTGTGGACTGGCCCAGGTAGAGTTTGCTCTTCAGGTAATCTTATTAGATCGCTGGAGTCTATGAAACATAAGCCCTAGTTTTTTGAGTCTTCATGAAATCAGGAGATGTCACTAAAGCAAAATTAGACAAGCAGCGAAGACGACAAGCTGAGTATTTTCTTGATTACATGGTAAAGATATAGGGGGAAAGTGCATTGAGGTTAGTGTACTTTCATACATATACATGTAGTTATGTAAAATACAAATTACAGTTTGGTTTATGTAAGCATAATACCTGTCTTCGTGAGTACTATGCATCAGTTTAAATTTGCCAATGTCTTAAATAAACAAATGACCTTTATGTTCTTATGTTCAAGCTTCTAGAAACTAGCCAGGAATGTGTGCATGTACAACTGTATGTTAGTGTGTTTACTTTGGATGCAATTCAAATACCTCGGTAATGTAAAAGTTTGGATAACTCTCCCAGCTATTTTCCCTCAGTTACGTTTATTGGATGATTGTAATCGGCACTCACCAGTAAGAATTACTGGAAGGTATTTTTGGACATATCTGGTGTTAAAAGCATGCGCACAAATTAAGGTTAACTGTGCGTGAGCAAACTCTCTGGGCTGCAGGCTCCCAGTTTGTTGTGGATGAAACAGCCTCTGACGGCGGCAGTCCATTAAATGTCGGGGGGGTCTTATTACCCCCCTGGTGGTCTCGTATGACTGGCTACCTTGTACCCGATCAAGAGGACAGTACCCAGTGTGGGGGCTGCTCTGTTGAAATGCGATCTCAACTCTACCCCCTTAAGATATAGATTGTTCGTGGCTGCAGATTACATTGTGCATCTTACACACACATACAGCTGTAGCATACACACATGTTGAGCGGACTGTCAAGAGAACAATATGAAAATCAAACGAGAGTTGCTGGTTATGTTACATGTATTATCACTCCGTGCACATCGCAGTTTGCAGCAGAATATGAAATTGAAAGCTCAACTACATGTAATTCAATGTTTGGAAAGATGCAATGTGCGTTAGTTTCATATGTTGGATTGGCATCAATTACTTTTCACTGTAGGGTATTCACTCTTCGAATATTCGACCTTCAATTTGAGTGACACCGACCAGCAGATTGTTGATGAACAGACAATACTATATACAAAATCAGTTGCAATAACGCACACAATTGTACATTATAATCAGTACGATAGCTTCTCATTCTCGGAGTACGAGTATCTCCAGCCGTGATTTAGCAAGTTTTAGCAGATGGACAATACTTCCTGCCCTGTTTAAAATTTCTGTTCCTTTTAAATTTTTAATTACTTTTGAATCATCGTAAGATACATTATTTTGTCACTTTTCATGTAAATCTGCTTGAAACAAGCCTCCATAGTGCGATTTTTCTCGTTTAAAACAAAAGAAATTCTCCCTTCTTTTTCATGAGTTTTGCATTTGAATATTCCAATTTGGAAAATAAGGTTTGAATATTTGATAAACGATTGAATATTAGGATATTTAGCACAGCCCTAATTCCCTGCGTTCAACATGAAGTTGTTTGCTTTTTTGTACCCCAGTGCTGTGAATCTTAAGACATACTAGGAGTTGGAAGAAAAATGACTGAAAATGTGCACGTTTCAAGGAACAAATTCCCTGGCCTCCTTGCCTTTCAACTCTTCTCCCAGTTCGTACCCCCTCCCCCAATCCCCATGCATGGCCCAATGCCTTTACCCTCCTCCAAAGGATCATCTGAGATCATTGGCACTGACACACTGGTTTTCATTGACTGCGGTATCAAACTCCTAAAGAATGCTGGGTCACATTTTGTGAATGGCGGCGTGACGTCAAAGCATCTCTCAGGGCTGAGCAGAAGGCAGTACCCCCCCCAAAGATCTGCACGGCTGGTCTCAAATACTCTTCCCCAGACCCAGAAGGCAAGATCAAAGATGAGCACTGATAAATGACTTTATAATTGAGGCATGATCCGAAAATGATACCCTAATATGTAGCAATTCTACCCCAGCTCTGCCTTGGGCAGGATCACTGGATTCCTTGCCCTGTTGTCTTGACAAGGATCAAGTTGTCCTTTCAACAGCAGTTGTCTACAGTTTCAAGTTCTGTACAATCCTCAGGCACACCGTGTGGGAGTGCAGGATCGTTTCCTGCTCACGAGTTGTTTATCTTGATTCACCATATCTTTCCCCCCCCCCAATCCCAGTTATTTGTTGATTTTATTTATTTCAACATGTTTACAGGAGGCCTGTTTATTTATCTGGATCTCGATCAGTGATCCCAGAGCTCATTTGCGCTATCCATTACGTAGGTTTTGGAGTCAGAGTGGGGGGGGGGAGTTGACTTTTCAAGTGTTGGGATTTTGAGAAAACCAACAAACCTTTTTCCCATTGGGAGTATGTGCCTGGTTCATGTACTTCACACATACACATGTATTGAAAATGGGCTGAATTTGTGACGTCAAGGACAAATATTGATGATGCCAATTCTCCGAATACATTTCAAATTCCTTGAATTTTTCTCACTGCAAATATTTCAGGATGTATCAGATTTGCTAAACATTTATGTTCGTGGGAACTGTAACTGTGAATCAAGCTCCTGGTATTCATTTGTTTGCAGAGTAACTCCCTCAAAATATGCTGTGTGTATTTATCTGTCTCGGATTTAATGCACTGTGCTTACTTCACGCAAGTACAACTTGTATTAAAGTGTCAACCGATCTGTTTCTTGAAAGAGATCAGTTAGACACCGGCACATCAGCCTGTGTGTACAGCCAAACTTATTTTCGAAGTGAGCTAATCAGTAGTGTGATTGGTGTTTACGATCAGCAGGCAATTCTCTGCTCACCGTAAACCGAGCCCTAGAAATGGGGGGTCTTAACGTCCTTTGGAGTTTAGACTTTTGTGTTTTGTTCTTCAAAAGTGTTCTTCAGTTGGATTTGGAACCCTGCTGAGTAGTAACGGAGCCATCTCAAAACCTGAAAACACGAGGTGAAAACATGCACACCTGCACAAAAGTATGCAAAATATATTTTGTAACTTTAAGTAAATCACATCAGACTGAGTGGGTGATAATTTATCAGTAAGGAGCCATATGTACATTGTACAATGTACTAGTGGAGTACTGTGGGTTGAACCACAGAACGAGGACCCAGGTACTGCCATTGTGTGTAACACCAATGTTTGAGCTGATCACAGGAACAACCCCCGGTCGGTCGTCTAGAGTTCATAGCCCCACAAACCCCAGTGAAGGGGAAAAGGAGGCAAATTGGCTTCCCTAGGCCTCCCTATTTGTTCAGGATACTGTTGTCATTGTGTCAAGCTGGTACATGTAAAAGTGGTTTTAGAGTGATTTCTGGATCACATTTTGACATCAATCTTTGGTGAAGTGTGGAATGTTGGTGAAATGGGTCTCAGTGCCAACACTCATTCCTCCTTTCAAACCTCTTGCCTGTAACTGTTACCATAACCACCTACAACCTCTCACAACCTACGGTCAAGTTCGGGTGGTTTGTTCTTGAACAGCTTAATTTGTCGTTTTTGGGTTGGCTGCTCAAATGTTGGGAACGTACAATTGGTCATCGCTGGTAGTTAGTGACAAGCAACATGGCGGCGTCCATATCGTAGTAAACTATTCGAGAGTTAATGCTTGGACAACTGGGCTGAATTCTTTTCTATTCAAACAGGAACATTCACTTCTGTGATGTGAAAAATAATTAATGTTAATTTTGTAAAACTTTCTATCGTCTCCAACTTTGTAAACCATCTCTCTATTTTTTGCAGCTGTTCAAAAATCAAAATCTCACGAGTTTTTCCGTGTGCTCCTATAAAACCCTGAGGAGGAGGTGGTGTGTGATCCTGTTCCGAGAACAGTGTTCTTGAGTCGTGTTCCCGCCGTTTGAGCGCGAGAACAAGAAACCCGTGTCAAGAACACGTCGCCCGAACTCGACCTACATGTACAACCCCCAACCCATCTCAGATGTCTGCAAGAACTCCTTTTCTGTCACATACATGTACTGACAACCTCTTCCTCACCCTTTTCCAAATTAACCCTCACCAATGCTCGGCCTCGGCCTGAGAGTTCCTGTGCGTCATTCAGTCCTCTCATTTCTTAATCCTCTTACATTGTAAATTCCTCCAGTAAACTCGATGCCAAGTGGCCCAAGTTGGAATCATTCATGGCGGCCAATTCATTTTGTATTCCTCGTGTGTAGAGTCAATTAGTAATCATGGCAAACTGAAGTGCTTCCCTAATAATTAAGACAACTGTGCTGTGGGCACAAAGTTTGCAATCAATTGTACCATCTGTCATTTTGTAATTTGTTCAACATCACAGAGTTCAGAAACAGAGGACAACTGCGTTGATGTAATTAGGCTGTAACCGCAGGTACATGTACATGTACAGGTGTATCAGCCTTGGTTCAAGAACAAAACAAGGCATTTGTTTCCATCGAAGAAAGATGAATGATCCGAAATTGACATAAAGCCAGAGGAAAACTTTGTTGGCTTTGTTTTTGTAACATGGAAATTTTGAGTTCTGTGAATTGTTAAATGATCATTCATTTCATCCTTTCATGTCCATGTACATGTAATGAGATTGTTATAAAATGATGCGCATGTGTGTATTTTTCCCCTCTTTGTAGGAGCCGCCAGCTCCTGTTTGTCATTTGGTAGTGGATGTGGAAAGACTGCCTTAATTAATCCTTGAAAAGTTATGTCCCTCCATTAATTATCAATTAAAATCTGATTTAATGAGCAAGTTGTAAAGGGCAAAGTCAGCTTACATGTGAACATATGTATGGAGAGCTTTCCAGGATAACTTATTGCCTGGGTACGTTTGTGTTCATGAATGTATGCATAAATAGCGTTTTAAACTTAAGGTTGCCATCGCAGTCATGGATATTTTTTGGGGGTGTTCAAGCATTGTCTTATCGCTGTCAGATGATCTCTGTTGTCACCAGGTAATCTGTTGTTGAGATGAGCATGCAGCAAGCTGATATGAGTCAATAAACGGAGCGGAGCTGAGTCACTGATTACGTTGAAGTTTTTGAAATTGAGCACAGTCTGTTCACCTCTCTCATCCCGTGGGAAGGATTAAAGGCTCTCCCTTCACATCTGAACTGCAACTTCACTCCTTCAAATCCCTGTTACCATAGAAACCTCTATGCCCGTTGGCATGTGTCCCTTCATCTAGTACGTGACCCATGTCCCACTTAAAATTACATTGTAATTGTTACAATCTACTGAAGTTGAAGGTCTGCACGTTTGTACCTTTTAAAACTGTAAAAAGAATTTGTGGCATGGGCTTGCCTGTTACTTCAAAGAGGATGTTTTTGTAAGACTGTTTTAGGTGCAACCCTAGTCGGTGGCTGATTTAGTAGGAATTTCCCTGGAGATTGAAAGAGATAGTGCTCCATAGAAATGCTGTCTGAAGTCCATATCAAGCACTTGCGTGGCTGTTTACCTTGACTTCTGAAGGAGAAAGCTGTATAAAGTTGCCAGCTTGAGATGAGGACCGGAAAGAATTTCTTGAGGGCACGGTCCATTGCCAGGTTCTTGAGATCCTTTAAGGGATGGGATTTAGACCCAGGTCAAGTTTCTAATGGACCCTGCATATGACCTGAACTTCTGCACTGTACATCCCATGAGGGCTGTAGATACATAGGAGGGTACTGCCTAAAAACTTGAAAGTGCACTCACATTTTTTTTCTTGTTTAGGTGTCCTTAAAATAAGAATGAATTTGAATGAAATTGACAAAATACAGAAAAAAGAATCCAAGTCAGTCGATCATTGCTAATCCATTTTACATGAATACATCATAATTTATACATCAGATACTAGTGTTTTTTTTCCCTCTGTTACAAAATGGGCAAGTGATGTCCAAGATTGGAAGCTCGTTTGAAATTCATCTACTACCCAATATTCACCTGGAGGGCATTTTATATTTGTGTCAAAAAAGAGGGAAAAATCTAGCCGAACATTAACGCTTCGACAAACTAGCCAGTAAATAAACTTCTTCCTTCATTTAGTCATATATTGTACATGCTGAATGCACAGCATCCCCTCTTCATGTATCTGCTCTTAGTGTAACATGTACAAGAAGCATGCAGCATCTCGATGGGCCACTGCCAAACATTGTGAAGTGTTTGCTTGGACCATCAAAGTGCATCACAAGCCTTTAGTACTGGCCTGGAGTTCTCAAAGTAGAGGGGCAGGGGTGTGTTGGGACAAACATTGAGACAAAAGGATGCTCCCTCGGCCTGGGCAGTTGAGAGCTGTGCAAATAGCTAACTGGACAACAGATGGTCCCTAAACAAAAGGAGACGATAAAGATACTCTGGAAATGAAAGAACTTGGTTTGACAGAAACGTGTGAAGGTTTCAAGGCCACCATAAAAGGTTCTCTTATTTATCTAATTGAAGTTACAATGCATGTCTCATGTAACAACTGAGAAATATGAACAAGAAGAATTGGAAGTTGGCTAATTGGGAGATGCAGTTGTATGAAATAAAAGAATGTAGCGTTTATGTTGCTCTTGCATGTTTTTGCTGGGTCTTGCTAGTCTAATACAGTGTTTGTGGTGAAAATCTCGCCACTTCTGCGGCTAGTATTAGGGGTGCATTATGCTCATCAGTAAAATAGTAATGATTCTTGTGCTGATATTGTTCTGTGGCATACATGAGTTCTTTTATTCAAATGTAATGTCTAAAATGGGTGGGTTCTCTAGTGTCGCTATCAATTTGGATGTGACTTTGATACAATACAACGAAAAGTTTTTCATTGAAAATTCACAATTTGGTCCAAATTCCTTTTAAGTAAATTTTCCGTTATATTTATGATATAACCCCCCGTTGTACTTTAGAGGAACAACAATATCAACCAAACTATTTATTTTTCCTGATGTTAGTGGCTTTTTAAAACGTAATTACACTTCCCTGGAAGTTTAATGTATTTTTTGTACACACATACCGGTTTATTGTTAACTATACAAATTTCGTGCAGTTCATCGCATATAATGTTTTAGATACGTGTATGCTGCCCGGCAAAGATTATTATTCACTGCCTGTCATACATATGATTGTCTGAAATGTTTACTGAATGGTTAAAAGTTCATACAGTGTAAGGTTTGGTGAATATCTTCCAAATTATTCAGAGATCGTTTACAGTGGTTTTCTGGGGGTGAAATGGAATGAACTACGACAGTGTTGCAGCTTCAACAATGGTGTCTGTTGAAACTCAATAGACCGATTGTGCCCACTAAATCATGTGACCTATAGTGGGCATCAACCCCATAGGTTACGTGACTTACCAGGCGCAATCGGTCTATTATAATGCATGTGGAGAAAATGCTTTGGTTTGAAGCCATAAGTCTATTGCATCGTGCCTGTCAATGTGAGGTGCAACCTCAGTTTAATAAATCTGTAAACATGTTTATATGATGTCATGGTACGACCTGTATGTATGGGGCAGCTTGTTGATGTGGAGATGTCCTTGGATTCTCACAATTCCTAAAAGTGCTCTCTTCCAAGAATTTCCAATATACGGTCCCTCTTGACTCAACAATCTTACAAAACCTTGCTATCCAATTCTATTTTTCTTTTATGAATTATGGCATGACAAGGATTTTCTGCCTCTGAGGAGCATAAATTGTTGAAAGTTTTAAACATTGCTTTGCGGGACAATATTTTCAAAATCTTTGCCAATTCCTTGGAAATCATCCAGTTTGAAGGAGACCAGTAGCAGGCTGTGCTGTAGTTGAGTACTTTTGAGCACCAAGGTCCTCTGCCAAATATTGAACTGGGTACAAGAAGGACTAGAGCTGGAGTACCAGTACATAAGTATTTGAAGGGTACCGTAAATGCACCAAGGTACATGTAATATTACAAACTACATGTAAATGGAAGACTTCAGACACTCCGAGTTTTGTAAAATTTATGTTTTAGGGAGAAAAGTACTTGGCTGTTAACTTGGTGCTCGAAAAGTACTCTCAACAGGTGTCGATCGTATATGTACTTTATTTTCCCAGTCCATGAAGCCCCCCCCAACACAAAAATGGCTGCTTTTACATGGACCTTGTACCTTCCTCTGCTCATAAAATCCCCGCAGAAATTATCTGATGGATTTTGAAGGATCGGGGGGTGATTTTAGGATGTAGATCATTCAGTTTACTGCTGTACAATAAATGAAGAGTTCGGATGCAGAAATGGATAGTGAGTTTTATTGTTTTTTTTTTTTTAGAAAATGCCTGTTACTTTGTGCACAAAAGCTTTGAAAAGTTTTAATGTAAGAAGTCAAATTGTTGAGAAAAATAGGCAGACTATTTTATGTTTATGTAAAATTGAGCTGTCAACGGCTTTTTCTGGCTAACTTCTTCAAATAGTGCACGTGCATGTAGCCAGTGTGCAGGCGTGCCATATATAGTGTGGACCTCTGCACAAAAGAAGTTCACATAATGTAGGGTGCAGTGGCATAGTGTGTGTGTATGAGTTTGTTTCTGCATTCAACTGGGGACCCTGAACAATAGAGGACAATAAGGTCCCCGATTGACAGAGGGTCCCAGATTGACAACTATGTACAAAACATATGGGTGGTCTTCTAAAAAAGTTAAAGTACAAACAAAAGAGGAACAATAGGGGGTCCCCAGTTGCAGGCAAATACACACTTCAGGGTGTGTGTATACATTGGTGGTTCCAGAAATTAGGGAGCCATTTTTTTTCTTGTCCCTGTCACATCTGACATATGATTTTGTAAGTTCAGAACACATTTTCCAACTTCCAGAAGTGATACATGCAAGTCACCTGCCAAACAAAAAGTAATAGTTTGAAATCAATTCCGGTGATATTTCCATATCAAACGGCAAATGCCAGATGTAACAGGGACACGAAAATGTCACACTTTTATACCCCTAATTTCTGGAATTACATGTACCTACATGTATATGTAATACATATACACCTGCACTTGGACTTCAGTTTTACAGGTGGTTTTTGTTGGTAGATATGTATATGTGCACTGTGATTGTTTTTATTTTGGCAATGAGAATGCGGTATCTTAATAATATTTTCCACATGGACTTGTGGAATACTGGCATAAATCTTCATTTTAGAGAAAAAAGAGTGTGACTGGTTTACAGTCTGTTGGTTTTTTTTTTTGTTCAATTCTTATTCCATCCCATCCCCCCATTCTCACTGGTGCCCACACCCACTCTTCTCCCATTGCTCTCCATTCCTGCTTGCTGATTTTTAGTGACAGAGGAATCTTGGAGGCATACCGGTACAATTCAAGTTTGAATATATACCAATTTGTTTGTTTCTTTGTCCCCATTTCTTGTTCAGGTTCAGGACAAGTTCAGACGCTGGTTGTTGTCATACCAGAGGAGACAGACATTCTGGATGGCACCGGCACTCTCTCTTGGGATAGCCTGTCCTTTTGCCTGCCAGAGTTCGGGGCTTTGGAGACGGCACTACCCTACATGGCTTGTCATTCTGCCCCGGGGGACATCCGAAAGACTTGTAAAATATGCCACGGTGGTGGACCGAGAGTGATCACTCCACCTGACTTTTCTCGTAAATTTTGATAAGTCTGAGGAGTTAAAGCATTTCATTGCAACAGAGGGAATCCATGAGAATCTAGCTTTCACATCTTAACCCAGGTGTGGCCATGTGTATCGCTTTTGATTATTGCCTTAATGTGGACAGATGTGAGGCAAGGTGGACATTTGTTTGGAGCTTAAATCATGTTTGTAAAGATGCCCCTTCATTGTTACCGTTCCTGTTTTAGAATTGCAATGTTTACTGTTAAGTCATGAGATCCCCATGTAGTGCTACCCATAAATGGGTGGTGTGTACATGTAAGTTCCCGAAGTGCTGTGCCAAGTTGCTAAGCACCTGTGCCAAGCGTGAATTTGCAAAGCCCTGATAGCCAGCTAAAATGTGATTTGATACATGGATGAGACGTGACTTTTTCAGTCAGTCGATTTTCACAAAAGCCTTTATATTCACTGAACAATATTCACCTTTATGTATTGCTGCAATGTTGTTATGTACCGCAGCAACATTGTCCGATTTGGCCTGGGTTTGGCACTGTACCAGGGAATGGGTAATGCCAGAAGGTTCCACCTGCTGATACCAGACACACCAGTGATTTTGCATAAACAGCAGCTGTGCAAAGTAGAAAACCCGCCTCTCCCAAAGACTGAAGAGCCTCATAAATGTTGGACTCTTGTGTGGACAAATACGCGTCCGTGTACTTGCCGAGCAAATTTTCCTGCATGTGTGTAAATTATTGACATCAACTCCAAAGAGATATTTAAGCAAGTTCTCATGTCATTAGTAGAAGTATGGATTAATAATTCTGATAATAATTAGAACCTATAAAAAAAAATGAAACTAATCTCAGTGCTAGTAATGATCTCAGTAGGTATATTTTTGAGTTTTTCTGAATAATGGACAAGTTACATATATACCAGGATTTGAGTCTCCCTCAGCTGTCTGATTTCAGGCTTTTTTCCCCATTACTGGCACCATGTATTGGTTTGAACTTTTCTATTTTACCTGAACTTTCTAGGAAAAATGTCAGCACCTATGTTCATGACATAATTGATGTGTAATCCTAGGCATGGGAAAGGGAAATTGGAGGACACAGGTAATTTTTTTTATTATGTACAGCACATGTTAAAAAAAAAAGGTCATTTGGGCACATGAGAGATGTCAAGTTTGAACAAAATTGGCCTTTCTAGAGAAACGCTGTCAATAGTGTGGTAATTCTTGTTAATTATCAATTCAAAGTTAAGGTTTAAAATGGAATGGATTGCCAACAGTGCTTCTGACTGCATCCTGAGAATGAACATCTGGGCAGTGATATTGTGTTCTGGCATCAAATGCAGGAGTTGCTGGTCATTGCTGTGTGTTGCTTGATAACGATATCGGCCGCCGACAGTAATCCCTTTAATGGGAAGTATTTGGCCATTTGAACTCATGCGTACGTAACCCACCCAGCTTTTTTTAATCTCGCTAAAACCGTCACAACTCCCTCTGTTGTCTGCTTTCCAATTACCACAATTTCTAAATTGGTGCTCCAAAATACTTTCCCCTTACCTAAATTACCAGTAATGTGGAGACATGTCTACAGAGTAAATTGTTGCATATGGGTAATTCCAGAAATTAGGGGTCCAAAAGTGTGACATTTTTGTGTCCCTGTTAAATCCGACTTTGGTTATTTGACATGGAAATATCACTTAAATTGGTTTCAAACTATTACGATTTGTTTGGCAGGTAATTTGCATTAATTCGTCACTCTTGGAAATGAGAAAATTTGTTCTGAACTTCCAAAATCAAATATCAGATGTGACAGGGACACTGAAAATAAATGGACCCCTAATTTCTGGAATTACCCTTATATGCGATTCCATTCAGGAAAGGAGCACATAAAGGAAGTGAGCACAACTGGGTGCGCGTGTGTGTGGAAATCACTTTTTGTTCATTTGTTTATTTGCTTCTTAATTCTGAATTCTAGATACATGCACCCGTCATTTGCCTCCGTGGATGTATTTTCTGTTTGAGAGGAGGCTAGCAACTTCAAACATCAAATGGCAAGAACAAATGTAGTTAATGAAATTGTGTCTCGTTGAAGGTTTAAATTCGTGATCAGAATTTGTATTACCTTAGTTTGCATTGCAAATATCCAAGAAATAAAAGGGGGAGGGCCTACTTCAGAAGTAATGCACATGGTTTGCGTACATGTACATATATTTAATGATTGATGAACTATGTACACATTAGAGTTCTTGTCAACACCTTTTCTGTACCCAGCTGTTTGACTGGTGATACCTGCAAGAAAAGCAGATAATGCAAGGCTGTCTATTCAGGCACGAATCCATTCCATTAAAAGCAATGCATGAATGGAGTGAAGAATGGAACACCCAATGATTGGTCAGTAAAAGTCTACACAGATCCTGTATTCCCTGTTATTCATTAAAGCACTTCGTGTAATGTGCCTTGATTCAATATTCCAAACAATACCACAATTTCTGTAACAAAACAGCAGCACTTTCTTCCTTCTGTTTCCTTTGTGTTTGTTGCCTCTGCTCATAGCTTTTTGCTTGAGCTCCCCAGTCTTAGCTTTTGTGCTAGTACACAGTCAAGGTGCATGATGCTTAACACGTGTGCTAATAGAACCTTTGTCTGTATATCTTTTGAGAGGGACCATCCAAGTAAATATCACAATAATTTGTATCACAATGGTATTTACTTTACACTTGAATGAAAATTTTCATCAATGCACCAGCACTGATTATTAGGGGTATGTGTGGTTTCAGTAGTCACAACTTTTCTGCTTAGGTTAGTGAATACATGGACCCTAACTTTTGCTTAATCCCGTAAGATTTCATGAAATTCAAATGGCATAGATAGTGGATTTATGGGGAAGGGTAAATTCAAGCCATTAGACAGTGGCATGAAATTTGGTTTTTGATATTCAAACTGCCAGTTTCCCAAAGTCAGTTGTAAATGGTACATGTATATTCTACTTTTTGTTTTGTATGACGACGTTTCTGTTTTCCCCGGTGAATGAACACCAAATTTAGACTTGCTTGTATGATCTTTGTTCTGTGATTGAGGGGGTTATTTTTTATACTTATGTTACTTTGTTGAAGGATAGCTGGTTATTAATTAATCATTGCTGTCTGACAAGCCAAAAAGTTGTCATAGTTTGGGTGAAAAGGTTGGAGCCACGCTGGCCTTTGCCTGACCTTTTGTGACTATTTTACCGGCTGTACGCTTTTCTGAATTTGGTCTGAGGATTTGCAGAGAATCCTAAACATCATCAGCATCATTGGCCCAAGCATCAGACTGTAAACCTATAAATATCACCAACAAGGTTCTTGCAGGCCGTCGCCACCAGCCAGATTTTGAAATACCAGAAAGACAGACATCCGTGACTCCCAGGCACGCGTACGGGTGGGACGTAAAGGGTAAGGCAGATTCCCACGCGCCAGCACACCTGGCATGCGATACGTCATGCTGGTTGCTCAAAAGATTTGCGCCGTGACCGTGTCAACTCTCTAGCTCATGGTTTGGAGTCAAACCCATGGGAGTCACACCAGCTGTTTCATCTTGTTGGGGTGGAGTGTGGTACCAGCTGTGAATGCAGATGGCTGGTTTTTTGGGGGGATCCAATCCATGCTTTGCGTGAATTTATCGATTTCAGTCGTCATATTTCATTGCACGGTAAAGTGGTTGGCAATTGTGCTTGTGAACTCTGGTTTTTGAGAAACACACGTGGAGAGTAAAACCAATTACATTGATAATTAGCTCTTATTGGATAATTTGATTGATATTTCTGTTCCTAAGTGTGCATTTTCCTAGTGCACGCTGAGGCAAATTTTCACATGAGAATTCTCTTCTAAGATCATGATGTCATCACAGAAATGCATTTTGTGCCAGAAAATGCTTGTATCAGAGCTGAAGTAACAGGTTACTTTGTAATCATGTTTGGTCTTAATTTTTAGATAATTGAACAGAAAAGAATGCACAGCACTTCACTTGAGATCTTGAAAAGGGTCAATTTATCAAAATCCATGAGTCCTCAAGCAAAAGTTGCAGTGGGAAGGAACGCCCCAGAAAACTATTGGAGTTTTCCTAATTCATCTACGTGGTATATATCTAGTTTATAGTTTGTTCTTATTCTTTTTTTTTGTACCTTTGCTCTTTATTTCTTTACTTTGGAAGGGGGCTTGAAAGTTTTTCCCTGGTAACTTACATTACTTGATTTATTTAATCCCACATTCTAAATTATTAATCCTTTAAAGAATCATTGTGATTTAGACAGCAACAGAAACTTGGTCTCTCGACTTTTTCATATGTTACGATTTTCACACTGCCCTGATCTTAAGTTCTTAATCAGTACCTGATAATTTTCAGCCACAACGGGAAGGGTTTAGCCCAGGTGTTCATCTGTCCTTGGTATCTTATCACCCATTGTTCACCCATATTTGCTCTTCATGTTCCCTGCAACTCTTTTGGGCTAAGAATCTAGATCCAGGATCTCGGCAAATATACTAAATCCAAACTACACAGAGTTTGACAGGTGCCTGACAGCGAAAGTTCATTATTTTTATGAGGCAATTCAGACTGAGGGATTAGAGGAATAACTTCTTGTAAGAGTTTTTAATAAGCTTTTTTCCCCTCTTAACTAATGTATTTATTCGTGTTTTTTATTGCATCACCGGTGAATCATTGGACTTGGAAATGTTTCATGCTTGATACACTGTAACTCTTTGAAAAACGATTTATTCTGAGAAATTGGTACTTTTTAACCAGTACCAGTTTTAATAAAACAAACCGTAAATCCCCTGTTCAAAAAAAGGTTGAGGGGAAAGGATTTCATTTGCTTCATGCATCAGTGGTGACTTTGTCTTCTGATTTTGGTCAGGCCATATTTCTTGGGGAAAAAAAAAATAGAACAGAATGTGGAAAGCTGTGCCTTTTGATTGCCTGTCGGTGTACTTTACCTATGAGCTCTTTGTAATCATAGTAATCTGGTAGCCTAAAATGTCCTGCATGAGCGATTTCCTAGAAGTTAAAATCATCCTTTGACAACTGTTTACAACTGGTTGCCCAGGCAACTACTGGTTGCCTGTGCACTCCAGTTAAACAAAAATCCTCAGGCAGAGTAACATCCATGAAAGAGTTTTTAAATAGTTGAATACAGATCCAAGTGTTTGAGGAGAAAACTGGACAGTGGGGTTAACACAAATACCTTATAAAAACAATCCATCTGACACTCATTTAGTACAGCAGCTTGATTTTCTGGCCAGAGATAGTCATGTCATAAATTGACTCAATGGGACAAGTCATGCTGGCATCAGATTCGGTCTTCTATACCCTCGTAATTTGTGCATGATGAATGTGGAGTTTAATCTGGCGCTGCCTCTAGGATTGGATGTGGTGATGAATCCCATGCTGTCTGGGGAAGAATTAAGTGCAATTAGGCCTGTGGGCTTCAAAGACTACTCCAGCAATGGCCAGGAATATGCCAGAAAATTCACTCGGCCAGAAAATTGATTGCAACTCTCTGGACCTGTTTGGGAGCTGAGGAAGCCATTCTGGATGGGTGCTTTCTTGTTTTGAGAACATAAAGCACCTGCAGCCACAATTACTCCACGTGGTACTTAGTGTAATTATGGCTGAGTCCCATCTTTCTGTGTCCTGCAGATTCTCCCAAACCTCCTGCTTGATGTCAGAAGGATCGGAGAGGATTTGGCAGTCAGTGTCAAGCAATTTGACTTACCAGCTGTGAGTTGGCAAAAGTAAAAATTTACAAGACTGCATGAGAAAGCTACTGATAAATATAACATATAGAATGAGGTCTGAGCAAGGTGTCTGTTAGATTCAGGGAGGAAATCCCCTTAAAGGGAGATGCTGTCATGCTCTAAAGCATGCACTGTTAGAATCACTATGTGTTGATGGATGTCAGCATCTCTACACTGTCTCCATGGTCACCATGGATGTTGACCACTTATGAGAATTCTGCAGAATTGGTTGAATGGACATTCGCAGTACTGGTGTTTGGTGCATTTGAAGATGGGTAAAGGATGTTGATTAAAACCTGTCCAGAGTGCCGTTTGTATTTGTACTGGGCACGACCAAGACACTTGAGGCTTAGTCCTTGGTGAGTCAGATTATAATTCCAAGATGTGATCCTGTGTAAGACATCAAAGGTGAATTGATGGCATAAGGGTGATGCACAAGCCCTTCAGTGCAATTCAAAATGAGGGAGTTATTCTTGAACACTTCTGTAACCAAATATTGCAATTTTGTTTTTGGAGCATACCTTTTTTGTAATTCATCTTGCAAACTTCATCTGAGTTACGTCGGTACACATTGGGGGTAATTGTTCATGCTGGGATACATTATCCTGATCGCAACCTGGTACAGTTTTCTGCAAACATCAATTGCCCGTTGATTGCAAACAGGAAACAGAACGAAAATGTTTCCGAGAAAAAATGTGGTAGTCTGGACTTGTGTGATTGCCCTGTGTTACCAATGAAGCCGACAGAGTGGATTTAATAACAATACTGGTACTAGGTTGAGTGTGTCTCTCCAGAAATGACAAATGAAGAATTTGGGTTTCCAGTAAATCTAACCATTCTGGTCAAAGGTTTTCTGTAATGGAGCCTGGTGTGAAGATATTGCAAAACATTATAAATGACTTCAAAATTTTCGTAAACACTCTTTGCTGTGGTAATTTATCAGTACTCATTTACTGTCTTTCCAGTTTGGACAAATTTATTCAATGTTGGAGAAGTTGTTTTTCAAAAGAAATGACTTACAAATAGTTCTCTTTGGATTGGATAGGGAAGGAAATTTTATCTTTTATTAAATATAAGCATACGAACTAGATCTGACAAAACCCCAGGTTAAGGAAAAAACCCTTAAAATCAGATGTTAACAACAGCTGACTGTACATCTGATGAAATTTGTTATTGCTAAGTGTTTCTCAAGTCTAACATTACGGAGTGAAATGCTCCTGTTTTTCTCTTAGATGTACTGTCATGTGACCTCAAATCCTCCTCCTTTTGTCTTGAAAAATGTTTTCTGATTTCCTCTGATCAAGTCACAACTGAATTCTCCAGTATCGTATTTCAATACGGTGTTGGAGGAGAACAGCAAGTTGAATCCAAGTGTTCAATTCTTAAAGTCAACAGAACTAGTTCTTCGTAGTATTTGATGCATCAGTTACCGGTAGATGTACATGTACCTTGCTGTTGGATGTGTGTGATTTATATAATGCAGCTTCCATACCAAGTTATCATGCAGTGTTTTGTGTAATGGCTGCCTGGTACAAGTCTGGCACTGCTGTAGATATTTTTGTACATGTGTAGTTGTTATTTTTGTACATATATTTATCTCTGTTTGCTCGCCTAAAATGTTTATTTTGTTGTATTGAAATTAGTGCTCTTTCAGTTTAAATAGCAGCCAGTGGTATAACACATTGGATGTGGGGAGTCATTGTTTCTGTCTCTCTCTTTTTTTGTATTTACGTTGTTGTTGCATTTTTCTTTCTCTTCCGTTTCTGTCAGTGGAAGTTAGTGCAGGTTTCAAGTTTTCTTATATTATTCGCCGCTGTTTTTCATTACTTTGGCTTAGCTAGGGATTCCTAGTACTTGTCTTTTTATTGCTTATTATTTATTACAAATGCTGAAGGGGGAGAGCCCGAATAGAATGCAGGAAATCTGTGTGGTATTTTCTTGTATTATAGTGCATTTTGGAAATGTTCCAAATGTCTTGTATAAACTGAGATGTATGAAAAAACAAATATGCTGACTAGCCTTTATGTTTATATTACCTTGGCTTTACTTCCACAGCTTTATTTCCTTGACATGTGCTTTTCAAGAAGAATATGAACAGAGAAACTAGAAAAGCTTGGTTTCAATTTTATTAAGGGTTGAATTCTGATGGTTTAAGTTCCTTGCCTTTTGATTGCTCTTATCTTCAGTTATTTGGATCATTGCTTAAAAATTAAAAGCAGAAAATTTGTGTCTGTAAGTCCAAAGATGAAAGGTTGTATTCCAGCTTGCCTTAATAGCACCTTTGATAGTACTACATGTAACGGTTTTTAACTATACCTTATATGCAACCAAAAGTAACACTTTTTGAATAAAAAATGTAAATAAGAACAAAGGACGTTATTCACAACTTGATGTAGTCCAGAGTATCTTGAAGAGCAGGGGAAGATAAACTGCTCACACACGCACATGTTCATACGCAAATTTAAAAAAAACTAATTTGGATTCAGAACACCACCTATTTTCACAAATGTAATGCGGCCCATACTAAGGCAGTTGGCAGTGCTGGCCATTTTTTGGACATGTGTGAGATTTCACCTGGACACTGAAATCCCAAGTGTCTCAACCCTCCCCGTAGACTTTGTGGTGTGGCTTGAGGAAAGCTGTCGGGGATAAAATGCAATAAAATTCTGGTGGTAACAGGGCCTGAATTTTACGTGAATTCCAATAACTAGTG
This sequence comes from Acanthaster planci, assembly GCF_054643075.1. Lineage (NCBI taxonomy): Eukaryota > Metazoa > Echinodermata > Asteroidea > Valvatida > Acanthasteridae > Acanthaster > Acanthaster planci. The sequence continues at coordinate 16,712,351 of NC_141783.1, forward strand.
CATTTGATTTTCAAAATGTGTGTGATTCCAAAGACTTTGCAGTACTGTCTACTTGTTTTGCTGGTTGTTTCTAAAAAGAAGCCTTCGTGTTAAAGACTATTAGATGATTGCAGTTGAGTAACTGGAGTTATAAGTAATTTCACTGTGGACATAGGTCATCTCAACCAGTGTATTTAGTGTAAATAAGGTTAAGGTAATTCAGATATCGTTATTTTCCAGTAATGCACTGATGGTGGTGGTTTTAGCAGCCACTGATGAGTTTTTCAATAAAGAATTTAAATGGTTTCATAAGGATTGTTTCCCTTGTTGAGTCCTAATTGAAAGTCAAGGTAGTCTCTTCAAGTTGAATACCTTCAGCATTCTTTGACATTTAAAGGGATATAATTAAATTAGAATTAAACTAGAGAAAAGCCAGTGAGGTTAGCACTATCCCAGGGTTCATGTGGTGTTTCTGTTTCACAGTAAAATTAACTTTCTTAAAGCTAGATTTATACTACTCCATTAGGTCTACTCGATCGAACTCTCATGCTGCTTCTTTTTGAAAGATGTACACTGTAAATTGACTTGAAACTAGTTGACTACTAACATGATGAAGTGTCACTCCATGAATTCACTTTATTTTGCTTCCACATCAATGCTTATCAAATGTAAAATACATATGTATGTCCAATAAAATTCACACTACCGATAAATATCAAACCAGAAGACAAATACTGTTAAGGATTAGTACACAAAGGTTGACAGGAAAAGTTTGTGACTTCCCCATTTAGATTTCAAGCCAAACTTTCCATAATATACTTGCTCTGAACTGCCTACTGTAACTTTTTCACCAGAGACTTTTCCAAATTAAACTTTTCCCATGAATAGCTTTACAAGAGTTTTCTCATAACTCTGTATGCGACTGTGGAGTTTTGGCTTAAGCCAAATAGGACCGCTGTCGACCTGGGGACACCTAATTTAGTGCAAGGGTTTCTAATGTGTGGCCGTGTCCGCATTACCAGGCAGTACATGTAGCTGTGATAAGTGCGCATGTATTGTTTCCAATGACAGAAACACCATTTGGATGCAGCCCAAGATGACCAGCAAATATACACAAGCTGGGAAAATCTGTCTGCTAGACTGGTTCCTTGCCCATCCTTGGTATTCCAAAGTCTGTGAAGGAGGGTGAGGGACCTATCACCAGCCTACTTCATTCTTGTTATGCCAATTTTAATGCTTTCCCAGGTCTTGATTCCTAAAATGTAAACATGGTGAACTTCATACAGGGATCAGGAAAATGGCAATATCCTTGTAAATGCATCTTAACAATCCTAAAGTGAAGCATTTGTAGTCCATGCACAACGGTGGGGACCAGAACCTGTACTTACGTCAGTTTTCATTAAATACAATAAAGGACATAGCATGACACATGTGCTAGCCCAACTGCACTATGTTTATTTGAAACACAGGGAAGTAAATACATATTCACATGTAGGGATTTCCTGAGATACAGGTCAAGCTTTCGTTTCTTTGCAGCAGATCGATACGTATATGTCTGTTATTTGGAGTTTAATAGCTTGAAAAACCCAGCTCTAGTGAGCCACAGAGCTGGACTTTTTGAGCTAGCGCAGAGTGATGTAAAACTGAATAATAAAACTGTTCTAGATCCTCTCTGGTTTCTTGAAAAAAAATCTCAATACCACAAGAAGACTAGAATCAGAAAGTTGGAAGACAAGATGTAAGAATAAGTTTTATTTACACGTTGTAATTGCATTGAAGACTGCAAATATCAAATACCATGCTTTGATTACCGTTGATGCAGTCCACGGATACCAACGTGCAACAAGATGATGGGGGGGGTGGTTACAAGGATAAGGCCACATAAAAATAAGTGGTGAGCATTCCTTATTTCTTTCAATCTTGGAGCTTTTTTGTGTATTCGGCTCAAGGTACATCTTTGCTGGATTGGAAAATATTAAATAAAGAGCAGTTTCTTCACTAAACTGAGTTTTATTTATCTTCTTTACGAAATGGTCTTACACTGGCAAGTCATTCACCACAAAAGGAGATTGGGGTTGTACAGCCAGGCAAAAATAGGAGTTTTTTTCAAAGTGGGTCACGGTGCTGTAGATCTAGCTGTGAAGTGGAATAAGTATCTGGAATGGCCGCCGCTATTGAGTATTGCATGACCCAGCTTGCAGCAGAGAGGCCATATCTGAATTACTGGCTTTGGCTGCAACCACAATGTACAAAGCTTTTGTGGTTGCCACCTCACCGGCTGCTCAATTTTCAAAGTTGAATGTGGGATCATCCAAAAGGCTGTTTTTCCATTTTTTTCAATCAATAAACATTTTTTTTTTAAATTGGGGGAGGGTGTATTTCTTAGGGGCGGGAGGGGATGATCACCAACTAATTTTTTTTATATGGCCTAAAGGGGACTCCTATGTCTCTTCATCTTACGATTTCCTCTTGAATTCATTTGTGACCTACTTCTGTCAGGTTAATTGATGGTTGATGTCTTTTTTTTTTCAAGGTTTCTTTCATGTCGTCCCCAGCAAATCTGACGTCCCTCCAGAGATACTGAGACCTTACATTAATCTTAATGAATAATACAACCCAACCAGGCATTACATTCATACATGAATTACATCATACACTTTTCATTACGATTCTACACAATTCTCATTCTCTGTGACCAATTTAATTTGACGTGTTATAATTTGTTCTCAGTTACCGTGACAGCACAGCTCCAAAAACAAGTGAACCAAGCCATCAAGAGTGAGATAAGCTACATGTACATGAGATCTCAACTCATGTCTTCTTCATATTTCATGTGATATGGCAGCCCCGTGGAATAGTAAATATACAATACATCAGTTCTACATTTTTGTGTATTATGACAAGCCATTGGAACAACAGTGTACATGTATGCAATACATAATCAGTTCCTTGCACGTGACGGTTTCACTGCATCTGTGATAACTTCATATTAGAAATTCTCAAGAAATACTTGAAATATACACATGGATCTGTTATTTTACACTGTCACCAGGATCCTCCATCGCGGAGCCTGGGTCAACCTCGACCCCCTGTGGTTGGGTGTAGGATGCACCCAACAGTTCCTCCACAAGACAATGGTATTGCTTGCTCCAATGCCTGTAATAGTAGGGCTACCCAGACCACCACCAACATTTTGCACAAGTGCTCCATCTATGCACTGCCAAATGGTGTCTCTGGGCCATTAGCTCTTGAAAATGAAATTGTGGACTGGCTGTCCTCAGACTTACCAGTCTGGTTAATCTCTGGTCGTGCTTGAATGAAGGAGCGAACAAGGTTTTGGGATCATATCTACGAAACGTGCACAGTAGAAGTTTTCTGAGTGGTATCAGTCCAAGGCTTAATTTTGCACAGCTACATGTGCTTGGAGCATGGTCTGAGGAAAGCAGCGCAGAGCTGTGGAGAAACTAGTCAAAAAACAGTCACAATCTGTTTATTTGTTGCATAACCTTTGGGCTGGTAACCTGTTCTTGCTAAGTATGCATTTATTTGCTGAGCAAATTTCAGCAGTTTGCAGCTCTACGAAATGGGTCCCTAATTGAAATGAGGTCGTGTCTGAATTACTTGGATGTGGCTAAACATTACACACAAGTCTATGCTTGTGACTGCAGCTACGTCCTATAGAGTCTGTGTAGTTTCAAGCCACAGCCAAGCAATTCAGACATAGCCACACACAGAAAGTCTGCTGAGACTCGTAAACATGTTACCGATAATGAACCATATGCTAACTGAATAAGGACTCTCCAATTATGCCATTCACTGGGGTCAAAAAAGGAATGTGCATTCACTGAAACTTATTTACATATTTCAAATATTACATGCTCAGCACATCTTATCGGTAACAAGATAAACCTGATTGTGGTCTTTGATAGAGGTCATTCATTATATTCATCATTTTTACAAGGATACAAAGAGTTCTTCCTTTTGAGATTCCCTTTTAACAGAACCAACTGAAATAAACATGTGATGATTCTGTGATGGATGTTAGCATCGTTTTTGAAATTGTTGAGAAGCACTCATGGCCCCCGATACCCCCTGGTGCACATTTGCATGCTTGTAAAAAAAAGAAGGGAAAAAGAGTGATGGCCACTTATTAAACTTGACATGACAGCACTTAAATGCGTCATCAATGTAATAAGCATTCATTTATCAACCTGTATATATCAATAAATACACATTACAATAGAAAATAAATGATGAAGTAAATCTAAATCTAAAACACAGTCACCAATTATTCAGAATGAGACATGACCATTGTATTCCCAGAACTTTTGAGGAGAAATTTCAGGCACAAAAAAATCAGGGCTGCCGATGAAAGTCAGATTGATAGATTAGCAAATGGCCTCATTACACAGGATTCAATTGGAAGCCCACGTGTGCATGTAGTTACATGTTAGGACATTCAGCCAATTAGACGGGGTGGGAGAGAAGTGAGTAGACAGATGTTATTCATCACCTCCACCACTTGCGTAGATCATTCCTTGGCCATTTGCTTGTAGATGCCTAAAATTGAGACACAAAATCTGATGGCAGTGTTTCAGTTCCAAACGTAATTTGGAGTCTTGCAAACTGTAATTGATAGCCCGAGTTTCAATGGCATTATGTTTCGTTGGGTCTTTTTTGCCAAATGAAAAACTGTACGAAATCCAATAAGTTTTGAAGAAACCTAATAAGTGGTAATTTAAAATTTTTGTTGCATCCAAACTTTCTCAACAAAAATAATCCTGAAGTGTCTCTTAGTGACCTCCGTATCTGTTATTTAATCAAGAAATTATTTCTAGAAACTGAACACCGATTATTCAGGGGTACCCTTTTCCATGGAAGTTGCTTGTACTTTTTATTGTGTGCCTTGTCACGTCAACGTCATTCTTATGTCTGTGCATTAATCATGCCCGATGATTAGCACACGTGCTATTCGCATGATATGATGTAAACCGCGACCCACTATCTCATCCTGTCTAGTGCTGTTTCCGAGCAACCGCTGACAGATATGACACGCTTGCTCGGCGAAGCTTTTACCCGAGGATGGTTAGTTCATTATATTTATGATTCCTTGATGAACAATTGTGCAAATCAGCAAATTTCCGGTCTCCCTGGCAGGACAAAGCTTGCTGGTTCCATGAAGGAGGGCTCCCTTGCGAGCATGTCTGTGGTGAAGGCCATTACTGACAAAATAACACCACCAAATGAGACATTGACAACATTTACGTTAAGTGCTCAGCATAAAAAAAAATTGTATAAATCAAACGTCACTGTTGGAACTTTATTATGAAATTGAGCATGTTTTCTCTAAATGTTCAATATGTGGGCATTGATAGAAATCATGATGCAACCTCTGAACAAGAAATCCAGACTTCCGTCATGACTTCGCTCAATTGCTTGAAAAATCTGCGCTAGTCTAAGCAAATCTTGCTGCCAAACGGAGCCTAGGCAGCACACAATGATGATTATACCACTTTCAAATCGCATCAAGTAATAAGGACTCCAAGGGTCTCTTGAACAAATAAGAATCCTTGGAATTACAATCACAATGCATTACTCCGGTTTGTTTGCCAAACGGACCTCTGATAACTGCACCAGAATAAACATCGTTCAAGGATTTCAAAATTGTTTGGTTTGGGATACATGCTTGATAGCCCTTTATTTGTAGACTACTCTTGAAGGATTAACTTTCGTGAGATACATGAATAAAGTTTATTCCAGGTCATCCAAAAGGTTGTTGTAACCTTATTAGGATGTTCAACATCTGTTTGTTTTTCAAGTTCTTGTTCCTTCCGTCTTTTGGAACACTGTGTCAGTATTTTGAGCTGAGAATGTCGCTGATAAAAACTGAACTTTAACAGATTGTGATGTCAATATAGATAAGTCTGTAAATAAATTGAATAGAAAATTATTTTGCGAATATAGAAACTTCAGAAATCTTGCACCAAGTCTACAAACGCGAGTCTGCTAAATCTCTCATTCTTAGGACTGGTCTAATTTTCATGTTCTGGATACATCACAGATGCTGTTCACTGAAAGTTCATTGAAAATCTAAATTCTTCAGTGAACAATTCACATATCTTATTTCATTTTGTAATTTGAGCAGCTGTGGTACATTTTTATAATTTGCGAGGTGACTATGCATTATTTGACTTCAATAAAAGTTCATCCACTTCTGCAAGTAAAATCTTAAATGGACTGGTTACAGACCCCTTTACAGGTCAAAAAGTAGTGGCATTTATCTGACCCGTGTCTACTGGTCTAGCCTAGTCACTATTCCCTGTGTCTGTTGGTCTAGCCCAGCTGTCATTCCTTTGTCTGTTGGTTTGTCCCGGCTGTCCCTTCACTGACTTTGTCTGTCGGTCAAGCCTGGCTGTACCTACACTGCGTTTGTTAGTCTAGCCCAGCTGCCGTTCCTCTGTCTGCTGGTCTAGCCTAGCCACCTAGTCTTGTGTCTGTTGGTCTAGCCTAGCTGCCAATCCTCAGTCTGCCCATCTAGCCTGGCAACCAATTTTTGTGTCTGTTGGTTCTGCCCAATAGTCATTCCTGTGTCTGTTGGTCTAGCCCAGCCGCTGTTCCTCTGTTTGTTGGTCTAGCCTGGCAACCAATTCCCAAGTCTATTGGTCCAGCCTGACGCTAATTCACTGTGTCAGTTGGTCTCAGCCTGGTTGCTGTTCTTCTATCTGCTGGTCCAGCCTGGCAACCGATCCTTGTGCCTGTTGGACTTGTCCGGCTACCATTCCTGTGTTTGAGTGTCTAGCCCAGCTGCTATCCCCTATCTCTCTTGGCTCATCTTCCATGATCATCTCCTTTTCATCTTCTGGTTTGGTGACCAATTCTTCCGCTTCTTCCCTTAATGCCTCTGCTCTTTCAGCAAGCTCCATCTACAACACAACGCAAAAAAAAGGATTAACCAAAAGAGTTTTCTTGTCAAGAGTGTGATAAACAATGTGGACAATTTTAAAGAAATCAGAATTCAAGGACTTATGGTATTTCGGTATTTCACTCAAAATTAAAAAACTGTCATCAACGATGTCAAACATGGCTAAGCCAGCCATTTTTAATTCAAGTTTACGGTGTAAAAACTAGAATGAAAAAAAAAATAGAAATGTGAAGCAAATTTCATTTCGAACATTCACAGTAAAATTTGCTGGATTTAAAAAAATGGTCAACTTTTTCAAATTGCAGAGCAAATATTTGCAGGTTACATTACAATTTTGTGTTCTTGTACAAATTATTAACTAGGCCTATTTCAAGCACAACGAATAATAAAAGGCTATCATGTGACCCACAAGACAATGTCCCATTGGTCAGAAGCCGAGTTTGATGACTGGTTTACTGTTGATACAAGCGCTGAATTTCAAACGATAAACCCAAAGCGCTTTTTGCAACGCTTCTTCAAAAAAAGATACCAGAAAAGGAATAAAACTCAAGTATTGCTAGCTCTACCTTGGCAGCTGCAACGATCTCCTGGGCCACTCTCTTGGGCAGATGTTCTACCTGTTGAACCAACTGTTTGGGGTCAGCATGAGCCAGGTGACGTATGGTCTTGTAACCAGCTCTGACCAGTTGCTTAGCTCTGCCCTGAAAGAAAGAAACCCACCACTAATCAAAAGTGGTTCTGTAAGATGTAAACAGAAAACTTCATTTTATCAATGTCACATTCAGGCCGTTTTCCAATACTCAACTTCGGCTCTGACTCAGGCTGCAGCTGTTTTTTTACTAGCTGACTTTGAAGCTGTAAGCGCAGTAATCAGTCAAATAGTGCCACAGAACATCAAATGAGATGCAAGAAAGCCAAAAATTATTGTAATCCAATGTAATTTAAACGCTTCAGGCCCACAATCGAGGATTGGTTTTGGGAACGAAGCCTGAGACGGAGACGAAGTTGAGTATTGGAAAACGGCCCAAGTGTAGGCAATCTAGAGTCACAAAAAATGCATAATAATCACATCCAGCATCAAAACTGACGACCTTTAACCTCTTGAGGACTTCTTGACCTTATGGTTGCTAACCTGTTTGACACCGGGAACTTCCAGTAACGACACCAGGTCAGCTGTGGCACAGTAGGTCAAGTCATACACAACTTTTGTAAGAAGCTGTTGGTAGGCCCAGAACTCTGGAAGATCCTACAATATACCGGGTACAAAGACAGAATCTATTAGAATTACTGCATGGTTGCTGGCTACCTTCAACTGACCAACCACTAGGCTCAACAAGTAGAGCTTGGCTCAAACACTGACTACAAAATTGAAATAAAAATTGAATGACACTCATAAATACTAACTGATACTGCATCAAACAAGTGTATTAAGTAAAATGTATGTTTATTAAATAATTAAGGTACTCCCAGAATGCTCCCACTTTCAGTACGACTGTTTCACAATAGTGCGCCACCAAGAGTTTGCAAAGCATTGGCCAATCACAATGCGCGAAATGTGTCGACCCAACGTGCGTTTGGAAAGGGTCGACACATTTCGCGTGTTATGAATGGCCACAGTGTTGCAAACTCTTGGTGGCGCACTATTGTGAATCGCCCGTATTGCTTAAAGTAGAATCCACTGTGAAATCCTGAGAACTGTGATCTGCTCACCCGTGTAAGATTTAAAACCTGAAGTAAACTTCACTTTCAACCAGATTAAAACTGACCAATGAACACGGCCAAGGCAAATGGTGAAACTCACCACCTGTTTCAGAACCAGGTTAAAGGAGTACACTGGTTGGATAATCGTTGAAGCTGATCCAAGTTCAAATCAAAACTTGGATTGATTTCAAGAGTCCAAGAATGCTAAAAATATCTAACAGCTGAAACATTTTCACTAACCTCGCAGAAGCGCTGGATGCTGGAACCAAAACTCGCAGCGGAGGTGAACAAGTTCTGGACAAACCCCCTGGGGACTTCAAACTTGGCAGCCACGTCCCAGATGCCAGTCTGGTTCAAGATCATCCACAGCATCAGGGTCAGGTAGAAACGACGGACGTGGAAATCCGTTTCTTCGTTAGTCTGAATGCAAGAGATGGATGGCCAAATGCTGTGACGATGCCTAACCTTACATTATACATGGTTTACTTTCCTAAATTTTGAGAGCCCACGAAAGGTCATTTTGTCACTTCATTCCCTTTATCCTTCCTTATTCACAATGAATGGATCATAATAAAATGCCTAAAGACTGGATGGAATTTATGAAATTATCAACCATACAAAAAAATTCACAGGCATTACATAGCTTGTTCACACACCTGTACCCCGCACAATAGCACAAGAGAAAAAATGGATACTAGAGCAATTTCCATGAATCTACATTCGTTTTCGTTCCTCAGGGAAAAAGCTTTCATCATCTTGCCTACCACAAAACACATGCCACACATCGCATGCTCTCAGGAGAATGCCAAGTAGGGCTTCAAAGTTTTCACACTTGCCAGCTTCTATAATGCCAGGACTAGCAAAATGTACATAAACAGCAGCTGGAGGAAAGTCTATGTTGCGCCCCTTTTGCACAAGGATTACTTGCTCAGGAGGTATGTCCCCAAGTCACTTTTTCGCTAGTGTAGACTCCTCTCAAGACTTACTCTGTGGGTTTTCCTGCCTGCCACTTTGAAGTTGAGGTACTTGTCTGTCACTCCGACCAGCTCAGCAACTCGCAGATCACCATCATTCAAGTTGGTATACTATGAGTCAGGGTTGAGATAAATGTTAGGTCTAAGAGTTACTTAAATAGTCTAATTCAACATTAAACTTTATAAACATAAGAACAGGGAAGATTCATCTCTTCTCATTGTGTGAAATTTACATTTTTTTTTTTGCACAAATCTCTGAAACTGTTGAGAAACAGGTTGAAAAAGTCTTCAAACACTGATTGGTCAACACAGTCTGGACATACCAGTCTGTCGTATATGACCCAATTGGGGTTGCTCATGGACACCAGGTCATAGGGCGTAACCAGGTACAGGAGATGTAGTGAGTTGGCTAGGACAAGTCCCTCGTCACAGGCCTGCTTCAGATCAACGTAGATGGAGGCACACAGGTCAATGTCGATAGAACCTGAAAAAGATAAAACTTGATCTTTGTAGAAATGTATAACGAAAAATCAACTACGATGAGAGGCTTAACCACTTCCTGCTGGGGCAGTTATCAATGTTGATGATGCTGGGCAGGGATAGTTATCATTTTTTTTGTTTGCAAAATTCTTTAAAAATTCCTATCTTCATTTACTGGACACTTATAAACAGGTGAAGGACTGTCTGGTGTCCACTGTAGCCTGATAGACAAAATCCATTGACACCTAACTATTTCAACCGGGCCTGCAGCCTTGTAAAAAAAGCTCAGATTGTGCGGTGTTGTATAACTTTCTTTGTTCATGAACCTGGCTCAGTGTGCTGCTCACCTCTTTTCAATAGGGGCCAGATTTGCATGCAGCAGTGCTGTGTGGCTCATCGCTGCGGTGGTGGAGCACTTTGTTTCCGGTGGTAATCCGCTCGCTCTAAATGCCCCAAACTGTGATATACAGTTTCAAAACAAGGCAGGATTATCACCACTTTTGAGAGTGAAAAATGTCGGTAATGCCCAGCAGCCTGGTCTTTTGTTCGGAGTACGGTCTTTTGTTACAGGGCCCTGTTCCCTTTGTCCGAGTTCGGAGACCCCGACCACGCCTATAAAGCATACGTCTCCGATTCCGGAGTCCCCGGCAGGAAGGGGTTAAGCATGGTGACTGGATGAGTCTGAGTACAACTATTACACTGACCTTTGAAAGCTGCTCGACCAAGTTTAGTGACTGTCAACTCAGGCTCCCCTGCATGCTGGGATTGATCGCATGGCTTCTCACTGACCAGTTTCAGCTCGAGGAGTTGTCCGAGGCCCTCTGACGTCAGGGTGCTGACATCGCTCCCCGTGCGTGAGGCCTGAATGCCAAAGAGCGTCTGATTCATGAAATCCAGGACTGCTTTGCGGTGCATAGTGAGCTGTCAATGTGAATCATTAAGGGTAAATTACCGCATATTGCTGGTGTAATAGGGCGCTATCACATAATAACCACTGCATAATTAGGGTCTCTAAGATTATATTTGGTGGTACAGAGACTTGCTACATCACACAATAGTGATCCGTAGTACATCTCTTGCAACTTCTCTTCTATTCAAGGCAAGAATATTGAGTTATTTACCTTGAGAGCAATTAGCGTCAGAATCAGGCTTCTGATCCCTTTGCCGTCATCGTGGGTCAAACTGCTATAACAAGCCTCTATGGGTTGACTCAATAACTCTGCAATCTGGGCGAGTATACACGAATATTTCAGTAATGAATGAATACAGCCAGTTACTCTGGTCAAGCAGAATGGTTGGAGAAGAGGGACTCGGACCACCAGTTGAGGCGAGCAGTTGCCAAGGTTATGCTCTACTCTAGGTTGAACGAAATCAAGCGATACTTACTTGCATAACCTTCCCTGACTGGTCTACAGTCCACACGGACAGATGGCACAGAGGAGACGAGATGGAGACAGGGTCTAGGAACCAGGATTATTTTTCTTTTTGGAGATGGACAATAAATATTCGACACATGGATGCCACTGCCACTTTGCCCTCATGCTCAGAGGAAATGTAACGCGTGCATGTAGGTGGCATGGTTTTTGTGCACATCCAAGTGAAATTCTGCGATGTGAACTCGCTGCTGAGCTCGTGGAAATTAGTAAAGTGTGTCCTAACATAAAACTTCTTTTGAGCAAACTTCTCAGTACAAGCTACTGTCATTAAACAGCTTGCATAAGTGTGATGGTAATTCGCCGTGAGTTGGACCAAAAGGCGTAATTTTCCTACCAACAGGTGTGAACTGCATTTCCCTGGTTCACAAACGACTATGAACCGCATGCCTTACGACTGCGTGGCTACCAACAAAATGAACACTCCGATCCCAACCAACATGGCCCTCTCCAATCAATAAGGCAGTGCTCCTGCTCAAGGCAGAGAGATAAGTGATTCCTACCTCTTTCTTCTCCTTGTGCTTGATGATGAGTATGCTTTCCCCTGATGAGTCGATGCCTGCCCTCCCTGCCCGGCCCACCATCTGCTTGTACCGTGTGCTGGTTAACAACTCTTGGGCGATGTAAGGGCTTCTTAAGATCACTCTAAGTGCAACACGTGCAAGAGAACGTACTAGCTGGTATCAGTCATCAAATGTATTGATCACACAACTGGTGCAAACAGAAAATCAAGGGTGGTCTAGCTTGCATCCGTGGGTGCATCAGGCTAGTCAATACAGTCAGGCTGAGTGAGAAATCTTCAAGGTGCTTCAAACAAATGCAGACAGTGTGAATGATGTGACAGTCTGTTTAGATCTTCATATACTAACTGAAATTTCACAAGAGGAAGCACTGATAATGTATGATGCAGTGTACAGGCAAAAATGAGAGTTTCACTGTTGACAGGGGTCATGTTTTTATTTTAAAATTCAACGAAAAACAACTTCAAGAAGTCTTAGAACTCGTTGTCAAATGTTGTCTTTTGAAACAAATAGAACCGGCATGGTAGTCAAAATCAGCCAGTGCCTACCTCCTGGCTGGTAGATTGACCCCCGCAGCCAGCGTGGATGTGCACGTCAGCAGGCACAGCGTGCCGTCGGAGTAAGCGTCCTCGATCAGCTTGCGTTCGTCCATGGTCAGCCCGCTGTGGTGGTACGCCAGTCCATAGGGGACAGTGCGCTTGAGGGTGGGGCACAGGTGGTTGTCGCACTCTCGTCGCAGGGACAGCAGCAGGATGCGTTTCTCCTCCTGTCTGTGATGCATCAGTTTCTTGGCTTCGTTCCTGGAGTGGAGAGTGTGGGAAAAGGAATTGGATGCCAAGAACAGGGCACTACTGCGTAGCATTTTCTGTCCAAGCGCGAAACAGGACTAGTAAGATTTGACTAGAAGATCTTAGATAAAATGCACTGCCTCAGGAATAATACAATCTCCTCACTCGTTTTGACAATCAAGAGAGGATAACTGAGATTAATTAACATAGCAAGCATTCTGATCCTCAGCTTTGGCTGTCTTCTTCTGAATCATATTCCCCAGAATGTCTCTCTATTTTGGTTGAAAAACTTCTTACACAAATTTTAGACTCATCTGCTACAGCAAAATTACGGATAATTTTGCCTTGTAGTCACCTATCAAATTCATTCCCTTTGTACAACATGAGTTTACAATGTGAGTTGTGAGTCACTAGAGCCACTATTGAATCAAGTTACAGGCCTTTAAAGGAATCCTGCACAATGCAATTCAGAGGGAACCCTGATCTGTTTTGTCAGTGTAATGTCCTTTTCCTCAGGATGGGAAACTGAGCGATCCATGCAACAAAGGAACTAACTTTGCTGTTTGCAATGGAAAGTGACAAACTTACTGAAAAATAAAAATGGCCTCATGATCTTTCATTTGGTCACCTTTTATTTCGTGTAAACCTGACGTTCCGAGTATTCAAAGTGTGATGCAATTTTCAACATCGACCCCAGTTCAAAATCCTTCACCTGTTAGAGGATTGAAGATTTTCAAGGGTAAAGAAGTAATGCTGTTCTCACTTGGGCATGTGTTTGCAGATGAATTCAGCCACGTTCTGGCAGATTTTCTTGGTGGCACAGAAGATGAGGCAGGAGTGGACGGGGATGACCTCCAGGGCTAGACCCACCAGATGATCGGGGTCGTTCTTGCGCATAGACTGTGTGTACTGTGAATATGAGAGGGAAAAGAAGCATTAGGAACTCAACATAAGGGAATCTACACAGGGAAGAAGAAAGTTATGAGGAAAGCATACTCCCTTCCTGGCCCTAAAATAGAGGAATTCTAGTTTTCCCTAAATGGTGGGCATTTTACAAATTTAGGCTACATGTATAATCCTGAGCAATTATATTTGCTTTTCATTGAAAAAGGTTTGCCAGCTGGAATCCTGGGAATGCTTTTTCATATAAGGTGCCGCTACGCTCAGGGCTAACCCTCAGGAACCCTTGTCAATTAAATTTATATCAGTCAAAGCCAAATTCCATTTTGATGAATAAAAGTGCACAGAAATGCAGAGCTTGTGGATGTTATTTAAAAAAAGAATGAATTTATTGTCATAGATTGTTACCCGGATATCAAAAAACTGAAGGGGGAATGAAGGTCAAAAATAGTAATTGAATGCACGAATCGCTGTTCTTATTTTTAAACATCTCTGCCTGTCTAGTACTAAATGAGTGTCATTGTCATCAATCCTGTCGTCTACACACCCAACACACACTGAAGGTACTGCCAATATGACATGTGACCTCAGCTGTTCCTTTATTGCAATGGTGTGGTGGCAGAGTAATAACCATTCGTGAACAACTTGAGGAAGAGTTGAGTTAAATAGTGGGGTCTTTCAAGAAATGAACACTCCAAACTCGACTTCTCAAGTGACTCACTGGGAAAGTGAGTATTCTGGAATGAGTGAATCTGTCATCTGGGCACAGTGCTGACTGGTTGACCTCAAAGATGTTATCCTCAATCTTGATGTACTCCTTCAACTCCACCTATGCAGAAAATGTACGAGAAAATGGCGTTACTGTCGATTCACAAGAAGTATCATTACTGAGATAAATGAAATACTCTCAGTCAAATTTGTATATACAGTTCTATTTCTTACATTTAAGCTTAATTTATTGTTTGCTCATCCACCAGCGTAAGCACCAATTATACAATGATTGTAAGTCATAATGAAGAAGACAATGAAGACATATTGGTTTTAAATGTGGGAAGAAAACCCTAGGCAAACATCGAAGGAAAGCACTTGGAATCAGGTAGGGACTGAAAACCAAATCCACGTGTCAGCCGGGAGGGAGGAATCAAACCTCTGTCGTGACAGAGGTGAGAAGTGAAGAAAGTACTACAACGTTAACCGGACTCCCTTGTAAGAACAGCTTGATGGTTAAGTCTACAGTTATCAAAATCAGTGCCAAATATCCTTATAGTATAATAATAATTACCGAATATGGGTCATTAGGGAGACATTCCCATAAGAACATGCACACAATTTTTCCAACTGTACTGTCCCATAATTCAATATTCCCTAATCCAATCTTAACCAAACTTTGCATGTTTTCATTTTAAACCCTAATCTATCATCTCTCAAAATTTGGACGGTAAAATTCGGCCTCCTCCTGGTAGATGGAAATGTCTCCCTAATGACCACTGTCTCCCTAAGGTTGAAAAATTTACCACAAAGTGTCTCCCAAATGACATATTTGTGATATTATTGCTTATTAAGCTCAGACACGTGACACTGACCCTCAAGGTTGGATCCCAAGACTTTCCACTTTTAACAGACTTACGGGTCTGAAGTCACTGCAGTAGACCTCAGCCCTCATGAAGATGCAGAGGTCCTGGATGTTACTCAGAGTAGCGCTCATCCCAATGATGTGGGCGGAGTTTAGGTGGAGGAGTTTGGCGATGCAGGCTTCTAGGCTGGCCCCGCGCCGCCCTCCATCTCCTAACATGTGAAGCTGCAGAAAGGTGAAAAAATTTCACCTTTTAAGAACGATTCTACGAGGATCGAAACGTCCCACGGTTCGACAGTTGTATATTTCAGCTCCGAGCAGTCAGTCAATAGTTTGCAGCCATTTTTGTATTTTTCAACGATAAATAGTTATCTAAAGTTGTGACTTCAGTAGTCACTGTGCTAGCCTTCCATACCTAGTGTAGACCCATGAACAAAAGAGGCCCATATAACGCAGGTTGTGCCAATCTTGTGTAACTAAGCCAGGTCCACAAAAGGTTGCCACCTTTCTGAAATTACGTTTAGAAGCCTTCAGCCATGAAGTTTATTTGTATGAAAATGAAGAGAGGAACAGTGAAGGAAGTCATCAACAAACATCCAACTTAAAAGAGTGTTCATGGCACAAGAGAAATGGGCATTTTTTGAGTATTTACAAGTATCCTCACAAGGTACAGGTAAGTAACATAATCGTGTGTGTGTGTGAGTTTGTTTCTGCATTCAATCAGGGACCCTGAACAATAGAGGACAATAAGGTCCCTGATTGACAGAGGGTCCCCGATTGACAACTGTGTGCAAAACATATGGGTGGTCTTCTAAAAAAGTTAAAGTACAAACAAAAGAGGAACAATAGGGGGTCCCCAGTTGCAGGCAAATACACACTTGTGTGTGTGTGTGTACCATGTGAATACATGTATAGTTTATATCCCGTTCCCCCAATTTTCAGAAATGTTCAACGGCATCTGATCATTAAAATTTGCAGCAAAACACATGCACTTCACAGATGATAAGAGAAAACACTGCAAGGACTCACCTCATCGACTACGACTAGCCCCAGACTCTCAACCCTCCCCTCTAGTATGAGACTGTTGACCAGACTATGGGCCTTCTCAATGGTTGCGATGTAGAGCGTCTTCTTCTTTCTGTGTTTGCGGGGTGGAATGGCACCCTTGCTCCCGGCATACTCTTCCACCAGGAAGCCTAGCTCAATGGCAAAGGTCGACAGGGAGACCACCTGAAGAAAATTTGTTTTTATAGTTTTCAAAGTTTTCACAGTACCCTCATCAAAGTCTGGGGCCTTGAGATGTGGAAAAAAAGTGAGATTAAGGAAAGATGTCAAAAATGCAACCATTAGATGTTACTTGAATTCCTGCAATTTTTGACAATGTTTACACTATTTTTGTGCATTCCAAGTGCCACATTTCATGCAAGTGCTGGCTGGCTATGCTTGTGTGGGTGGAAGTCACACCTGGTTTCCAAAAAGGCTGGATTTTCTTCCATTTCACACTTTTGGTATTTTCACAAACCTCACAAGCATCTGTAGAAATGTTTCCAACATTTTAAATCTTTTGAAAACTTTGGAATCTTGACTGATTTTAAACAATTGTAAAAGTTACCGTGTTCAAATAGGTAAAGCTTCCAACAGTTATCTCGCAGGATTTTGGGTGCTATCACCACATGAAATTGCTGGAAAAGCAGTTGCCTATCAGACTCACTTGCACTCTTACAACACAATACTGTCACAAAGAACAAATCTTGAAGACCCTTGAACTCTTGTTTCCTTTGTTTTTCCAGTTCTTTTATAACAGGGTTCTATTTCTATCAAAGCAATTGGACAATACTGCAAAAACCTGATAGTAGATTTCGACCGAGCCAGGGCGGTAAGAGGTTAACATTCAAGACCAAGATTATCTTGGGGCATCTTACTTTCTCCTGCACGATGGAGACAAATGGCAGTATGAGCAGGGCATCCTTCTTGTTGCATAGCAACTGCCTCATGATGAGTATCTCAGCAACAAGGGTCTTGCCTCCGCTAGTGGGCAAGGAGTAGATGAGATTGCGGCCTTCCTGGATGGCCGGGAGAGTTAGGCAAGAATGCTGCCAGTCTGATTGTTAGGACCAATTGTAGAAAAAACAAATGAGTACTGTATTTGTTCAAACTGCCTTTTTTAAATTAAATGCAGCAGTGTGAGGTTAGACAGAATTGTATTCTGAAAAATACAAATGTAAGTAACATCTTAGCCTTGCTGAGCAGGGTATCCTACATTAATATTTCAGTTGGTCTTTAATGTGAAAAAAAATAGTTCTTAATTATACATGGTCCATCAGTTGATGAGCAACATTCAAACTGAGGAACTCGGATTCATACAAATTTATTTCTACAGCAAGACATGGCGTAGATTGAAAAATGCATCCTGTGACCTATTTAAGCACTCAATTTAGATCCCCCAATCCCAGGGCACTTCTGCATGTATTGCTCAAATTTATTCTGTTAAAATATCTTATATTTGCACAAAGTCTTTAACCATTCTGGAAATCATACGATGGTTAGGTTGTGGATTTAACTGATACATGCATGTAGTTAAATACAGTCCTACACAGGAACATGTATACTCCCTTGTCTGACTGATGGGCTTCTTAATACGATGGCACTGCAGTGGATTTCTGTCTCAACTGAAAGTCAAGAAGCCTTACCATACAGCTTGTTTATTCCTCTTTGGGACTTTAACAACTCAGCGACCTTGCTGGGTAGACCGTAAAAAGGGCCGATGTCATTGTCTTTGATGCCGTTGGATTCCTCTAGCATTTCTGTCAGGGCTTCTTGCACCTTAGCCTGGCGAAGCTCGGTGTGACGCGTCTGCTGTGGCGTGACCACTCGGGCATTGTTCTGTAGTCTCTGCCGCAGTCTGGTAGCACCTGGGGTAACTTTGGGGGTTGTTAGTTCAGTGTGGGATGATTGGCCAGTGCTTCCGAGCTGAAACCCTCTAAAACTGTCTCCTTGATGGGACAGCCTTGCCATTTGGGGATCAGCGAGAGGCTTTTCAATCCCAGACGACTGCACCTGTGATGTGAATGATTGCTTCTCTGCAGTCTCAGTCTTTGAGATTGATCTAAGATTGGCATGACACCCTGAATTCTGAACCACGCTTCCGGTCTTCTCACCCAGGTGGCTGAACCATTTCTCTCGTTTTGAAGTCACAGAATTGGCGTCTGAGTTTCTAATCTCCTCTTTATCTGGATGTTGTGGTGCATGGATGTGACTGTTCGTCTGCACCTTATCTGTTGAGGCGCTACATTTCCTAGTCTTATCTTGTGTGCTTCCCTGATGGGCTTGAGATTGGGGTGACAATTTTTCATTCTCAGAGGGACAATCTCCGGCGTTTGCTAGGGAGGAAGCCTCATGCCATTCCCCATTGGCTCGGAGGTCGTGCTTGCTAGACACCCTGGCCCAGCCGACATCAGACGTCTGGGAATCAGCAATGAGTTGATCCAGGTCTAGTTTGTCATAGAAGGAATCCTCGCTGTCCCAATCTGTGAATGAGTTGTTCTGAGTTTGTGAGCAGCCGGCAGCATGCGGAGTTGCATGTAGTTTAACTGATGACAACCGCCGGGTGGCTTTTAAGCGAGCAACTTGTGGGGTGGGCGGTAGTGGACTGGAACAGAATGATGTGTCCTCCTGCAAAATCATTTACATTTAATTGTTATTCTTGAAGCAGCGAATAACAAATCAGAAACAAAATTTTTGTCAGTGTAATAAATCAAGACAAAAGGACTTAAGGAGTGTCCCGTCAATCAGCCAGACACTAAAGGGAAATAATGCAGCCAGTAAGAGGAACTATATGGTCATTCAAACTGATACAGTTCCAAATTCCAATTAGTCGGAAATGAAGACAGTGATTGGACTTTTCTTCATTTCATCTCAATGAAGAAGTTGACACATCAACAGAAACTATCAAATTTTCAGATCACATGGATTTTTGAGCATTCAAATTTGAAAGTCTAATTTCTCAATCTCTGAACAGCTTTTAAAGACAGTACATTTTTCTGAATGAGACAAGAAAGATGTTACCTCCTGTACAGCAGTTGATCTTTGACTGGCTGCTCGTCTTGCAGACCTTGAATTCTGACAGTCAATTTCAGCAGCCAATCTCCAGTCTTCCTCGTCATTTGCATCATCTGGCCACACCAGGGGACTATTTGGCACCTGGGTTTCCTTGGGTGCTGCTCCATGACTGATGCAACCGCCACTTGACAACGTGGAGTCTTTCTGATTTCCATTATTTCTACTTTGTGCTTTAAACAAAGGTTTCTTGTGAGGGATGGTTTCTATTTCAAAATGGATCTTTGCAGGGGAATTGGAAACAGCAGCAGTACAGTTTGAACTTAAAGGGAGCTGTTCGGTGTTTCCTGACCCATCCGAATGATCAGCTAAGAACATCCCTTCAGCAAATGATGGTTGAGTCTCTGCTGAATGTACTCCACTAGGATTGTGGACAGTACTACTATTGCACCAGGTGTGCGTTCTATGAGGTCTCTCAGAGTTTTCACTGTCAGCGCCCTTTGGTTTCTTTGTTGCAGCTATGTTGCTCCTTGCATTGGTGTTGGTTAGACTTCTCTTCCTTGTTGCTACTCGGCGCTGGGGTCCTGCAATTGATCTGTCCATCCTTGAAATTTCTGATTTGCATCAGACACATTCTGTACAAAAGTCAATTCATGTGATATTATTAGTTTTTCAAGTTATTAAATTTGGGCAAATTTAATTAAATGACACATAACACTGAAAAAAGGGTGTCGGATGATGGACTTCTGTTACCCTGAAATTGTGACAGCGAACAATGCATCCCTCAGTGATAGTAGGTTTTTGTTATTAAATTAAGTTCCACAAGCACAAAAAAGCAGAATCTACTCATGAATATTGCAGAGGAGAATAAACACGCCCTCACTATAACTGTGCTCTGGTTGGGCACAGTCAAGGTCACTTGATACTGGATGAAATCTTTGATTCCCCCCCCCACCCATGCTTCCCAAAACCTGAAAACAGTATTATTCAAAAGCTGTGAATTAGACAGAAAAGCTGATCCACTTAGGGTGGCAGGATTGACAGATTTCATCATGTTCGTCAAAGACTGACGAATATCTAGCAATCATACAATGATGCAAACCCATTATGAGAATAACTTTCTGCCAGCTGAGTTAGCAGCGTTCTTTCTCCCTCTGCACTGCCCATAAAGCAAGGAATTCCTTGCTCTAAGCACTTCCTAACATGCTAAAACTTACTCAAGTTAATTTCATGAAAAGTAGTTATTTTCTATGAATTTTGCTTGGGCTTCCGGGCAAGAAACCGTCAGCCGTAATGCATGGAAGGAAAATTAGTCCTAGTCCAACCGCCAACCTGGGCTAAACTCGTTACGCCCGTGCCACAGACTTTTTAAGACCGACAACCCAGAACTTCTTCAAACCCACTAAGAGCTCTAGAGTGGCACGCACGATTTGAGTAGAAAGAAATTCAGCACAACAGAAGTACTCTCTAAATTTGATTAACATCGCAAAATCGGCAAGGTGGACTGAAGACGTTGAAAACTGACCTGTGAACTGATTCAAAATTCGTACTACACACAACACAAGCTCTCGAACACGCGCTCGCAGCATTTGCTGCAGAAGCTTGGGACTCGCACGTAACTTTTCAACGTTTTCCGACTTAGGTTTAGACTGGTGCCAATTTTTCATTGATTGTATACGGTTCCCTGGTCATCGACACAGCAAATGAACAATACTTCAGCACGGAACCTATCTCTTTCAAATCTGCAACAAAAATTCACGAAGATGGCTACTTGGCAGGTAATCTGCGACGAAGTCGCCGGTTTGCGAGAGCAAATGGCCAGGAACCGACATTTTACAGCTGCAGTTGGTTGCCTGACATTGCTCACTGTTGTCTTTTACAAGTGAGTGATGTTTCATATCATTTGTCCTGAATTTTATTATGCAAAAATAAATGAGAAGATTGTGGCATTCATCGTGTGTTCGTGCTGTCAACACTGACAGGGTCCTTCAACGGGTTCACTGTTTAATACGCCCATGGGGGCTTGGTCTAAGCATGGAGAAATAAGCCGGAACCCGAGATGAGGGCTTGAGAGGGGGACGGGGCAGAAATGGTGCCACAGGGAAATTGACGAGATAAAGTCAGCCTTAGTCCCTCTTACTGTGGCTGATGGAGGAAAAATACTTTTTAATTGCAGCAAACAAGTGAATTCTGAAATATTAATGTTAAGAACTATTTTGTTTTGAGAGGACCAATATGTTCATAAGCCTGAAGTGGGAGCCTTAGGCATTTATTTTTTTTAAAGCGAGTAGCCTATCTGTTTGTAACCAATCTCCCGTGCTTTTTTCTTTTTTAGTGGCACTTGCAAAGACGGGTTTTCTATTTTCACAATTTTTTTACCACAATTTTTTTTAATAACCACAAACTACAAATCTAATTATTTTCTTCCTCACATTCTGAGACTAAAGCTCAGGAATGGAGACGTCTCACATATTCATGTGGCCCTCTCAGAGTCGAACGTTCTTCATTTTTACAGACATATTTTCTTTGAAATGGTTCATAGAATTTTAATAGCTCCATGGTAGAGTTCAGTGAATAACATGGAAATGTATATTCTGTACTGTCTCATTGATTTTCTCTTAATTCTTGCCACTAGTCACATGTCCGTCCTGGCAATACCCTGGTTCTTTCTGGGTGGTATGGCGTCCTTCTACATACTCTTCAGCCACGTGTCCATCCTCCCTAACCTTCTTATCATGTTCGAAAGACAACGACCCCACCCAACCAGCCAGCATCCATCAGCCCTCATCTGCACCGTGTGTGGTGATGCGGATTGTGTCAGGCACAAGTATGCAGTCACATGGGTCAAGGACTTAAGACCAAGGGTATCAAAGCTACCCTTTGAAATGAAAAGCATGTTGTCTGAAGTTTTTACCAAAAAAGATGTCTGACGTTATATGCATGTGGTGTCGAAAAGACACTTAGACACCCCATCAGCTAAAATCTTGACTGGCACCTGCTTTATGGAAGTAACTCAGTGCAGTAAAACTGAAAGACTGTATTAAAGAGCGCGTCTAAGTAAAAACATGTTTTCTCTGATTTTATCTGTCCAAATAAATATGAAAGCATCCAAATCGAACGCAGTATCATTTGTCTTTAGAACTCAACTAAAACAAGCTTAAAAGGGCTTTTTTTCTCTGTTCATCCTAAGATGCGAATTCTGAATGTAGATTGCATCATTGAGGAGAAAACAGAGAAAACGAGGGGAACCCTTGCCCTGTGTTTGTAGGGGATAAATCCTTGTGCCTTCCCACCAATGCATGTAGCTCTTTAAACTCATTTACAGATGTGACAAAAGAGCCTTTTTTTAATAAGATGCATTTAAACCTCGGTTAGATATCAAGTTGTTGAGACACAATTTCTCAATGTGTTTTGCTTACGCTTGTCTGGCTTGAAAGTAAAAGCAAACTTTCCATCTGGTGTCTTGTCTTTGTTGGCTATGGAAGGATTGCAGACAAAATGGGAGTTGTAACAAAGCACAAGGCTGTGCGTAAGCTGTCTGATTTTGATTTCTTGTTCTTATGAGAATCATTTTTTTTTGGCAGGCCTGATCTGACTCTGACTAAAGTGCAGCCGTGGAATGACATCTACATACCAGAACGAGTGGATATTGCCCTTTCTGAGGTAGGTTTCTTCTCAAACGGATCTGTCCTTTTGCTTCATCTCAATAGTCCTTATTCACAGGGAAGTAATTCTTGATTGTGTTCCCAGAATCTATCTTATTCAATGTAATCTGTGTAAATGCTGTGATGCCAGACTACTTCGGGTTCACTTTTATTTTATTTCCTTTTAAATGTTGCTTAACACATTTAGACCTAAATAATCACAAATTTTAAATGAGTCATCAGCATAAATGGCATTAATTTGTACTGAAGTTTCTTTCAATGCTTTCAGTTTTATTCTCAGGTTTCCGAAATAAAAAAAAGTTTACCTCACTTTCAATTCAAGATGGCTGGCTCGTGAATACAGTCTGTCTGACAAATACTGGAATGACGAGAGACTTTTGCGACGCTGGTGGTAGCAGACGCGCTGGCCCTCTCGCGAGTCCTGAGCATGCGTGCATAGGTTTACTGGCCCTCTCGCGAGTCCTGAGCATGCGTGCATAGGTTTACTGGCCCTCTCGCCAGTCCTGAGCATGCGTGCCTAGGTTTGCTGGCCCTCTCGCGAGTCCTGAGCATGCGTACGTAGGTTTGAGTTTGTGCAAGACTGTGGAAACAGGCACAGTGTGTCTGCTGCCACCAGAGTCTCAAAGTCTCCCATTCTCAGATCATTCAAGAAACTTCATGCAACTATCCTAAACAACAAATAACCTGATTTACTACCAAAGACTAGACATAAATAAAAAATTAGTGCCAGATTAAAAAGGGTACACAGAGAAGACACTAACTAAATTGTTTTCACCAAGCAGTGACCACCAGAGGAATCTATCCGGGGGCAGAGAGCCGGTACACCTTACTTTGTTATCCTGTTGTTTGTTTGGATTTTTAAATGAGAAGAGGAGCATGCCAAGTAACGAGTTTGCATTCATTTTTTTTTCCAGCTCTTTGAACTGATTCTGAAAGATTATATCTACAGCTGGTACACGTGAGTGATTTGACCTTTGGGTCTGTTTGGTCTGTCCATGAAAGCCCTCTGTTGTTCTCTCAAAACATTGCCTTCTCTTGACTCCCGAGATTTCTTGTTATTTCTGTGATCGCAGAAATATCTTCCTGTCAGCACACACTGTGCTACACAAGGAGCCATTCAGTTGAAATGTTTTGACGATCTCAATACTGCCCAAACTCATTAGCAGCAGGAAGTATAATGAAGGAAACATTCAGTAAGATCTCCTATATGATGTTTGATGATCATTCAGCCTTAACATGCCAGCCTTTCCTCCACCAAGAGGCACCGTAGTTGGTCAGAGTCATTACCAATTCATCAAAAGCCTTCTCAAAAGCTGTCCCACGATGCAGTTCCTGCAGTTCTGAAAACGGAATACGTGACCTATCCCATCATTCCGTCCAGGCCCCTGATCAGCAAGGAGGAGGAGTTTGTGAACGAGCTGCGAGTTACCCTGCGTCACATCGTCGCCGTGGTGTTGCGTCGTGTCAGGGAGGTTGACCTACCGACGTTCATACTCGACAAGCTCGTCAAGGCTGCCCTGAGTCATCTTGATGTTTTACTCAGAGCCAAGCGAAAAGGTATGTCTGGAAGTCATTCATAATGCTGTGTGTGGGTTAAGAGATCCCAAATTTGAATCTCAAGTCTTAACCCTAACCCTGCAAGATGGAGCACAGTCCATCAGGTGAAAAAGTCTAATGCATTTTGATATCAACAGCAGCCCAATAAACTGGTTATGTTAAGTTAATGGGATCTAGTCCTGTTGAACAATGCCACTGTTGGATCTAATGGTGACTGGCAACCACAGACTCCCAGGCTGTTTGGCCTTGGGGAGAGTTGACCTGTTGGATCTTGTTACACTTGTGGCAGGCAAGCCACTTTAATAATGAATGCAATTTGATGTGTCTGGCAGGGTTTCTAGCCAGATTATGTTGGGGGTAGGGTTACTACACTGAAAGTATGATTGTGTGATCACGGACCATTTACCCAGGCATGTGCAACTTAAGCTCAGAGCTGGTTCAATGCATGTTAGGGCTGGCACAATATCAAAGCAGAAATTAAATTGGATTATGTAACACTTTCTCTAATAATAAAACATATATGCCTGTCTACCACTTTGTTTTCTTGTAATATTTTAAGTCAGGGTACACCCTTTCTAAAAATATGCTGCTCAAGATATTTCATCCTATACATTCTGAGAAAAGTTGGGGAATTTTACCTCATTAAAACTTCATATCTCCTTAAAATCGATAAATGAAGAAGATTTTTTCGTCAAAACGAATAGATTTAAGCACCGCGTCGGCGCGTCGTCTCGGCATAACCACGGCTGCTCTGTACATGCTGCAACACGTGTCATGTGGTCGCGAGTTTTTTTCGAGAAAGTCGAGAGCGCCTGCGGGGGTAATAACAATCCGTAACCCGCACGGAACCAAGGTGGCACATGTGTTTGCACTGGGGCCGCTCGCGGTTGCACATCCCTGGGTAAATGGTCCGTGGTGTGATGCAGTATCAACCCCTATAATGAGCTGGTGTCTTTGCTTCATTTATCATGAGTTCTATCCCATGTACCCATGCGTAACCCATATTGTATGATAACCGCCCTGTGAGTCAAGGTACCCCCACATCGGCAAAGAAAGAGGTTGGTAGTGGACCCTTTCAACAAAGACCATATATTCCGGTGGAAATAAGTCAGGGTGCCCTGTGCCTACAGGGCCCACAAAGGAGTTGCAGCCTTGAGAAAACATGTTTCTTATTCGTGTACGGAGCCCAGTATAGCAGCGGTGCTGTTGAAATATCTGGTGTAAATTTACTACTTAGTGATAGATTGGGGCAGATTCTAGGATTTCATCCCTAAAAAAATGTCCAGAGAATCAGAGTGAAAGATGAGCTGGTGGCTTGTGTGCAAAAATGGAATAGTTTCATCTCTTTTCTTCATCTCCAGCCAAATGGGGAGAGGAGTTTCAAGACCTTGTGATCAAGACCTACGGTAATCATCTGCATTGCGCTGTCAGGAATCGCAAAGCTGAGCTGGAGTACTTGAGACATCTGTGTGAGCTGCTCTTCCCGGTGCTGATCCCTGCTAATTCCCATGATAACAAGTAAGTGAAAGATGGAAGGGTTGTGTATAAATAGATGATACTGTAATATACAGACAGCCGGACAGCCCGACCTACAGACAGCCGGACAGCCCGACCTACAGACAGCCGGACAGCCCGACCTACAGACAGCCAGACAGCTCGACCTACAGACAGCCGGACAGCCTGACCTACAGACAGCTGGACAGCCCGACCTACAGACAGCCGGACAGTCCAACCTACAGACAGACGGACAGCCCGACCTACAGACAGCCGGACAGCCCGACCTACAGACAGCCGGACAGTCCAACCTACAGACAGACGGACAGCCTGACCTACAGACAGGTGGAATTACAAGTACCTTGGGTATTTAGGAACAACTCTCAAAGTCTCAGAGTGGCACGTTGTGATCATAGTTTTGGTTTGTCTTCCTTCAGGAGCACCCAAACATTTGTGAGAGAAGTGGTAAGCGGTTCGGTCTTCTTACTCGGGATGGATGTGGTGGCCGACCCAGTGAGTAAACTCCCTTATAGAACCCAAGTAGTCCAGTAAAATATTGAATGACGCAGTGGAGTAGTCAGACCAAATCTTCCCTTCGTCAACGTTTGAGACAACTAGGAATATGTAGATAGAATAGACCTTTATCTTGGGGCAGCCATCTTGCTTTCTACCATTCAAAGCAATGTGACCAAACTGAGGCTGGAAGGGAAAATAGTCTGTTCCCAGTATCAATATAGGAAGCTGTATTACTATTGTCAGTGGGTCTACAGGGAACAAGACAAACATTGCAGCATCATGATAAAGGTTTACAGCTAGTGAAAGATCACGGGGACTAAGCCACATAGAAATGTATGCGTCATTACCAGCTCTCCGTCATTACCTTTTTGTATTTGTTTTTTTCCCCCTTCGTTGTCATCTGCAGGACATCGTAAACAAGCTCCTCATGATATTCTTTGATGAAGAACCAGTGAGTACTGAATTACAAAGTGAGAATATTCAAATTGTATTGCGTTTATCACTCGGCCATGATACCCGTATCTTCTCTGTCACTGTCTTTGTTCAACCGTATCAACCACCACATCACATTACCTCTGTGGTAGACATGATAGAAAGTGCCGATATTTGCACCAATTCAAGCCCCAAAGCTTAAACCATCCTTTTTCAAATTTTCTCTTTGTTTTACCTCTGCAGTTTCCACCAGCTATCGACCCTCCGTCCGAGAAAGTGATTCTCCTGGAGTCATTCTGTAATGTCCATCCAGTTGAGAAATCCAGCGTAAGTTGCAACATTTCTCCATTTTAGCAACTGAAACGTGTTTAAAAGGTAGAAAAAGTTTGATCCCCACTGAAGCAGACTTCAATTCTGTCACAAAACGCTGGCCCTAAGAAGACTTTTCAAGTGTCCAGTCCAAGTATCAGGCGTTCAGTATTCCATAGTCGCATTCCAAAGTATACGTCAGTGTTGTAGTCGAGTCACCAATGCCAAGTCCGTGTCCTGAGTCTCAAGCCTCGAGTTCAAGTCCAAGTCTTGGGTCACAAACTTTGAGTTATGAGTCATAAACCTCGAGTCTGAGTCATGATTTTCAAACCGCGAGTCTGAGTCCCAAGTCACAAGTCGTGAATCAAGTTGTTCAGCCTATTATTCCTGATCAAAGTTGTAAGTTTGTTGTGTGCTCTCTGTTTTGTTTATGCTGATTAACTACATACATTGCAAAAGTTATGGGTATATTTTTGCTTATGAAAATCATCCACCATTTAAATTTTAAATTCCAAATCCAGAGCCGAATCCAGTCATTTCAAAACGCCTGTATCAACACCACAACCACTTCGCCCAGACCCAAGCAACTTCACACGCCCAGTGTAGGCCACGCATTTTTTTTTTTTTACACATGGTCCATTTCGCTAAAAGTGTTCATATCCATGAGGCTGAATATGTACATCCATGTAAATAACAAATGTGTGCCCAGCGCATATTTGATGACCGCTTCACAGTTTGTGGATACAGAATATAACACGTCTGGTTGACTCTTCAGTGGATATTTAGCCGTACGTAAATGGCCAAAGTGGAAAATGTGCAATGCGACGATGCTTCTCGCATGCAAACCAGTGATAGTACGGGTGCATAAAATTTAATTTTCGACTGCGTATAAGTTAAATATGTTTAATGAAAATGCATGACTCGAATCACGAGTCACCAAGCTCAAGTCTGAGTCATCGTGATCAAGTCCGAGTCACCCAATGTGACTCGAGTCAAGTCCGAGTCATGAAAAATGTGACTCGAGTCGAGTCCAAGTCATGAAAAATGTGACTCGAGTCTGAATCCTGGACTTGAGTCGTACAACACTGGTACACATTTGCACCCTAAACATGCTACTTCCTTTTGCAGACATCGCACACAACTACTCCAAAAACCATTCAAGTTTAGCACGGCTGAGTTTATATCCAATAAGAATAAAGGTCAGTGAAGATTGGCGTCTACTGAAATTTACTGTAAAAAGTTCCACCAAATTTACTATTTTGTTTGTTGATATTTAGGCACTCCAGTATGAGATGTCTGAGATACTGGGCAACCACTCCCTACTTTTCCCGTTTCTACAGTACATGAAACGGGATGGCGCCCTCAACATCTTACAGTTCTGCCTCACAGTGGGTATGTTCACTGACAGTGTTGTACGAGAGAAGAATAAGTCCGGTGGCCGGAGTGTTAGTGACCACTTGGGCTCTGTGTTTGGAGTGTTTTGGGGCAGCTGTATAGACTGCTTGTGAAAACTGGAGCATATGTGTCTATGGTGCAGGGAATCATTTGCTTTGTTCCGTCGTCTGTTGCTCCGGTGTGAAATATGCTATGTCTCATATTGCTGCAATGGATTGTTAAATGTGCAATGGAGAAAGACCCCTGTGCTGGAATTTCCTTTAATAACAATGCATTGCTTTTTATCTGTTATCGTCTATATAGTGATATTACATATTTTGTTATTCGTACAAGTTTATCCCAGTAAAAGACAGAAATGTTACACATTCTGCTTGCATTTGGCCTTCACAGAGGACTTCAACAGACGCAGCTTGGTGCCAGACATGACCGACGAACAGAAGCAGTCCCTGCACAGGGAAGCGCAGGACCTGTACCAGCTGTACTTTGCCCCAGGCGCTGTGGATAGGATCAAGTTTGACGTGGACATCGAGGACGAGATGAAAGAGAGTAAGGGAATAAATAAAACATTGTCATAATTTGAAGACTGGAACTTGCTCTGAATTATGCACACAAACAATATTAGTGTGGGAAACAGCATTTGAATTAACATGCGTGAGTGCTCCGTTCGTTTGTGTTACACTTCCTGGTGTAAATGACATCATGCTTCAGTACCCTGTAATTGCTCATAATCCTCAAGGAAAGCCATTTTTTCAGTGTCAAGTAATCTCAAGTGACTTAATATATTAATCCATTTAGCTCTCAAGTTTTTGTTTGAATCTGAAAGCTGTAAATAACATCAAGTTCGAAATGCTGTCTGACCTCATAATTAAGGTTTTGCATTTTTTAATGAAACCATTTTTATTGTGGACATTACAGGGAAGCTCTCTTTCAAATGTGTGTTAAGAAAATAAAGGTTTCCCACCAAACATTTTTATTTTATCTTATTTTGGATGATAAAGCTACACCATTGACAAATGTTTGTCTCCTCTATGTCAGTTGTTAACGGACCATACGAGGGGGTAACAAGGCTCAGAACTTCTTCAACTTTGTTCAGGTAAAACTATATTTATGTGGCTCAGAATTTCTTCAACTTTGTTCAGGTAAAACAATATTTATGTGGCTCAGAATTTCTTCAACTTTGTTCAGGTAAAACTATATTTATGTGGCTCAGAATTTCTTCAACTTTGTTCAGGTAAAACTATATTTATGTGGCTCAGAATTTCTTCAACTTTGTTCAGGTAAAACTATATTTATGTGGCTCAGAATTTCTTCAACTTTGTTCAGGTAAAACTATATTTTTGTGTCGGGTTCAAATGAAATTAAACGTGATGAAATATTTTCTGTTGATTGGAGTTCGACTTCGCCGGTACGTTCTCTTTTGAGAATTAATTAATGACTGAAATTGAACCTATTCACCCTTAATGGGTCATTTGATTTTTTTTTGTGCAGAGCCTACGAGCATGCCTACAAGTTGATGGAGAATGTCTTCTGTCCACTCTTTCATCACAGCGACGAGGTGATTGATGCTCATTACCACTGATGGAGTCTGGTAGCCGATGCTGTAATACATGTAGTGCGAACCGAGCGGTCTTAACCTCCATGCACGTCGCTGAACAAACAACCATCACTGTTCAAAACGACACGAAGCAATAGATCTAGAACATGGTGTCACACTTTGTTTGCATGTGCGCTTTCTTATGGAGACTCAGTGGATCACATCCCACCTCACTGCCGTCGGAAAGTGAACATGTAAACAAAGCCTGATGTCATTATGTTACAGGTGTAGTGCAGTGTTGAGGATTGCTTTACGTTTGGATTGATTTTAGCTGATACCATCTAGGCCATTCTCATTGGACACAGAAAAGCTTAGTGTCCGTGAGCAGAAGCACCCCCTCATCGGTTGAAAAGTGCTGCGTTGGTCAGGAGGGTTCATTTTGTTGGTAGCGATGCAACTGCTTGTGATTCATAGTTGCTTGCGATGCGCATTTACTACCAAAGGAGCCTCCGTTGCTAAGGAAATAGCGTCCTCTCTTGGTCCAGCTCAAGGCCCACTAATGACACAGCTGCTCTGCATTTATTCATGCTCAACACTTTCATCAAGGATTTGGAATTCCATTTATTAGAAGAATTTCTAAAACTCCCCTTACAGATAGGGAACCAAAGAGTATCATTGTACTTTGTGTCCGGATATTCTGATTGCTTCTCTTCTTGATTGTCAGTGTAATAATCATTTTTTACTTCACATTTTGTTCAGTATTTCACCCTGATGTGTGGCAAACGTCAACAGGTTCTTCCCAAGAAGCCAGTAAGGTAGGCATATTGTACCTTCCCATGATGCACAGCTGCAGTGCATCACCCTGACACACTGCACAATTTTTGCAAGAACGTGACCCAAATCCTCTCAAGTTATTCATTGCGCCAGAACCCTGTGACGCAGCCTTTGTATGAAAGCATCCCAGGGGCATCACGCCCCATTCAAAGTAAAAAAATGATTAGGCTCTGCCTGCGTCTATCCTGCAAAATCCTTCAAAACCTGGAGTTTGACGGATGTGAGAGGGTTAGGGTCGTAAAATACACAAAGCTGCTGTTAATTCACTCAGTACATACTAATCACTTTTGACTGAAACGGTAAATCACATTCCAGTCATACTAATATTGCACTGGACAGGTTCATTGTACATTCTTGACATTGTACTTGACAATTTCACTGTTTGCTTCATGTCATAAACACATTGGTCCGTCACATGCACTTCATAGGACTGTTAGCTGACTACATCTGGGCCATTACATTTACTGCATACTTTTAAACCGAGTGTTTTACTCATGGTCGAAGGGTACGTGTATTTTGTCCAATTCCACTATTTACGTTGACTGGTGATAGTATCCCACAATATTTGTATGTTCTAGCGTCAAAGGGCAGAGACAAAGTTTTAGTCACTGTCACAAAGTTTTCAGTGATGGATGTCACTGTAGTTGTGGCTTGGCTGTAACTGGTTCACTTGTCACTCGGTAGTGTGAAGTAGCTGATCATGTCGGCACAGAGCAGTCTAATGCAGTCTTATAGTCATGTCCTTGCAAGGCCATTGCAGGTCCTTGGAAGTCCATCATAAGTCTTCTAAGCTAACGTCAAGTCAGAAGTTGTGCAAATGAACTGCGACAAAGACGTTCCTTTGTCATTGCTGTGGACTGCTTATTTGACAGTGACTTGAGGTCATTTGACCTGAAATGGGTGTATTTGTTTCCGACAACATGTCCCAGTTAGTAATCATTTTGGCCGTACCTCAGTGCTGTAGTTGAATGGTTTTGGAGTACACATTTACTGCCTCTTTAGGTATGAGCGAAGCTAGAGAGCATGAACACTGAATGATGAATGTGCAGAATGAATTCATGACTTTAGAAGATCATACAGTTGTCTAAAAATGAAATTTTCAGAACAAAACCCTCTCAAAACTTGGCTGAGAACTTTTCACAGGCTTTTCGTTTTTTATCAAATGAGACTTACCTGCGCCAACATCTGTTGAGTTACAGAAAAAAGGTAAAGCTTACTTGTTGAACAACATGTTAAACATGGCCCCTTAACAAGTTCAATGAGAGGAAAATGACAGCTTGGTAAGAAATGTTCTTGTGGTGTTATAGTTAGTTATTGAGTTAAGGATTTTGTGTATTCAGTGACTGATGTGTCACAATGCTTAGCAGAGTGAGGTAGCAATTAAACCGTCAGAGTCAGTATAAATGTAGCCGGGTGTTTCTTAAAGAGACAAGGCCTTACCTGGAGGTAAACTTAAAAAGCCATATTTAAACTTCAGAAGTTTCAACCCTCCAAAAAACTTGAGAGGCTTGAGAAATTATCTCATGCTTGAGAAATCTTACAAAGTGTCATCGTGTGAAAGGACACAACGCTTGAGAGTGAACATGATTCCTGGTGAGTCCTTGAGTTGTTTTGGTGGAGGTCCAGACCTACGACAAAAATCTTCCACTCACTGTGTCTGTTACATATTCATAGAGTTAAACACTCTCTCATCGACAACATGGCAGAAGTGCTGCCAGGCGCCAGCAATGAAACCTTGCAATTTAGTTCCAGTGCAGGGTTGAGAGAATTTTGTACAATCCAAGCGTTAATTGTAGCAGCAGAGTTTTACAGTGGTTCTGGACCAGACATCCACTTGTTTATTTGAAATCCAGGCTTCCTCAGACCATGTCTTACTTAAGATGTTCTCTAGAAATAGCTTCATTTGCAATGAAGAAAGCTTTTGCTGTTTGAAGTGCCTAATTGGTACTTGTGCAGACTCTCAAGTGGTTGTGTGAAAAATGTAAGTTTTCTTAACCACTTCCTGCCGGGGACTCCGGGATCGGAGACGTATGGTTTATATGGGTGGCCAGGGTCTCCGAACTCGGACAAAGGAAACAGGGCCCTGTAACAAAAGACCGTACTCCGAACAAAAGACCAGGCTGCTGGGCATTACGGGCATTTTTCACTCTCAAAAGTGGTGATAATCCAGCCTTGTTTTGAAACCCTATACCAGGGTTTGGGGCATTGAGAGCAAGCAGATTACCACCGGGGACAAAAGCGCTCCACCACCGCAGCGATGAGCCACACAGCACCGCTGCACGCTAATCTGGCCCCTATTGAAAAGAGGTCAGCAGTGCACTGAGCCAGGTTCGTGAACAAAAGAAAGTTACATAACACCTCACAATCTGGGCTCTGTTTACAAGGCTGCAGGCCTTGCTGAAATACTCGGGCGTCAATGAAGGTCACCTGTCAACTTAGAGTACTGCTTAAAGATAACTTCGTGCGGCTATAAACGACCGTTAAATGAAATGATGAATTTTTGAAGGATTTTGAAAATGGAAAAAATGATAGTCATGCCGGCCCAGCATCATCAACATTGAAAAATGCCCCGGCACGAAGTGGTTAAGTGTGTTTTTATGCGGATTATATCGTTGGGCAGGTTTGGATGCATCTCACACCTGTGAAATGTTTACACCATTGGATCATCGGAATCTGCAAGTCTGCACTCACAGGGATCATGATGGTTGTTGAACGTATCTCCACAGTGTCACTTGAACATTCATGATTATTAATAAAACACGAATAGACATCATAATGCGTTACAGACAAGTTTGTAACTACTTTGGTCAGCATGCTCTTTCAGGAGACATTTTGGGAAAAGTCACTGCACATAAAGCACCAGGTTTTTGGTCGAGTTCATAAAAAAAAAAATTCCTGTTTGAATTTATGTCTTTCATTTGTGCGAGACCTTGGTCTCTTTTTTTAATGCTTCTTACTGTGAGAAGCCCTGATCAGGAGCTTCCATCGCCTGTCCTACCCACTTTGCCGACCTCACAGCCTGCCACGCCTCCTCCACAGCGGGCTGCCAACTCAATCAAGTATGCCACACCAACTTGGTTTTTGTTCACTAAATCTGACAGTGCATGCTTGTACGGTATGGTGTAAAGAAACAGGAGGACATAGGGAGGGCTTTTCTTTGCTGCTTTATGCATATTCATGAACTGAATATGAATATGCATGATTCCTGAGAGTAGATCTAGCCATCCTGGAAATGCAATAATCTCTCTTTTCCCTAGAAGGAAAACAACAGGGTCTGATCAAATGATGCCAGAAAGTCATGTGACCTCACAGTTTCACCAAAATGGCCACCATTGCAGTAGGCAAATGTTTGGTCAGACATTATATGTTGTAGGTTGTAATCTAGACAGTCTTATTTTCACATAAGGTTAAGTAAATGTGAATTCTTCATCAAATGGCATAATAATTACCCACTTTGCCATGTGAATGGCATAATAATTACCCACTTTGCCATGTGAATGGCATGATAATTACCCACTTTGCCATGTGAATGGCATGATAATTACCCACTTTGCCATGTGAATGGCATGATAATTACCCACTTTGCCATGTGAATGGCATGATAATTACCCACTTTGCCATGTGAATGGCATAATAATTACCCACTTTGCCATGTGAATGGCATGATAATTACCCACTTTGCCATGTGAATGGCATGATAATTATCCACTTTGCCATGTGAATGGCATGATAATTACCCACTTTGCCATGTGAATGGCATGATAATTACCCACTTTGCCATGTGAATGGCATGATAATTATCCACTTTGCCATGTGAATGGCATAATTACCCACTTTGCCATGTGAATGGCATGATAATTACCCACTTTGCCATGTGAATGGCATGATAATTACCCACTTTGCCATGTGAATGGCATAATAATTACCCACTTTGCCATGTGAATGGCATGATAATTACCCACTTTGCCATGTGAATGGCATGATAATTACCCACTTTGCCGTGTGAATGGCGTAATAATTACCCCCTTTGCCATGTGAATGGCATGACAATTACCCACTTTGCCATGTGAATGACATGATAATTACCCACTTTGCCATGTGAAT
This sequence comes from Acanthaster planci, assembly GCF_054643075.1. NCBI lineage: Eukaryota > Metazoa > Echinodermata > Asteroidea > Valvatida > Acanthasteridae > Acanthaster > Acanthaster planci. The sequence continues at coordinate 16,747,518 of NC_141783.1, forward strand.
GGCATGATAATTACCCACTTTGCCATGTGAATGGCATGATAATTTCCCACTTTGCCATGTGAATGGCATGATAATTTCCCACTTTGCCATGTGAATGGCATGATAATTACCCACTTTGCCATGTGAATGGCATAATAATTACCCACTTTGCCGTGTGAATGGCATGATAATTACCCACTTTGCCATGTGAATGGCGTAATAATTACCCCCTTTGCCATGTGAATGGCATGACAATTACCCACTTTGCCATGTGAATGGCATGATAATTACCCACTTTGCCATGTGAATGGCATGATAATTACCCACTTTGCCATGTGAATGGCATGATAATTACCCACTTTGCCATGTGAATGGCATGATAATTACCCACTTCACCATGTGCAGTTGTTATCATGTCAAGTCATCAGCATTACATGTACATGTATATTGTGCCATTCATCAAGGCATTGGAGGCTTGCTTACCTCAAAACAGTGTGCCAGGTATGTTGTCTATTGCCTGCAACAGTGGCAGATGTTCGCCTGGTCAAATTGGTCAGTGAGAGAGCCCTATCGGCCAAACGGAAGAGACTTGAAGTAGCCTAACCCAAACAGTCCTCAATCTTTCACCTGTTGGAGGACTGAGGACTGTTAGGGTTAAGGAATTAGTTGTACTCTTGGTCACAACAAAGGCACTGTAGTTTTCATGTATGTGTACTCTTTTAGTAATAGGAAAACCTTCGGTTTAGCAAGAGAATTGTTGATTGCAACTTGTATTTCTGTATGTAATGACTAACCCCTCTTCCTTGCATTCAGACCTTGTTCAGAGTGGTAAAAAGTGGTAGCCTAGCCTGTGTGACATTGGTTCACTAATGTGTGGGAGGTATTGTGTTTTGTGTCATTGGTGGTGAAATGCTTGATCATAAGGAAAGTGCAGGGATGAGATTTCTCAGCTTTTTAGCTGATATCAGCTTTTTTTGTTCCGGAGTTCAGCTTTTTTCCGTCACCGGCTGTGTACAGAAGTATAGGAGATTATCACAGTAGCGCTTCTTTATGCCTTTTTTTGGCTGTTTTCAGCTATTTTTATCATTGGTCAATCTCATCCCTGTTTTGGTGTCGTAGTGTATGGTAGAATGCCAACTCCCAGCAACTGTCATAAGTTATGGTTTTCAGTGGTAGTTGAAGCATTGTTTGTGAACCTGTGTTTTTGTGTTCATGTGTACATTGGATGTTGCAGATATAGGTCCTATATGATACCTTGCAGATATAGGTCCTATATGAAACCTTGCAGATATAGGTCCTATATGATACCTGTATTGAGAGTCTGGTCCAGGCATACATAGATGTGGGCTCTGGCTGACAACAGACAGGGCCACAGCCTCCGAAAGACTTTTGAAAACGGCCATAGATTGTTGTTTGTCTGGGAGATTGGGGTGCCGTGGGCTCCATGCAGCATGGATGGAGACAGACACTAGGCCAGCCTTTGAATGGCACTGGTGTCCTGCATGTGGCACCCGTGAACCGACAGGCTCAACACTTTACTCATAGATATGACAATGAGTTTTGCTCTGACACTGTATGGCTCAAGTGCAAACCAGTGTGTGCTTTTTTAGCATGAAGAGCGACATGTACTTGCACCGAGTCCACGGTCTCCTCGCTCCCAGAAACACTATCTTGCCTCCATCGCACCCCCCCCCAAAAAAGAATTTGTTTTTGCAAATTTTTCTGAGTACCTGTTGAAATTTGTTTCCAACCCTCTGTGGAAATTTGCAAGAGTTTGATATTGTGGGCGGTGGGATATTGCTAGCATCTGATGGTCTGTTCAGACTTGCAGCTGTACTTTTGGTAACACGCCTATGTTGCTTTTTTTTTCAATAATGAAGTGCAGCCCAAATTTTCTTCAAGCTTGACAGCTTCTAAGGTTTTGCTTCTAAGGTTTTGTCAAGAGTTTATCATGGTTGGATTGTTTTCACTTGGAACTTCTGAATATGATCCAGTCGTCTGAGCATGAGATGTGTTTTTTATTGTCATAGATGGATATAATGTTTGCTTCATGTCATGTTGTAAACAGACCTTTTACACATCTATTTTCAAGGGCCTTTTCTTTCCAAGGCTTTGCAGTTTTGAATCTTTAAAAATTCTTGTGCATTTTAGGAATGTACATTGGACATTGCCCATATAAGATATTTCCATGTGCTCTGGGATTGGAGCTGTAAAATTGGCTTTTGCATTTTGCAAAATTATACTTTCTCAGAAATGATTGCATTTTGGAGAATCGGTATATTGCATTCTTGATCAGTTATATTTACCGTAATCCTGAAAAGGTATTGAAACTTCCCCTTAAATTATCTGAAAAAACTTTCTAAAGATTTTCTGAGCCATTGTGAAACTGAAACTTGTTATAAATACATTTTTTTCTGCCATAAAAAGGCCCCCAATGCTTTTTTAAAAGATACCCTATTTTGATTTAGGATAAAATTGCTGCTAGCCTTCAATCCTGTCGGACATCCCTTGCACCGATTATCAGTCCAAAAAAATCTGTACCAGATCAAAGAGTCATCCGTCTTCACCCTGTTGATATGAAATGAATCCTGTTGTGTTTGACTGGAGGATTTCTTTCGTCCTTTCTGAAGGGTTGTCGTGAAGCGGTCTAGTGATCCCATCGCAGCTATGCATAGACTTGGGAGTAAAATCAAAGGAGTGTTCCGCAGCTCAAATGGTAAACCCTTCTAGTTTAAACAAAAATACATGGATGGTACTTTATACAGGGTTCCTGTGGCCTGGAAAAGTCATGGAAATTTGTTTTTCCTTTTTCAGGCCTGGAAAAGTCATGGAATTTTGTACAAATGACTGAAGTCATTTAAAAGTCATTGAATTTTGTCATGGAAGTCATAAAACACTGTGGGATTTCTATTATCAGAAATAAGCGCATAAAATCTGTGATTGTATTTGCAACCTAAAAGGTCGAATAGTCCAAGAAATTGCGATATTTGGTTAAGGATTTTCATAATTTGGTCATGGAAAAGTCATGGAATTTAATAGTCCTTTATGTGCAGGAACCCTATTTATAAAATCCGGCAAATATGAAATCTCTCCTGTTAGATTTGAGCTTGTCCCTCCATACTTGTGGGCCTTCTTGTTTTCCTTAAAGCTCCTTCCTGTTGCTCAAACATTAACCCTAACGGTCCTCAACCCTCCAACAGGTGAAGGATTGAGGACTGTTAGGGTTAAGCTTTTCCGGCATAAGTCAAAACAAATTCTTTTGCTGTTTTCTTCATTAACTGTAACTCCATTGAATTACTCTGGATCTAGCCGATAGTGATACCGCAAGCATGTCATCGTTGGATATTGCCGAGTCTGAATCCAGCCAGCCAACAGTAAGTTAGTCAGAAATGCCCAACCTGGAATCAAGACCCATTTGGAGATGTGTAGACTTTTTTATTCTTGGTGCATCTGTAAAAATAACCCATTCATTTGATACTCCACTAGCATGTGACAGTGTCTTATTTGCATAAAAGTACTTCAGATAACCTCTCATCTCAAAAGAGAGATTGAGGATGAAAGATGTAACAGCAACAGCATTTGACACTAGCTGAGGTGACATTGACCAGTCGCCAGTGAGGATGGATTATTTCTCAGAAAGTTGGTTGTCTCCCTTAACCACCGTGACAGGTCTCCAGTTGAGTTCTCACTGGAGGCTATGTCAACACAAAGGCAATCTGTTCTCGTTGGGGCCGTTGAAGGGTTGAACCATCGACTGTTCCCCGAGCCTCGGTATGGTGGACATATGAATACATGTCTTATCCCCCCATTTGTTCTGTAAGCACACACAATGTCCAGCAAGTCTGTGGAGGTGGACCATGTGGTTAACTTGAACTTGGCCTGTATTGTGGCAAATATCACTCTGTAATAGTGCTCTGGAGTGTTGCAAAACATGAGGTTGTGGTTATAGATACTGTACAAGTATTGTACAAATGACTTTCAAGAGTTGTTTTAATTCAGCCAAAATATCTTGTCCATTTCAAAAGTCAGATGTTTATCATTTGATGCCAAAACTGGGCTTACCTTTTCAAAAATGAAATGAATGAAAAACTAATTTTTTTTTGACTTTTCAACTTTTTCACCAACCTTGTGAAACAGTCAGACGCAGAACTTGCATCTGATGAAGAGGAGGCCGGGATGAAGTCACCAATCCATGACATGAGTGCATGGAGGGTCAGCATACCCAGGGTGGAGGCCAGACTAGAGGGCACCAAGGATTACTTTGTGTACATCATCGCCGTGCAGCGGATCGATGTCAAGGAAGGAGGCGGGGAAGAGACATCCTGGGAGGTGGAAAGGTCAGGAAATAAGTTCAAGAAGTGTTGGGGGCACCATGTGTCCTTATTGGAGAACTTGGAGTGGGAATTGAAGTAGCAGTGGTTTACCCGTGCAAACAAATCAATGTACGGTATTTCGGTATGAAACAGTGTTATACATGATAGACTTTAACTTCCGTTGTGCACTGTTTGGTGGCACGGTTTTCTTGCAAGAAATTGAGGGATTTTTAACTGGTGTTAACTGGTAGACATCAAATAAATGCTTTAGTCACAATACATGCAACTGATTGGCCAAAAGAATACACACTAAGCATGAACTGCCAGCGCAGTGTGAAGGTGGTCTTGCTTTTAAAATGTGAACCAATTATTTAAACAATGGTACAGAAATGGCTGTCACTAAATAACATTTTTCACCTCTAGTCGAAAATACTGCCATTTTGTAACCGATATGGTCTTCATCTGAAAATAAGGTTGTATGGAATTTTTAAGTGTTACGTTGAAACTTGAATTTGTCTGAACCGTTGTCTTAATAGGGATGCATACCTCGGGCTGCATACCTCGGGCTGCACTTTCAGATCTCTTGGATTTTTTTCTTTTGCAGACGATACCATGAGTTTCATGTCTTGGAGACCAAACTGAGAGAATTCCATGGTAACAGATGTTCACATTTGAGTTGTTGACTACACTTGTCTCTCTGGTGTTTAAATGTGATATTTGCCCGTAACAAAAATGATGGCAATTCTGGTTTGTAACACTGAAATCCTTGCTTATGAACATATTCAGGACATCTTCACTTCCTTGACACCAACTGTAGCAAAGTTCCCAGAGCTTCTAATGAAACCAGGCTTACCATGAGTAGTGAATTCATCTCAGAGAGTTAGCCACCAGAAATAAATGCACTCCATGTTTATTGACCTTGGTCAGCTTCAGAAAAATTGTCTGTGTTTAAATTAATTGTTTGCTGAGCTTACCTGTGAAATTGACCCCTGTTATATGCATTTGAACCCTAACCCTGCCAGACGCCGTGCATCAGATGGAAAAAGTCTGATGCACTTTGAGAAAGCAGACAATCAACAGCAGCCACAAGAATGTTGAGACAATGGGAGCTAGTCCCATTGAACAATACCACTCTTGGACCTTGCGGTGACTGGCAACCACAGATAGACTCCCAGGCTGTGTGGGCCGTGGGGAGAGTTGACCTGTTGGATCTTGTTACATTGGGCAGGCAAGCCATTTTGACAAATGATGCAATATGATGCATCTGGCAGGGTGTCTAGCCAAAGTAGGCAGGGGGTTAGGGTTAAATGTCTATTTCTTCCACTGGTGTGGTAATGAATCTTGTGGATTGACAAATCCAGGTATATTTGACGATGCTCAGCTGCCCCAAAAAAGGCCCCTCCCCTTTGCCTCAAGATCCCTGGACTTCATGGAGAAGAGAAAAGACAGCTGTGAAAAATTCCTCCAGGTGAGAACTCAGCTCCTCCCCCCCCCCAAAAAAAATGTCCTCATGTATCCTACCCATCCCAATTAATCTTGTTGTGGCGTTACCTTGAGGCTGTGTCCAAATCTAGTGTCTACAGCTGGGCCTAGGTCTTCTGAATAGACTTGAATTCAGACTGGAGGTTTTGTGGTAGTTCTTGTGATTGTCTGAAGATGTCTCGACTACAGTGGTGATGTTTATCATTCTGTTGGTTCTTCTTGCAGTGAATAAAAAAATCCCGAGGAAGCAGGCTTCATAATGAGTAGGTTTGCTTGTGGAGTTGGCAACTTAATAAGTTAGTTATGCTAGCCAGCAGAAATTTTCTACTCTATTTTGTATGCCGAGATGGAATGTCAAGATGGAATGTCAGGTTATGGAGTATTCTACTTCTTTCCTTTTATTACGGTCTTAATCTTTTTGTTCTCACTGTAGACGCTCTTAACGAAACCCAACCTGCGAGGCAGTCAACTCCTCTACAGCTTCCTGACAAAGAGTGAGGAGTTTGTCAATAAGTTCTTGGGAGACGTCAACATAGGTATGGCCGGAACCAGGAGTAGGAACTATACCATGCTGAACAGAGTTTAGTAAATTTGTCAGTTGCATCACAGACTGACGTATCGTGAGTAGTCGCTACACCTCAACTGACGAATCGTGAGTAGTTGCTACACCTCAACTGACGAATTGTGAGTAGTTACTGCACCTCAACTGACGTATCTTGTGTGCGCAGTCTGTGGAAGATACGTCACTCTGTGGTACATCGAAAAATATGTCGCTTTGTGCCGCAACCGACAAATTGAGAGATTTTTAGGCCTCACATCTTGATTTTAATTCTTCAAATCAATTCCCTTTTTGCACTGTAATATGCAAGCGTTGGCCTACTGAAACCCCTAAGCACTGTATGTTGACTGCTGGAGTCTATCTCTCAAGCCTTGATCTTGACAAGTTTTCGTATTTGAGTCATTTGGTGCATCCTGTCAGCCGCATCCGTTTTTTTGTTTTTCTGCTAAGGTCAACATGCCCAGCCTGATCCTTATTTTTTGTTGCTTGTATTTTAGCTTGGTGAGCAGTTTGTGGAAGCCATTTATTTCCTGAATTGACTGTTGATGATTGTAAACATTTAGGAAATACCCTAATTGAAACTGTACTGAAAACCTAATTGATTTGATTGATGATTAATTGTAAATTTTGTGTGCTTGCAGGGAAATTGGTGAGGACAATGTCTTACAGAGTTATCAAGGAGGTAGGATCATTTCTGACTGTTTGTTTCATTGGTAAATAACAAATTTTAACCATTGAAGATTTAAATGGGAAATGGTTTCAGAGGGCTTTAAAGTGTTTGAAATTCTTCAAGAATGCATTTTTTTCCCTTCCGCACTGGAATTCATTTTTTTGTTTGCGTTCTTATTTTTGTTTCTCTTTGTAGCGAGGCCAACATTTAGATCCTTTCCTGCAGTCATTCATTGCATCTGTCGAGGCTCCCAAACCCAAAGCAGGGTAGGTGGTGCAAATGGTAGAGGGGTCAAAGTTCACATACCACAGGTGAAAAAAATCACAGAAAAAAATTTCCCCCTTCCGTGGCAAACATCTACATGAGGCGTAAGCAAACTCAAAGTGCTGTATATCTTATGAATATCTTCTTGAGAATTTGGCACAGCATAAATAGAGGATTGGAATCAGCCGAGTTGATAGTGTGATTTCAGCTGAATTAGGCTTTTCCCGAGTCCATGGGCACCGTGTATGTCCAGCCTATTCCGTTGAGCTGCCAAGCATAGGCATTTGTAAGGTGCAGAATCAGTAGGCCTCTGCACTGATGACACCGCAGGTGCTGTGCATGATACATGACTGGGGACCCCCAATGGCTCTATAAGAAAGTGCACAAGGGAACTATGGCGTCATCAGTACATGTAAGAACACCTGTTGGTTTCACCAAACGTGGACAACTTGCCAGAATGGCAGCTAATTTTGTTACGACCAGTTGTCACCTAATTTTTGTATTATCTGATACATTTGCTCAGCATTGTTTTCTGAAAGTAAACAATTACCTTTTGGGAACTCCGTTTGAGCTTGTAATCAGCACTGCTTCACTGTAATTGAGGCTCAGTGGATGTTCGTTGATGTTGATTTCAGTCATTTCACATCAGCAGCGTTGTTATATTCAGTTGTGCACACTTTGGCATTTCAGGATGAATTTCTTATTACTGATCTACTTAAAGATATGATTCTTTGGCATTGCTTCACAGAAAACTTGAAGAACCAGTTGACCCAGCAAAACACCTTGCAGAAAAGGTTTGATTGCCTACAGAATCTTCATATTCAAGCAACATTTTTACATTGCTCATACTTTTTCATTGGGTAAAGAACAAGAAATGAGTCGTCAAGTTTTCTCTGAGCTATTAATTCCATCTTCAGTGAAATTTGTTTTTTTGGCATAAGGGCCTCTGTTTTGAAAAGTGAGTGCTGAAACTACTTGAGTGAAGGCCTGCCCAGTTTTATATTCTCTGAAGTTATTCTTTCAAGAAGGGTCACATCCATGTTAGATCTGGGACATGACATTCATAGTTCTGACCCAATGTTTGGTAGATGGCACGTTGTCAGAGATTCTGGCCAAAAGTCTGTTTTTAGAAAAGATTTGCCTTAACAATATATTAGCTTTCACAAAGTCATTTTGGTATCAGTTTTGCCAAGACTAAACCTGTCTTCAACATGAGTCTGTGTACACCTGAAAACATTTGGAGAAACATGTTTGCATAATGCTCTCAAAAACTGTTATATTCTTGGTTTTGCTTTCTCTTGTCGCAGTTGGACAGTCCCGTATTTGGTGATAATGCCGGCCTGCCATTGGTACGAGAAACACTCAAAGAACCCAACCCAGATCCTTCGGCTAACTACTTACAACTCAATGGCATCTTTGACTATATTCTCTATCTTGGTAAGTCATCTCTTGCGCAAATTAGATTCGTAATGAAAATATTAAGCTCCCTATTCTTGGTCTGTTGCCTTGAGAGATCTACAAAGCATCGTAACCGTGCTTTTACAAAACAACAATGATCCTGTGGTGGGAGCTCTCTGTGTTTGGCACAAGATGAGTCTCGTGTGCAAAAATGCTCCTGCCAGGATAAACATAATTGAAATGATGAAGTGATGTTCACCAACATGTCTCATCTTTGCCTGTTAAGGGGATGCTTTGAGTACGGCAGATATTTGAAAAAAGTAGATCTGACGCTTCAGGTTGTCTTTTGAACTTTTGAACTCTTAAATCAGGAATTTTGGACTTGCCTCTTGAATCAGGAAACAGTTTGTGAAGATGAAAATTTTGCTGTGCACAAAAATGTTACGCTCAACAAAAAGTTCAGCAGCAACACTGTGGTGCATGTGATGCATGCGACTGGTTCCCAAATCATTGTTTGGCTAGCACCATGAAATATCAGTCTTGGAGTCACAACATTTTTTACTGATCACCCCGTTCCAGTTTTGATTCAGGGGCAGTACTTGATAAAATTGAGCAACATGGTTGGTGTCATTTGAAAGGAAACCACAGAGGAGGACAGAAAAAAATATGTGTACTCCAAACAGCTCCGTGAAACTGACCCTATAGATGTCAGTAAGGTTTGATTTGAGTCGTTAACGTTTCTTACTTCCTCAGCCACTGCTGTATTTGATGTTGCTCCTTGGCTGCACCAGGGCCTAATTGTCTTCCAGAAACTCTTCAAGAACTCACTGGAGACATTCCTTGACAGGTATCCCAATTTAATGTGTCCACCTTTCCTGTAAATTTAAATTCTAGAATTCACTGAATTCTAAGGTAAAAACCAAATGATAATTTGAAAGAATGACAATGAAACAAGGTAGCAGGATTGAAAGGAAAAAAAAAAAGATTATTGTGGAAGGGTTATGATGGATCAAGGTTCCTCTAGAGGTAGGTAAGGTCAATGATGAAGGCAAGTTACGCCAGATTCAAAATAGTGCACTTAGGAAAAATGCCGTTGACGGTCTTTGCTGCACTCCCAGGGGATAGGTACGATGTTTGACTATGAAAGGATGAAGGAATCTCTCACTTCATCAACCTTATGTGGCCCAGCAGCAGTAGCGAGAAGAATATTTATTGTGAAAATATCTGAAAGCAGGAGCAGGACAGTACTGGGCAAGCTGCAGGTTTGAAGCCAGCTCCATTCCAAATGCCTGTATGATGCACTTGTCAGTCTGATCCGTTTGAAGCCAGCTCCAGTCCAAATGCCTGTATGATGCACTTGTCAGTCTGATCCGTTTGAAGCCAGCTCCATTCCAAATGCCTGTATGATGCACTTGTCAGTCTGATCCGTTTGAAGCCAGCTCCAGTCCAAATGCCTGTATGATGCACTTGTCAGTCTGATCCGTTTGAAGCCAGCTCCAGTCCAAATGCCTGTATGATGCACTTGTCAGTCTGATCCGTTTGAAGCCAGCTCCAGTCCAAATGCCTGTATGATGCACTTGTCAGTCTGATCCGTTTGAAGCCAGCTCCATTCCAAATGCCTGTATGATGCACTTGTCAGTCTGATCCGTTTCAGCTGCTGGTTTGAAGCCAGCTCCATTCCAAATGCCTGTATGATGCACATGTCAGTCTGATCCGTTTCAGCTGCTGGTTTGAAGCCAGCTCCATTCCAAATGCCTGTATGATGCACTTGTCAGTGTGATCCGTTTGAAGCCAGCTCCATTCCAAATGCCTGTATGATGCACTTGTCAGTGTGATCCGTTTCAGCTGCTGGTTTGAAGCCAGCTCCATTCCAAATGCCTGTATGATGCACTTGTCAGTGTGATCCATTTCAGCTGCTGGTTTGAAGCCAGCTCCATTCCAAATGCCTGTATGATGCACTTGTCAGTGTGATCCGTTTGAAGCCAGCTCCATTCCAAATGCCTGTATGATGCACTTGTCAGTGTGATCCGTTTCAGCTGCTGGTTTGAAGCCAGCTCCATTCCAAATGCCTGTATGATGCACTTGTCAGTGTGATCCGTTTCAGCTGCTGGTTTGAAGCCAGCTCCATTCCAAATGCCTGTATGATGCACTTGTCAGTCTGATCCGTTTGAAGCCAGCTCCAATTCCAAATGCCTGTATGATGCACTTGTCAGTGTGATCCATTTCAGCTGCTGGTTTGAAGCCAGCTCCAGTCCAAATGCCTGTATGATGCACTTGTCAGTGTGATCCGTTTGAAGCCAGCTCCATTCCAAATGCCTGTATGATGCACTTGTCAGTGTGATCCGTTTTAGCTGCTGGTTTGAAGCCAGCTCCATTCCAAATGCCTGTATGATGCACTTGTCAGTCTGATTCGTTTCAGCTGCAGGTTTGAAGCCAGCTCCAGTCCAAATGCCTGTATGATGCACTTGTCAGTCTGATCCGTTTGAAGCCAGCTCCATTCCAAATGCCTGTATGATGCACTTGTCAGTGTGATCCGTTTTAGCTGCTGGTTTGAAGCCAGCTCCATTCCAAATGCCTGTATGATGCACTTGTCAGTGTGATCCGTTTCAGCTGCTGGTTTGAAGCCAGCTCCATTCCAAATGCCTGTATGATGCACTTGTCAGTCTGATCCATTTCAGCTGCTGGTTTGAAGCCAGCTCCATTCCAAATGCCTGTATGATGCACTTGTCAGTCTGATCCGTTTCAGCTACCTGGCCAAGAAACTGGAGATAGTGCAGTCAGAGGAGCAAGTGGAAGACATCATTCACAATCTGAGAGGTAATCTGACACTGTCCAAAAACAAAAATGTGAAATGTTTCAAAACTGAGCCAGTCCTTGGTAATTTTAGAAAGGCGAAAGTCAATTGAGAGCAAAGCACACCAGCTCGACCGTGCCATTTGAGAACAACATGCCTGCTGGATGATGTTCAGTTTGTGCGGCAATGTGTGGCTGCCTCAATAGGGCCAACTTTGTACATCAGAGGTGCTTCATTTTGAGCATACGCTGTTGGAATACTCACCTGGTTTACTGAATTCGACCTCCCGAACTAGCACTGTCTTTGTGGCATCTTGACACAGTCACAACTCTTGAAATCGAGTTGTGAAATTTTCTCGGTGTTGAAATTGTTTGATTCCCAGATGTTCTTTTCTTTGATGACGAGCCGCCACGAACCGACGCCCAGAAGCAGCTGCGGAAGGAAGAAGCCTTCCAGCGGATGCTCAACTTCTTCCCAAGTATGACTCACTTGCCTATTTTTAATCTAACTATTAAATTCTGTAGATTCCACACAGCTGTACTGACAGCAGTGAAATTGTCATTTAATTCAGGATTTTGTAACGTGATTTTCCTTAAGTATTTCTTTTTGATTTGTGATATAAAATGATATCACCCTGGTATATAAGGCAAGATATGGGAGGGAGGGGTACCCCCCCTTACCTGTCCAATCCCTATACACACTCTAGACTACTGTTACCTAACACATCCCCTCTAGAAGTCTGTAAAGAATTCCTGAGATTCCGATCAGACAATGACCAACACAAAGGCGGGGGGGTTCTCTCCGTCCCATATATTGCTTCAAATGCACCCCGGTGCCCGTAAAATATCTTGAATGTAAAAATCAAACACATAACATGAGTGCTGTTTAAGTACTGTTCCTATCATGTGCCCAGACTCAGGTGTTGTCTTCCAGTGACGAGATGCTTAATCACTTTCCTTCCAAATTCCAATTTTCTCCTTTTGATGTACACAGAGCAACTCCACCAGGTGATTGGGGAGGATAAATTCAGTGCTGGTCTTCAGTTTGTCTTTGACGGCTTGCAGTATCCCAAACTCAACAAGCAGGTCGGTGATCTTTCTGCGTCTGTCTCATTTATGCTGGACATTCTGATCAGTGTTTAAGCCTTTCTTTCCCCCAGATCCCAAAGTGTGAAGTGAAGGGTGACAAAAAGAGAAATTTGGGCCCAAGAATTTGCTTGGCCCCGAGAAAGAAAAGTGACACCCTTTTCTTTACAGAACCTTGCGTAACTCCAGAAGAACTTTGTTACACGGTTTTACTGTGCATGACTTGATGTGAGACTTTCAATCAGTCTTGTTTACTTTCATTTGTTCCAGCTTGCCTACACATTGCTTGACATTGTCATATTGGAGGCTTTTCCTGAACTTTCAGAGGTGGGTTGATGCCGGTAAGAAGGCCTTGGTGTCCTTCTTGAAGTGTTACTCAAGATTTTTTTGATTTGTGTTAGTCAAATTAGAACTAGATAAAAATTACCTCACCCTGCCCATAGCTGCTGAAGTTTCCAAAGGAAAACACACTTTAAAAACTGCACTGCATTTGCTTTCCAAGAAGAATACCTGTCTGCTTTTCTGTCTCCAGAGTGTGAAGGAAATACCAGGAGAGACATAGCCTCCTTGATGTCTGCAGAGTAACTGAGCAGTAGTGCAGGCATAAAATGCTTGGATAGAGTCGGCATGATTACCTATAGGCTTCTGAAAATCGGTGCCATATGAGATTTTGTCCCCCCGTGTAATCCAGTTCCTCCTGCAGTGGACTCCCAGCCTCGATGTCTCCATTAGTCATTGTTCAGTGAGTTAGAGTCATGTACATTTGCCAGTGGCCACCAGTCAGTCCATATTACAATGTTGGAACTAGTATTTATTAGGATTTCTGTTTATATTTAGAAAGCAATGCAGTTTTTCTTCTGCCATGCTGGATCAGAATAGAAATGTGTGGGCATTTTGGACCATCGCAAAACCTGCCTCTCTGGATCAAAGTTCACAGATTTGATGAAACCATTTTGTATTTTTAAAGTTTAAATTTACAGAAATTGGGAACAACTCTAGAAATCTCTTGAAATTTGATATTTTAAATTGATTTACCTTGTTCTCTGTTTTTGAAAGTTTTTTCAACAATAATGGAGTAATGAAAAATTGTTTAAACATGAGTATTGCGGATAATTATGAAACTCGATAAAATGGTATTGACAAGAGCTTCATTTATTGGAACTTCGGACAGCTATGTTGTGAAAAGATAGATGCAGAGGGCTTTGATGATAGTTTTCCATGTTTTGTGATCACTGTCCTGTGAATTCAATGAAATGCATGCAGGCCATTTCAATCGAAAGTGGAAAGAAAACATAACACAGAAAATCGAGACACACGACTCATTGGGCCAACTGTATACCTCTGTAGAATTTATTGTAGAATGTAATCAAGATGTGCAGTGTATATGATAAAATATCCAGTCGATTTTTGTGTATAAATTATTGCTTACGAACTGCGGCAGCCAGTCGAGTTGACTTTTTTGTATATGATTTGAAACTGGCCCTTGTACATGTGTATATTTTACAGAGCAAGAATTACAACACAAGTGAGCATTCTACTGAATAATTAAATACTAACCTGAAAGACAGTAGGAGTTCCATATGTATGGACATCACTAATTTCCCTTGCAGTGGTTTATTAGCTATCAAAAAGTGATACCACCCCCTAAAAAGTCACATTTAGTGGTTGAAAATATTGAAACATTTACTTAGAAAGACATTTTCAGACCAGTCTCATAGGGTTTGTGCACAGGGTGTCACGTGATGTCCAGATAAGGTACTCTTTCTGAAAGTAAACTCTTGGCCGTTAATTACTACTATTAGGGCCTTGGGCCAGAACCTGTATAACAGCATTCTTCCAGATTGGAGTTTTTCGATCCTGGCTTTTGATGCAAATGCACCAAACCCTTGCGAAGATCGCAGGGTTTCCTGAATGGCTACAGTTTATCTCTGACAGCATATGTTAAAAATGTTTCCTCATTTCGGAGTAGGCTACCTTACCAGACACTGTACCGTTCCAAGGAAGACACATCAGTAACCATTGTGTTTTTAAAGAAACTGCTATGAAGCGAGAGAACACTTTGATATTGTGCAATAAAACTGCCACCTGTAACACCTTAATTACAAAAGAAAACTGGAGTTGCAATTTTGTGCATTATTGTCACTGTAATTATACTTCTTGAGCAACTAACATGAATCAGCTGAGGTCATCAGAGCTTGGCTGATTCTAGAAAGCAAATTTTAGAGCACCTCATGGCCTATTAACATGAACACAATAGGATCAGGGGCTACCTGATTGACTCTCTTTGGCTTGAGTGATTAGCAGTGCGAGAACAAGGGATCTTCTTTTTCTATTAAAGCAACTATCTCCCTTGGGAGGTACACCGTGAGCAAATGGGGCGTTAACCAGTAATTAAAAAACAATCTGTGGGTTTCGGTACACAATGCAAATGGTACTCCATTGTTTTTTTAACGTTTCTACCCGTCTCCTGTACATGGAGGTACACTATGGATTTGTTAGCCTTCGCAAAACATCCACATTGCATCCAACATGCACTGACTATGATACAAGTGCTCTAAGGGATAAAAAGCACACCATGCCCTCAGTGAAGTCTACCCTTCACAGCGAATTTACCCTGGTTTCCATGACAACTGAGAAAACATCCCCACTGATTTAAATGCCCGTCCATCACCAGGTATCATAGTTTTAGCCCCATTTCCTGGTGGCTTAAGAGAACTATTTTCCAGTTCCACAGTCTCAAATGCTACAATGCACTCTTTTATGAGAACAGGCTACATGTACTCCACATCTCATAATATCACTGTCCTTGTTAATTTACACACCTCAGTAGAGGGAGGCAAATTATTAGTTTTTCCCAGGAACATAAAAAAAAGGCCAGCAGCTTGATTCGAACCCTGGCCCTCAGATCACAAGTAAGGAGTCCACCCTCCTATTAAAATGGCATACATCTCCCCAATCACAGCAATATAACTACCAGTGCAAGTTTAATCAATTAACAGAAATCCAAAATATATTGCCTCATCCTTCTTTGCCACCTCTACCTCCTACTCGGGCATCTGCAGCTTGCTGACGGTGTCCTTGAATTCCTTCTGGATCTTCTTCAGCGTGTCCTGGCCGCTAGGTTGCATCAGCTCAATGGCGGTCATGGCCAGGGCCTTAGCTTGGATCAGCGTGGGACCCTGGGCCTCAGGTGAGCCTTGATAAGTAGGGACAAATGAACAGTTTGCCGATGATTAAAACAGGTCTTCCACCACATCAGAACTGTTCTGCCTTCCAGGCTTATCTCGCAAATATTCATATCCACACATCACCCTCTTGCCTCTTTTACTCCATTTCTCTTTACTCTTTGAATAAGCACCTTGAATACGCCAGAAATTTGGCACTAGGGAAATGCAGTTATATTAAGATGGCTTCTCCCACATCAAGTGAGTTTCCTAGCCTTCCATTACCTCATGAGCGATTTCTTGTTCACATGCCAACAAAACTGGGTTTATTATTAGTCTGAAGGCTTTAGGAAAAGACAAGATTTTTTTTTTCAAAAGAGGTAGATTTTCACACCCCACCAAAATCCCCCATCCATCCACACAGGTTTATTTCTGAAGTTAGCTGATGACTTTCCAGTTTCCTTTGTATGGTTTTTCTCCTTTTAACGTTCGTTCAACTCCTTTTATTTGATCCATACACAGGTTGAGACTGAGGACATCTTACAAACGGAGGGCCTCATGTTATTCTCTTAGGTCTGTGTCCTCAGTTTACATCAAAATCACACACTCACACCTCTCATCACATTTAGGCTTGACAAGAACGTAGAAGTAACAATGCAGCCACAAATTTTAAAATGAGGTGTCACTACAAGAAAGAAGTCAGGACATTTTTTCACCACAAATTTATAATTTTCTGATGTCATAGTAAATTGTTTCTTAGAACTGGAATCATTTGATTTTCATCTGGAATCACTTAGCTGTGGCATAATCTTATTTATTCATAACAGTCTGGTGCCTGGAACATGTCAGCTTATCTTGTTTCCCCTTCATTTTTTTTGTGGAGGGACCGTGGCCTGACTTCCATCCCATCACCATGAGACTAAGCCAATTGCAGGAATAAGTGCAGAAATGCCAGTGATGTAGTCGAGTACTTTTTGAGAACCAAGTTCTCTACCAAATATTTAACTAGTTAGGAGGGAACAAAGCTGAAGTACATCGGCATTTGATGGTACATGCATAAAGGTAAGATTACAAAGCAACACAATGACTTCAGACCATCACTGTTTGATTAAAATTAACTTTTAAGGACAAAAGTACTCGGCCGAGTACTTTTCTCCTTGAAACTTAAATTTTACACAACTGGGAGTGTCTGAACTCTAACATTTATTTCGTGATCTTACCTTTGCACATTTACCATCAAATGCCTGTGCACTCTGGCTTTATTCCCTCTTACCCAGTCCAGTATTTTGCGGAGAACGTTGGAACTCGGAAAGTACTCGACTACAACACTGAGAAATGGTAGCATGCAAGCAGGCTGATGGAGTAAAAGCAAAGGGATAGCAAGGTGGGACTGCTGAACTGACAGCTTATATGCGGGACAGAACTTGAAACAAAAATATTGCCTTGAATATAATTAGACTTGAGAGATTTTTCTGAGGAATTAAATGCTATGGGTGAAGTGTATTAATTTCAAGCACTGTGTGTGACCTTTGATGTTTCTCTTTCTGATGAATGTATACCGTACACGTAGGACAGAAAAGGTGTGTCAGGTTGATACCTGATCCATGGCACAGTTGTGAAATGTCAAAGGATTCTTTAAGACTTTTCTTGTTGTGACAACAGAATTTAGTGCCATCTCAGAAAAAATGAGAAATCTTAAAAATTTGGAAAATCTCAAAGCTTTTCAATGAGAAACACAGCACATGTACACTCCCAGAAATCGCACTGCAAAACGCTGCTGAGATTTGTGATGCTTTCTTGAGCACGTGAAAACAATGGGCCTAATTCACTGGCTTGCATCCAAAGGGCTCCCTGTGCAAACAAATTGGTTTGGTCAGTCTCCCATGAAACTGACCTGCCACTGTTGTGAATGGTCCCGTGTGGGTGGCAACGTCTCCGGGCCCCACGGCAAATTTGGGATGGATACTGGGGACCAGGTAGGACACATTGCCCATGTCTGTGGAGCCCCCTTGCCTCAGGGCCTCGTCCGTGCTAAACTCAACGCCCATTCTCTGCACATGTGATTCGTACATGCTGGACAGCCCGTCATTGGTGATTAAGTTGGCATATGTAATGTTGGTTCTGAACTCCACCTGACAACAGCATGGAACAAGATCAGATATGGGGTACTTGGGAGACATCTGTTGCACACCAGGTACAGATCTGAAGGGCGGGACACCCAACTGTTCAATCCTACCCCTAATACTTTGGCAAGCGATTTGTACTTGAATAAGATCCACACTCATCTCAAAATTCCACTAGACCTTTAGCAGCTGGGAATTTTTGCAAGTGATTGTTGGCACTGTTAGCTGTACAGCTGGAAAAACAAGTGTATGCTTGGTACTATGTACAACGTACCACCTAAAACGGTTGACGCCCACCCATATCACCGATGTTGCTCCAGGTTAAACCTAGGTCCTTGGCATACTTCTCCCAGGTTGCTATCAAGGGTGCCGTTTGTGATCAACATTGGAACAACAAATGGGACTCCTCATCTGTACCCCATTTATGACATTAGATTTAACGGCAAGGATACAGAGAAACTGACACTTAGCAAAAACAGATCTGCTTAGAAACATTTGAACCAGACTCATTCATTACTCAACAATCTCAGTGTGAACAGTGTGATCATCTACATTAGCCAGGACTGGCTAAGTCTAACCATGGTCAATTTTCCAAGACCAGCCAAGCTTTCTCATTTGACAACCACATATGATCAAGTTGAATTATACACAAGTAAACATTGGTACTGCAGCATAACACATAATCTAACCCTGGCACCTACAGGATCAGCCAATCAAATTGCACAGAATGGAGAGGCCATCGCATAAGGCTGTTGATAAAATGCCACAAAATGAAGTCAAGACACTAGGACTCACTCAAGCTGGACTGGCTCCAGAAATCATTCTGCCTCATATCTTGGCTAGCACAATCACCGTTGCATTTTTAATGTTGTTGTTATTGTTATACTTAGACTGTTTCTACTTTTATTGTTCATATTTTTACTGTTTATATTTATGTTTGACTTTTTAAAATTGTTAACAAATGATTAATTCAGCTGATGGCTGCCATTCGTGTAGAATAAACCATACTGAAATGAAATGAAAAAAATGAAATGGTCTACAGATTTAAGACGAACGCACTGTACTGGGTCTGACTGCTGCTCTGCTGCTAAGTTGCTCATGGTTGGGCAAGTGTATTAACCACTTGCTGCCGGGTGGTTTGAAAAGTGCAGTGCACATAATCAGGACTTTTTCAAGATTTTAAGTTTTCAAAATTCTTCAAAAATTTATCATTTCAATTAATGGACGTTTACACCCACACAAATTACTGTCTGGTGCCACTCTAGACAGACAAAATCTATTGACGCCCGAGTATTTCAGCCAGGCCTGCAGCCTTGTAAAAAGAGCCCAGATTGTGCAGTGTTATGTAACATTCTTTTGTTCACGAACCTGGCACACTGTGCTGCTAACCTCTTTTCAATAGGGGCCAGATTAGCATACAGCGGTGCTGTGTGGCTCATCGCTGCGGTGGTGGAGTGCTTTTGTCCCCAGTGGTAATCCACTTGCACTAAATGCCCCAAACCGTGATATACTGTTTCAAAACAAGGCTGGATTATCTCCACTATTGACCGTGAAAAAATGTCGGTAATGCCCAGCAGCCTGGTCATTTGTTCCGAGTACGGTCTTTTGTTACAAGGCCCAGTTCCCTTTTCCAATTTCGGAGACACCGGCCACGCGTATAAACACACGGTGCCTGAAACCGGGCTCCTCGGCAGGAAGTGGTTAACATTCACTTATCTGTAACTGTAGGCACAAATGTAAAAAGCCTTGCAAATGTGTAACTATTACGTGTTAGTGGTGGAGATCTGTTCATAGTATTGAAGCAGAGTGAACGGATAATATGCAAGCAGCTCCCTTTACCCTGGCATATTGCACGCCAAAAATGAAAAGTGAAAAAAAAAAGGCATAACCAAACAGCTGCTTGCAATCTTTGAGGGCTGCATAGCCTTGTTAGTCATTCCCCTGTTTACATGTCACTACCAAAAAGTCTGGTTCATGGTCTCAGTTTTTTTAGCTAGAATATGCACCTTTGTAATATCGGGTATCAGAGGCAGGGCACCAACCGACAAGTTATAAATGCATTCCATAATTCCGATTTACCTGTGGCAGCTGTGAATTCACGCATGTGAATGTTGGCCCTGTCCGTTATGCAGAACATTGGGTGAATGCCAGGCACCTTGTAGGATGTTTCACCAAAATCTGTTGACCCGAAACTCATACTGTGTTCCTCCCACTGATAACCGAGGCTCCTGGCATGCGTCTCATAGATGGTTACCAGGATACAATTGGTAATCACATTAGCCCATGAGCTCTCAGTCTTTACCTGCAACTGATTTTTTGGACCCCAATTTCAGCATGCAAGTATACAGATCAATGGCGTAACAATGAGCTACGACACTTCTGAAAAAAGGGGTAATTGGTTATTAGGCAAAACATGTACATGTATTTGGTCAAAGCAGCTTGTCCAACGTGGCTTTAAGTATAGCGCCAATCCAGACAAAAAGTGAAGAAATTGTAAAAAAGTTGTAGTTGTAGAATGCATCAAAATTTTTGCTTCAGACTGGTCAGTGGAAATTGACCTTGGACTGTGTCAAGACTGAAGAAGATCGCAAGCTTTAGCACCAATGTAATGTTAACACTAGTCCCTGCCTCATGGCATGAAACATCTCTCGTTCCAACTGTTGATTCCTCCTTCTTACGTCACTTCTAAGAAAGCCTCCTTAAATCCTGGAACTCTCAACCGTAACCAAATACTGTCCATCCACTCTTGTCATCTTTATCCTGAAACTAGCAGCGGTCAAAGCCAACCTCCCAACAATGTCCAAATGAAGAGATCCTCCAAGAGATAATGTGCAGACCTCTCGTTAAGCCAGGCTGGGCTCAGACTGACCATTTCCACTTTCTTTGTTCTCATCTGATTAAAGAGATCGTCCATTAATTCTGGCAGAATGACCTTGCAAGTCAAGCAGGAATTTACATACAGGGTGCAAGGTTGATGCTGATTCTTAACAGCTGCTCACAGTCCTGACGACAACGTTCGACTAGCAAAACACTGAGAGTGGAGTGAATGACTTTTCACAGGAGGCAAGACATCTCTTCTAAATCTGTCACATTATTTCAAGGGAGGAGAGAGTGCAGAGTCAGGCACACATGAAATGTTTACACTGATGATGTGTGTGTGTGTGGTAGTTGTGTCACTGCGTTAATGGACGCAGCTTGTGGACTATACACTGAATATGAAATAAAAACACTTTCACGGGATACCAGAAGGCACACATTGAGGTGTTGAGTAAAGGAACTTGGTCATTTGGCATATGCTAATGCAACTGGCAAAAATTTCAGGTTTTGTCTTCAAGGAAGGAGATAGGTTGATGTTGTAGTCGAGTACTTTTTGAGTCCCAAGCCCACGGCCAATTAGTCTTCACACCTAACCATTTCACTGTTTAGCAGTGAACTTAGCGCTCGGAATGTACTCAGCTACAGCACTGAGCGGGGATGTGGAGGCTTTCAGCCCATTTTATTTGTTCACTTTTGCCTGAATTAATGCCCTCAGCCCACTGCCATGTGCATGCACCTGCAGAAACCTAAAGCAATTGGAAGCAAAACTAAGACAGAAATTCGACTCTCAGTGTACCTGCCGTGGCCGTAAATGCACGCATGTGGTTGTTGGCAGTGTCCGTTATACTGAACATCGGATGTATGCCTGGTACCACGTAAGACGCATTCCCGAAATCTGTTGAACCTGCACTCATTCCCGGGTCTTCGTCCCACTGAAAACCCAGGTCCCTGGCATACTTCTCATAGATGACTACAAGGGCAGTGTTGGTAATAACATTGGCGAACGACACCGGGCTCCTGATCTCCACCTGAGTAGGGATAAATGGCAACACTGTCCGATAGCACAGATCTCATATGATCATTGTAACATCAGTCATGCATGATTACTGATTTATCATAGAATTATTTTGACAAATTGTTACCACTGAACAGTCAACCAAGTGCCTTTAATGGCCTTCAGGATGGACACAAGTAACTTGTCTAGCAGCAGAATACACCGAGGAAGCCTTGTCACTCCATCAATACCTATTGTTTAACTGGCCTCTGGTGTCAACTGATTACTCTCCACATGCATCAAAGGCTCCTGGACTGAGAAAACTAGCTAAAGGTTGGAGAATCTAAGCTTCGCATCAAAGTATTAACCCTTTAGAGTCAATCCCTCCATTACACTGCAAACAAATTTCTCACTGCTGTGCTTTTGAGGCTGATCGTGCCTCCCAGTACTGTCTCCAAGGTATCAGTTACCATGAAAGCTTCCTTAAGACCCTCTCAAACTTTCAAGGGCACCAAATGATCTCAGTCCACTCTTAATATACTGGCAGCCCATGCATCTACAGAGGTTGCATTTAAGAATCCTAGCCAACCTCCTGAAAATCGCCAAGTAGCGTGATCATCTGAGGGGTGTGCAAACCTGGCCTTTCAACTCTATGAACCAAGTAGGACTTGGTTAAACTACTTCAACTTGGTTTCCTGTTTGACTTAAGTGACTGGTCATTGTTTTCCAGTTTGACGACTGGTAAATCAGGCAGGATTTATGTAAATACGTTTTCATAGGGGCACTATGGCTTCTTGAAGCTTTTTACCATCATGTCAACCATGTTACAGGACCCAGATGCTAAACACTGAATAAGTGAAACCTTTTCACATTAAGGCAACAGTAGTCCTTTTTTCTGAGTCTACACTGTCATATTATTAAAGTGAAAACTACATTATCATTTAGACAAATGGACTTTTGAATTATTGACATATTTGCCAAAATACCTCCTTGATGCCGGCTTCGTTTTGTCTTCAGTTATATTACTATTATACACGTGGATGCTTTCCAAGCATCTAGCTTTTCTTGAGGGTGGGAGGGTGTTGTAATGTTTTTTACCACACCTCATAAATATTCATGAGCAAATTGGAGCACGTCATTGGCCAATTCCACCTCGCGTTAGGGAAGTAGAAATGATACGCGACCAGGTGACATCATAGCGGTGAGTATCCGCCTCGCTGCCGTGCAGTAGTTTTTTCTGGTAGCATAAAAAATCCCTCTGGAACCCGCTGCGTAAATATGTAGCCTGTGTCATGTCATCTTTATGGAACCAGTCTGGAGTTGTATCCTAATAATTATTACAGTAAAGACCCAAAACGTATGTCAGCACCAGACTATTGAAGCCCTGTTTCTATGCACATCTGCACTCCACTATCATTACATGGAAATTTAGCAGCTGAGAAACAACAATGGCGTCTGTGAGTACAAGTAACGTGAGATTTCTGTTTGAATGTTTACGAAGTGTAGTAAAACAAATACAGCATGGTTTATTTCGGGGAAAAAAGTGGGAATTACTGGTCCCGAGGTGTAGGTCAGTTTGACTACCTCCCAACGTGAACTACTTCCCTTCATACCATGCTGTATTTGTATACTACCTTGCATTTGGATTTCTTGAGTAAAGATGGCTCTTTCTTTCTTGCATTTACATGTAAGACTTGAAGGATTGCCTAATGGTGATGGTGGTGGTTGTTATTACATGGCATTAAGGGGTTAAATAATATAAATATTGTAATCCACGCAGATTATGAAGCAAACACGCATCAAAACAAGTAAAAGGCCTGAACTGTTGAGGCATGCAGTGACAATGATTTACCCCACAGTCCTATGAAAAGTACAGCTTCCTGAAGTTACCTCCCCCTGTGCAGCAGGAGTTGGTGAGGGGGGAAATAAGGGGGAGTGTATCATCCCGTAATGTTGGCTTGGTTTAAATCTATAATCTTGAAATATGAAAATTAAGTGCCTCAAGCATTCAGAAGCCAAGCAGCTGCACTGAGCTACATACACTGTATTGTGGCATAATTCCATTTATACATGTACCTG
This sequence comes from Acanthaster planci, assembly GCF_054643075.1. Taxonomy (NCBI): domain Eukaryota; kingdom Metazoa; phylum Echinodermata; class Asteroidea; order Valvatida; family Acanthasteridae; genus Acanthaster; species Acanthaster planci. Next base: position 16,771,239 of record NC_141783.1, read on the forward strand.
CCCCGGCTGTGAATTCGCGGGTGTGGTTGTGGGCACTGTCCATTATATGGAACATCGGGTGTGTGCCCGGCACCACGTGCGACACGTCACCAAAATCTGTTGAACCCTTGCTGTCATCCTCACGCAAGGTTAAACCCAGGTCTTTGCTATATTTCTCATACACTGCTATCAGAGTGCTGTTTGTGACGACACTGGCAGATGAGACCGTAATCCTGGCCTCTATCTGAATGAGTAGAGATACATGGTAGCATGATCTGGGGCCAACTGTGGATTGGCTTTGGATGCTTGAGCTCAGGAAACATCATGGACACAACTACTGCAAAACCAGAACACACTGCAAGAGTTTTATCTCCAACAAAATTCATTATACTCTACCGACAGAAATTGATTACTCTTGGAGTTTGTTCCCAGAATCAACACTTCAACTGAGAAGAAAGTCTGGAAACCTCGGCACCTTCATGTAGGACTGGCAGCATAGTAAAATTCCAACATCAGTCCCTCCATCACATCAACGCCCATAGCTTTTGAAGCAGATTTCCCAATTCTGTCATCACCTCATATTTCTCAGATAACAAGAAAGTCCATTTTGAAACCACCTGGAACTGTCAACAAGCCCATGCTCCCTGGGACTCCTGCTGTCTGCCTCTTGAGGCAGATATCACACCAACCCCTGGAGGGCACCTTTAAACATCTCGGACCACTTCCTGACGATCATAGACTACCAAGGCCATCTAAATGACACTGTGTGAAATCAAGCAATTTGTCTCTTTGGGCCAGAGAGCTGGTTTCGTATTGCCATCCCATATTTATTTTAACACACTTGGCCCGAGTTTTCTGACTGGATGGCCTCAAGCGATCAAGTTAGCTCCATAACCAGTATGAGTACGCAGGTGCTACACAGTCTCCGCCTGCCTTTATCTTGCCTACCACTGCCCACAGTAACCAATAAAATTTCCCTCAGCTGGGATACCACTAGCTACCCTCATGGCAACAAGGACAGGAGGCCGGTCTGCAACAATATCAGGATACAGTGGACCTGTTTCACAACGTACAAAGATTACTACACTGATGATGCACAAGCTCGACTGTTCCCCCCAGCAGAATGAAGACCAGTAATTGTGCGGTGCTTCTTTTTCCTAGATGCCTGTTGCCAAGTTGATATTTCAGAGCTAAAATATCCACACTGAACCATGGACATGGATCTCCCCTGTGCATGAATGATAAGTTGTGGACATGCACCAACTATAGAGTGAGAAAACTGTGCACGAATTCAATATGTCGTGTAAGTGTCTGTGAAACAACCGCAAGAAACTTCTAGTTCCTGTACCATTTGCCAGAAGAATAGTGAAAAGAACAACAGACTCCTCAAACCCCTACATACCGTGCCAGGTGTATTCCTTTTTACCTGCAATTACTTTGAATTCATCTAAAGTCTGGGGGCAGTTGGCTGCAACCGAGTACATCGGACTGATACTGGGCACAACCCGAGAGGTGTCCCCAAAATCAGTCGCTACCAGCGCCCTGTTTGGTTGGCCATTTTTGGGCTCAAGCCCTAGCTCCACGGCGTGCTTCTCGTACAGGGTGGCCAAGATGTCATTAGTCAGCAGTCTGGAATGCGTGGTTCCATCTTCCACAGTGGCCTCCAAGTGAACATGCCAGTGAATGGTAAAATTAAAGTCTGACTTTTTGAGAAACGTTTTGCAACAACATACTTACCTTGACCAAATCTGAGCTAACATGGGTTTCGAGAAATGAATCTATACTTGAAGAACTGCATACATGTTCATAATGTGTCTGTTAGATACTGGGGGAATATTCGGAATGTTTGTGCCAACCCGGTGAGCGAAGTAAAGCACTCTGTGTCTTTAACGCAATTGCTTCTTTTAACTGGGTGTAAACCTGCAATAGTAGAGTTGGTCATTGCTGAGTTGATGCTGGATAGTGTCTGGCTGTATGAGCAGGCATGAACTTGGAGTGCTGGAAATGTTCCAAATGTCTGAAAATCTGAGCTACCTGAGGCTTGAGTAAAGCCATGCGAGTGATTTGCGGCCTCGGTGCAAATGCTGTAAGAAGGATGGATTCCTGGCAGCACGTACGAAACGTTCCCAAAGTCCGTGGACCCACATGGCGTGGATAACACGGATGGATCGATGGGAAAATCTGGCACAATTTCATAAACATATTTCTCATAGAGTGAACTAAGGCCGCTATTTTGGTTGATGTTGGCATAACCTTCACGTAAGTTAACATCCACCTGAAATTTTTGACACAGTTTAAGACATGTAATTAGAAATTCTGATGTAATTTTATGAACAACGTATGGTATCTAGAGTAGGCAATACTTGAATAAAAGTCGTCTCAATTCAAATAGATCTGATTATGATGAAACTTGGATAAGATCTGGCCCAAGTTTTAGCAAAAAATGTAATGGAGATTTGACCCTCCCCCCCAAAAACACGCGTGTGCCACTGCTTAAGTTTAAGACTGTGGTTGTTGCCTGTTAGCTACAATCTGCTCTCTGAGCTTCAAAAATGGTGATTCAAGCAGTAAAGAACTGTGCTATGCAGAGCAGGGGCTGTCCTGCACCTCATTTTTTCATCGGATCTGCTTCACCTGGTACAGTATTAAACACTGAGTACAGCAACGTTTTGTCTAGAAACTGCGACAGATTAATGGAAATCACCATATGTGCGCAGTTGTACAAGCTTTGACTTTGAGTAAGCATTATTTTCATGCATCTCCTATTTTAATCAAGCAGCTACTTCAAAACTGGGGCCTGGTCTGAACCCCTCAGTCCAGATTTACAGAAAAATTTCAGTTCTAAAAGTACCCAATGCATTGATGGAGAAAAAAATTGTTTCTTACAAAAAAAAATCAGTCTGTAATGAAAACTATTTTCTTCACAAAAATGTTAGCATTTTGACACTTTGCCAGAATTGAACACCAACCTGACATTCCGCTGCCTTGGCAGCACCTTCTGCACACGCCCTAACTTTCCTCTTCAACACTGAGAGTTCGCCCTCGTCAATGGCTCGCAGATAGTAGGTCAGCTCTGCCTCTTCGGGAATTATGTTGGGGGCAGCACCGCCATTGGTGAAAATTCCTACAGATTGCGATGCAAAACACAACGTCAAGTGTAATAGGCCAACGACGCTATATTGCATTAACAGAGGAAGCCAGGAATGTATTGGTAACACATCTAAGAAATCAGATGCGCACACTAACTCTATGTGGAGTAGCGAGAGATGGCGTCATTCAAGAAATCTCTCTCTCGCACGATAGATATCACCTACACTTGCTGCCACAACCTACTCCACATTGCTGCCTCCACCTGGCAAACCTCCCAAAAGTATTCTCCACAATCCCTCATTAACAAGGAATCACATATTTTTAAGGGCCATCGATCAAGTCATAAAGACAGAGCTGTACCCTTCTAAAACCTATAAGAACAACAAAAACCTCCAAGTGGATTTTTCCAGGTTCTTAGGTTACAGTCGCCACATTAATTTTAAAAGATCACTGATTCATAAATACCAAATATCTTTGAGGATTGGAACAATATCCTGGAATGCACCTCACACCAGTCAGGAGTAAAAATCTCTTTGTCTTCTGATCAAATCAGGCAATTTTCAAAGCATGGATAAGTGAAAAAAATGCCGGAAGAGATGAAAAAATGACAGGGTCAAATTCTATGGACAGCCATGGAAGAGTTTTACTTGTTTCAGGGCAGTGTGTTTCTTTTTTGACAAACACTAAGCCTCTTCCAGGAATCATGCTAAATGTCAACTTTTTGTCTCTGCAGAACAGACTGGTAAAAAATGTGACAACAGCATGATTTGAAAGTAAGCAGTGGATGGATCAAGTGGCAAGCCATTCTGAAAAATATTGCTAACTTTGCACAAATATTTACAGAGCAGATTCCATGAACTCTGCATGCTGGCAAGATTTTAAACTTCACATTGTGAGAAAGTAAGCTGTGGAAGGATTACATGGTTAAACCAAGGAATGATAATTCTTTTAAATGATAAGACGTTTGGAAAAGAACTGCCAACTTCTTAACAGACTTTTCTGCAGAGCACGTACCGTGAACCCTGCATGTCGGTTTGATCTGCTGTCTCATGTTACTGATGGCCTGGTAGCACATGACTGCTGCATCCAAGGCATTGTTACCATCCCAGGGTGCCGCAGAAGCGTGGGAAGCTTTGCCTTGGAACTTGATAATGACACTGGCGAGAAAATAATTGTATCTAAATTCTTTTGGGAGGCAAGTTTGAATGTAAACTATGGTTCGACTGCTGGAAAATATCCAGTTTTGTGCATTGTGTATACAGACTACTAAACATTTTAAATTTTTGAATAAAAGTCTCAATCTTTGTATTGGTGTGGTTTTGGTCTGGAAAATGGTTTTGGCCTTGATTATGGTTTTGGTCTTGATTTTGGTTTTTGTCTTGGTTTTGGTCATGATTTTGGTGTTGGATTTGGTCTTGATTTTGGTCTTGATTTTGGCCTTGGTTTTGGTCTTGGATCTGGTCTTGATTTTGGTGTTGGATTTGGTCTTGATTTTGGTCTTGATTTTGGCCTTGGTTTTGGTCTTGGATCTGGTCTTGATTTTGGTCTTGGTTTTGGTCTTGATTTTGGTCTTGGTTTTGGTCTTGGATCTGGTCTTGATTTTGGTCTTGATTTTGGTCTTGGTTTTGGTCTTGGTTTTGGTCTTGATTTTGGTCTTGATTTTGGTCTTGGTTTTGGTCTTGATTTTGGTCTTGGTTTTGGTCTTGGATCTGGTCTTGATTTTGGTCTTGGTTTTGGTCTTGGTTTGGTCTTGGTTTTGGTCTTGATTTTGGTCTTGATTTTGGTCTTGATTTTGGTCTTGGTTTTGGTCTTGGATCTGGTCTTGATTTTGGTCTTGGTTTTGGTCTTGATTTTGGTTTTGGTCTCAGTGTTAGTCTCAAGCTTGAACTCCAAGTCTCGGTCTTGGACAATGGTCACTCTCGATTTCAACACCGCACGCTATGCTGTGGGTTAAATCTGTCATTGTGTTAATGGTCCCTACAGTGTCACAAAATAATTTTAATTGGTTCCCTCTGTACAAAAATTGCCAATGAAAGCCCGTGGTACAATTGTGACCACAAGCCTGGTTCCAAATGGTTAACGAGACAATTTCATCCATTACTCTGGTGACACTGGTCAAACTCAATACCGATACAGTGGAACGTTACTATAATGAACACAACGGGGTCCACACAAAATGTTCAGTATAGCGGTTGTTCTGTTCAGCAATTTTCAGTCACGGGCACACGCGCCCTTTCTGAACTCCGGTCCATACATGTATAGGCTAAACATTTTCAAACGAGTGCCAGCCCACCCCACAAGAAAAACAAAAAGAAAAGAAAATTCCTGCATTTTTAATTATATTAATATGCTTTCTTGTTTCCCCATGGGGTACATGTAGTACAGTTACACTGGTTCCTGTTGCTAAAACTGCACTTTAACGAATGAGCCACAACAGGTACCAATCAAATACTGAAGCAATGGAGGCACTATAATGTACATGTCCAAAGTCAGCAACGAAATGTCAGGCAAGTATTTTCTAAAATTATCAAAATGTGTAAGATAATGTGGTGCCGCGCCCCTCCGACGAAGGCGAGGGCGCCCTCCTTCTCGAGGCACGGCGCGCCAGACGGCACGCCGAAGAGTCCTTGAGCAGCTAGGGACGAGTCTGTTTGAACCGAAGTATACCGTCCCCCAAGAAAGTTGGTCTTCGTCGAGATGATGGCTAATCTGATTGGTCAAAACTTAATGATGTAACCCGGACAGACCTGACTTGAAATAAACTTCGCCTGGATCCCTGACTTATATACAACAATTAACAAGCGGCTGGTTTATTCATCAACACACTCAACCAATACACCAGTAGAGGGCGCTATTGACGGGGAGACTGTGTGATTATACGTGACCGGACATCGCCCAGAGCAGCGAACACCACAATTAATTGTGGTCATCCATTGCCGAATCAGGGACTTTGACAAGTCTACAGGGCTTATTGTCAGGGCTGCGCTACTTGCAACTCACGTCACGAGATAGCAATCCGCCCTTGCATTGACCACAAGCTCCTATCAGGAACTATACTGCATCACCAATAAGCCCCTTAACCTACCGAGCCCCTCAACAACACATGCACCACTTGGACTTAGGCCCAGTCACACTAGACTAGGTGACTTTAACCCTTGCACAGGATTCTCGACTCTTATCTCAGGATCAGCCCTTGATCAGGACGACTAGGCCTAGCCTGCATGCCTTTTATAGCCTTTGCGCTGCTGTGACCGCGCACGCGCTCACGTAACCAAGCAGTGACTTCTGCTGCCCTATCGCACAACGCAAAAGGCGGAGCCTATGCACTGCACTTGCTTAACACACAGCTATTCTCGCCTAACATCTGCCTCTGTTACTGGGCAGAGCGCCATCTATAACTTTGCACCGCGCCTAGTGACTTGCGCCCTCTGTCACGTCACAATATTTACCACAAATTTCTTTGAGTCAAGTAACAGATGGTAGTGTTTGTCAGTGCTGTAGTCAAGACATCACAAGACCAGACACAAGACCAGACACAAGTGAAAGGGTGAACAATGACAAAGGAATGCTTTTTTTTTGCAGTTCACATGAACAGACCAAAGGTCTTGTGTGGTCTTAGCTGGTCTGAACTACAACACTGGTGTTTGCACATTTGTTTAAATGTGGCACGTGGCAGCATGCAATATTCATTTCGCTAATAATACAGATTGCGCAACTTGCTAGCCGTTGTTCTGTCGTGAGTGCGATTTTTGCCAACTTCGAACTATTTATCATCAGTTCTAAATGTTCTATTTTGTATTATTCAAAACAAATTTGTAATGTTCAGTAAAAGCGTATAGAAAATTCGGGAGCCAAGGGGGGTGTTTGGTACACCCGAATGTTCGGTATAGCAGTGCTCGTTATAATGATGTTCTACTGTAGTTGTTGCTCTTACTTGCTCATAGATTGAAAGAGAGCTCAGCAAAATAATGCCCAGGGACTTTAGATGAGTTGAAATCAGGTGACAAATTAAAGATTAATTTCATATCAATAAAAAGTCACCTCAAGTTTTTAGCCAAAATACAAATAAATTCCTGAAAATATCAGAAGAACTCTGAAATCAAAAAGCAGAATCAAACGTGGCACTCCTGTGACAAAGTCATTCAAAACAATTTATCAAAATTAGCCTTACGTTGTCATTGACAAAGCGATGGGGCGGGGTACGTTGTATCGGTAGGGGTGGGCCATCATGGCCACAGCAATGCCAGTGAAAGCATTGGCTTTGATGAGAAGTCTCTTGCCGCCACCCCCCTCTTCAGCTGGTGTCCCCAACACGGTCACCTGAGAGTAAGCCGGAAAAGAAAAGTGAGTTACGCTGTCTTTCCTTTCCAAGATGGAGATGGCCTGAAGAATAATGTAAACAGAAACTTGGGAACAACATTTTTACAAGAGTTCGTAACAATTTAGCAAAGGGACGGAAGAAGTCTACAATGGACCTTCAACATATCTGAACAATTTGTCTCTAAATCTGATAACCTGGCCCAGAGGATTTGAATTTATTGTCATCTGCATAAACATACGATGAAATTCGTTGTGGTCTTTACGAGCAGTAAGATCTAATTACAATATACGTGAGAATGAGCTGATCCTTAAGAAGAATTTGGTCAGGAAATTCCTTCTTCTCATTGGAAGCAACCCCTCTCCAGATACATCATATTACCCTCTGTGAGATTAGATTTTTTGGGGGGAGGGACAGAGGAATTGATGATAATGGCCCAACAAATCTCAAGATGTCTTTTAAATGTACATGTACTTCAAAATTTGGACACTCCTCTAGACTGATATGAAACAGTGATATAATCAGTGACAAAGTCACAGCCATAGCTATAAGTTGTATCCGCTTCATGTGTTTCCTTCAAAGTGTCATATCATTGTGAAGTCCTGTGCTGTCTGCACTGAGTCCAAATGCAGAGGAGGCTTGCATAACGGCCAAGGAATACTGCAAGGAGAGAAGCACACTCCTATCGAACCCTTTTTCCCTCCTACAGTTGTCACTAGGAAGAAACATGCACACATCTGCTACAAAGTCCAAAGATTCTTCTCATGTTGCTTTATATTACTTGTTTGGGTGGCCAAGATCAGCAGAATATGACCCTTAGCTTGTGTCAGGATTTACCTCAAAATGTACCAGCCCCGTTACTTTTTCAACCCTCTGAAATTCTTCTGTTGACTTTGTTCTGTTGGCCAGCCACAGCTTTACTCACCACTGTTTGGCAAAAACATATCTGTAATGTAGGAGTGGACCCTGTCGATAATTTTCTCTTTTCTAAAGAGATCAGTCACGTGAACTCTGTCAACTCAAATCAGACTGCATTGTTTTACTTAGTTAAGATTTCTGTACCCTGAAAATCTTTCATATCCTCAGGAATGCCAGGTGCAACAAAACCACTCAATTCTGACCTTTCCATATTTGTTTCCGCTGGCTTCAAGTGCAGCCTTGATACCCAACCCTGCAGCCACGCCACACTCTGCAATCAGGTTATGCCCACAGGCATGGCCAATGTCCGGCAGGGCATCATACTCGCAGATCACGCAGATGTTGGGACCTGCATTGTCCGAACCAAACGTTGCCCTATGAATCAAAACAAAGGACAGATATCCCTGAGCAATGCAAGTACAATTTGTGTTGAGTGTTTCAAATTTAAAAATCTGCTTTACGAACAAATCAAATGGGAACAGTTATGTGGATGCTTCAAGGGTTTCACTGAAAACAGGGTACCAGTTTCTCAAATGATCAATTACTGGTATAAACTGAACTGTAATTTCAATTAACCACTGTGGCAATTGTTCAGCTTTCAAAACTGTAAAATTTCATAACAAAACGCCAAACTCTTTGAAACGAACCAGTTATTTTATGACTTGATGCAAAATTTGCAGATGCGCTGTTTTATTTCATTTCTATGAGCAACTGACGATCAAGAGAGCTTGATTCAGAATTCCCAAAGGTTTGCGGCAAATAACCTGAATAAAGATGTATCTAGGTACTTGTCACATAAAAATTTACAGACCTAAGTGGACAGATGGCACTGGTAAATAATGCTATAATTTTTGAAAGTTTATTTTTATTATTTATTTATTTATTTATTTCTGGTAATGACACCAAGAATTCCTAAAAGGTGCCCTCGGGACTGTAGCTTGCATGCCTGAAGAAACCTGTCGAGAGGAGACAATGAGAAGCAGTTACAGTTTTAGAGGTGGGAGGAAAACCCCAGAGGAATATTCTGGGTAAAACCCACGGAATCAGGCAGGGACCGAAACCCAATCCACATGTGGACCGGGCCAGGAATTGAACCCAAGCTACGGCGAGGAAAGAACCACTACGCTAACCTGACTCCCTAACCTAACTGGCTAAAAGGGAATTATGTGAATTTTTATTGCAATGACAAATAATCAAAACTTTAAAATTTGTCAGTAAAAAGGGATTTAAAATACTGTCTGACCAACTGTGCTACAGTAGAGTTCTGATAAAACAAAGGGTCATCATATCACTATTCACCAGATCAGTCGATTTGCGTAATAATTAATAACACTGCACTTTTAAAATAATATCTGAGAATCTTAAATTAGAATAAAAGGGCAATTTAATAGCAAATCGATTGACAGCTTGCGCAGCGTGATGGCCAGAATGTACATTGATTACCCAATAACCCTAACACTCCCAAATCCTCCAATTTTAATACGATTTTACACACACCCTAGGGGGTTAGGGATAATGCAGATTGTCTGATTGGACTCAACATGACTACCAACATCAGAAAGGCCAACCTTAAAAGGGTTTTGAAGGGCTTGAGAGTTCAAACTCTGAGGGACTGCCTACCTGAAAGCCGTTTCAAGCACAAAGTGGCGCTCCACGTTGAATCCCTCCTTTTCAAGGAAGTCCGTCAGCACTTCATGGGCGTGGTGCTCATTAAAGTTAAGCTCCGGGTGGGACCAAATCTCCTGGCTCAATGCATTCAGGTTGCTGGCTGAGGCATCAATCTTGGCTTTGGCCACCTTCATGAAGTCGGCCATGGTCAGTGGATCTTGGGGTGGAGTCCCGTCTACTGATCGTCTCAGAAGCCTGCTGCATGTGCAATATTATGATGATAACAATTAGGAATTCGGTAGTATTTTTCAGGGGTTTTTAAGTGAGAAAACAGGCAATTGTTGCCACCAAATATACAATTAGGACAGAAATCTACAAAGGACCCTCATAAATTTTGGAGTATCATTAACACCAAGAAGTTTACCATAACTGTTTCCATGGGTACCATAAATTCCTTCCATTCCGCCCCTGAAAACCCTCCTTTTTAACTTCTTGGTATTGTCACTTATGGAACAATTTCCATCAATTAATGCTGTATAGTCGAGTCCCCCAATGTGGCACACTTCAACGTTTCCCTCAACTTTCTACCGCATGCAGTGTTGCTAAACCTCTTTGAGTCAGTAGAAAGTAAAAATGGTAGGAAAAATTCTAGACCAAAATATTATCAATTATCCCAGTTATTGTCACTTTGTGAAAACACTGACAAATTCTTTAAATTGTTTTTTATTGACTCAACATTTACTTCTGTTTTGCAATGTATATATCAAGTTATACACAAGGTCAATAAATGAAAGATTTATGACTACAAGCGAGAATGTTAAATGAGACCATGAGACACTGAAATAAAAGGGGGAAATACATGTACGAAATTTGATGAATGCTGATAAATCCTGATTACCTACAGTCACATATCCACACAAGTTTGTAAGAAAATTAAGGCACTAGAGGCAAAAAAAAAAAATCAAAGAATGCCACATTAACTTAGGGCTGTACCATGTAAAGGAACACCATAGAGCAAGAAATCTTGCTCTATGGGTACACCAACAATAGTTAGACCTAGGTATAATATGAAAACGGAAATGTTCCGGTGAGATTCTGGAAGAGCAGTGAGGCTCAACATTTCAATTTTGGAAACACAACCAAAAAGTCTTCCAAATTCAGGACCTTTGATGACCTCAGAATTAAGCTTCAGAGCTTCAGCCACATGCCCCAAATAAAAATCAGTCTGAAACAACGTACACGTAAGGCCCTCAGGCATGTCAGGCCCTAATGTAACGCTACATGCCCTAATTTAGTAATCTAAACAGCAAGATTTAGGTTTTATTTTGAAAAAAGAGAACAAAATTAAATGCAACACTGCAGTTAGAAATTGAGGAGTGATTCTTCCGAGAGATCTTTTTGACAAGCCCTACGCGTACTAGACTGCGTACTTCCCAAGCTAACACCCCTTCCAACAATCACCACGATCACGTCCCCACATAAAAATGTACCGCAGTAGACGGCGTAGTCAGGAAGGAAGATACTAAAACATTTGAAAATGCAGCAAGTAGTACTCACAAGCTTCAACATGAACGAATGAAATCAAAATCAAAGAAAGGCAATGTGGCTGGATGCAGACACCGTTGCACAGGGATAAATAATGATGAAATCACGATTACTGGGGTCCAAAACAAACTGTCTCTAAATAAAACTTAGCATGGCAGTTCATGCGACTGGTATCCAGACGTCACATGTACAAAACACATACACACTGGTGCTGAGTGTTGCAACCGGCTGTATAACTTGCATGCTGCACACGTACAAAACTTAAATGATCTTTGCAGCTAGCTCAGAGGTCGTGAACTAGCTCGGGCCAGATCAGCAGATCGGTTGGGCCAGATAATCAAGCCATAGTCTAGAGAGCTAGGCCTATTTTAGTCGTGATCAAATTAAGATGGGGACTGTCCCTCGGCACTTAACCCTTCGGACGTAAAGCTGGTTCTGGAAGCTCCTAGGTTTTCCCACTGAAAAGAATAGGTGAGTTCAGTAACGTCATACATGTCATAGTACCCGTGCCCATATTACTTGTACGTGGGTGTGTGTACATGTATTGTGCACACGGGTGCTGCCTTGTTCATGAACTTGTGAAGTAGGCTCTTCCTAGTAGTAGTACCCTCAGAACTTAGGGATCCGACGTCCGCTCCCGCGAACGTCGGACCCCACCTTTCTGGGGGTAGGATAGCCCCACTAGCATGGCACGGACTCTCACTCCCGGGAGTGAGAGTCCGTGCAACACTAGTGGGGCTAGGCAGCTAGGGGTAGAGTTTTTTACCTCTTTCCCACTACCAAATCTCTGGGTTATCTCGGAGGTACAGCATTTTCTCTGCTAATTTTCACTTTTTAGGACATGTTAATCACTTTCTTAGACTGATGGTTGTTATAATATTAATTAATTAAATTAAGGGAAAATTAGTGTTGTCTCTTTCCCAGGTGAGTTTTTTGCAAGTCCAAGTCAAGTCACAAGTCAGTTTTCTTGTCCTTGCTCTGTGGTTTTTGTAAGTCTAAGGCTAATGAAATTAGATTTATTATTTCGCATTAGTGCCTGCCTGTGATTTTGGCCCAACAACCAAAACAAATTTCATGATTCATTATTTTTGGAAAAACAAAGGCAAATCTGGACTGAAACTTCAACTCCCAACATCGAAAGTTACATTCCAGCAATTCCAGTCATCAGAATGCAAAAAATGTGGAGCCTGAGCCTGAATGTCCGAGGGCATCTTGTTAGCCCAGGTAGCGGGGTACCCAATAACTCTTTATGAATTCAAAAAGGATATTATTTTTCCATGAACAATAAAACCTGCATCTGAATTTGAAAATACCTTGAGGAGAAACAATAAATCCAATTTTATTGACCTAGTCAAGCCACAAGACAAGTCTGCTCTTTTCATGGCCCATGCTGATAAGACATGAATCTGGGAGTGAGAAAATTGTCCAGGTTTGTTCTACAAAAATGCTTCAGTGTTTTCCCTGTTTGTCCACCATGTCCACAGGGTATCAAGTGTGTCAGTGTATGGAACTCTTTCCTTAGTTTACTGAAATGCTACTCCACCTACCGCTCATCCCAATGCACACAGTGCCCTCCACAGCGTTTCTAGCAATTTTTATCTCTATCCGACCTTCCAGTGAACAAACTGTGTGAACCCAACAGCTTGCTGCAAGCACCCAGACCTTGCACCATGTGCACTGCTGATTGGTCAATACCTGCATTGATAATTAATTGGCTAGACTGGCAGTCATCTTACCCCTGTTTTGCCACACAAGCCTATTGGACTAACTCAAAATTCTGACACCCTTATTGGTACTATTTTTTCATAATTTGTCTCCACCTCTGAATTCTGGCATTTTTAATAGTGACAATACATCTGATCATTTTCCACTTTTTACTTCATTCCCACTGAACATGTCAAGCCCAGATTCTCACCGAGTTTACACACATGAATATTCAAAAAAATAAAACTGGTCTTTAGTTTTCTCTACACGTGATGCAGATACAGCTTTTGTTCATTCCCATGAAGAGTTGTAATTAAGTTAAACTAACTCCTAACCCCCCCCCCGGGCTAACAGGTTATCCATCCATCATGCAATTCAGCCGTATTGGAAATATATTTCCCATCCTAACAAGTATCTAAGTCCTCTTTAAAATACATAAAATACTGAAGCAGAGTTATTATGAAAAACAATATGAAAATGCCAAGAATGACATCAACAGTTCCTGAAAGGTCATTGAGCCACAGTGTACAATTTCCTCTATAAATATCGATCGTTATTCTTTTGACCACACCTTTCATGTATTTTTGTAACAGTATCCATCACTTGTTTGTCACTAATCCTTGAAGCACAGGTGCATGCTGGTATCCCAGTGTAAATCACCTACATGTATAATAGGGCTATTCCTGTGTCTGCATGTAACATACCGGTATGTTGGTCTGGAAATCAACAACATTCTTTAAAGTGCCAGTAAGTACCAAAACTGTTTGGGTACCAAAACTGTTTGGGTACCAAAACTGTTTGGGTACCAAAACTGTTTGGGTACCAAAACTGTTTGGGTACCAAAACTGTTTGGGTACCAAAACTGTTTGGGTACCAAAACTGTTTGGGTACCAAAACTGTTTGGGTACCCAAACTGTTTGGGTACCAAAACTGTTTGGGTACCAAAACTGTTTGGAGATATATACCAGCACTATGACCACTTTCTGCAATATTGGTGAGCTTTTTAAGAAGAAAAGGGCGTGGATGGTGTACACCGTATACTGATCATCTCAGCAAATACTTCCTGGCGAACAATATCGTAGATACAGTATTCACAATGGCCATACCAAACTCGGCTTGTCAGCTCACGAACTTAGAAGTTGATCAGTGATTTGGCTCCCAAGATACCAAATGAAGCTGCTAACCAGGAATTTAGTTCACAGGCTAGAGAAACCAAAGCCTTCATATACCATCCAGCATCTCTTGATTTCAGTTCAGTAGGTGATACCGCCAGTCCAGTGGATCAATCACTGACTATTTAGGAGCACCAGGAGCACTCACAACTGACTGTCACTATGATGCCAGTCTCATTGAGGTGTTTAGGCCAGGAAAGGCCTGTGTGGCATTCATAATGAGCAATCCAGCAATCTCTCTGTGCTTAACCCAAAGACAAACTTGATCGATGCAGCTCGAAGACAAATAGGCCCAAATGTTGTCAGCCTCTTCCAGTGCCCCAGCAGAATCAAGATGAAGCACAAACACCAATGCTTTAACTTGTCACTGGTGCACATTGCAATCCCCTTTCCATGAGGCTACATAATATCATCACACCATGCAAGTCCATGAACCATTCCGAATCAACAATGTAGCAAGTGGAGGAAATGAACTTCATTTAGTGGGACTAGCCTCACTCTTATGTCTCATAAAACCATCACAGACCCAGCACAAGTTTGACTTCCTCATCACCGATGCACAATTGAATGCCATCCTCCGACTGACAGATTGCCTTTGTGTAGTCCTGTTATCTAACATGGTCTGCCACTGTCTCGTGTGACGCTGCATGAGCCTAAGTATTCAAAGACTATCCAGGCCTTTTGGACAGGTTCCCAGGGTCACCTTCCGACATACATGTACCTTCTCTGTGAGCCTGGATCCTGATGCTCCACCGGTTGTTTTTGACCCCCATAGCAAGACAATGTCAAGTCCAGACTCAAGTGAATGACTGACTTCATCGTGATCATCCCAGTCTCTGAACCAACAGATTGAGTTTTACCACACATCACAAAAACACCAAAGAAATTTGCCTGTGCATCAATCCTGGTGACCTTAACCACGTACTGAAGCCCTCACACAGCTATATAAAATATGCCATTAGAAAGAAATAAAAGATAAAAGTCCATGTACATGTACGTGTAGTCTTTTTTTTCAAAAAGACAAACCCCAAGGTTATGGTGTTGCATAATGCATAGGATGTATACAACAGTTATTGGTTTTGCATCGTGTACATGGACATGGACTGGTATATCCATGGCCCATTCAATATCGTGTATTGAACCATTTCTATGATATATATGCACAAAAAAATATAGAAAACTCAGGAAAATTACACAAAGATATGATATGTGAAGTTTATTAAATTAAAAAGATATGTTACTTTAAATCAATTTGAATTTGCAGGTTGTATTTTCAGTTAAAGATAAAAGAATAATGATGTTGTGGATACATACACTGTACATGTAAGTCATGTAGATTATATGACCAGATGTACAATGTAGAGAACAGTGATTGTGTATTCATTGAACTATTTTTAATTGTGACGCATACACGTATACAAGTATAGCAGTATTAATGACACAGTGAAATTTAATAGTTGGCTTCAATGATGGCATTTGCATTAAAGAGATATACATGTACATGTATAATATGAAGCGGTAGGTTGCTGTTCTTTCCTACCCTAATTTATTGCATTGTGGCTGATGGTATCTGAGAGCTTGTGAGAAAAAAAAAGCACAATCTCACTTTAAGATCAGACTCCAACCCCTTGACATCCAGTACACTAGAGCAGATGTCTTATCTGATCAACCACTGAGCTTGTCGAGGTCAGCTACAGTGGCTAGTTTGAATCTATTAAAGCGACGGGCATTGCAGTTTTTTTGGGGGGGAGCCCCTACACACTTTTTGCAGGTCCTGTACTGGAATGGGGCTTAGTGAACTGGTATATTAATAGCTGCTGCCTGATGGTCGCAGTCACAACTGGTCCCCCCTCCCACTTTGAAAATTATTCCGTCGCCGGTGTAGTACACTATCAATTATGTTGATGCAAACAGTAATTATTCGAGTAATCGTTGCGCCAGAATCTTTGAGAATTCAGAACCGTTAGGATCAATTTAGATTGTGTTTGGTAATTTATAGAAAGATTTCATTTGGTGAAACTACGAAAGCCACAGCATTATTTGCCTTCCAAATTCTTCATGTAGCTTTTTTGTCCAATTCAGGTACCGCACAGATTGTACGCATTCAGTTGTAAAATGGCCATACCCACTTTATACCATTTGTCCAAATGGATATCAGACCTACAACCTTGCCCACTAGTCACACTTCTGCCATTTTACATTGAGGGTTTTTTTCAATATAAATAAAGGTATCCTTTTAGTTAATACACCATTGCCACAGCGATCAGATCGATGAAATATTATCGTTGCACCAAGCTTACCTCCATCGACTTGGAGTTGGGACTGGAGTTGGGTTTGGAGTTGGGGCTTCCACATTTGCCATCTTTGTTGTTTGTCTTCCGTAGTAGTGGCCCTGGCTCTTGCCGACTGTTAGAATCCTGTGCGGTACGTCAGGTGGGCACCTTCTTAAATGTTACGGCTTAAAAGCAATACGGATAGCTTGGATGGTCTGGAAATTTGGCTGTCAAATTGCAGGTAGGCTGTCTCATGCAGAGCCTCACTGTGTAGGTGGCAGCCCTGTACGGTAAATGCGCGTGCCACCCTATGTAACTCTACCTGCATCTGCTTTGATGAGTCGACAGTGGTCATCAAAGCTAATGATGCTGAACCAACATTTTGGTGCCTGGAAATTAGAGTTGTTTGAAGTGTGATGTGTATTTTTTGTTTCTATTTCTGAAGGCTGTCGAGTAAACCGGTGAAGTAATACAGTACAGTAATGATGAGGGTTTACACAAAGTACAATGTACCTGTGCCTTATTATTAAGTCATTAGAGATGAGGAACTTTGTTCTGTCACTGGAAGCATTTGCGGATTAGTGTAGCTTTGTTAAATTGAGTATTAATTACAACCACTGTAATAACAAAAAATGTATCACATAAGAATACTGGAGCATTATTTAACTGAGGCATTTCCTTTGTGGTGTTGCATTATATAATATTAAAAATCAATTTATTTGGCAATCAGTGTTATTTTTTATTATTTATTTAAAAGTTACAGTTCAGAACCCTCTGCTTCCAAAATATGTTGATATAACTGAAGCTTATCAAGCCTCAGTTTGTTTTAATTTGACTCATAAAATCACTCATTTACTCGGCCGATAATTTCTGTCAAGCGGTGGCCTTGCTAGATCTCTCCTTCAGTACCAGGATCTCTGCAATACTTGTCGATGCTTTCAGTCTGCCAAGGATCTATTGCTTCTCTTACAACATCATGCAAATCAGAGATACTCATATCCCCCCTCCAGTTTATTCACATTTGATGCAAATCCAATTACGGTTGTTGTATTTTTGTTGTTTTAGGTCAAGAGGTTTTTAGAAGCAGGCACGTGGAGGTACTCCACCAGTATTCCCGTACCTGACGTTCACAACCTGGAATAAAAGAAAATGGCAACAGTATTGAAGCCATACCAGCTCCTAAGCATTGGACAATTTCACCGAGGCATTCAGTTATTGCGCTCCAACTCAAGGAGGCTTGGGGCATCCTACAGTATACTAAGAAGCTATACTCCATGCAGTACAAGGAGAACTCATCCATCACAAGCAGTGCACTACCAGCCAATCAGATCGTTCCTGTCTGCATTGTCAGCCACTGGTTTCAATGATTATGAACTGGGTAGACGTCAGTTTAAATTAGACGTGCCAGAATATTTCAATTTTGCAAGTGATGTTCTCGATGAATGGGCAGCAAAGGAACAGGTGCAGAAATGGTCGTTAGTACCGGATGTTTCATGAACTGAATCATGTACTGAAGCCAATTTA
This sequence comes from Acanthaster planci, assembly GCF_054643075.1. Taxonomy (NCBI): domain Eukaryota; kingdom Metazoa; phylum Echinodermata; class Asteroidea; order Valvatida; family Acanthasteridae; genus Acanthaster; species Acanthaster planci. The sequence goes on from NC_141783.1 coordinate 16,789,370, forward strand.
AGGTTATATTAAAGCAGAGAGAATGACCTAGCATGCAAATTTGAGTAAGCTAAAATGAGCAGAAAAACCATTCTTGCAATAAATTTTGCTTGGAACTTTGGCTGATAATTTGTTTCTGCCAAACAGATATTTCCTGTACTTAGCATATTTCTTGTGCTCCTTAGCTACATGGAATTGATCCCTGATTGATAACCCCATTTGTAGATTTTAAAAAGGGAAAAAGGTGAATTTTGGCTTTCTGTTTGTTCAAACAGAAATTGGTTGTGTGTGCTCGGAGATTTCATACCGAATGTGCATGAACCTATGTGCGAACGCATTGAGTCCCACCAAAGGACCATCATTGACTTCTCTGTTGCATGCTTGATTAAATTTGATCTTGGTCCTTTCTTTCCACAGACAGGCACAAGGAGCTCTAAGACCCCAGCCTTGTGGTGGGTCGACGATCACGGAAATGAAATCAAATGGAGTTTTCTGGATCTCAAAAACAAGTCAATGAAGTAAGGGAAGAAAGGGCATGATATAAGTGTGCATGGTTAGTTTTCTATCATATTTATCCTTTGCAGCTGCCCATCAACTACTGTTTCTTAGATGAGTAGTATGGGTCCCCCCCTCCCCTCCCCTGTGGGGGACACCTGACGTAAGAGGGGATGAGTTAGTTTGTTCAGTACTTCGTGGTATTGTGGACTTTCAAACCACATTTAAACCCTGCTTCAGTGACTATTTTGTTTCGTTCACATATCAGTAATAACCACAATTCACTGAAAGACAACTTACAGTTTCCAACAAAAAGAAAGATTCTCAGCCAACTTCGCTGAATTTGACTGAATTGGGTTTGAAATGGCTCTTTTGATGTCCATTTCAAATATTTGATGAATTGTGCCTTCAGATCTCGATTTAAAAAGCCATGGGGAATCACTAACTAATAAGCTGTCGGAATTACATTAATTTAGATTAATCAGATTTACTTTGATTACTTATGCCCTGTACATTACTGTTGATAACCAGGGTTGCCAACATACTCACCAACGACTGTGGCTTAGCCAAGGATGAGTCGGTGATGGTTATATTACCTAGGATTCCAGAGTGGTGGCTTCTCAATATTGCCTGCTTGCGAACAGGTCAGAAGAGCGGAACATAATCTGATGAACGAGCCCTGGATATATTCTGAAATGACACTTCTTCTGTTTTCTTCGACTTTTAAGTAAAAGCTGCCTATTTCAAAACTGCTCCAATGAAGATTTCAGCTAATATAATTTGGTCTCTCTATTACAAACTTTCAAATTTTAATCAGTCAGATCCTCATAGTTGCAATAGACAATATTGATGGATTCTGAAGTAACATAAAAACTGACATTTTATCTCAACAACTGCCAAAAAATATTCGGACAAATTTTGAACTCAAAGAGCTGCAGTGATGCTGAAGTTACAGCTCAAGATGATGTAACTTTTGTTCTCAGTGAAATGGAATTTCAATTGAATTAAATTGATATGTTAGCAGCAAACTAAGTGCACGTACATTGCTTTTAAATGTCATGTTGAAAGCACACACACTTGGCGAGTCATCGCGTATCCAATCTAAGGAATTGGCTGGGGCTTTCTGAGCATTTCACATTAGAAGGCCAAGGCCAAAAGATGAGTTCGTGGTATTCCCTGCCTTGGGTTCAGGTACCATCCTAATCCCTGGCACCACCCAGCTGACAGCGCGGGATATCAAGTACCGTCTGCTAGCCTCGGGAACTTCTTGTATCATCACGGATGACCACACTGCTCCTTTGGTGGATGAGGTAGAAATTCTCGGTAGAAATTTAAATGTCCCATTTTCCATCAGGCTGTGATTTCTTCAGACCTATAAAAAATTAATTTCAATTAAGTGGTGTATGAATTGAGTGGAAGGACTTTGTTGATCTATCGATTTACATTTGCTCAATGTTATAAATATACATTAATTGTTATTCATCGATTTTCTAAATTCAAAAACAGTGGCATTTTTTTTTTTTAGTTGGAAATCTGATCTTGAATTTCAGGGTGTCTGTCAGTTACATGGATTTGGTGATGGGTTTTACATTAAAAATTGCTCTGGGCAGGATTTGAAATTCTAGCATTTAGAGAATACAAGTATTATATATATAATGTACATTGATCCTGTACCAACTAAAATACCCAAGTTCTGTTCTGCAGTCTCGAAGTTTAGTATAAAGTTTATTATGAAGTGGAAAATGAGTATGCCAGATCTTTTTGTTGTATTTTCTGTATGTAACTTAAAGCGATATTCTGTTTCAGTCGTTAATGTTCATTTAGTTATTAGCCGTGTACATTTTGTCTCCCTTGTCCCATGCAGTACATTTCTGAGTGTCCTTGTGTGAAGTCTAGGCTGCTCGTCAGTAACAGTGGTCAGTCCAGGCCTGGTTGGCTAGACTATAATGACCTGTTTGAAAAGGCTGATGGTCAACACCAGGTATGTCATTCATAGAATTGACCTTTGAACCCTAGTTGTGTTTTGCCCTGATTTTTGCCATGTGACTCAAGATTTTTTTAAACCCTTCCTGTCTCATCAGGTGACTTGTAAATGACAGCAACTTTTTAAGTTGTAATTGTTTAAAAGATATGCACAAGAAACTTTTTATGAGAATACGGTCTTTTCATGATGGAGTTATTTCTGCTAATCCTGCACAGTTTTTTTTTTAATTTGCCCTAAGCTGTTACATTTTTGGTGAGTGAATGCAGTTTTTAGGTATATTTACTGTGCTTCAGTCTTGAAATGTACTTATCTTGGATTATTCTCACCATAGTGCGTCAAGACTGGTAGTAATGAGACAATGACAATGTTCTTTACCAGTGGGACTACGGGCAAGGCAAAGTTGGCTGTCCACACCCATGCCAGCTACGGCCTCGGTCACATCATCACAGGAAAGTAAGTCAGACGAGTCTCGTGCATGTTACCAGGCGCACCAGCTGCAGCTGGAACGTGCACTATATTTAAACTTGAGAACATTACAGACAGGACCAATTTCATGAGTTTCTTCCATTTGCAAATGCTTTTTTCGTCAGCATCAGCAAATCTGCCCATTTTATGTTTTTCAGTTTACAGTCATTTGTTGGCAAATGTTCCTTACAAATGACTTAACCTGATAGATTTCTCCAGAAGAAGCTCTAGTTGGCGAAGTTCTTCTGACATTTGTTTTTAGGCTTTTTTAGCGGTAGAAGGTTGGCCATCTTGTGTGAACACTGGAAACGTTTAGCCAAGGTAATTCCTGAAAGCCAGGTTTAACTTTTGAATTCAGGCATCACCTATAGCCGGTTCTGGAGATTTGTTTACCTGTAATGTGCACAAATCTTTTTCTCAGGTACTGGTTGGATCTCATTCCAACGGACGTCCACTGGAATATTTCGGACACAGGCTGGGCCAAGTCGGCCTACAGTAACTTCTATGCTCCCTGGGTCCAGGGGGCATGCGTCTTCATCAGCTACACAGCAAAGTTTGATGCAGCCCACACGCTGGAGGTTGGTTTAGTGTAATAATGTGGGCAAGAGACATTTTGTTGTTGTTTTGAGGACTTACAAGTTGCAGGATTGTAAGAGCAGTTAGTTAGTGGTAATAAAGACGACCTAACCATTGCCGAGATGTTACTCAACATTCTACAATGGGCCCCGAGCTGTACCAAGAGAGATTGTGCAATTTTCCTAGCAATGGAGGCTCCTTTGGTAGAAACTGATTCCCACAAGACTACAAAAACACAAGCACTGCAGTCGCATTGCTATATGTACCAACAAAATGAACATTCCCAACCAACATGGGTCTTCTCAAACGATGAGGAGCTTCTGCTCAGGGCGGATGAAGGAACTTTATGAGCGAGTTGATAAGAATGATTTTGAGAGGTGACAGATTGAATGCTTTATTCTGCGAAGCTAAACTGCTGTATTCTTGGCGTCTCATTGACTATGACTCGTGAATGTTTGTAAAGCAAGCAAGATTGCTAATCAGTGTTTGTGATTTGCAGCTACTTGTTATCGAGCTGTGTTGAGATCTAACATTTATGAGGAAATATAAAGGTTTTCGTGCGTGAATTTCATGCTTTCTTGGTTGGTTAACCTTTCAAATGCTAAGAGTTATTCTTTTTCAGTTTCTTTGAATTCTTCACACAATAATAACTTGTAAGATACTGGTATCTAGATGACCTTTTAACTTTGCTAAGATCTGAGATATCTGCTCACAAGCTTGAATGAAGAGATGGGTCTTGAGACATGATTTGAAAGACACATCAGGTTTGATCTGAGGGCTATTGGAAGACCATTCTGTGGGTGAGGAGCCATGAAACATCAGTCTCCAAAGCCTCTCTAGTCATTTGCGGTTCTCTTGGTTTGATTTTTGCCTTTTTTCTATGAGGTGTAGGTTGATTGTCAGTATTTCTACTTGAATTAGAGTCTGTGGAGATTGAGAATCAATAGAGACTTCCAACCCCGTGTTTTTGTTGCAGCTATTACATAAGTATCCTGTAAGCACACTGTGTGCACCTCCAACAGCCTACCGCATGATGGTCCTGGAGGACTTGACCAAGTTTAACCTCAAGTCACTGCGGCACATCGTCAGCGCCGGGGAGCCCTTGGTAAGCCAGTTGCACATTTTCACAAACTGAGCTATTTTTCTCTCTGCGTTTGCATTAATGCCCTATCAGTACACCACATGTACTCCCATAAATCCAACAACACTCTGTCAGGATCTGAACAAGTACAGACTCAATCCCTTCGTCACATCTTTAGCGTTAGTTGATTTTTCTGTGAATAAATGACTCTGACCAACTGAGAAGGATTACTTTTATTTTTACCTAGATATTTAGGACCTCCACTATGCATTACATTATTCTCATGGTGATCAGATCCGTGAATGGAGGATCTAGACAAATGACCGTAATGTTAGTTGAACAAGGGCTGCTTGAGCTGAAGCCAATTAACCACTGAGCTTGAGTATCTCTTCTGTCTTTTTTTGTCTTTTTCTTTTTTGCTTGAACAGAACCCCGAGGTGATGGACGCTTGGAAAGCAGGCACAGGGTCCATGATCCACGAGGGATATGGCCAGACAGAAACAGTTAAGTCACAATAATTCAGTTTGAGGGATTGAGCCACTGCCAACTCCTTCAAAAGATGGATACTAAAGATTTTGGGCAGAGGTTTGAAAAGGACCAGCTAATTTTTTTTCTCTGACTGATTGTCAGGTTCTGTTAATGGGTATGTTCAAGTGTCTGGAGCCCAGACCAGGGTCTATGGGAAAGCCAGCCCCTGGGTTTGACATCTGCATCGTGGACGAAGACGGTAACGAACTCCCCTGTGGTGAGGAAGGGGACGTCGGGGTGAGGGTCAAGCCCCACCGTCCTGTCGGACTCTTCACTCACTATGTGGTGAGTTGATGAGCACTTGGTGAACTATGTCACTCATCATTGGGGCCAGGTGATTCGGTCTAGTGACGTTGACATAACTTATTTGGCCATGTGCAGATTTCTCGTGTTCTATACGAGCATTCTTGGAACAAACATTTAGTAAGGGACTGGATAGTAGTGGTAAAGCGCCGCTGTGATGTTTAGATGGTTACATATTCGAATCCTGCTTGAGCTAGCCATCTGTGTTGGTCAGAGTGAATTGACATTGAAATCTGGGTGGTTGAATATTGATTGAATTGAAATTGGTTGAAATTTGAATATTGGATTTTGATCACAGTGAAACTTGATTGAAATCTGCAGATTAAATATTGATTGCAAAGCCAGTAGCAGAGTGAGCATTGCTGTCTGTGTTTTCATGATCAACTGGTCACTTTAACCCTGCCAACAGCCTTGCTTCTGTGGGCCTAATCTAACAACACAACACAGAGTGAAGTTGAACATGATTCAATTTGACCGACTGTCTGCATCCATGTTTGCGTCAGTGGCCATAAAGTGTTCTCATATGATTACGTATTGTTGGGGACAGTTCAGTGATACTCTCTGCATCTCTTTAGGTCTGTGTTGAAACTAGGTTTAATACATTTTCATGAATGTGAGCACAAGTATGGCAGAAAGAACTCAAGTGCTAGTACTACGACATGAAAGTGAAGCTTTGCTGCGAAAAAGGTTGGGCAGGTCCGAAGTCCTAAGTGAACAGGATTATTTCCATGCCAGGATGATCCAGAGAGGACAGCTAGGGCTTTCTGTGGAGATTTCTACCTGACAGGAGACCGCGCACTGGTGGATGAAGAAGGGTATTTCTGGTTCGTTGGACGCAGCGATGACATCATCACCTCCTCAGGGTCTGGCATTGTTTTATTTTGTCGTTTTATTCTTTGTTTTGGTTTGCAATTGAATACCTAATTGAAAGAAGGGTCCAGCTCCAACAAAACCTTTTTGAGTTCAACCCCCCCCAAAAAACCCAAACGAGTATTTTTGAAGGAGTTGCAAAGGAAATCAATTAACTCTCTTGGGCCAAAGTGATGGAGTTGAGCCTTTCCTTTATTGAGGTATTCAGTTTTTAGCTATTTTTGTGTAGGTAACCGTGCATGTAACTGCCTTTTTAAAATTAAAAGTTTCAAATTTCTTGTGTAATCTGTCCAGGTACCGCATTGGTCCCTTTGAGGTGGAGAGCGCCCTCATTGAGCATCCAGCAGTAGCAGAGTCGGCGGTAGTCTCCTCACCAGACCCAGTTAGAGGAGAGGTGAGCAGTGCTTTACGTTTTAAGTTTATGTGGGGTTTATGAGGTTAAAAGGGGAGTAAAGCTTAGCAGGGCTTAAAATGGTTGGAGTAAGTTGTACTTGGTTGGGTTTGGCAGCGATGTGGGTAGGTTTTGCAATTTTGTGATCGAAGCAGTAATGGTCTTTCCCTCAGCTTCAGCTTTGGAAGTAAAAAATAATGAAGTATAAGAAAGTTTTTTAAGAGTAAGTTTTTTTTTAAGTGATGAGCAGAAATAAGTGACAAAGTTTCAAAGAACCACCCACATGGTGGCAAGGCAACGACAAAACTTGGACCTTCAAAGGCTAGAGACAAGAACAAGCTCCACATGTGACTCTGACCCCTGTGCACAGGTTGTGAAGGCATTCATTGTACTGACTGAAGAATATAAGTCTAAGGACAAAGAGCAGCTGATGAAGGAACTACAAGAGCATGTCAAGAACATCACGGCAGCTTACAAGTACCCTCGCAAGGTAAGATCCACCGTAGATCTGAAAGGGAACTGGAGTCCATGAATGGCATTGGCAGCATGATGACGTCACTTCAGCTGCAAAGTTAGAACAGACAACGCCTCACTGGTTTTTATGCTCATCAAGTTAGCTTTTGAAAATACTCGAGCATTGAGGCCCCGGAGCACTTTACACCGACCAATCTACCTCTCAGTGTGAGGGCAGCCTCTGTGGATTGTGAAGAAGGAAGGTCCCTGAATATGTCTCAGGAAAAATTAATCTCCACTTTGCCTCTTACTGTGAAAAGAATCCAACCGGAGGGATGTCATTGATCTTTAAACGGATGCCAGTTGTTGTTAACATGAAGTTCCCTGTACTTCTCCTTCACGTCTCATTCACTCGCTTTCCTGTTCTTTGTTTCTAAATATGAACTGAAAACATCAATTGTTTTTTTGTTTCATCTCTTGCACTGATAGATTGAATTCATGGAGAGCTTACCAAAGACAGTAAGCGGTAAAATCCGGCGAGTGGTGCTGCGGAGCCAAGAATGGAAACGGTAAACAATTGGATAATATGCTAATTGTGTTTGTACATGAACTTGACTATTCTTCTCGGTCTCTGATTGGTTGATAATGATGGGATGTATTGAGCCAATTATGGGTGCGTTCGATTAGCTTACACGTGTAAGTCAAACTTACACGAGAGCGTTCGTTTAGCCATCACGTGATCTTCGTGCCTGCCCTGGTGTCAGCCACCACTACCCCAGCTAGCGAGTGGGTCTCTGGAGGCTGCCCGAGTGTAATGACGTCACGGATGGACTATTCGTGCATGGGCGCGCATGATGGAAGTGGCGGGGACTGGACCTTTTTCCCTGAATGCCTTGGCGAATACACTGCAGCATTTGATTAGCCTCATTTCAAGGCTTCCCTTGCGTGTAACACCAATGTATTCAGGGAAGCTAATCGAACGCATCCATAGTGCCATCTTTCAAACTGCCTCTGATTATGAATAACTTGTACTGTTTCAAAGTGTATTCAACCATCCAGCTGATCTTGAGTTTTCATTCGTAGAATCATTCATAGATAATGCATAAATTTCAAGCATAGATGAGATTTTTCAAGAGATATATTAAAATTCCAGATATTTTGCTTATAAAAAAGGAATGTATTAAGTACTTCTATATACTTGCCTGTTTGAGTATATTTTTCTTATAAAATCAAATTTGAGAAAATTAACGCCACAGGCGTTCGCATTTTTAATCTATTCATTTTTATACACATATCCATCACCACTTGTTGTCTCTGAGATTGTCGTGCCTTGTTTGATTCCTATTAAATGTGAGTGAGGAATATTCGTCAGTTTTCCAAAATGTTGCACAATCTAGTATTATTTGTGTGAAAAATAACAATGGATGAGCTGTACAGAACTAAACACTCCAAACAGTTCCTCTTTTTTGTAAGTTTTCTTACGTGAAATACTAGCGATAGTCATGAAAACTGATAGAAGAGCTTTGTTATGAATTTTTTTCCCTTTTAATTATCGAAATGTAGACCTTCCTTGAAGAATTTGTTTGAAAATGAATTTGATTTGGCAAAAGTGGCCTTCTGCTTTTCTCCTTTCGAACAGGCAGAATGAAGATTGGACGCTTTGACAACAACCATGAATTCTACTTTTCTGGGTTTTTTTTTTCCATACTGGAGAAGCAGAAAAGCGGTTATCTGATTTTCTTCCTTCCAAGGGCCATGAACGGGGTTGTAAACCATAGGTTATGACCATTTCCTTTCTAGGGGATTGGAGACGTATAAACCCATAATTACAGTCCACCATGTCTTTTGTAATGAAAGATTCACGTTTTCCATGGCCTAAGCAAGCTTGTGTGTCTATTGGATGATAACGGTCAAACCTATTCTGGTTTATTTCCTTTGAGATGCCATTTCTTTGCCTGGCAGGGACATTGATACTGCCATATGGGATTTGTCCCCAGAAAGCATGGTTAAGTATTCATTTCTACGTTTTCACTCCCACAGTACAGAAATGGTTGTAACCTACTGGTTCATGACGCCATTCATGGCCTTTTGTGGACAGAAATGCAGATGGCCACTTTTCGACCGTCTATGTAAATATGCTTCTCCGTTATCACAAAAGCGTAAAAGTGGAATTCATGGTTGTTGTCAAAACGTTCAATCCACATTTCTGCTTTTTTGACGAGCAAAAAGCAGATGGCCACTTTTTGGCCGCTAGCAAAAAGAGGAAAAGTAAAGTCTGCCCCGGCGTGAAGTGGTTAATAACAAGCCTGTGAAAAAGTCACTTCTTTTTTTTTTTTGGGACATTGAGGTACATCCAGTGTCTACCCACAGAAGTCTCAATTTTACACAAAATACAATTAAAACAGACTATTTTTTAAATTCTCAATCTGTATTGAAATTTCAACACAAAAACATATATTTTAATAAGCAAAGAATGAGGAACAAATTCAGAGTAGTGCTAACTTCAGAAAATAGTCAAATTTGGTTGCGTTAGTAAACTGAGTACCATTCACAAGCAATGTAATTCACATGAGTTTTTGGTTGGTAACCAAACCGTTGCTCAAAAAGAACCTTATCTGGGCTCAGACAATTTATGAGGGGGTTATCAGTGGCTCTGTTGAGCACACATCAGCTTTGCATATTGCTGAGCTAATTCAAGAGGTATCCTCACCACCAGAAAAATTTGAGAGGCGAAAAATATTTAATGTACATGCACTGTTTGGTGTTCTATGAAATTTTGACCTGTATGACATTTGATCCTCAGCCATGTTATACTTTGTGAAATTAGACACGCACACTATGGCAACAGAGTCCATTTTTCCTGGGGTGCAAACACTACACCAATACAGATAGGTGACCCACTTTTCAACAAGGACATGCCTTGGAATGTTCATCTCATTCTCTTGATGTCTCCTTGGCATGCATCCTCTTGTGTTTGAGGATCTCAGAGGAGGTGAAGGAGAACTCCTCGTTACAGATGGGACACTGGTATTGCCTCCTGAGTGTTGCCATGTCGCTGCTGTTGCCATGGTCACTTGCGTTCTCTGCAACAATCTGCACATCTTTTTTAACAGCGGCAGCTTCAAGAAAGGAAATATGGATAAAATTTTAACCAATAAAATCCAAAAAATTTTACCAGTGCTGTTCTTGAGTGTGAGCAGCTCACCTGTTAGGATTTGTGATTTGAGGATCAGGACATCAAATCCAGCAGCTGGTTACATGTCTTGACATTTAGTACTCTCAAAGTGAACTAAGCAAATCTGCTTAGTGGCATTTTCTCATTTGAAGCAAGATATGGGACGGAGAGAACCCCCCCGCCTTTGTGTTGGTCATAGTTTGATCGGAATCTCAGGAATTCTTTACAGACTTCTAGGGGGGATGTGTAAGGTAACAATAGTCTAGAGTGTGTGCAGGGATTGGACAGGTAAGGGGGGTACCCCTCCGTTCCATATCTTGCCTGGTATACATTTTCTGCTAAGCCAACTTGAGCCTAGATGTCACACTTTCCAATCTTTTTCCCGCACCTTGAGAGAGTTGCAGACATTCCGCCTCGTGTTGAAGTTTCTCCAGGGTGGTGATGATCAAGGTCTGGGTACAATGGGGGCAAGTCCAATGACGGCGGATTACCGAGCTGAATTCACCCAGAGGATCGCTGGCGACGTTGTACAAACTATTAACGCAACGGAGACAGACAAGTGTTGCTGTAATAAATGCCAAAGATCAACATAAAAGGAGACCCGTTTGTATCAACAGATGTAGCCGGGCCTAATTGAAACAGTGGGAAATGCCCTCTATTTGCAAAGTACAGACAACAATAACAAAAACTATTGAAGAATAGCTGCCGTGCTCTCCAAATTATGTGTGACTTTTTTCCCCATTCACATGGACTCTTGTCACAAACCTCTCATTCTATCAGTGGAATCCTTGTTGGAAATGTATGGCATTGGATTTCGGATGTAAAAACCACAATTCCATTTTTGAAATGTTTATTGTTGGGGGGGTGAAGTCTTTTATTACTGTGATAAGTGCTACCATGTCAATCATGATCTTTGATATTTCAAGGAAATCATATCAGGCTTCCTTACCTGATTTCCTAGTGATCTCTGAAACAGGTTAAAGCTTTATTTTATTACTGCACATCCAATGTCCACTTCCTTCAATCCTTAACCCCTTAACAGCGGGATTATTTTGACCTCGACTGCTGGGTTGTGGTATGCCCTGAATGGAGGGCTTTGTCCAGCAGCAGGCCCCATTGAACCAGCATGGTGAAGCTGCATGGTGAATAGACTGTATGTGTGGTGTGCACTGATGATCACACAAAGGTGCTGTAGTCACAGTCGTCCGTAGCGAAGGGGTTAAAGAATTTTTGGCTTATTCTAGGTGGAGTGAGAACATGGACATCAACAATAATTTAAACAAATCTGAAAATGAAGTAAATCCAACCATACCAGCCAAAGGTCAGGTAATCATTGACCTGAGTCCCTCCTTTTGTTGGATGGATTTTACCATCTCGGCTCTGAGATGTGAAGAAATCATCTTTGTTTCCTTCACTTCCTTGTCCTAATGTTTATGAAAAAAAGAATAGAAAAGAATGAAAATGAAGCTACCAATCAGAAAATCCTTCACATTTATAGACAACAGGATTTCGCAAGGATGTTGGCCAAGTTCCACATAAGATTGGGTGGGTTTGGGACTACAGCCGTGAACATTTAATCTTGGTTGGCCTTCCCAAATTTGATTTTTTTATTGTCCTTTTCCTTTCCTTCGTCTCAATAGCAAGTGCTTCAAGAGATTTCTAATAGTTTCTGAAAAAATCAAAAGGCCAATAAAAAGTGATTACTGTCTGAAAAAGATTCTGTGTCACAAATGTGTTGATCTTCATTTTACTTCTTGTGAACAGAATTTGACAAAATGTGACCCACTCTGTGAAAATGGGTCTTAAGTTGCCAGAGCCACTTTTTGAGTTTTAATTTATATTGGAAAGAGCAAATTGAGTTTTTGTTTTGATGTATCGCTCAGTTTGGCATCCTGATGAAAGTGGATACTCCATGGTGAAAAATGCTGTGGGTTCCTATTGCTTTACACTGTGCAAAATTGTTCTACAGGACTTTTTACTCCAACGTGGCTCTGGCGACTTAAGACTCATTTTCACAGAGTGGGTCACAAATATCCATGAATTCTAGTTTCCCAAAATATCCAAAAATTACGAATAAGACTAATCACCCCTTCCCTCCAAAATACGCCTTCAAAATCTGGTGCGTGTTCTGACATCCGTGAAACACATGACGGCATAAATGTAAATGGAACTAAAAGGCCACAGATGCTCAAGAACACAGCAAATTATCCAAATACTTGACCGATGACCAACAACTACAACAGTCTTTGGCTACGACTGCCAAAACATCCCTTGTTACTGTCAGTAGGCTGCGGACAAAGGTCATTGTTGACTGAGTTATCCATCAATGCCACCATATCACACATTTACACAGCGCTACTCACCTCTGTGTGGTCCGAGGTACAGGTTCTGAAGCTCGGTGGAGCCCAGCTTACGCATGGTGTACTCCACGTGGCAATCTAGGAACTCGGCCAGCTTGCTTGACAACAGTCTCTCCTGATGAAGGACTCTTAGATCACTGACGCTGGTGGATTCATCCGGATGAGACAGCTTAGTATCTGGAGAAAACGCAGATGATGGTGAGAATATTGGTACTCTTCTCAACATTCGGCACAATCAGACAAGGGACTAGGAATTCAGCTCCCTCCAAAACAAAATAGATGGGGTGATGAAATGAGAAAATTGGCCTACTTGAAGGAAAGATTTCACACAGGTATAAACTCATTTGAGAAACCCATGCAGCTGTCACGATATATACATTATTTCTCACTGCACCTGTTACACAGGTCTCTTTATCTTCCTTGCTCTGAAAAAACGGCCAAATATCCCAAAGCGTAAAGGTCGGGTTTTAACATCAGAAATTATAACTCCTAGGTAATAGATACAAAGAGCCAAGAAGTAGACTCTATGCCTTTAAAATCCTGACGCAATGCCATTTTTCACAGTGAACGTCCAATCATGCAGTTTTTAACTGAACTTCTGGTACCTTGTAGTCTCATTTCCAGCAGTTGGAGCCAGGCTGCCCTCAGCTGAATCACCGCTGACATCACATGCTCAGCAGTGTCCACGTCAGCAATGGTCAACTCAATCCACTCATCAACTACAATTCTAACACAAAGAAAATCCACTGCACGTCGCATTACGTCGTCACAGCAAGGCAAGCATTTGAAAAGAGATCATAAAGGGCCAACTTCAGCACGACAACAAGCAGATAATGAAAAGAATCTTAATTGCTCAAATGAAAATATGCACTGCAGTCTCCGTAAGACTACAGATTTTGAGGCAAACATTTTCTACATAATTAAAGCGACTGTTTCAACTAATCAAAAGCCATGGCTTAGAATACAGAACTTATGGACCAGCTCGTAGCTCCCTACACAAGAATTCTTTTTTTTACAGATGTACCTTGTACATGCTTGGTTGGTATCCAGACAGTTTGCATAGAGTAGCATCGTTTGAAGAGCTGGTACCCTCATGGTATTGACAAGATATGGCTTATTTGTCTCAAGCAGAGATCTGAAATGTCAAGGATAGAAGAAACAGTTTTAGGGGTCAATAATACTTCCTAAAATACATCCTAACAAATGTCATTATGGCATAGGGCAAGTAACAAATGGGATTTTTAAACAAACTTTATCCATATCTGATTTGAATTTGAAATTTCTCCTCAAGTGCTTTCTCAATGTTAAAATTTCCACCGTAAATTTTTCAACGGGGGGGGGGCTTTCTTCCGATCAGTACGTTTCACTGTTGCAAAGACAACAATCTTACACGTAAGCAATCAGTTGATGTCTGCTGCTCCTCACTCCCCTGGAACAAGCATTGCCCGCTTCATCCTTCTCCTCTGGGGGCTCAAGGATGGATGGATTGTTGGCAAACACTCCAGTAGGATGGAGCAGTACAAACGGTTTGGCCTGCAATCAAAAGCAATTCTTCTCAGGAATTAGCTTTTTTTTCCCTGGAAAGTAAAAGAACTTCCCATCTCATAATTATTATGTTCAGCAATATGACGTTTGAAGAATCCAGTGTTTCCTTCAACTGTCTACTAAGCTTGCTGCAATAGCCTTGATTATTTTCATTTAGTTTTGCAACTAACAAACTTAAAATCTATGCAAAATCACTTCGTAGTCTTACTTTGGTATGGAATACTTGGTCACACTCTCGCCGATAGGTGTTACAATCATCAGCAATAGCCAGCTGTGGGTAGAGTCCACTGCAGAGAATCACCTTCAAGAGATTCAGCTCTCGCAGTGTGAAGCTACGGTTCAGGCTAGCTGCGGTCTGCACAAACAAAAAGCAACAATTTCTACTGGATAAAAATCTCCCTAGAGATGCGATTTCACTATGCCCTCATATCAAATGCGTTACACTTGAACTATTGTTTACTTTGTGGCCACCCAGTTTGTCCTCAAACTGATTATGAAGTCTCAGGATTTATGAGAAAGGTTGTACCTGCAGGCGGTTGAGGTCATGGGTCAGTTTGAACTCTAGGCTCTTGAGGTCACTTCCTGGCTCATCCTCATCGTCGCCACTCTCATCAAAGTTCTGCATCCAAGGAACAAAACAGTATACTGAAAGAGAAGTCACAGACAGTCAGAGATGTAAGTTAAAATTCCGAAGTCACAAACTTGTTTGTCACCTCTTGGCCCAAACGAAGAAGTTTACGTTTCTTGGGCCCGCTGTGCTCTTTTCTCTTGAGCTCCCTCAACTTCTTTTTCTCCAAATTCCTTTGGTATCTTTCGGCACTGCTGAACTTTCTCTCTGACGGGTCGCTCAATCTCTCAACAAGATTGTGGTCCTTGGGAATAGGGAGAAGAAATGTGTTCAGATCATGCTAATCATGGGTAAGTTTACGAGTTTTGCAAAAGAATATCAACTTTAATAGATTCAGTCCCAAGAGAAAAAAAAAATCTAAGAATTTACCTTTAACATTCCTTTGCATATTACTTGCAAATTATTCATGAGCTGTGGAATTTTAAGAGCTTAACAGCATCAGTCCTAGGACTAGATCACATGGGTTGCCAAGTCAAAACTTCTGCTTTAAAAATGGAAGCGCTATTGGCAGCTACGCACATCAGGCACAAGTTGCAAACAATACATGTCACAAATTGTGGCTGGTAGCTCAGTGTTGAGTGGTTCTATAAGACTGGCGAATTTACCCTGAGAAGGTCCTCAAACTGTCGTTTGAGCTTGGACATTTCATAGAAGCGTTGTTCCTCCAGACCTCGCCTTTTACACCACTTGAGAGCTGGTAAACCCTTGGCCTTGACCTTCAATAGTCAAATAGTCAAATGGTCAGACAACTAATAATCTACATGCAAAACCTTTCTCAGTAAACCCTCCCCAGCAAGATCAAGAGAGGGCCCAATTTTCCTAGCAACAGAGGCTCCTTTGGTGGGAACTAAACTTTTCTGGTTCACAAACGACTATGAAATGCATGCGTTACAGTCGCATCGCTATCAACAAATGAACACTCCCCCCCAACATGGCTCTTTTCAAACAATGAGGGGGTGCTTCTGCTCAAGATGGAATTAGCCTCACATATGACCTTGACATGAAGTAAAACGATTTCATTTGATCTGTGCAAATCAATAAATTAAACACTTCTTTTTCACAACGAACAGCCCACCTGAATCCACTCGTCAAAAGCGTTCAGCAACGTGAATGGATCACCGTGATCAGACTCCAGAGGGCGCCGCGCTGTCTGTGGAACACAGAAGGGAAAGATACAGTTACAAAAATGTTTCGGTGCACTTCCCCTTGCATTTCCAAAGCGTAAATTTATTAAGATGGCATATACTTCTCATGCACGGAAAGCATCGGACAAGGCATGAGCATAAAAGCTCAAAGCTTTGAAGACAACAATGTTGCAGAAATGGAGTTTGGAATTCTTTTTACCATTGCTTCAGATCTGTGTGCCCTGCTGGTGAACGGCGACTGAACGCTGAGAGCGGCTGCTATACACAACACTGGCTCAATCATCTAAAACAAAGATCATAACAATGAGGATAGGGCTGAGTCAATTCGAATAATTCACTATTCGAATATTCAACCTTCAATTCAATCGAATATCCCAATATTCGTTCATACTGAGAGGCAGATTGTTGATGAACAAACCATGTACAAAATCAGTTGCAATAACGCACACAGTTGTACATAATAATCACTATAATAGCTTCTCACATCTACGAGTATCTCCAGCCACGATTTAGCCAGATCTAAGTGACGAATAATACTTCTTGTCCTGTAGAAAATGTATTCCTTTTAAAATTTTTAATGAATAATGTACTTTTTGAATTGTTAGGAGATGTCTGTCGCTTTTCATTTGAATCTGCTTGGAACAAGCCTCCACAGTGCAAGTTTTCTTATTTAAAACAAAAGAAAACTCTCCCTTCCTTTTCAAGAATTTCGCATTCAAATTTGACAAACAAAATTTGAATATTCAATAATCGATTGGATATTTGGACATTCAGCACAACCTTAAATAAGGAAGACATCAGAACATTAATTGATGCCTGATCATTAAGATGCCTGTTGAACAAGAAACTAACTACTCCAACACTCCACATGTACACATCCTTGAACAAGACCAAGAGGGCTGGTACAGGTTGATGGCAGAGTCTGAGCCAAATGAGGGTGGACTGTTGATTACAAGCCTTAAATTGTAGGTAGACAGTCAATTAACAGCCAATCACAATGCACTTGTTCAAACCTTACATTCAAACTTGTCCAATGAGAGTTTCTTTTAGATCAGCCTGTACCAGAGTCCTCTGTTAATGGGACCTTGAGTTTCAGGCAAGTATGTGAAGCATTCTACGGGTATGCAGAGAAAAAAATGTGAAAAACTAAACCAGGAAAATGTTACCCATAGATATAGAAACAGCAGCTTGAGCTTAAAAGTCAGGTCAAAAAGTGTCTAATGGTCACATGCTACCAAAACACACGAGGCACATACACTGCGATGAATTTGAGCATTGCTCAGTAGGACTAGCTTTCTGTTGAGATGTCTCTGAGTTACCTTGAAAATGGTGGCCATGATGAGCATCTTGCCGATGACAACATCAACCGGCAGATCAGCCAGGAGTCGACCAATGGGAGTCAGCCTTTCCTCCTTGCTTAAAGCTCCCTGCTCCTTGAGAAACAGGATGGAGCTCTCGATGCTTGTAGCAGGAGGAGGTTCAATGAATGGAAACCTGGACAAGAGGGAGCAGAGATGGGAGAATAAAACTTGGCTGCCGTGTACATGAAGGGTCGCATTTTGGAAAGCAGCTATGCACAAAACCACTTAGTTAGCAAAAAGCAGGTTACCAACCAATATGCTGTGCCATACGTACTGCATTAACCACTTGCTGCCTGGGTACCCGTTTTCGAGCACATAGGCTTTATACACGAAGCCCGGGAGCCCGAAACCGGGACAAAAGAGCTGGGCCTTGTAACAAAAGACAGTGCTCGGCACAAAAGACTGAGCTGCCAGGCATTACCGACATTTTTTCACTCTCAATAGTGGAGATAATCCAGCCTTGTTTTGAAAAGCATACCACGGTTTTGGGCATTTAGTACGAGCAAATTACCACTGGGGCCAAAAGCGCTCCACCACCGCAGCCATGAGCCACACAGCACCGCTGCACGCTAATCTGGCCCCTATTGAAAAGAGGTCAGCAGCGCACAGTGTCAGGTTCATGAACAAAAGAAAGTTACATAACACCGCACAATCTGGGCTCTTTTTACAAGGCTGCAGGCCTGGCTGAAATAATCGGGCGTCGATAGATTTTGTCTGTCAGGCTACAGTGGCCACCAGACAGTAATTCATGTGGGTGTATAGGTCCATTCATTGAAATGATGCATTTTTGAAGATTTTTGAAATCTAAAAATCTTGAAATTCGCCCGTATGTACGCACTGTATTTTTCAAACCACCCGGCAGCAAGAGGTTAAGCTGGTGTTCAGCTCATCCTCGCTTAGCACAGAAATATGCTTATCAGTATTTTCTGCCCCCAAAAACAAAGGGCTTTGATTTCCACAACTGAAACCTCCGCTCACAGTAAACAGCTGGAAGTGTAAAAATTTCTACAAATATCAGAGAAAAGGAAAATCATGGAACATTTGATGCAGCAGCTTGGAGTAATGCTGAATCTCGAAACTGTACATCTAACTCTGTCATGAAAGTCACATATTAAAGACAAGGATAATCATAAAATTGGAGAAACAGAAGACAGATTACCCTCAAATATTTGTGTATGGCAAATTCTCATATTAATCTTTTCTCAAAGGAATCCTTCAACTTACTTCCTAGGATCGTGGAGTCCCAGTGCCATCATCTGTAGGATCAGCGAGTCCAGTGGAACCCTGTGTATCTCTGGGGTGGAGTACTCCTGGAAATCATTGTACCGTGATTCCTCATAGAGACGGAAGCAGACGCCCGGCCCAGTACGCCCTGAGATGGAAACGTTATGACACCAGTCTATGACAATACCAAATACATCAGACTCCTTGTCCAGTCTATAAGTCCACAGCACTAAGCAGGATATAGTGTTAATTATATATAACAGGTTTTGCCCTTACCCAACGTATATTAATAAGCACTGTATGCTCAGTGCTTGTCCGAGAGCTTGCGAAAAAAAACCTCACAAGCTTACTCGGGTGGGACTCGAACCCACGACCTCCTGCTTACTAGTGCAGATGTCTTAACCACTCAACCACCGAGCTTGCCGGGGTCGGCTGGCCGGTCTGAGTCAAAAATACATCTTCAAAAAACAGGATAGAGTGGTTCATGTTCCACACAGGCAAAAAAGGGCAAAAACCAGGAGGTAGAATTTAAACTCCCAAGGCAGCATTCCATCGCAAAGGTAATTCTGGTCTTATGTTCCTCACATTCCAAGACGATCCAACCTTCCTAGGCTAAAGAAAGCTTCGAATGAGGACGTCAAAGTCTACTTTGCCATGTGATGAGAAATATGATGCCAGCATATGAAACACGATTCCAAATTCATATCACAGGCAGCTAATGTTCTTTCCTTCTGGAAGGCAAATGTTTTGATAATTCTCCGAATATCTGGGCTTATTTTATTCATCAACTATTCCACTTTGCTTTCATTCATTGTTGAGGAGAGAGACCCGGTCTGCAGTCCCAATATCTACCTGCTCTTCCTTTACGTTGCTCAGCACTGGCCCTGCTGATCCAAAACTCTTGTAATTGTTGCATCTTGGCCTCTGCATTGTAGCTCATCTCCTTGACCTGAGGAGCAATCAAAGGGTCAAGATGCGATCATCATGCCCGTTGCTTTACCCGACACTTGGCTAAAATGACATCCTCTTCAGCAGCCCAAATTCTTGTGTACAAACTGAGAACTCGACAGTGTATCACCCAGAATAATACAACGATTGTATTTTGAAGAGAACTTTAGTTTTCTTCCTTAATGCTTTAACAAGATTCAAATCCAATACACTGACTGGAAGGTGTGTTTGAATCTTCATGTGACACAAACCTATCCATAAAAGTCGTTAAAATAGAATACATTTGCTTTAGTATGGGTTTTACTTTTTGTCCTTGGAGAAACATTCAGCTGGGATTGTAATGTTCTGCCCTCTGAGTTTGTTTAATTATCTCTTACTTTGCCAGAGTCAACAATGAACCGAATCCCATCAATAGTCACCGAAGTCTCTGCGATATTTGTGGACACGATACATTTCCTGACACCTTCTGGAGCTACGTCAAACACCTAATAGGGAAAAGAAGCAACAGGTGGAATGAGAATGAAAAAAAACAATTAACGATCTGTCCTTCTAAGAATCTAGGATTATCGACTTGCAGATAAAAGCAGCTTGAGAAAGAAATGGTATTTTTCAAATGATTTACTTTTGAAATAGAGGTTTAATTATACTTCGAAAATCTTGTCAAACCTAGTCCAAGCTAGACTTATTATGGTTTGACAACAATGAACTAGGTGACATTGCAAATGGATGATCATGTATACTCTACTTTGTCCTGTTCAGCGACGGACAATGTACTGTGCAGCGCCAGCACAATCCACGTTTGCGTCGTTGCAGCATAGAGTTTAGCTGCTTCCACTACACTGGAAATCTCGGACATGCCGCTCAGGAATATCAGCAGGTCCCCTCTCTCTGTGGCTGGGTACTTCATGTCAATCTGCTGCATGATGCGCAGGTAGGGACGGGGATCCAGTTTTTCTGATTTTGAACTTTGCTCCTGTCGAACCAAAATATTATTATCACTAAGGGCTGGTTGGCGAAATGGAAGTAGAAAACTATGACCTTTTTAAAAAAGCTTACACTGGTTTTTTATTTTACTCTGTGAATTTTAAGCATTAATTAACTTCACAAGGCAAGGAATGAATAGCAAGTGACTACCACTTGCAATTGGCTAATTTGCATAAATTGTTCCTCTCTTTGCATATGGGGTCGAATGTCAGCATACCAGTGAAGACAACGTTCTGCTTGACTACTACAGCTAGAAAGGCTGTGTCCTCCTTTGAAATTTGAATTTTGTACACTATTTGCAACTACAGAATTGATTTCTTTAGGGTGCCATGTCTGACAGCAGGGAATAATGTCTCTTATTATACTTTACCTCTATACTTATTGGGGCATATTCAAGTTTGATAGGAAACAGTCGACCGGGGACCTTCGGAAGAAAACAAAAAGAAAATAGAATGGTGCAATGCCTTCAAATCTATAACCAGTTTTGAAGATCATAACATCAAACATTTTCTGTTATACCACAAACCTCATACTGCAGTATTGCATAATTTTAGGACCTGACTTGGCAATGATGTTGTTTTTTTAAAATAAAATCATGTATATAACAGAGATGTTAGAAATATAGAGTGCTTTTCCATTTGTAATGGCCTTAATTTACATCAGAAAGATGCGCAATGTTATTGTGTACTGAACGTAAACTATCGAAATGTGTCACAGGAAAATTCTTTCTATGCATGGACACTCAGGTTTTGGCAAAGTAGCCCACACATAGAGTCATGCTTCTCACCTGAATAACTGGTGCCTTGTCAAAGTAGCTGGAGAAGAGTCCAATGTTGATGGTGGCCGACATAAGCACCAGCTTGAGGTCCTGTCTCTGCTCCAGGAGGCAACGGAGTACCCCCAGGAGGAAGTCGCCATGGAGATGACGCTCATGGACCTCATCCAAGATGATGACGTTGTACTGCTGGAGAGTGGGGTCCAAACTCAGCTGCCGCAGTAGTAACCCTGAGGAGGAGGTTATGAAAAGAAATTGATCTGGCCAATCAAGATGAACACTGGGATCATATTTGCAAAATATGTAATTGTCATGAACATCTACTTCAGATTTGACCTCCTCAAAATGACAGAGTTAGTTAAACTTCATTAAAAAAAACCTTATCTTCCATGCAGTATCGTCCAGAGTTGTGTTTGCTTGAGCAAACTGCTGAAACATTTGAAGTGATTTCTAATTGAAAGCAGACAGAGTAAAGTGTACTCATTACACAAGTACACATGTACATGCGTGATCTGTAGCTTCAGTGGCGAAGAGTCACATTTCATATATACCCTGGTTTGCAGGCATAGGAATGGCACTGATAATATGGTCGCACAAACCCATAACAAGACTAGACCTTGGCTTATGAAGGAAAAGGTTTATCATAGACAGAAATGGATTCTTTTATTTTAACAGGAACCTCTACAACACTCCACTTTTCCAAAATCTGAACTAAAACAGCAGTTTACGAACAACACAAGAAAGATATTTCTACTTTTGTTAAAAAAAAAAGGAGTGATTATTGCAAAGCATCCAGCCTATGGACACAACCACTTGTTTCTTGCATGCAGTGCATTTTGTCAAGTTTGAGTGAATTGTTAAGCAAATTCTACCTTCAGTCAGGAACAGAATCTTGGTAGCCGCACTCTTACTGGCCTCAAACCGGATCTGGTACCCTACCTCCATGCCATATTCATGCAGGGTTTCATAGCCAACCCGCTTGGAGAGGGATATGCAAGCTATGCGGCGAGGCTGGGTGCAGGCTATGCCCTTGAAGCCCGCTTTCATCAAGTACTGCGGTACCTGATGAGACCAAAGAGAGATATATATACAAAGTCTTTGCAACTCCCCTTGAGGTCCAACACCATTTACATAATCATCACCGTATTTACCAAAAGAATAACAGATCAGCAAGTCCAGTATTCCAACAGGGTGACAAAATGAAGCAGATCACAGGTCATTCAGTTCAAGAAGATCACTACATGCACACAAGGTCAGCTTTGTCAGCACGCCAGAACGCCGACTCACATGCACGGAACACATCCAATTTTGCATGACGTCACCAAGGGCAGATCCAGAGGAAAACAATTTTTGGAGGGGGGTAAAATTGTTTGGGGGTTGGCAAAAATTGTGGAAGTTTTAGGTTACCATCTATGGCCTTACTGAGGGTTGAGGCTACATTCTGGTGCTTTTTACACACTTTGAAAGGAAGAAAAGGGAAATACAAAACCCCCCAAAGTCACCTTTCTCCCCTCCCCAAAAATTGCTATCAAGGCCCCTCCCTCCCTGGATCCAACCTTGGACATTGGTGCTTGGTTCCTGAATGACCTTGCTTTTTTTTAAATAATTGAATTGGTTTACTGAGGTCAAATGACAACAAACCTGGGTGGATTTCCCACAGCCAGTGTCTCCAGCCACAATGATGACCTGGTTTGCTCTGGTTGCCTCTACGATCATGTCCTGGTAGCGAGCTATGGGTAGGTTGGCTCGATCACGGAGCAGCTTGGCCAACTTGGCAAACTGTGATGGAAACAAGGCTGCAGTCAGCTCAAAGCGCAAAATTATTGAAACTTGTGTCCTGATCTCGACTGTAGGGCTCTGTGTAAGAAATGCCGATGGTGCTTCATGGCGGAGGACATCGGTGGACCAATGTTACAGAGGGGTGTGGTTACAAAATTGCCAGAAGATCCAACTGGGTCAAACACTGACAGAAATTTCCAAGGATTTAGGAATGTTAAGCTACCTCAAATTGGTTTACATGGGTTGACCAGCTGTCAAGTTGTCCGCATGTACACAGTTTTTAGCTTATTAGATACTATGAAATTCCTGAAGATCAACTTTCAATTCAATTCAAGAGACATTCACTTCCACACCTGGTAACAATAAACTTTAAATGTACTGTCTAGACCATGCCATAGACAACGGTGTTGCAAAAGATTGCATCTTAGAATGAATATACACAACTGAATGATGCATGTGATCTCTTCTCCCCACCCCCCAAAAAGTAGGAAAATCCTGGTTGCCTCACTGTGAGTGAATCTTTTCGAAATGAGAGAGGACTTAAGATGGAACCTTGCAAACAATTACTGACAGGGTCTGCAGAATCGGGCATAAGGAAAAGGAAGGTTGGAAACTGAATGTTGTTTTTACCTGTTGCTTCTGACAGAAGTCCATGTAATAGAGCACGACTTTGCTGAATTCCTTGATTCGTGCTGTGGACAGCTCATCGTTATCATCTGTTGGAAAGGTTAAAAAGATAACTCTTGAGAAATGCAAAAGTAGAAAACTGCTGCTTGTCTCAAAGAAGAGAAGATGTACGTAAATGGAGATTTGAAACTTGAAATTCTTGGAGAGTTTGGGTAAAGGCTGAGATGATTTAGCCCTAAATCCTGAAATAGCAGTATTGTGAGGTTTTTCTCAGCAAATACAATCTTTGAACCCTGGACAAGACAGGTGTAGTACCAACAAACCTTTTCAGTATTACCTTGACTGCTGGTCAACCATTCCGATCTTCTCTCGGCCTCTTCTACTCCCCTGAGGTCTAGTGCCATATTGATGCGGTGTCTCTTGTCATATTTCAGAGGCAGCCCCAAAACTGCAGAT
The DNA here is from genome assembly GCF_054643075.1 of Acanthaster planci. Lineage (NCBI taxonomy): Eukaryota > Metazoa > Echinodermata > Asteroidea > Valvatida > Acanthasteridae > Acanthaster > Acanthaster planci. The sequence goes on from NC_141783.1 coordinate 16,813,502, forward strand.
TTGGCAGAACCACCTTTGTCATCCGCGTCACTCTTGTCTGAAAAAGAATCAAGGCAATTTTAGAAAGAGATGACACTTCAAGTAAAAGAATACTTCAAATATGCAGATCACAATCTGTTAGTAACTAAACTGCCGATAATGCCAATGCCGATAATCAAATTGTTTATATTTACCTTGGTGGGGCTGTCGGGCACTCTGCTTGAATTGAAAAGCTTGGTAGCGCTCAAGAAACTTCCAGAAATCCTGATAATCTTCCGATTTCCTTGATTAATTGTAGGGGGAAATTACAAACAATCTTGCATTATGCACCTCTTCAATCAAATTATATGAACAAGCACGGCTCACTTTCAATTCGAATGTTTGACTTTTTTTCTGAAACAAGAAAATGCAGTGAAGGATGTGAAAAGTAAAGAAATCTTTCTAAAAGTAAACATTCTAAATTTATGCCAGAAAACTAATTTCTTCTCTACAAAAGTCCATTTTCCATTTGAGATAATCCCTACTCTCATCCAAACTAAAAAGAACACAGTAACAGATAGATTTGTTCCACTCTCACCATGCAAAAAAAAATGCAAACTAGACAAATATTCTGCAAATTTTACTTGGGCACTTTTATCACTGAAAATCTTCATTTAAAGAAGTCATCAAAAACTCTACAAAGAATTTCTCATTTCTCTTTCAACACAATATAGTGTGTACTTCAAAAACAAGATTCTCTCTAAAAATTCTTGTTATTCAATCAGTAAAAAAAGTCTACTTCGTACCTTTGGATAATACTGTCATCCCTAAAAAATATTGCATCCAGCTCTCGTCTGTGCCTCTTCCAGTCAAACATACCATCACTGTCCCTAGCAGTTTCAGCCTTTTCATCAGGACACCTGTCAGATTCAGCTCTTGAGCCCTGCATCCCCAAAGACCTGTATCCACGGTCTTGATGAGCTCTAGCCGATCTTCCCCCTGTGTTTCTGTCTGTGATTGTGTCAGTGTTTTTGCCAGAAGGCTCAACGTTCCTGCTTGATTTGTCATGTTCGTCTGGCAAAGGAATGTCGTCTGCAGTGTAGCCAAAGTAACTCCAGGCTTTGGACGTCCTTTTTCTGCTATCTTTTGATCGCCGTCCTGTCTCAGTTCTTGTTTCATCTTCTCTCCTTGATGAAGGCCTAGTTGGGTCCCTGCTACGATGCGTCGAGCTTGAGTAGGAGTATGATTCTGAGTGGGAGTATGATTCTCGTTCCCCGTCATCATTCGAATGTTGGTACACCCTACATGTACTCTGGACATGGTACGTCTCGGTTCTATGTCTGGGGTCACTACTCCTGTCCCCTTTGTGGCTCCTCGAATGTCTGCTTTTATGGCTACAATCTGAAGTCTTTTTCACATTGTCGCGTCTTTCATCTTGTCGTTCACGCTCACTGTGTTTGTGCCTGCGTCTATCATGGGAACGATCATGATGACTACTGTGCGTTGATTTTCTGGATTCCATTCTTGTTTCATGGATGCTGTAGAAGTTGTCACAATGCTGTTCCTGATGAAACTGTCATGAATGAGGACAGAAACAAAGTCACCATGCCTACAGGTACCATGCCTATACTCCACACAGGCCAACATTTTGGGGATTGTGTATTTGGCGACCCACAGTTTTTTGTCATTTTAATCTTGCAAAGCTGGTCCGTCTCCCACAAACCAAAGACAACGCTCTCTTTATTGCGCTGACCCTATTTTTGGAAATTTTCAATTGTAAATTGGAAGAAAATGTGACTTTCTTTACTGATGAACCAGCAATACAAATTTGACTTGACCATCATCTACCTTTACTTCAAGCACTGTAAGGTTTATGCAACCCTTCCAGATAGCAATGTACAAACTCCCCAAAACACATTTTGGCTGTTTTGATTGTGACAACTTACCCTTCCGTCAGACCAATTTGTGCAACCAAGTTTCATGTACGCCCTCCTGGTGAAGTTTGATGTCAGATGGGGAGGTCCATTCACCTTATATCCTCATTAAAATGGTGAAATTCTTGAGCATTTTGCCCGTCCACACTACAGAAAGTCAGCAGCATCACTGAGCATGTACTCTCAGTAACTGTCAGCAGTTTGACAGCTTGACCAATCGCAATCTAGCTCATATCTTTTCCTTTTGTTTTCCTGTCACCCACAGATGAAAGCACACTGCGATTGGTCCAATTTGCTTCCATTCCAATGACCAATTATAGCTCAGCTTTCATTTGGATGGGTTCAGGAAAACAAAAGGAAAAGATAAGAGCTGTGTTGCGATTAGTCAAGCTGTAAAACAGCTGACAGATATTGACAGTGCTCAGAGATGCTACTGATTTTCTGTAGCATGGATGGGCCAAAATGCTCAAGAATTTCACCATCTTAATGAGGATATAAGGTGAACAAACTTCCCCATCTGACATCTAACTTCACCAGGAAGGCATACATGTATATAAAATTTGGTTGCACAAATAGCTATAGTGGAACTTACTGCTGGAAGGGTAAGTTGTCACAATTAAAACAGCCAAAATGTTTATGGGAGAAATAAGTTTGTATCAACCTTACACTAAGTTACATTTATCTACAGTTCTGGAAGTAACCTACCTTCATGACCTTGGTAATCCAAACTTTTAAACGTATGTCTCCCTTCTATTAGTACTAGTTAAAACAAGGAACAGAATCCCAATATCCCTATATTTTACACAAATGCCTACATGTAGGTGAAGCAAATGGCAATGTCAGTCCGTCACTTGGCGTGAGACATCTGACATGTCAGATAGGAAGTAGGCCTAGGCTAAAATTACCCCCAGAACTGTGGGGTCCGATGTCCACTCCTCTCCCACAATGGTTCATTACCATTAGCACCCTGGACACAAAGTCCACTTTCTCTAACTAATATTTTGAACTTAAGGAACCATTACTCAATCCTGATAGGCCTAGTTTAGGTAAATTTTGACAAAATTTAAGCAAGAAACTTTCCAATTTTTAACCCGACTTTGGCAAAAGACAACCACCTGACCACTCAGTCGAATGACGCCATTTTTTTCCCGTCTGGTTACTTGAGTCAGGCTTTTTGGATTCATCAAAAGAAATGGCCATCCAGGTCAAGGAAGCAGACTACATTCACTTATTTGTTGTTCACAGCCCACTTTGGGGCAGTCATGCACGCTGCCGTTTTACCCAAAAATTTCTCTCAAAAACCAAAAGCCCTGTTCTCTGACAGGGTGCTAAAGGTAATGAACCCCTACAGCTCTGGGGGTAGGCTAAAATTAAATTATTGATAGTACCCTAGGCTTTTGGCTAAGCCAATATTGAAACCAGTCTTGCGGAGCACAAGACCGTCATGACCGCCTTAGAAAATAGGCCTACACAGAAATCGATAAACATGGTATTTTCTTTGGCAGACACTCTTGTTAAAATGAAATGAAAATCATCGATCCTTACCTAGAACACCCAGACTCTGGGCCAGAGCAAGGACACAGAACTGAACACACTTTAGGCCTAAAACATGCTCTAGTACGCGCCCGTACTAGTAGCTAATAGTAGTACATGTACATGTATTATGGTGAACACACATGTATGACGAGGTTGACTATTGGTGGCGCTCTCTGCAGGATTTGGACCGACCCCGGTTAGGCATGCCACGCGGTACGCGCGACTCTGCTGCAGCAGGCCGTGGACGGAACGTTTACAGACGAACTATTCCCGGCCCCACGGATTATGTCATCTGCTTGTCCCCGTCCGACCCTCCACTGGTGTCGTCTGCCCAAAATCCACCCCATCCTCAGAGTAACAGTTGTCACAGTCTCGGCGAGGAGGGGGTGGTGCTGATCGCACGCCCAGTTGGGGGAGGAGTGAGGGAGTCGGATTATTACCATCATGGCAAATGAAATTGGGGGACACCCATTTGACTAAATACAACGTCGACAATCGCAGCGGATTTCACTAATATTTTTTTATTCCCATATGATTTTTGCAAGTTGAGATGCTACCTGACCATTTCCTATCTGGGATGCAGTCAAAATTCTAGCGAGACGCGCTCGCTTCTAGCACAGTGAATGCTTGCCCACGCCCATTAGGTGTATGAGCGCCTCACGGTCGCATGCAGGGAGGAGATATTATGCATATCCCAAAATCCCATGAAAATTATTCGAGACGTCTGCAGGAGTGAATTTTGTTTTAAATTCTCAGTTCCCTTCATAAGTAGTTGGTCAACATCCGCACAGCACAAGTTCTGGATCCAATAGGCCCCAATAGAGTGGTGCTTTATCTGTCGGCATTGTAATTGCATAAATGCATGGCCCAGAAAAACGTCAGTTTTTGTAAAGGTTTTTAGTCTGTTGTCAATTTCTCCTTTACGAATCTAGGTTTGAAGTCGAGACCCTCACAAGACCTTCCAGAAGACTAGACATAAGATGTTGCCAAAGGCCATTCATAATACTATTTGTAAGTAACAGGGTGAAAAACGAAAAAGGAATGCTTTTGTTCTAGTTCAATTAAATAGCTTGTGAACTGATGTTCAAACTGAAGATCTTGTGTTGGTCTTGTGGTGGTATCGTGGCGTCTTGTGAAGGTCTTATGGGGTCTCGACTACAACAATGTACCGATCCATTGAGACAAAACGATGGCTGACTTCGATTCGTAAATGATATTTTTATTCCGTGCTTTGGTATTTCCTTCTGTTTACCACCAAAAAAAAAGAAAGAAAGAAAAGGAGACGAAAAAGGCAATCAAAAAACAAACGAACAAACCAAAAACAGTGCGTCCTTGGGGTAATGTACACCCCCCTTGCTTTTCTACGGTTGACTAGTTATCAGGGCATAGAACAAAATCTATAACCATTATTGAAGTATAGCATAAAAAACCTAGTGGGTTGTTAACGACCTCGGCAATTACGTCATTGATTAGGCATTAATCGCTTCCCGCACCGTTGGGTTCCAGGAATTCAATTTCTGAATAAATTTATTTTCCATTTTTATTAAAACTAATCGCCAAAATGGACCAACTAATTATTTGAGGATAAAATGCCACCCGGTAGAGTCACCCGACAGGTTACTTGGAATTTTGCAACTGTAAATTGAACGACGGCAACTAACAAGTTAAAAATCCACAAACACAACATCCTGATATTATCTGATAAACGGCCGAATAAACAATAATACGAAGTTATGAATAATTATAGTAGTTTTAGTGATACAGAAGCGCACGGTAGAATGTTTTAGCAGTTACTACATCATGGGGTTTTTAAGTTGGCTCATGCGTACACTGTTCAAAACAAGGTTCCCATGGAATGCGCATGTCTGGAAATCATGACCATTGACCACACCCTTTTGATAAACGGCAACAATGACCATGGCCAGTTTAATAAATTTTGACAGCTAAGGTAATCAGCAAAAAAGGTTTGCTACTGTACTTTTCACTCTATTAGTAGATTAGTTGAGCTTCAGCCAAAACAAGAGGTTAAGTCATGAAGTATGTGTTCAAGCTTGGTCTGATATGAGTTCTGCCTGACAGGAGATTTTTGCTCGGCGTAAAGTTTCGCATTGAGTGCCACCTGGCCTGCGATTCCTCGTTGATCGAAACAACCTACTCTCGCAACTCTAGATCGCAAAACTCGTAACTTCCCAGAGTGTTGTCACCCTGCTTGAATCCCAAGTACTCGACGGAAAGCGGGGAGGAATCCTCATAGGTCATGAAGGCTTCTTCGGAACCCAATCCGACGGAGACGATCAGCGTACTCCTCTCCACATCCTGATCAGGCGGCTGCTTGCCCGGGATTGCACTCACCCAAAAGTGCTTGAACTCGGACCGGTCTAGTAGCCTGCCTGCTACCTTGAAATCGCTAACCAGGTCACTGCATTCGCTACACCGACGAATCGCTGACTTCACACCATAGAACCGACCAATTATTATCTCGTACATGTCATTCACGTCGTTGTTCTGACTGGTTAGTGAGATGTACACGTCACTCTGGGCACGAACGGAGAAGTTTACCAATACTTTATCGCCAGGAAACTTTGGGAGCTTCGCAAATTCATAGCGATACACCTCGTCAGACACATTGTCAAATTTATGACATTCTGCAAATCAAATACAGAAATGTATTGATAACTATCAGATTGCCTAGCGATTTACAATGAATGACATCCACCCCTACATGCCACCCCCTCACACAAATAAGTCAAATAATCGGCAGTCAACATCGATCGGGTTTTTTTACTCGCCATTGAAAGGAAAGGAAATATAAAAGACCGATTTTTTCTCTCTTATCTCATCTCTCTCTCTTACAAAAAAAATGATCCACCCCGGATTCACATTACCAGAAAGGAAATATAATGATAAAAGTGCTAAAATAATAATGATAAAAATGGGGTTGTGTTCAATGCCATGTCGGCATTGATGGCAATCTCCACACAAGTTGCAATCGCCACATGATTATAACGGAATGTTCGTTTTCTCTGTTTGCTTTATTTTTGTTTTTTATTAATTTATTTTTTAGAATCGTCATTAGGATTGAGCCAGACAATATTCGGGGTAAAAATTAAGGTATCATGCCAAGGAATGTGTGCATCCATTTCTCAAAATAACTGATTGGGAAAACCTATTATTTCCTGTCCAAATGTTCCCTATCATTTAAAATAATATCAAAAGTTTTTAAAAAGCTCAACAAAACTGGTAAACGAAAATTAATCAGGCCATCAGGTCGAGTAAAATTCTGACGCCAGTAGTATTATTGATTTTTAAATCGAGCTAAAAAAAATCCTTGAGGAACGTTTTTCTCGTTATCATCACTGCCGCTGACTAATTTAAATTGAATTAAGTCTTGTGGCCAGGCGATCTTTGTCACTTATATAAACGGTCACCTTGGTGGTAAACTTACTGTGAAATTTAACTTAAAGTAAAGAGATAAAAATCGATAGAACGTCATCGAGGAAATGTATAGGCCTAGATCAAAATATGGATTGTGGAAGGGCAAAGTTACATGAATTGTTTCCTTTTCAGGTGACCATATTTCGCTCTTTCTTCAAACGCCTATAGCTTACAAAAGTTACAGTTCTGATTGAAAATACTCACGTATTTTGTCAGGACAGCTTGTCAACCCAGTAAAAGCTGGACTCGAACGAGCCGATGTCGTCATATCTGACAGGTTGATGTAGGTCGGCTTGAAGGGTCGAGTTAAAGGCCTGATATTTAGCCCACCGAGCGAAAGCGCTTTTCCTCGGCACACGCACGGGTCTCGTGTCGGCATCACCCAGGCTGCGCCCCCTCTTGACTCCGGTTCGTTCCCGACGAAGCACTGTGCCTTTGTTCCGGCAATGAGACCTGTCCGCGATACAGATTTTTACAATTTTGAAAATTGTTTTGAAATTGAAAGGAAATAAAACTAGGACAGAGGAAAAGGCAAAGGAACTATCCCTTGTATCATTTTAGCCTTCCATTTTGCCCATACTTTTTCGGCCTCGGCTATGAGGAAAACTAGCAAATAATAAGATTTTTGAACCCACAAGATAGTAATCTAAATGAGCTATTTTCATAAACACTGTCAACTTTTCTCGTTGTTGTTGTGTAAAGTATTTCAGAGGAGGAGATTGTTCAGCGTGCAAGTTCGGCCGAAGGGCTATTCAACATGGGATATTTGTAACACACGTGGGTCCAGTTTTTCCTATCAATAAAAACTCTGTTGACCCTATTATTATTATTTTTTGGCTTTACAAATGACACGAATTCTGTAAATGCCTGAAATGAGATATCAATGGTAAAATGGACAACAAACTTACCGCACATTGCGCAGATTCTAACAAGGGATATTTTCCATCGGTATTTCTCCCTATATTTCCCCATCACTTTCAGTGTGCTCGAAACTGATCAATCCTTGTCTATCCAACGGCTTAGATGCATGTGTCAAACGCGTGTAGAGTATTTACGAAATGAAATCTCCACTGCGGCGAACCTACCCTTATCATCGACTTTTTGACTTCAAAGAAATAATTATGTATTGATTTCAATATACTTTTCACCTTGGAGTCGCCAACGCACGTGCCATTAATTTTATGCTATTAATGGCCAGCAGAGGGCGCCCCACAGTATCTCAGCTAACTCGTGGCCGTGGCTCAGTTGGAAACACGAAACGTAAGTTGTGTTAAATACTCCTATCCAAGTAACTGTGTTTTGTATCTCATTCACTAATTTGTCAAGGAATAAGACCACGACCAACCCAGTAACTAGTTGTTACCACCATAATATTGCTTACCGTCATTAATCGTTAAATTTGTCAAAGTAAATCTGGTTGAGCTGTGCAGACGACGCGGCCTCAATTAGGCTCAGCATCGGGCATAGTGTGGCATTGCATTGCTTGACGGTTGACCAGTTTCCGGACACAACAGTTTCGCGCTGTCATCAAAAAGTAAAGCTGAATAGCCCCCATAAAAAAGAATAAGTGCTTCGCAATCACTGAAAGTATTGCAAATAAGATTTCATCATAAATATTCTGACATGTAATTTGCAGCATTTGCAAGGCATGTTTGTCACACGCACACCATTCACTGCCATTTCTAAAGTTTACTTAAAATCAGGAACAAAGACACAGAGTTCTTTTTCGTCTTACATAATGCAAATAAGGAAACATTTTGCTTTTTTTCATTTCAAAGGACTGACTTTGAATTTGTCAACTGTGATTACGCCATGGCTGATACTAAATTATCAGTGCGTCAAACAGTGCGGGAATCGCAGAATATTCTCACCTCGTCCAGAGATTCCACAGAACTCTGCAGAGCCCTGGAGACGATTTCTGCTCTGCTACCCGGGCGGAATGGGAACAATGTAACCACTCTGGGCACACCGAGTGAAGCAGCGGTGGAGTTTGGAGCCAGCCACTACGTCCGCTTCTTAGAGTTTCTGGTCGGTCAGTTTAGCCTGGATTGGTGCAGCCGGTTTACAGTCGAGGAGCGAGACAGTTTGATTGATGTCTTCTTCTTGGATGGTGTCCACCATCATGCTTTTCTGGTGTTGTGCAGTGCAGTCACACAGAGCAGGTCAGTCTTTTGGAAATAACGAGGAAAAAAAAAACAAAACAATTTATTAAAAATTAACAACCATAGAATACTGCTTCCTTGTTGTTGCTCCTATTAGAAGTATGTTGACAAACTGGAAGACTATCAACATAATGTACAATTTTTATAGGGCAAATGCGATGTGCCTTCAGCACCCAGATTTTTTTTTTTGTAGTATAAACTCGGGAGTAACAAACTATTCAAGAACAAAAAAAGAAGATTGAAATATGGTGTCATGCACTGTAAGATACCCTTTAAGAAAAAAGCTACTGTCGTTTTGAATCTACAGTCCAAGCTTCAAACAGAACAAGTGTCTGTCTCTCCTGGAAGACTTCCTCCTCCGTGGCAGGATGACTGACATCATCTGGACACAGTGTTGCATCCTGTCGGATCTCACCGACTCGGGGACCCAATCAGCCAAACACCGTGTCCTCTGGGAACAGCTCCTGACGGTGATAGTCTCATTGCCAGACAGAGTAGCCAACAGAATGCAAGACAAGTGCAGGTACATGGAGGTTGATGAGGGTGCACTTGATACGAGATCATTTGTATTAAAAAGCAGGTTTCTAATATTTGGACAAGTTGATCTGGTATTCATTTTATTCAAGTCCTCTAGTGTTCAACTTCAGTAGGCCTACCATTGTTTAGCTTTTCGCTCTTGTGCAAAAATTTGTGAAAGGCACCCCTGTTATTAATGTGTGTTGGGCTCTTAATCAGAACTGCTATGGGCTTGTGCACATTCAGACAAAACTTAGCAGCATATTTGTAAGGAAACTGGGAATTATGTTGTAGGGACAAAAATTTCTCCCCATAATGTTTTTGGTCCCCCATAAAGTGTACATTTCATCTCATGTATCGTCCCCATAAACCCGATAACAAATATGTGGTAAAAATAGGTAAAGAATTTTTCCCCACTCTAAGTGGTCAGTCCTTTGTTCAACTCTTAGTCTATGGGAGAATGTTGGACGGACTACAGGGGAACCAATATCTGGTCCTCAGTGGTTTAGTAAAACCAAAGGCACACAGTGTGTCCATCCTGCCCTGGCCCTGGTTTAAATGTGCATTTCATACTGTTTGTTCACAGGGCTCTGACTATGATGTGCTTAATTGAATGTTTGATGTTGAATCATGGCATGTTTGAAAGCTCTTTTTTCTTAACATTATTTTCAGCATTAGTTTTCACCCCAAGCAATATTTCACATCTCTCGCCAAAGATCTTGTGGTGGTACTCCACAAAGTGTATAATCAACTCAAAGGTGAGCCATGATGCCCAGGTTGTCTCAAAACAAGAATTATTTCCTTTGGCAGCAGGTGTGTAGAAAAAAGTTAATGATCTCTGTAAAACCCTAACATTAAAACTATTAACAAAGAGGACATCAGTGACATCAAAATGAAATTATTTATATATTTATTTTGTGTTCTCCTTCCATTCAGCTACCCAAGACTGCTCCTTGCTGTTTGTAAGCCAGTTGATTGGCAGGATATGTCTGAATGGACATGCAGGTCAGAACAAAACCTTTGAAGTGTGGATAAAGTTGCTTATAGAGTCCTTGCCTCAGGACTCTGCACAGGAAGAATCCTTACAGCCTTGAAGGAAATATGACAGACATTGACATGCTGTGTGCTCAAACTGAAGTAACAGTGGTTTTATCAGCTCTTCCGATGTGCCAAAACCATGTTACTACTCAAATTAACATATTTGCATTACACATAAATGCTTTATAAGAGAACTAGTTTTTTTGAGATTCTGGTGTATTTAAAGAAGATGGGAAGTGTTTTAACGGCATTTAATGCCGTTAGTACTAAATGATCGTAGATCTTTGCATTATGCAGATTGAACTCTTTGAAAGAAGCTCAGTTCAATGAATGTCACCAGTAATTCAGTGGAGGAATTTCAAAGATTTTAAAGCAAATGGTAATTTTGGACTTAAGTGCCATTGTGTGAAACAAGGCACGTTATGATCAAAAGACGATTGTGTGTTAAGAGAATTCATCTTCATAAATACAGATTGGATGTTGTTCTGATTTTAGTCATTATCAGTCATGTTTTCCTATTTTTTTCAGATACCATATTATCCTTTCTTCTGCCTCACTTTGTCAAATTTACGGCTGATGATTTCCTATGGTGTCGTGTCTGCTCTCGTATCATTGTTGGTACTCCAGAGAGATGCATGGAGAGCATCATGGACTGCCTCCTTAAGAAAATACCATGGTAACGTAAAATGAAACTTCTGGAGCTTTGCAAAACCATTGTAATTGATTGTGACCACAAAACCCTGAATCTTGCATGGAATACAGTGTGTGTGTGTTATTTACTTTCACAAAGATTTGAATGATGTTATTTGAACAGTTCAAAAATTCTAAGCCTTCTTATTGCTCTGTTAAGGTATGGCATTGTGTCGAGGCTCCTGGGGGATGCGGTGCTTAGCAACAAGAAATTGCTCTTTTTGCTCACTAACAAGTTCCTCCTCCTCAGATGCTACAGTCAGGTGAGATTGCACACTGACCCAAGATTGCAATCAGACTGTTTATTTAAGCATCTCACAGGCACTGCTGCATCCCTGATTTGGAGCTGAGGTGGACAAAACTGTAAATATTTGCATAAAGTAAACCTCAAAATCAAGTCTGGAAGATTATTTTAAAAAGCAGCCTAGAAAGCTGATTCGTGCGGGTTCTGATATAATTTCAACAGTCTGAGCACACGTTGACAGCTTTACATCACCCAAAATCCTTTAAGATCTCACGAGCAAAATTTGCCAATTCTTTCAATAAGCGCAGTTTTAAGTTTCCTCTTAAGCGCCCTCTTTGGATATGTGTCGGAATTTGCTATGCACTAGTTTATTTGCCATCTTCTCACTACGCATATGAATTTTTTGGATGTCAGGAGTTGGTTCCACAGAATATCATCGGCTATTTAGCAGACTCACCCAACAGGAGACACCTAGTGGTCAAAGTAAGTCTTGGATGTGGAAATGTTGGTCATGACAAATGTCTCTATCAAAGCAAGGTTGTTGGGGTCAGGAATGGGAGGTTGTGAAAATTAATATCTGCAACAGATTTCTAGTTCACCAGCAGAAGTAACTAGATTTTGGTTTTGTTTTAAAACTGTTTAGGCAGTTTGTACTATTTGTCTTGTGCAGATCTTTTTTTCTAGCAAGTCAACTGCACCTGGACTCCTTTCCTAGGGATAGAAAACTGTAAAACAAAATGTGTAAAAGAAGTGGACAGCCAGCTGATATTTATGTGATGAACCACTTGTAACCATTGAAAACTTCTTCAGCAAGGCTGTTTCTGGCCATCTTTCTCCCCCCATCTTTTTTCTCTTGTAATTGTTTTGGCTGGTGTCAATTTCAGACCCTAAAGACCGTATTGGATGTCTGGGGAGACAGTAGTGCCGTCAAGCACACGGCCTATGACCAGCATGCCTACTTGACCAAAGTAATTCTCATCTGCCTAGGCCATCTCAACCAGCAGGAGAAGGCAAAGCACAAATCAGGTACCTTGTTCTGAGAAAGATCGCAATCCTTCCAGAGCTGTCCCTGCATTCATCTTATGCATGAGTCGGCCATATTGAATTCAAGGCGAGGCTAAGTTTGTGGTTTTGGGAATTTGAGAATTAAATGAATGCCACAAATGAAAGTTCATTACAAATTAATGTCATTTATGCTGATGACAAATTTAGAATTTGTGATTAATTATATAAAGTGAGACATGAAAGTGAGGCATGGAAAAATAGTCTGGCACCACCCTATTTAACAGATAACAGTGACTAAGATTCTGGGAACATGATCAAAAATGGCTCTGTGTGAATAGTCTATTTTCTTGAACGAGAGTGAATTGGGGTACCCCTCCCACAGAAAAAAGAACTTCCTTCCAGAAATAGACTCCTGCCCCTTGAGTTTTTGACCAATCACTGCCATGGAACATTGTACAGTATCAGGCACTTTGTGGTATTTTAAAATACTTCCACGTCGCACTGCTAGAATTAGTGTTGGTAAGAAAAACTTGAACCTAGCCTTATATTTCATGTTCTATTAAACCCTTATATACATGTATTTCATGTTCTATAAAACCCTTATATACGTGTATTTCATGCTCTATAAAAGCCTTATATACATGTATTTCATGTTCTATAAAACCCTTATATACGTGTATTTCATGTTCTATTAAACCCTTATATACGTGTATTTCATGCTCTATAAAAGCCTTATATACATGTATTTCATGTTCTATAAAACCCTTATATACGTGTATTTCATGTTCTATAAAACCCTTATATACATGTATTTCATGCTCCATAAAACCCTTATATACATGTATTTCATGTTCTATAAAACCCTTATATACGTGTATTTCATGTTCTATTAAGCCCTTATATACGTATATTTCATGTTCTATAAAACCCTTATGTACATGTATTTCATGTTCTATAAAACCCTTATATACATGTATTTCATGTTCTATAAAACCCTTATGTACATGTATTTCGTGTTCTATAAAACCCTTGTATTTTTCTTGGAATCCAGAATTGCATCCTTTTTGTATAAAACATTATTAATTTCTGTCAGATTTTGTTTATTTTTACGCATCACAAAATCTCAAGGAATTTCTTTCACTTCTCTAGGATTTTACATTTCCATCCACTATTTCCAACTGCCAAGCATAAGTTCTCTCATCTTGTACCTGGACCCCGTTTGCAGTTCTCATGCAGACGCTGCTGTCAGGAATGCAGTGCCACCTTAACAGCCCCCTGCAAAAAGTGCGCCGACTTGGAATGATCACAGCCGAGGCTCTTACCAAGACATTGGAGGCAGAGGGACCGAAGCTGACTTTTGAGTACGAGAAGGACGAGGAGACTCGACTGCTGTGGTCACTCTTGGTGCCCCCTAAAGACCCTGGGATAGAGGAGATTACAAAGTAAGCCATTATATATGTTAACTAGATCAATATCTTAGAGGAGCTAAGTGGAAACTATTGTTAAGTGAATATACTGGCTAAGCAGATACAAATAGAGTGGTAGCCTTAACCAGTTTGCTGAGCAAAACATTGTATATTAAGCAAATTGATGAGCTAACATGTTACAAAGTTAGGCTTGTCTTGTGTTCTCGTGAAGGGTAATGAAGCACAGCAAATTATTCTCAACTATGCATTTCCCAGTCGTTCCTATCACCAGGTAGGTGTGATTTGTTATAGTTCTTGTGTTTTTTATGTTTTTATTTCTCCCCGTGTAGAGACGTTGTTGAGATGTCTCTCAGTGAGGAAGAGAGGAAGAGGGAAGACGCTGCCTCTGGAAAGTCAGAGCAGAAAAATGTGTCTCCATTACACCCCAGTCAAGACAATGATCTGGACAGGTGGGTAGCATCATAAAGACAGTCTGTGATCATCTTGGACTGTCTCAGATGAGGTATGGTGGAGGTTATGATTTGGAAAGCTCAATTTTGCGTAGTGTCTTGAAATTATCCAAGATTGTCTGGGAATTTTGCCTAAGTTGCAAGACGAGGTAGATTTTCAAAAAAATGTAAAATTTTTAAACTGAGGTTTTCTCTCTTGTTACCAATGAGATAAGGAAATGCAGCGTAGTCCTACTTTTTTCAAGGGGGGAAAATGTTCTCTACTGGTTGCGTAAAAATCACAGTTCTTTAACTAAACTCATGTCGCAAGAGAAGTAACTAATGTTATTGTTACAGAGGGTTAGTAGTCAGGCTGTTACTGCCATCTTGAGGGTTACAGATCAGCTCATAACTAACACAATTTGTTCATTTCATTCCATACAGTGACGATGATCTGGAGCCATACGATATGTCGGAGGACGTCAAGACATCTCAAGTCCAGACGCCCATGTACATAAGGGACTGCATTGAGGGTGGGTCATTTCAGAGTGCGTGTTACATCCTCATCAAATCAAATATGTTTGACGGTGTCGAAACGTGTCTCAGGCCAAGAAACTCTTGTTTATTTTAGAAGTCAGTGAAGGTTAGCATCTGCCACTGAAATGCTTTGGGATGTAAGTCAACATAGCCAGTCATGACATTTCTGGGTTATGTGCCTTAGGCATCTTGATTCCAGTGTCGTATCTGAGAACCATTAAGACCATCACAAGACCATCGCAAGACCATCACAAAACCATCGCAAGACCATCACAAGACCATCACAAGACCTACAGTCTGACTGCATGCAACAAGTTATTCAAATGAGCTGCAGCACAAGCATGGCTCTGTCAGTTTCACCGTGTTACCTGTGACCGGTCTTGTGTCTGATGTTGTAAATTTTAGACTACAAATACTGATGTTGTACTGTTGTAAATTCTTTCCATTTGAAGGCCTGATTAAGGTCAGCTCATCAAAGCATCGTTTTTCTGTTTTAACCATTTCAGGTTTGCATGCTAAAGAGAATCGTGAACTGACACAGACCAGTCTGAAAGTGGCTGAGAAACTTGCTCGGAGCAAACCAGACAACTTGCCAGAGGTGTGTCATGATAGAGAGGCATAGAACACTCACTGAACTGCAGATTTATGCATATGGTGTCTTCTAAGCTTGATATGTAAAGGGTTTGCATGGCTGCCATCTTGTTAGCCAGTTCTTTTGTTCCCCCAGGTATGCACAAAGGAGGTTTCCCTGTGGACAAAAGAACTGCCCTGCAAGATGGCTACCAAGCAAAGCCTCTATTCTTTTCCTGGCAATGCTGGTGGATTTTAATTTATTTTAACAATGTAGTCTAAGACCAAGAGTTTGGCTGAAGGTATTTTTAAGAAAATGGACTGTTGAGAAGAAGTTGAATCAGACAGAGCTACTGGCTCTATATTTCAGTGCCAAAACTTTGGGATAAAGTTTGCCCTACTCTGATGCTGAGTTCAGGAATGATAGTATTTGACGCCTGTGATGTTAAAAACTGACCACGTATTCAAACAGTTTTAATCTTATTTGAATGCCATTCTCCCAAGGTTTGTGTAGAGTTCCTGCAGGTTCTTCTGCATCTAGAGGATATCTATGAGATTGATGACTTCATGGTCTTGAGGCACTCGGCGATGGTAGCTGCAACTGTACTATGTCCAATCCAGGTAATTGAGGACATACACCAAAGTTGTAACATGTCATTAAATTTTGTGACTTGAGTTGAGTTATTTGCTCACAGTGACTTGTATCAAGTCATGTGTATGTCGGGACTCGAGTTGAGTTTAGTCGCCAAAAATTGCAATTTGAGTCAGACTCAAATCCAGTATTGACTTAAGTCGTTACTATTCTGACATACACTTCATATAAAAGCTCTAATAAGCATGACTATGAGGATATACCATAGATGGAAAGTACATCAGCCAAATATAATACCTTAGTTCAAGATTTTCTAATGACGGTTTAGCAGTAAGTGAGTGACAATGGGTTGGATCGTTCAGTTAATCAAATCTTGGCTCAGTTTTGTCTCTGGAACAAGTCCAAATTCATATTAATTGCTACGAGGTCATTTATGCGGTTAACACTGGCGAAAGTTTCTTATTGTCTTTGATTTCGTGTCAGGTTTTCCAGGTGTAATTCCACGAATTTTGACTTTATCTAGGCATCTCAATATTTGACAACTGAGTTCTACGACAGAAACTACAACATCAGACAGAGGCTGGACATGCTGGAGGTAAGGATTATATTTTTAAAGAGGTCTCCTTCAAAAATGACTAAACAGTAACAGATCATTTCCGTCAGTCAGAACAGAAGTGCAGTTCCAAATGATTGTTTTGGATCGTAATGGCATATCATTTCCTTTAGGTCCTTGCGGCTGCAGCCCAAGAACTTTCCCAACCCCTGGAAGCAACAGCGCCCTGTAGTGGTATTCAGAAACCACGCCGACCTTTGACCCAGGCTGCACCAAACCCTTCGGAGGAGGCGGAACATTGGAGGGATATTGTACAGAAAAGGATCGAGAGCAAGACCAGGCGATTTGCTAAAGTGGGTATTTTTTTTCCTGTGCCCATCAACGTTTTCTTTTTCAAATCTGTTTGCATGTAAAAGCAATGAACACTGAGCACCATTGTGAAATGCGATCATGGTCATGTGATCAAGGAAGCTCTCAGCTCCTCACGTGGTGAAATTTGTCATAATTACATGAAATATTCATCACATTAATAGGGACACTGTGCCTTTTTTCAAAATTGTTAAAATTATGATTTTGCATTGTCTTTAACCCCTTGACGACGGGAATTTCTTCCCGAAAGCCGACTCCAAGAATTCCAGCCTCGCTTGGTCATGAAGGCCTCCTGCCAAACCACAAATTCTCGGTTTGTGGCCCTGCATGCTCTGCACGCTTTGAATTACACGATGAAAAGGCTGATTGTTCGGTGGCATGTGTCTCTACTCAAGCTTCCACATTCCTGTTGCCTCTTTTCAAAGTGGGGACTATTGTGAAGCTGGTGATTATGATGCAAATTCGGTCTTTTCATTTCTGGGCTATGCACAGAGACCAATTACCATATATACACGAGCCAGTGTCTGCCTTCTTTCACCAGGTTCGCTCGAGCACGGGCCGAGAATAATAGCTGAAAAGCGGCTAAGGATCTCAATTTTTACGGCGGCTATATTCGCGTCTCGGCGCAAAGGGGTTAACCTGAGTTCTCCTGCAGGAAGTCAGGTTCCTTGATGTACACAGCCATCGCTGTCCTCAAAAAAAAATGATGCAAATGAAAAAAAGAAGGCAGTTGTTTTAATTATCTGTCATCTGTCATGGTTTTACAATCAAAATGGTAGAATCTTTATTTTAGATTTTCAAAATTGATAATGTGGATATTAACAATTGGAATGTAACAGGGTTTCAAATTGTCCACTGAACAATTTGGAGATTATTTTGCTTTTGTCTTCAAAACAAGTTTGGCGACAACCAGCAGATTGTCCAAGATCACATCACAAATGGCAGCACGACTGCATCTGTTACTTTCAAATTGTAAGGCTTAGAGTTTCAGAGGTTGAGATTTGAGGATTGTAATATTCAGGGGTGGAGCAAGAAAGGCTACAGACCATTTTCAAAGAAGAGAAAGAGAACAATGTGAATTGTGACCAAATTATCTTTTCTCTGTTATGTTTCTTTTGATGTAGGTGGATGGCTCATACTACACTTTTGTGCCCTATGCTCTGTATCATGTTTTGGTCTTGAGTGATTACGAGAACTGTATGCTCAGTTCCATCTGAGAGCCATTTGAGAAAGAATTCACAAACCTGAGAGTGAGACTTGAACCTACAATCCCCCTGCTTGCAGTACTAGTGCAGACATCGTAGCTTCTCTACCACTTAAACTTTGCCCAGGGCAGCTGACCAGTTTCAAATCCGTTTGGTCAGGTTTCATGATGGCGTTTTTGTAAAAACTAGTTTTGTGTCACTCCCTGACACAAAATTTCACTTTCGTCCTTGATTTGTGTTCTGCAGGGAAGGAGTACCCCAGCTCCTACCCCCATCGCCAGTAGGTTTGCCCCTGTTGCCGGTTATTTCTTCTTCCCGCTTCTCAAGAGCTACGACAGGTAAATTTGAGTTTGAATTTGGATCGCTAATCCTCTAACTTCCTAATGTGGGATAATGCCAAAAGCATTGCAATGACTTTTTAGCCTACGTGTACATTTTCTCCAGTCCAGTTCTGTCATAAAATACACAGCTTGGATAACACAGTATAATTTTCTTTAGTTGAGTGCTGCGGCATGTCACATTCCCATAGATCTCTTGATTTCTTCTGTTGTTTTTGGATTCACATGCATGCTATCTCAAATTGAAAAAAAAACTTTCAAAGTGGTTTGGGATTTCCTTGTGATTTTCCCTTGACTCCCCAGTTCCACGCCTGAATGCTGTTGACTCTCTGTATCTATCTCTACCCAATTATCTTTCAGTGTTTTTTTGTTCACTATTTCTTCTTCTTCACAGTAATCTCAACACCATGGACATGATGGGTGATGACTTCCTACTCCTCGGTAGAATGCTCTACACCCTTGGCATTGTGGTACACGCTGCCCAACATGCACCGGTCAGTACTATGCATTACGTGAAGTTAAAGTCTTTTCCTGGACTCTTATCATTTAAACCGAAGTAAATGTACAAGTGGTTCCGAGGACACTGTGAAGCTACCTTCAATGCCAGACAAAGGCCACTGTACCAGCACAGGCCGTTTGATTTGTGCACATAAAATTATCAATGTTTAACATGATATGTAAACAAGTACATTGCAAGTAACAGATTTGTTGGCCTACACAAGCACCCAGTTTTGATTGTTTGCTTGTTACAGTTTGCCCTATTTCTTCAGTGATTATCCAATCTCCCCGGACATTAAGCTTGGAGCCTTCCTGAATTCCCCAAATCTTGCCCCATTCAGGAACACGGCGACACGCTCTTTGCAATCTAACTTACCAGGGTCATCGAGTCCCGTGGTTGGGTTCTTCCTCAATTCTGAAAAATCCCTATGAACCTCACAGTGGATTTTAATAGTACACGCCCTCGCTAGAATAAATGAAACATTTACTTTTCGTGCTGCCGGAGGCCTGTTGGCATGTGGAGCTCTCACAGAAAGGAACTTTGGGAATGGACCTTGTGTGTTTTACTAATCTTTTCTTGGCATCGTGCTGGCATTCATTTGTAATTTTCCTCTTCAGAAAAATTCTTGTTGACAACAGCAAGTTTTCTCTATGTGTAACTCATCGCTCATTAGATTTGCAGACAAATGGCAGTCAGTCTACTGGAGTTGGTATGGACACTGAGGTACCACACTGAAGTGTAAGTGGTAAACTTTAACATTCCCGGCACCAATTAAGTTTTGTTTTTATATCAAGTTTGAGCCACTAGAGCATATTACACGAGTTAGTTAATTTGGTCAAATAATTTGTTCATCCTACCATCCCCATATTTGGTGATTTTTGGGGGCAACGTGTGGCATGAACATAAGATTAAACTGTAACCATTTTCACCATTGTCAACCTGCTACTGTAATGTATTTGATAAACACACCAGGTTCGTGCGGCAAGCCCTGATGTTTGCCGTCTCCATGGTGATACTGAGCGTGCCCAGTCATCTCTTGGTCTCTGACCTCCAGGATGAGATGTTGGAATGCAAGCTTTGGCTAGAAGGTACAACCAAACCAGTGCTGTATTCGAGTCCCTCACAAGTGCTTTCACAAGTCCCATCACAAGGCCAGTCATGAGTAACAGGGTTACTTGAGCAGAAGCACCCCCTCATCGGTTGAAAAGAGCCATGTTGATAGGGGTGTTCACTTTGCTGGTAGTGATGTGACCATGATGCATCTATTTCTTAGTCATTTATGAACCAGCAGAGTTCAGTTCCATCCAAAGGGGCCTCTGTTGCTAAGAAAGTAGCGACCTCTCTTGGTCCAGCCCAAGGCCCATACTCAAACCATGGGCAGACACAAAAGGCTGCTTTGTAGCAGATTGTCCCATTCAACAACACATGTAGAAGATGCTTTTGATATCAAACAATTTGCATGCAGGTGTTCATCGCTCACTTTGAGTCTTGCTGGGGTTGTAACAGTGAATACTTTTGACGTTTCTGGGATTTTAATAGCTAAAAAGGGGAGGGTTCTTTCCTAAAAGATCAGGATTATGCATATAAATTGTGCACTTAGTTTTTGGACAGTCTAGAAATGGGAGCGAAAAAAATAAAAATCCACAATTTTAGGGTTAAATACTGAAAAAACCTCAGCCTTGGTTTTATCATAATACAGGCCTCGAAATAGTACTAGCCCAGCGTACAAATTCTAGCTAAAAATGCTCCGGGCTACCTAAACTTGGTTCCTTGGTTGCCCGATGGGCTAGTGAAAAATTCAGAATAAGCCTACCTGTTAAAACTTGTATCAAAATAAATACATGTATTCAATATAAATCAATCTATCAATATAATATCAGAAAGTAAGGAAAAAGTGTCAATTTTTGCCTAACGTAAGCAACCCAAATGAGGGGAAAGATGGAGCAAAGAGGTGATTTTGTTCCCAACTCTGTTACCAGTGACTCAAGCGATGTGTAACTAACATACATGCCTCTTTGTTTATACAATCAGCCTTTTATTTTCGGAATTGTCAAATTCTTTATTGGTGAGCTGATAACAAATTTTGGGTTTTTAAAAATATTTATATACGGGCTAGTAAAACTCTAAACGGGATAGTAAAAGATCCATTGAACTAGCCCAGTGGGCTAGCCAGGAAAAAAAGTTAGCGCAAGGCCTGTAATACTTAATTTTTTACATGACAAGGTCCTTTTCTTTTATTTCAGACATCGTTGGCAAGGACCCCAATGCGGAGTGCAGAGGCCTGGCAGCACAGACCTTGATGGTCCTGGGATCAGTGGTCCACAAGGTACGTTATTTTTTGTAACTGTCGCAGGCAAAACCCCCACAACAGCTGTAGTAGTGTTGTTTTTTTGAGAGGAAGGCACCAAAATGGGAACTGTAAGTCACTAGTTGATGAGTTGAAGACTGGATAGACCTCTGTGTACTGCAGGGGACACTGTTGAATCCATATCACTCAATTATCATGGTGCAGACAAGAAGAGCGGCATTTTAGCCCTCTTACAGTTCCAATTTTATGCAAAATTTACTTTGTGTTGGTCTCTTTTCATTGCCATTTTTATCTACTCTTCCCTTCCCCCCCTTGTGGCATCACCTGCCAATGTCAAACTCCATACAAGAGATTTGTGGTCACTGACATGCTTGGTACATGAGTTGCCAGGACATGGTTGGCAAATGCTTAACTTTGATTTGGGAGCCAACAGAGGGCGCCCTACAGTTCAGAACCATATCAATCACATGCTTGTCATGTTTACTAATGAATAACGTGATTCCTGATCCCTCTCTTTCTTTCAGGAGTTGAACGCTGAAGCAAGGTGACACTTATCACAGTAGCACCACGGTTCTTTTTCAGAAAAGGAAAGTGTTGCATAATTGTTCCTCTTGGTTCAGTACAGCAACCTGGCTTCAGCACCTTGCCCCAGAGAACTGTAATTGCATGACAGTGCTCACGCCATCCGGGGTTCCAATTTCTGTTGGTAATGATGCAGACTTTTAAGCTTCCCCTAGGCCTGTGGCTGTTGAATCTGCACTCTTCCAGCATCTTTAGAAAAGTCTCTTGATTTATACCATGCACGGATTGTGCTTCATTATCCACTAGACACATTAAGCAGTTATCAACCCCCCCAACCAAGCTTGACTTTGATATCTTAGTATTCTGTATATCTATGTAGCTTTTATAGCCCCAAACCCCTGCTCGACACCAAATATTCATGTCACAAAATTCACAAGAATTCACACTGAAAGGATTTTCTTGTATTTTGTTTGAAACCGACTGAGCCACTCCGACGAGTCTGAGGTGCCTATTTCCGATATCCAAAGGTTGGATCTGAGTACTGAATGCCATCCACTCCACCACTATCCATAAATAACAACCGCAGGTTGACGCTAGTCAGTAGTGTGCATATCTTTGAACACTAGCATTTATTGCACTTCAATAAACATAACCTGTACCTCAGTACAATTCAACAGGAAAGAAATAAAAATGTAAGTAAACAAAAATACCCCCCCCACATTTGAGATGTTTCTATTGTTTTCATCATTAGTTAATATTCATTTTCTTGTGTTCGACAGTTGCAACCTCCAGTGTAAGTACAAGGCAACGGGGCGTGTTTCCACGACCACAAACTTGACTGTAACATTTGATTGAGTTTGTGGATATAGTTGAATATTTTCCCAGCTTTAATTAATAAAGTATCTTCGGGACCGAATGAAACCAAAAGTTGCTGTTGTTACCTGTGTGAATTACAGTGGATATTAACTGGATGAAAAGATGACAAAGTGGTCATGATGGGGTTTGCTGTTTCATTGCTGCAAAATATTTGGACTGTGAAATATTTTACACTCATGGCAAATAAGGAAAGGAAATGTCAGATTATCTCTAATCCACAATCCACAGGTGTTCAACATGGAAATGCAAACCATTTTTTTTTTCGCTTCAGAATTTTTGTTGGGATGAGAAAACATGACCACCATTATGTTGCTGGTCAGTATAAACATGTTTTTGGTAATGGCTGTAATAACATACCTCTACTGAAGCCAAGTGTAACTGACAAGGTCTGGTGCACACAAGGTGCCTACTTTTGAACATGTAGACAGGTGCCAAACTAAACGATGACTGTGAAAAACAAGGAGATACGATCATGTCAACCACTCGCACACACCCCATACAAAATGCTTGCAATTCGTGTTGAATAGCATTTCCTATTTTGGAAGGGGGATTGGCCAAAAAATTAGAATAAGCACCTACATGCATTTCATAATGGTGTCCTTGTGCACCCCCCAAAAAATAGCATATATTCCACGGCTTGATGCAACAGAATTTTGGCTGTCGAATCGAATACATGTTATATTTCATACCAGAGGGAGAGTGGCAAGAAAACGACTTCTTGTTAGATGCATGCACTACCTCACTGAAATGCACACTTGCTCTACTCACACGTCAATGTACATATAACGTCTACTTTTTAGAACTATAACTTTCACTCTGTAAAATGTAAAACACTTAAAAACAAAAGAGAAAGTAGGCAAGTGATGTACAATTTATCTACAGTCCTTTCCATTTACACCAATGCAATCCTGTGTATAAAAGACGGAAGTGATTTAAAGATTGACTCAAGTGACAAAAACCAAATGTGCGTCTGCAGCTCTGTAAGAAGTCAAGGTCTAAAAACGAACAGTTTTGAAAACATGGAGCTAAGACTTACAAACTCAAAAATGAATACAGTGAAAACTGTGTTATCAAAAATGACACATCGGGGGTCACCCTAAGTACGGTACATATGCACAAAATGTGGACTTTTTAGACCCCCCCTTTGTATACACAGCATGCGCACTGACTCCACCCCCCACACTTACACACTGCCTGTGAATAAACAGACTGGTGACACTGGGAAGTGCTAGTAAGATACATGTGGTTGGGATGAAAGCCAATGTGTTATGACCATTTTTTGAAGTATAAAAGCTGGTCCATGTATGTATTAAACTTGGAAGTGCATTATAGTCAAGCGAAGTTATTAAAGCAATGTTGTTGCTCTCTTAAGGTACCCACTGCCTTGGACTCCTGTATGCAAGGAGCAGATGAGCCCAACTTCCTCCCTGCCCCCATACATCCTTCATAAATGACCTCTCATATTAACCGAGGCTAGGTCCTTCAAAGTGAATCGTAACTGCTCAAGGCTCTTGAAGCCTTATAAATCTTAGGTACTGGGCATAAAACCTGCTCAATTATGTCTTGCCTAGTCATTTGCTCAGACTGAGTCATGTAATACTTTGGAAAGGACTCTCTCACTAGCCCAGGTGACAGACGCAGTCACCATCATTATCGGCATAGTGTTTTCCAAACGAGTGAATTCAGCTTAAACTTCGGTTTTGCTGGTTCCGGTCAGAGCTTGAACATGTGGTTTCAAACGCTGCTTTAAAATGGCTTGAACCAGTGACACCAAAGTCTAAGCCGAATCCACTCATTAAAAAAACACGCGTAGACTGTGATGCCGCCCACAGTGTTTAGGTACGTGTAGTAAATAAGCCTTTACAAATAGCAAAACGTATGAGAAACATGGAGTTAGTACTCACTGGACAATAACTGTACACTGAAGTGGTGGTAACCATTACAATGGACCATTTGGTAAAAAAGTTAGTTATTTTATGCCAAAAAGGCACCACTGTCTAGAAGTCACAACATGAAGTGAGGGTTCTAACCAAAGGCTTGCCTACTGCAGTGTCGGCCGATCTCAGGGAAACTGTGTGGTCACGTGGTACTCTTTTTATCAGACAATTCAGTCACAAGTGATATTCAACACACTATGGTGTTTTGTTCAACTTCTGCACGTACGTACATCTATTTTTACTCATCATGCATACAACACTAACAAGCTTTGTAACCAAACTAACAATTGTTCGCCGCGGCCATAGTATATTTAAAAACATAAGCCACATAGCTTAACCTTATCACCTGTGTAAAGTCTTATCTGCCTAACTGTGCATACAGTGCGTAACACTTTATATCAATTGAACATGTGGACGAAACAGAGAAAGTTCTATCTGCGCAACATAAAAGCATTTGCTGTAGACTGTATGCAAAAAAAGCACCGATCTGGGTTCACATCTGGAACCTAATTGCCTCTCTAATCCTGGCAGGGAATGACGTAGAAAATGTCTCTCTTTTGTGCCTGGAAGGGGCTCCTGTCTACCAGAGGTCACTGAAGCTTGTCTAAGGACAGAGCGTCCTGATGGCTGGAGTTGAACCCATGGGATTAAAAATTCCTTAGCACTGGATCATCTGGATCTGAAAGTACTGAAATCAATTTCATTTTTCCCTTAATTTATTGTGGGTACCCAGATTCAATTTTTAACAACTGCTACCACTGTTGCTACAAAACTGACTAAAATCTCCAATCCGCAGAGTGGCCCAATAGCGGAAATTGATCTGGAAGGTGGGAAAAGACCTGCTTCATCACCTTTCTTGCCTTTTAAATGACTGTGCTGCAGCAATCTACATAACAACATGTTCTAGTGCAACTTCATTCACAAGGTGTTTTGGGGGGTCCTAACACTACCTACATTCAACAAGTTATAGAACTTTGTGTTCAGAATCAGCAACAAACTTGTTACAAACATTTGGTCATTCTCAACTGTACAATTTTAGCTTTGTTTTTCTATGTACATTTGTTCAAATTTTTCATCAAAAGCAGCATTATCATGGAAATAGGAGCTACATGTACCCTTTACTCTTACATAACCGAACACAAATCCTTGGGAATTTAATTTACTGGTGAAGCTCAGATCACGTCTTATTATTACTGTCATTCACACCGGGGTCTCAATATGTCAACATGTTCCCATGGCTTTTGAACAGTCAAGCCTTACTAATTTTGATTAGCGGAGCGCCACGTACCAACACCTGGGAGCTTAAAACCAAATTTGTGCTGCTTGACGAGCACACACTATCATGGTGGCGACATCAACAGATGCACCAACAGTTGCATCCACTCCGGACACTGATTACCAGGACTTAATTGATGCGGCAGACTGGGACCTGTATGTCAGTTATTTAAAACAAATACTGAGTAGCTTGAAATTGTGAAACAGGAAGCATATTGTCACTTTGTAAAATCTGGACTGTTCCGTTTTCACCTCTTGAAATGGAAAAGTCCAGATTATACCAAGGGATAATATTCCTCCAATTCTATTCTGAGCTACTCAATATTTGTATTCTGTCATATTTGAAATCAACGTTTTCAAAAAATGTGTAGGACCTCACTTTTTCCTCGGTAACACCATAGCACGGAGATGTGTCACGTGACCCTGGCATGGACGCCAATAACCTGCAAAAACTACGAAGCACGCAGTTTAAATGGAAACACCCAATTGAGAATCGTGCTGATTTAACTGCAGTGTGGTTAATTTTGCCCCAAAGGTAGGCCAGTGGACAAGAGAGAGGTTTCATAAGTAAAACAAATACTGAGCGTGCAACTTGCTGTCCGCTGTGGGCGCAAAGGGTATGAATATCATGCTCGCGACGCGTCAAAGTAGCATGTCTGATGAAGTGTCAATTTTCACTTAGCGACCTCTTGATTCATTCATGTAGTATTGAGTTGAAAACGGATAAATCTCTGAACATGTATTTGCCATTTTTGTTTCAAAGCTGTACATACAAGGTTCCCCTTGGAGGCTTACAACTTCCATTGTAATCTGCTCTGAGCGGAACAAAAGAGGGCGTGTTTTTTTTTGTCCTCACCGTATAGGCGAGCGTTTATAACGGATATCAATGGTGCATTTGACACGGAGCACGCTGAGTGCGTGTAACAAATACATTTAGTCCTTAATGTACGGTCTTTGCGTACACACAGAATGTGTGCAATAACCCGCTTGGAAAACTTACTACCATCTGTCTTTCTTTTGCCGATTGGGGGTGCACTTCAAGTTGGGGCGGATGCTGTCAGGTTGCTAAATGCATGTGTACGCAAACAAGAAGCCAAACGTTGGAATGACCAATTATGCTCATGGGTGGTAAAATGTATGCATTCAAGTAAATGCTGGCACTGAGAAACCTTACTAATGGCTGGACTCAACTTCCTAACTGCTGGCCTACAGATACACATAGCTCTCTCTGTAGCCACATGTACAGTGATTGGCAAGCAATTGATAGCCATGTGCCCGGAGCTCAGAAAGTGTAGCCCTTTCCTGTAACCCCTTCACTTCTAAAGCACAATCGAGTACAGACTGCAAACACACATGCTGCCTTCATATGAAAAGTTGGACTGTGGCCAGACATCGGATAATCTTCCAACCATTTACCTCATTGGTGCAAAGAGAGAAGGATGTGCTTGGTCAAATTGTGCACAAGAAGCAACGAATGTGACATCATGAATCTCAGTATTCACCAGTCCTCTTTCCCAATAGGCATACTAACACTGTGACACTTCTGGTGTTTAGAATCTGAATAAGTGGAGGAATTTTGACACTGTGTGACATCCCATGTGACCTTGTGATGTGACAGATCATAAGACAACAATGTCTGAACAGTTTTTCCCTGTCTAATTTCACCCTCTGGTGATATAAATAAGAATAAAAACTTCTATGTAATTTTTCACAATTTAATAAGCACATCGTGCCCAGTACCGCTGGAAGATGAAACCTATCCCCTCGGAATATATGCAAAGGACACTCCTGAATCTTTGAATATTCAGCACTGTTCAGTGTGACATAACATTACCAAATTATGACAATGTAGGACCTTCAAGCTCTATAGAGTGCCGAAGTGAATACGTCACGCGCACAGTTAGTGTGCAAAAGGCATTAGCGCGAGAACCAGCACGTGAACCAACATGCGCGGGTACTCCATTTGTTTGCACTGCACTTTCTGGTTCACAGTGATGTCACTCTTCGGTACTCTATGTAAAGCAATGGCCTTTAAGGCTTTACAGAACTGCACGTCAAACTACGTACAAGGCGTCTGGGTGGTTTACGTTGGGCAATCTGGACTTGAAACTGAGAACAAACTCGCAACTCATGAATACAATACCAGGGGTTGGATACCGACTTGAGAGAACCGAGTTGGTGTCACACATACAGCTTGTACTGGTTCTGAACGTCGTCCACGGAGGACATACCGAAGCGTTCCTTGTTATCTTGCATCAGGCTAAAGATGGCCTCCAGTTGAGCTTGGCGAACCCTGCAAAAATGACCACAAATTCCTGAGATCAGCAACACGTTTGATGTACTGTCTCCATAATGCTGTACCGGTAACTGGCTCACACAATGCCAATCCTGGCGCGTGTGACTTACCACCAGCGTTTTAGTCAAGGCCATCACAAGACCAGACACAACATCATTCGCAAGACCAGTCGTAAGATCAATCATAAATAGGTGAATGAACAATGACCAAGGGGTGCTTTTGACTAACTTCATTTAAACAGCTCGTGACTTGGATTCAGGCTGGGAGTCCTGTGTAGATCTTGCGATGGTCTTGTGATGGTCTAGTGTGGTTCTTACAATGGTCTTGTGGGGACTTGGGCTGGTCTTGTGATGGTCTTGTGGGGACTTGGGCTGGTCTTGTGATGGTCTTAATGCATTTCCAATACAGCACTGTTTACCTCCTCTCTTCCTCCAACTGTTGCTCCGACAATGACTTGATCACTTCTTCCTCCAGTTCTTTGACCTTGCGCCGGTCTACGCTCTTGGGGGAATCAGGTGGCAGGGCACCGGTGCTGTCCTCCTTAAGCTTCTGCTTCTCCTCCTCATTCAGGGGTTGGATATCGGCGCTGTCGATGAGAAGATTGCCGATGCCTTCCAGATTCCTGTCGGGCTGGTCATCCTGTTTCTTGTCGGCAGAGGGTGGGGCACTAAACCCGAAGGGGCAAACTAGAGGCTGGAGGGTTGAGAACAGCCAAGGCAGAGATGGTTAAGATTTGTGAGGATATGCTCATAAATCTAGCGCATGAACGACATGCTCCTTTTAAGAGCACACAGCTAGTTTCCAATACTTTCTTGGACTCTGAAGTTGGAAACATTCCACGAAATTGTAGAGTTATACAGCATGGCCCTAACAACGTGTCATCTCAGTATCTTGCAAATGAGAACAAAGTTTCTTTCAAGGTTCACTGCACAATGGTCATTTGATCACAATGACCATTTTGAACACTGTGACCAACTGCAAAGGCTAGGGAGGAACAATGTCTGCATTTTTTTTTGCCTCTACTTTAAAGCTAAGTTACATGTACTTCCAAGCGTAACGTGATGGATGATGGCCAGGTAAGTGATTCCAATCACTTACGTAACAAAGTAATACATGAAGCCCACGTAACAAGGCACCTACGGCCAAGTTAGTCAACCATTGGTCAGTTGGATCTGGTATCCTGGATATCTTTTGTGCACTGCTTACCAGGGAGAACTGGCCAGTGCTTGATGAATGATCGCTGATCAAACTCAGCCCGCATTGATTTTGGCAAGGAATTTGGTCACAGTTCTAAAATGGTTGTCGGAAACGACTCACCACTGTGCAGTGGGGCATAAAGGAAACTGAATAACACTGATAGAGATTTGGGCCAAGGATAAGGAGCATCTACAGAAATAAAAAAGGAAATCCCTCCTGGTGTAGTTATTTCAAAATTTATTATATGCATACTTTTGGAGGTTCATGAGGTTCATGCATCAAACACCACTCTAGCAGTATACTTAACAACTTTTTAATAACAGGCATTTAACGACAAAGCTACAGCTGTGTTCATGTATTTTAACCACTTCCTACTGGGCGACCCGTTTTCGGGTCCATAAACTTTATATGCAGAGCCGGGGAGCCCGGAACTGGGACAAAAGAGTTGGGCCTTATAACAAAAGACCGTGCTCAGCACAAAAGACTGAGCTGCTGGGCATTACCAACATTTTTTCACTCTCAATAGTGGAGATAATCCAGCCTTGTTTTGAAACATTGTACCACGGTTTGAGGCATTTAGAGCGAGCAGATTACCACCGGGGACAAAAGCTCTCCACCACCGCAGCGATGAGCCACACAGCACCGCTGCACGCAAATCTGGACCCTATTGAAAAGACGCCAGCAGTGCACTGTGCCGGTTTCGGGAACAAACGAATCTTACGTAACACCGCACAATCTGGGCTCTTTTTCTAAGGCTGCAGGCCTGGCTGAAATATTCAGGAGTCAATGAATTTTACCTAACAGCTTTAGAGTAGTGCCCAGAGAGTCCTTCATTTTGGTATGAACGGCCATTAAATGAAATGATGAATTTTTGAAGAATTTTGAAGATGGAAAATCCTGAAAATGACCCGGCATCTTGTCTTGCTCAAGAAAAATCCACCCGGCAGGAAGTGGTTAAGACACAAAAATTTAGGGTCCATGAACAAAATCAAATTTTCCCCCCATCTCTCCTTACCGCTTCTGGCTTCTCATCCTCGGCTGTCTCCTCCTCATCCTCTTGCTCCATACTCTCATTCACAGTTTCTTCCTTCTCTTCCTCTTGAGCTTTCTCGGGCTTCCTGAGCAGCCAGTGGTACGACACCAGGATAGCTAGGAAAGTGCAGAGGGCAGCTGTGATGTAGAAGAGGACATCTGTGACCAAAGCATCCATCGTGGTTACCCTCAAGACGGGCCGCAATCACGCTGAACAGTGGGGGACTGAGATGAAAAACAGAGGCATTTCTCAGAAATGACAGATAATCCATTAGCTCTGCTGTGAAGGTCAGGGGCAATTTGTATTACGTTTTGTTGATCCGCGCAATGTCACACTTGTTCTTCATGTACTTCTTGTACTGACCAGCTTCTGCTTGGGGGCTCTAAATGCTTCATACCTTGCCGCTGTTGAATTTGCCAATGTGTGTGCCTAAAGGGATCTACATGTACATCAAATTAAATTTGACGGTTTGCAAATTCTGAAATTCAGAGCAAATAATAACCTCATTCCTGCTCAGGAAGGAAAGGAGAAACTTTAAGTCTTATCCTCCTCTTTTATTGCCATCTTGAATAGGTCACGTGCAAATATCAAACATTTTGGTGCATATTCAGTGTACAGGTGTACAGGTGTACATGTACATCTACATGCACATGTACATAGAACTTTTCACATTTAGTGAAGAGGTCTGAAGGTTATCCAGTCCATATACAGGTATATCGATCAAGTAACGGCACAGATATGCATTCCAGTGTCTGAAATGTAATCAGTCCCTACGGGAACATAATACACATGACACACATAAAATATCAATCACTAGTAACTCTAACTCGGTAAGGAATGACCACATTACTCCAACCAACATACAGTGTATGGACTGAACTCACTGCTCTCCCTCTCATCTGTCAGAGCCTGCCTTCATCCTTTACTTGAAAAAAAAAAAAGGAAAAAAATAACACGGAGTGCTAATGGCATCTCATATTGTGTGTTGCCACGGCAACATGCCAGCAGCACAGACTCCCACTTTTTAGTTTCTACCTGGCTTTCATACATGCTTCCGTGACCACAAGGGACATGGACACATGCGGTAAATGAAAGATAAAGCAAATCAGGAAAGCCATCCTGACAAATTGACTGGACCTTGTAACGCGGGGGGGAGGGGGGGAAATCAGCTGCGCTGACAGCTGATAAAATGAATTCATCCGCATACACCGTATCATCTGTACAGTGCATCATGTACTGCAGCAGGTATAATGTAAGAATGTGCATGTCTCATTTGGTCTTGAAATTTATCAATCATCTACATTTCACCTCTAAGGTGCCATAGTACGTTTGTGTATATTTTAGAAAAGAATGTGGAGGACAGTAAATTCCACAAAAAAGATTTGTGCACTATCATGTTAACTCAGAAAAATAACAATGTGTTTCATCCTCAAAATTATTGCTCCAACAGAAACCATGAGAAATTAATATGCGAACAAAATTAACATAATGAACCCCCAAGAAGGCACAAGGAGCAAGTACCAAAGAAGCTGGCTTCAGACGATTGCCGTTTGTGTATTAATTGTGTAAAGAACTCCTTTCACAAGCACCTGCTGAATAAGGGGGGGAAGCACCAGCACGATAGTGTCATCAATGTGAAGTGACAGGACAAATTTAACTCCATGTATCTATGTGTAGATGAGAAGCAATAAAGTGATCACAGGCATGAGAAATTCTCATTAACGAGCCATGTTATATCAAGTAATTGTTTTTTCAACACAACCGTGCTCATTTTGTTTTGTAGCAAGCTCATCATACTTAAACTGTTGTAAGCTACGTGTACACGTGGTTGAACCAGGAGGGATGTGGATGTAGCGTGAAAGTACAGTTAAAAAAAACAAAAAACAACCTGTCATTTCCTCTGTGAACATTAGATCATTTTGCCGTTACTGTTTTCCCAATGGAAAAAAACTTACATCAGGCCAACATTGCCTGACAACGTCACATTGACAGCTTGACAGTTGTCACGCCAACGTCCGCCAACATGGGTCCAATCTAAGCATGCTATCTGGGTAATACTGTGCTGTGCCATGCCCTTGATGTATGACATCTTATTACAAAGCAGTTTGGGGAAATGACGGGAAAACCATGGCATTTTATTTCTTTTTCTCCTAAAAAATCACTGTTTGAGGGTAGCTGCCATTACTGATCAAATATTAAGTTCATTATGACACAATAGTATAAATTGGGCTTCAACCAAGTACACACATATACATGACATTACATGTACTCACAAACCTTATGCATAATGACTATCTCAATAACAGATGAATGGCTTTGTGAACAATGGACAGGCAATTGTGGAGCTTTTGAGCTTACAGAATTACATGCATTTGAAAAACCAAAACTGACTGGATGGCAACTGTCCATGAATGCATACACGCAACTGTATGGTCAGTGGTAATACACATGCTTTGTATTATTTACATATAGTGTACATGTATGTATACAATGCTTACATGTATCATTCCCCCTTTACTGTACAGGTACTGGCTTTTTCATCATTTTAAATTTCATTTCATTCTTTTCTTCTTCTTTTTTTAAATCAAACAACAGTACAGAGGCAGTTAAAAAGGGGTTAAAAGAAGCTCCATTTTCCAATGATCTTCTTCAAATTTATTTCACGCATAAGTCTGGCACATTTTCTAAAACATATTAAGAAAATTTCCCAATCTACTACCACAATACGGAGGCAGACAAGTCCAGCAATATTTCACACTCAACTCTAGCGGGCTATCATGCCTCCTCAATCTGTTCTTTTCATTCACACACTGAACCAACCTATGACCAACCAGAGTGGTTCATTTTTAACAGCATCCTAGCTTTTTGGGGGGGTAAATGAAGACTATCACTGCCAATTTGTCACCTTTTCATCAGTGACCTTGGGGAGGGGGAGAGACTGAAATTGGGGTAAACAGTCCCATTTTCATTTTTTATTTTTTTTTGCACACATGGCCCCAGAATAAAAGTTGTTTTCATCATTTCTGATGGGAGGTCTTAATGAGTGAACATCAATGGATCCCAGAAAGAAAGACTGAGCAATGAAAAGTATAGCTACTTGTTATGTTTCCTGACAAGTGCAATTTTGAGTGATTATGGTATCATTTCTTTTTTACATATTATAAAATCTTTGACATTTGACATATGGGATTCAAAAGTGACCCGGGAATCCTATGGATTGACCAATAAGAATTGAGAATTCAAGTTTGCCTGAAGATAATAAACTTTGCCCTTTTAGGTTCGTAACCTGTCTGCTTCTGGCTGACACTTAGACCAAAGCACGTACACGTACCAAGGAAAATTTATACTTATGGCATGCATGCGCACACGTTGGCACTGCATACCTTTACCTAGTGGGCTCATTCCTTTTTTTATGTGGTTGAGGAAAACTCGGTGAATATAACCCTTTTTCTGGGACTGTGAACATCACTTACAGCTAAATATTTGTTGGTTTTTTGACTGTTCTTCTTCTTTTTCAACTGATAAACACTACACTAAACCGAGTGCACCATTTGGGTTTTGTCACGCTGTGCATGCGACGGGTCAATGGCCAAGTTTGCTCCGCGTATATCGGTGCAACCATTTGGGGGGGAGGGCATCTTGTGTTCACTGCACAACAGTCCTTGCTGTGTGACTTGTAAGATGATACCATCGGGGCACGTGACATGCACTGGGCTTTGTAGCTGTGACAGATTAACAGATGTTTATTTATCTCTTCTACGAAAGTGGAGTCATACAATCCCCACCTTTGAAAATGGTCAAACCAACATGCTGAGCAAGCCAGTTCTGTCAGCTGCACTTGGCCAAAGGATGCTGGATATAATCACAGATGGCTGGCAATCGATATTGTGATTCCAAAAAAATGTCATTCATGACTGTTGATATGGTTGATGATTAAGTGGAAATCACATCTCATCTGGCATTCTGGTGGAGCTGTCCTCAAAATGCATTTACAGCCAACCTTCACACCAGAGCCTCACGGTCACTCTCACAGGAAAATATGATTGAAAAGGGGAACCAGATCATTTACCACAAAGGCTTGAATAAAAAACACACAGTGTTATGCCCTCATCATACCGAACAATAATCATTACCATGATGACAATACCAGCTAGCTCAACAATAGCCCAGGCCATGAAGGCCAACAATCTGGGACAAAATTGTTGGGACACTTGGCAATAGCCATATGCCCCCCCCCCCACTCCCCTGATCAGTGTTATCCTGTCCAGCCAGAGCGCAGACCGCACGCATAGACCCAACATTGAAAGGGGGTCTGGGATTGGAGGCCCAATGAAAATTGCCGAGATTATCTGAATTGGTTTAATAGTCGTGTATGTGTGCATACCATGCCGTTCAGGGGGTGTGTTGTATTGGGGCATTTTTAAAAAGCATAGGTTGAAAATATGAAGATATATTATGGCCGCATCGTACAATTCAAGAAGGGAATATCAATATCTATTTTTGTATTGTGTAACCACAGCAAAGTGTGATATCGGGTAGGCAAGTCCTATGGGGAAGATTCAAAATGCACATTTTTAGGGGTGCGATTTCAAGGCACGATGTGTTCATTGCAGAGTAGGCCCATCTTTGTAGGTTATCTGTACAAAATAGATTTTTTTTTTTTTAACACGAAGTGTCCATTTGGGTTTGGAAGCACCATAAAATCGTCTGGGATTGCTATTTTTAAAAATATTTTGTTGAGAAACGCAACGATGATCCACGAAAACTGTTAAAAAAAAGAAGGGCAGCTTCTCAAGTTCTTTAACCCCTTCGCGCCGGGACATGGATAGAGCCGCCGTAAAAATTGAGACCCTCAGCCCGCTTTTCAGGTATTATTCTCGGCCCACGCTCGAGCGAACACGGTGAAAGAAGGCAGACCCTGGCTCTTGTATATATGGTAATTGGTCTTTGTGTATAGCCCAGAAATGAAAAGACCGAATTTGCATCAGGTTCACAATAGTCCCCACTTTGAAAAGAGGCAACGGGAATGTGGAAGCTTGAGTAGAACCACATGCCACCGAGCAATCAGCCTTTTCACCGTGTAACGGGCTTACTCTCAAAGTCGCCATCTTTAAAATAAGGTCATTGAGCATTATGTCACTTGACCCCTCGTCGTCTCAGCGGCTGTTCCATGTCAAGACATGTAATAAACGGACTGAGCGATAAGATACTACATGTACCAATGGACTCTTCCAAAACTTTGGCAGCAGTTTAGATGTCTTGACATGGAAGAGCCGTTGAGACGATGAGGGGTCAAGTGACGTAATGCTCAACGACCTTATTTTAAAGATGGCGACTGTGAGAGTGAGCCCGTTGGATTGAATGGATAAAGGAAAAAAGACTGGAAAATACTTGAATAACGTGAGTGAAATCATTCAATAAATGGTATTTAGAAAACGGAAAGGTCAAGAATCATGTTCGTATGCAAAAGAACTTGCGCCCACGATTATAAGTGGGTGCGCCAAAAATGTTCAGTACGCCGACACAAAATTGCGCATACAGTGGCTAAGGATAAATCGGGAGTGATCCGTGCCACACTGTCACTAGTGGGGCTAGTTAGGTACTAGGTCATCCTTGTCACTTGTTAATTACATTCTGGCTGAGCTCATTCCATTACTAATACTATCCACGCATGATCATACTGCCTTACTGGTGCGGTTAAATTTCCACTAAAATTACTTACCAATACTTGACAAGACCGTGGCCTTTGATAACGTTTTAATAACAAAAATTAGACGCTGAGTGAGACTGAAGCAAAGTCGTCTTTTGTGTGCGTTACGTTTACCCTCATAGTTCTAGTTAGTCTTGGTTTCGTGTCGCGGACACCGTGCATAGTGCGCCCCCTAACGACTCATAATTAGACTGTGCGCCAGCTCGTACTATTGAGAGTGAGTAAAAACTTGCTGTGCGAGGGCGCTCTTCAACAGAAAAAACTATCGATCACTGACGTCTTGGGCCAAGACTACCTTGTAGCATGCGCCGTGAAACATTCCGACGACCCTGACAAGGTAGACGGGTTCTGCTTGACTGGCGCCTAGATAACGTTGATGACGTCTGGGTAAAAATGCAATAACAAACTCACTCGTCCCCAGGTTCATGTCCAAAATAATGAAATTGCCCGATATTATTGTCTCTTGATATATTTCATCTCCAAAACGAATATATCTGGAGAAGGGAATCATAGATGTTGAAAAGATTCGACATTTAATGAATAAACGATAAAGCAATAAAAAAGTTAATAAAAATAATAATAAAAATAAAAAAAGGTCTTGATCTTGTTGCACTGGTTCACACTAGCAGCAAAGAAAGGGGCGGGCATCAGTCCCTTTGGTACAGCGTATTTATGGCCTGAAACATGATGTTTGTCAATTCGTATTATTTACTTCCTGCGATTTTTGCACATATTTTCACCATTCAAAGTGATTAAGTTTCATATCCGTCAAGCCTGAGTTTTGATTATGTGCACAAAGTCTTTGGGAAATGGAAGAAAAACTGACAACAGGTCTATTCTTCAATATTTGCACTACCAAACAGTTTCTTTTAAATCAAATTTTCACTCTTTTACTTTGAAGGTGAAGCATTATAGTCTAGATACATGTGCATGATTAATTCTTTGAATGGGCCTGCTCGGTATTTACAAAAGCAAGGTCGTTCGGTCAAGGTCAGGAGGCCATCTGAGAAGCACCTGGCGACGGGACTTCCAGTCAGATACCAAGAAGATTAATTGCCTTCACATGCCTGCGGCTGCTGGAGATGAAAGCAAAAGACAAAAGACTCTGCAGTGGAGGACTCGTCGACGGCCAACACCCCAAGAGGAGTGTAAAGGCATATTAAACTAACTAATCCAAGTCCATTCACAACACTTAAGTACCTCGGATGCTGGGACCCGTAGTGCGGACCCGCACGTACGTGCATCCACAGTGCAAATTTTGTTCAGGGCAGGCCTGCCGGCCGTAGACTGAACGCCAGCGAGCTTTTGTGATTATTCAACATGTTCAAGTTCAAACTTCAGTGATCATCTTGTGTAATCAAATTTGCAGTTGCCTTTTCTGAGCTGTGAATTCGTTGATTTCCTGTTTATATATCATCACGATCTTGCATCCGGGGTTATACACTAACGAAACCCATAAAGGTGAAGCTTGCGAACTAGTCACTATTTATAGCTTGCAGAAGATGAAAAGCCGGATTACGCAGTGATTCTGTCACGTCAATTCATTACTTAACT
The DNA here is from genome assembly GCF_054643075.1 of Acanthaster planci. Classification (NCBI taxonomy): domain Eukaryota; kingdom Metazoa; phylum Echinodermata; class Asteroidea; order Valvatida; family Acanthasteridae; genus Acanthaster; species Acanthaster planci. The sequence continues at coordinate 16,851,246 of NC_141783.1, forward strand.
ACTGAGAGTCCAGTTGGTACTTCAATAGTTTAAAATTCAGTAGGGTTTTCTGGTGTTCGTAGTTTATGATACATCGAGGAAAGGTGCTGGCTTCTGTGGACATTGAATAAACAATATTGCATAAAAATGACTGAATATCACTTTAAAAAACTGACATTACTTTAACGTCCTATGTAAATATGTACATGTATACGTATGTGGAGTACATGTACATCTCCGAAAAAACCCTAGACAAGATTATATTCAACGGTTTAGGTTGTACTGTACATTTTTGTATGTTGGCAAAAAAAATACGCTTAGCATGTCCAGCGTCTCCAAGTGACTAGGTTTTAACAAGTAATCGAACACTGGCTGCGGCTTTTTATTTCACCGCTGGCTAAACGAGTGGATTCGGCTTTGACTTCGATTACACTTTTCTGCCGGTCGCGTAATTTTTTTCCTAGGAACATTAGGATAAATATAATATCAAGACCCGTACGCATGCGTGTTACTCATTTAGATCTCGTGACACAGGACGACGTTGAAGCTTGCAGTAACCTATGTATGGAAGACTAGCACTGCTACGATCATAGTCATGTACAAATGTACATGTACATGTACTTCCAGTAGCTCCATGCATGGAGCATTAAGCTCCCCTCCTCCCTCCATGCTGACACGCACACGTGGGGTCTTGACCCACCTAGGAAAAAAAGTACGCGTAACTGTCCCATAGGTTGCTAATTGCGGAAATCTCGCCTGTTCCTCATCTGGTTTCGAACGCTGCTTCAAAATGGCTGGAACCAGCGAAACCGCAGTCTAAGCCCGAATCCACTCTTTTCGAAAACGCTTGACTTGAAAAATTCGAAGCTGCATGGCTTCCCCTGTCATGTGCCACCTGTGTAAACACCACTGATCTCTATAATAAACACCGGCAGCATTGTACATGTACATGTACTGTACAATTGTACATGTAGTACTACTGAGTGCAATCTGCTCGTACGTGAATGACCTCTGACGTCATTTGGGGCGCGCATGCGCATTATGCACTCTATGAATACCTGGCTTAAACATGCGAGCATTTTAGTAGCATTGATCTTAATTCTTATGACATGTATGAACATGCATCATGAAGAGGCTTGGCATCTGCCTGCTGAACATCTCAGAAGGCAGGAACCCTAAGGTGGTGGAGGCTGTCGCTCGTGCCGCCGTTTCCACTGCTCAGGAGGTGACTGTATCCGATGCTGAAATAGGTAAACCCATGGAGGTTTACCTCGATTGTAAACCTCTCTAGGCCTAGCCCCACTAGTATGGCACGGACTCTCACTCCCGATTTATCCTTGAGAGTCCGTGCCACACTAGTGGGGCTACTCTAGGCCTAACTTAATGTTAGGCTGTACAAGTTCAAGTTATAGGCCTACAACTTGGAAAGAGTTTAGGCTATGGTACAACACTATTTAAATCTCTTAAAATGTTTGGGCCGATCCAAACAGCTGTCAGAAATTATATTTTATAACATGTTCTAAAGTAACTAAAAGTGAAATTTTAGCTGAGAAAATTCTGAAGCATTTAAGTCCACTTTGAAAACACATTTTTAATCAGACAAATCTCATAGATTTGTACACTGGGACACGTAATTCTACATATTGTTATGCTATTCAGGGAATCATATCTAGATGATGACTAGATCTATTAAATACGATTGGTGGATACGCTTTACTTGACTGTGTTTGCTGTTTGTTGATCCTGGACAAAATCTTCAATGCCCTTTTCAAAATGTTCTTCCAATTTCCATGTCTTTTTCAAAACGTTCTTCCACCATGTCCACAGCTGTGAACTAGAAAAAAAAGGCGATTGATGGTAGCGGGACTGACAGATTTCAGATAAGATAAATGGATGGTGCAAGCACATTCAAGCAATTGCATAGATCTATCAACAATAGCCAGAAAAACTCTTATCAAATTTGATTTGTGTTCATTGAAGAATAAAGAAACACACAGCACTCAGCGTGTTCCAGCGTCTCATTAATTTCTCTGAAATTCTTAATTTAGGTTTGCAGTGCAAATCAACAGTACTAAACGTCTTTTCCGATTATGACTACAATCGCTCAGTGCTGACGATAGCGGCACCGCTCAAGTATCTGCAAGACAGCATTTACAACGCATGCAGGGAAGCCTATGGACAGATAGACCTGGGCAAGCAACGAGGTGTTCATCCCCGGCTTGGTGCTGTTGACCTGCTACCCATCTATCCTCTGTCCAGGGACGTCCGTGTAGAGGAGTGCGGTGTGATTGCTAAAGGTCAGGCTGTTGGGTCAGTGACCTCAAGTGGTCAAATCTAGAGGTCAGATGGAAGGGAAGGGGCGTACAACAGAAAACAGATTTCAAAGCCCCCAGAAGTCAGAGTGCCCCTAACAGAAGGGAAAACTTGGAGCAAGCTTGGTCAGTGACAAGTTGTCAATGGATGGTCAATGTTGACTGGTATCCTATGCATGAAATGTAAACCGGGCACCAGGCAAAATTGACCAGTAATTAGCAAATTGTCGCTAAGCGAACTTGCTCATTAAGTATGGTTGTTTCAGTTTCTACTGTATTAGTCACTTCAGAACTTGATTATTCTTAGTTGCTGCATCTTAGCTACAATCTTGTAATGCATGAAACTTCACATGAGTACTCGGGGCACCAGTGGGGGTAGTCAAGTCTGTCACATATCTGTCCCAAGTCATCCGGTCTCTAGTAAAGTCATAAGCTATGTAAATGACTCGGGAGGAATTGCCTTTCTTTGTCATCAGTGCTAATCCGTAGTTGTGACAGCCATGTGAACTGACTAGTGGTTGGGTTTCTAATCTGATTTGTGATGGACTTGACTACATCCAAGAGGTGTCCTTACAAAAATGAAGAATTGAAGATTACTACACCTCATAAATATTCATGAGCAAATCGGAGCACATCATTGGCCGATTGCACCTCGCGTCTGGGAAGTAGAAATGATACACAACCAGGCGACGTCATAGTGTTGAGTATCCACCTCGCTGCCGTGCGGTAGGTTTTCTGGTAGCATAAAAAAATCCCTCTGGAACCCGCGGCGTACATATGTAGTCCGTGTCATGTAATCTTTACGGAACCAGTCTGGATTTGTATCCTAATAACTATTACAGTAAAGACCCAAAATGTATGTCAGCACCAGACTATTGAAGCCCTGTTTCTATGCACATCTGCACTCCACTATCATTACTTGAAAATTTAGCAGCTAAGAAACAATTGCATCTGTGAGTACAAGTAATTTGAGATTTCTGTTTGAATATTTATGAAGTGTAGTAAAAACAAATACAGCATGGTTTATTTCGGTATAGGTCAGTTTGACTACCTCCCTCCGCTTCGCGTTGGAAGGTAGTGAAGCTGACCTACACCTCGGGACCAGTAATTCCCACTACCTCCCTCAAACCATGCTGCATTTGTATACTACCCGCTGAAGGCAAGCACTTGTAGAGCCAATCACATATTCCTAGCAAGTCCATGCAACCAATTGCTGCTGAGGTTTTCTCCATATCATAACTCCAAACTTGGAATGAGTGTTCGAAATCAAATTAAGCATGCATTTGTTTTCACCGAATAAGGCAAGACCCTTGTTCATGTTTTCTTAATGCCCCCTTTTGGTTGTGAACTGCAGAAATTGCATCGACTTTAGCAGTGGACATTCCGGGTACCTCATTCTTTCTGTTTGGTACGTCCGACGTTCCCCACAACAGAGATCTTGTGGCAAGGCGCAAGGAAGTTGGTTGGTTTCTAGGCAGGCATCATACAGACTATGGGAGTCTCCAGTATGATCTTGGGAGCAGACCGTCAGCGAGATACGGGCTAACAGGTACATGTACAATTGTACCTGTCATTGGAAACCAGGCATGCTCATGGGGCTTGCCTTTTGCTTTGGACTGATTTTGTTGACGAGGGTCACCAGTCCCTGATAATGGGCTCATTCACTTTACAGGTTTCTCATGACCTAAGTTTCCCTTTTAATGGATTTTGAAACACTCTCATAAGCCTCCCAAATTTCTTGGAAAAAATTAACGAGTTGATGTTTAGTAGTGTTTTTTTTTTCTGTACCTATTTTGAGGAAATTCTGAAAGTGCCTGTGAAAGTCATTTATAACAGATTGAGAAGTAAACTGAATAACCATGAATGCTGTGAAAATACCAGGGTGCTTTTTTAAGAACTTTTATATTTACAGTGTTAGTGGTAATAAATTTGGCAACTGAGGACTGTTTTATTGTAGGGTGAACAAAGCACCTGCTGGACACTTTCAAGATGCACTGTGAAAATAACGAGCCTTACTTCAGCTCAGCTAAGATTAGGTGCACGTTTTTCATGCACTGACTACATGTACATGCAATTATAAAGTAAGTGGTGACGGGAAAAACTATGAGAAAAAACAGGACGTTTCCAAGGTTACAAGCTGAAATGAAGCCTTTGTGTAAGAGGCATTGCATTCTTAGTCAAGAGAATGGCGTTTTCTTTTTAGCACTTGACAAAAACTTCACAAGAGATGTAAAAAAGTAAGGTAAAAAAAGTCTTGTCATCCCATCCTGTTCGTGGCTTTTGAAATGAAAATTTAAAAATGCTAGCATGAACTAAGATAAACTTGTTCAATCTATTTTTATTTTCCTTTAAATATCAAGGTGCAGGGGGATCTCTGTACGTCACAAATTACAATGTTTCCTTGGCAACAAGTGATGTCTCCATCGGCCATGAGATTGCCCAGAGGATTCGCTCCACTACCCCAGGTGGTCTGCCTGGTGTGAGAGTGATGGCATTCGCCCACGAGGGAAATGTCGAGATAGCCTGCAATGTGGAGAACATACCCATGGATGCCGCCGAAGATACACCTTGCTCTGAGCCAACTGAATCACAAACGTTGACTACCAAAACCCACCAAACAGATTGCAGTGCCCTTCCAAGTGACGCTCCACAAGACACCTATCGCCAGATACGCTACACATCGCCCGCAGAGATAGAAGCCAGAGTGAAGGATCTGGCGTCCGAGCACGACGTCGGACTTGTGGGAACCTCGATCATTGGCTTCACTCCACACGAGGCGGAGGAGTTGGCTGTCCACGCCTTGCAGACAGGGCAGACCGAGCTTTGGCGTACACGCGTGCCTGGCACTACAATGTGAACGTTGACTACTTAATGAACAGTGAAAATACAAACAATGAATATGATCGTGAAGATACCAAAGACAACAAATCACCGAGCCCTATTTTTTCCCAAACATTCTCCCACAATTCCAGCAACATGCAACTAGAATTGCTCATTTAAATTTGGTATTTGAATTGTCACTTCTTGTGAGTCAAGACTCAGCTTTTAATGAAATATATTTCATGTAGCAACTTACGGCGTAAATGAAATCTTTTTATACTTTTGTTGAAATAATTGTGTTTTCGATTATGGTTCAAAGACACCGTTCACTTTCCAAAATTTGAATCGTTTCAGCTATCAACACTTGTGATCCATATGTTTGTTTTCCACTCTGAGATACATGTATAGAACAAAGCCAAGTTATATTCTCAAAAAAGGATTGGATGGTACAGATGCATCCATATGTGTTATGTATTCAGACCTGAACATCCATCATGTTTGGCAAAATCTTTAGAAATTCGTAAAGTTCTAATAGATGTGTTGAATATCTGACAATAATGGTACCCGGTAACATGGCTGCCACTCACCCCACTGTGCACTTTTAAGGAACAAAAAGAGGACTGAAAAAGAAAGCGGTTATTAGAACTGCACGTGTGGCAATACACGCTTCGGTAAACACAAGGATCCAAGGAATGCCATTGATGGCTAGGGAATGGTGCCATCAACTCGAAACTCCATGAATAGAACTGAATTTTACAACACACTGGCCAGGATTCATGGATGATTGGATTCGAAAAAGGCCGCCTAAAAAGTGCTTTCCATATAGCCCTGTTGAATTTTATGACAGACAAATTTAACTGAAAACTTCAAACATCCTTAATCCTAACGGTTCCCAGTCCCCCAATTTCAATGTGTTTTTTTTTTCCTACATCCTCAGGGTTAAGGTTAATCCTTCAACTCATTTTGTAAAAAGGAATCAGAGATTACCTTTGAAAATGAGGTTATTGCATTAAAAAAATAAAGAAATTTTGTAAAAATCAACTTTTCTGATGTGAGTGATGTTCATAACTTACACATTCTTAAACAATATTAACCCGAGATAAGCTATTCAACTGGCTGACATAAAAAAACTAACAAATACACAACCAGCCAAAAACTGACTGACCCAATGATAACTAACTTGAACAATAACAGCAATGTTCATATTGCACTTACCACACTACTGTTGTTAATTGTGCTTCACAAGAGAAAAATACACAAGCAAATATTGGCGACAACACAACAATCGAGGGAAACCAAACAAAATATGAACCAAACAGGTGTGTTTTAAGGATATGATTGAATGTCCAAGTAATTTGACTTATCCTTGACTTTCCAACTAAAAACCTAAAACCAAACCAAAAGCCCCCCCTTAAAAGTTGCTCATTTAGGGTAAATCGTTCATTATGCTGTAAAATTAACTCTGTACAAGGGATGTAACCTGACTAGGACCAACCAAGTAGCTAACCAACACTGACCAAAACATGCACCTAGTGACGAGCCAGCTGATGATTAAACTACATGTAACATCCAGCAAATCAATGAATCTACCAATTAAATTGTTTTTACTTCAAAAATAATTAGTTTGTGCATTTTAAAAAGTCCAAGGCTTAATCAGAACATCTAAACACACACAAGACAATGAAGCACAAGTCTATTACCAGCTATTCGATAAGACCACATTCTTTTCTTTCATTACACGGAAGGCAAAATCAAAATTGCAACTTATATGTAAATACGTGTCTGATCAATACAATGGATAAAGTGAGTTGAAAATAGCTACGTACAATGGGGTGGTGTTGTTGACTTGTTTCAATGGCACTATAAGCTACTTGGGCTATTTATGCCAATAACTACACACATATGCATGTACACGTTTATTCATAACCTTTGTTAATCAGCATCATGTACTACGGAGTCAGGAAGAAGGTCCAGTTTTAGAGGCACGAGGAAACCGGGGTACCCGGAGAAAACCTGCGAGCGGCGAGTAAAAAGGGATTTCTTGAAACAGTCACAATAACTAGGTAAAACACAACAGTTGCACAGTGTATGTTAGAAGGCACACTCAGGATCTACAAAATGAACACGTATATACAATGTATGTCATTGGCACAGTGCTCAACTAAGGGAAGATGCTGGAGGTGGGTTTTCAAATAGACTTACAATAGGTAGATATACTTGGTTTATGGAATTCAGAATGTCATATGTTTTGTATTATGACGTAGCTGTACCAGATGTAGTTGTACTAGAAGTCATAATCGCTGATCACGGTCCCTTCCAAACTACAAAGGACGAGTCACGCGTATTGTGCCCACACACCTTTGGAACAGGTGCGCTCGTGTGTACGCACGGCTGGGCGCATGCCAAACACCCGCCTCTCACCATTGAAGTCGACAATAGTCAAAAATGAGAAAAATGCCGCTGATTGTTTCCAAGCAGGGTGTCCGTGTCACACTCCGATGGGACGGTAAATATTTTTGTCAGGTTTTCAAAACACCGCAGCTCGCCCTATTTTTTTTTAATACTCTGGGTGACTTTTTGACCGACCAATCTGGTATATACTTCATCTTAAGCAAATAAAGAAACAAATCCGACTCTCGACCCTTAAGAATATTGCTGCTTCAGAACACCTCTCTTGCTTTTGTTAAAATTTTTTTTTAAGCAGCACCCGTCGTCATACGTACGTCGATCAGTAGTGAGCAGTTGACATCAGATGCCAGCCATTTCCAAATATGCACAGCGCCCTCTCTGAAATACGTTCAGTTCACATCATTGATTCACTGTTGCCATTGGTCGAAAGTTTTAATACCGTTTTGATTGTTATAATGGCTGCCTCCAGTTAACATCAAACCATGTAAAGGACAAACAGAAGAGTTCAATCACAATGCGACTACTGTATAATGAGCATTCGGATAGGTACGGATGACTGTTGATGTGGTCTGCATTCTCTTTAAAAAGTCAACCAGTATATTCTGGCCACACGTTGTAAATAAAAAAATGCCCGCTGCTTGCAACAATGCGGGGACTTCCATCTATACGTGTATTTAATACAATTTTCCAACCGACAGGCCTAACCTCCGAAATATTTTCCAGAAACTTTTTAACACACAGTCACCAAACGCACAATATTCAGAAACACCCCACCCCTGACAAGAAAGCAAATTCAGAAAAATTTCAAGGATTCACAATTCATAACATTTTCAGTACTACCTCCCCAAATTATATTTGAAATTCGTCAAATTTTCTTTTGAGTGATAAGCGTGTGGCAGAGACGAGTATGACGTCACGTATTATCAATGAATTCGGTTGACCACAGGGAGCCAAAGAACTTAGCTTGACTCGAACATTATTTTTAGACTCACGATGAGAGTGTTTCCAGCGTGAATCTTTCAGATCTCTTAGATCCTTCACCATCTCTACGCCTCTAATAAAGCGGAATTCCTTGAGTTCCTGGTCCAAACATCAAGCTATCAATACTGCCAATACCAAACGACAAAACCCGCTGACACCCACCGAAGATGGATTCTGCAACCGGAGCACAATGAATATGTTCAAGGTAAGGCCAACTTTTATTTTTTTCATGCGAGGGAGGAATCCTCCCCGAAGGTAGACGCAAATAATCGACAGGCAGTCGCAATGCCCCAAGCTTTGCACCATGCAGACCTGAAGGAACCAGGGCCGTTTTCCAATACTCAACTTTGTCTCCATCTACTCAGGCTTCGTTCCCAAAACCAATCCCCGATTGTCGGCCTGAAGCGTTTAAATTCAATTGGATTATAATAGTTTTGGCTTTCTTACATCTGATTTGAAGTTCTGTGGCACTATTTGACTGATTACTGCTCTTACAGCTTCAAGTCAGCTTGTAAAAAAAACCAAAAACAGTTGAAGCCTGAGACGTAGCCGAAGTTGAGTATTGGAAAACGGCCCAGGTCTACGATTGCACGGCATCACGCAGCACATGGCGAGGAAACAGCGAGGGTCCGGTGAGTATTGCCAGTTGCACGTGACTCGTACCAGCTGTTGATGCGGTTATGCCCAGGGTATAATAGTCTCAGTTACCAGGTCATCAGGGTACCCCTCCGGCGGCTGGTAACAGCTGTCGAGGCTGCCCATTCACGGGCCATTGTGCGCCCAGAATGATATATCATGGTATACATAAGAACAGAAGTTTATTACCGGTTATTTCCAGACTCATAAATAAAGCGCCCGGCAATTAGCGTTGAGCGGCATTATGTACTTTGCTCTGTGGTCTAAGGGATTTTAGTACTGACAGTACTAAGTGTTAATATTTTACAACTCAACATTTTTCTCCACATTTGGGTTGTAGACAAATAATTACTAACTGCAAGTACGCCAGAACCAAATTTCATGGTGACACGGGCACTTTTATCATGAATGTGCGTGGAGAAAGAAACGAGATGGCAATGCTATCGCCGATTCTTGAGGCCAGAATTAACCGAAATTTGAATCCCCACTCGTGATATCAGGCGCCAGGGTGCAATTTTCAGACACATACCCCTAAAAAGTTCTTTCTGTCCTTGTTGATCCAATTTCCAGGTGCAACAGGCAGCAACAAGCACTTCAGAACTGATCTCTGGTCTTTCAGGCAGAAGAATTAAAAAAAAATGTGCCCACTTTTCCAGGCAGTAGGCGAGTCACGTGTCGGCCTTCAGCACTCGCTCGGTTAGTTTCTTCTCAAGGCGACGTGGATGCCAGGCGCGCCGGTTTTTGTTATTGTGTGTGATCGGGGGTCTGCCATGTGGCCCCCACCGCGGGGCCTTTGAGGCCTTAGGGGAGAGACCAAACGGGGCCGTAAAATTGGGGCTGGCGCGTGATCAAGGCAGCTTGCCAAGAATTTACGCTGGTCGGAACAGATACTTAACATAAAGGAGGAGGTAAATATTCATCAGATGCCCCCATTTTGTGCAATTAAATGAAAATTATGTTCTGCCCTGTATCATAAATTTAATGTTTGAAGATGTGTCGAGGATTCTGACAGGAAAGTACTTCTAGTAACGGAACTTGCTCCTCGAAAAAAATAAAGTGGTATACTAAATAAAGCTGCGGTACATGCAAAATGCGTATGCGATATACTGCAAAATGTCTTACTTCATTCATAGGGTGTCATTTATTATCATTTCACAAAACGAGACCACAGCTTTAAAAGTTATCCAAGGATAGGGGGAGCAACGGGGCCATGCCCCACCCCCAGAATGAGGAAATCAATTAGAAAAGGGCAATTTTGTGATCTTTTTCATTTCTGTCACTTTCAAAAGCGTGTAAAAAGCCCCAATGTATAGCTGTACCACTCAAGAGCCATAAATGGTTACACCCGAACTTTTTAGGCTCCCCAAACAAGTTGCCTGCCACCTTGAAAATTCTTGAAGTTATCGTGCACTGTCATAATCCATATAATCGGGATTCCTAAAAAAACTACATGGCACTGTAACTCGAACCCCTCCCCCCCAAAAAAAATCTACTGAAAAGACAAAAGAAAGCCAGGCAATTAATACGGGCAAAACCCACTAAACTGACGGGTATAACGTAATCGAACCCTTGCACGAGATTAAAAATGCGAGAGAAGTCTTGCTGCATCAACCCGACTCTAAATCCCCTTATTATATCTGCAGTTTATCAGGAAATGCACGCAACAAGGTCAAGTGGTACATTATGAGCCCAAAGTGAAACAAACGACTCATGCGACCCACACAACGATTTTCCAGCGCAGACGAGGAACTTCCCTCCAAGTTCAAAGCCAAATTCGCGAGGCACGCGAACCCATTAAAGTCCACATTATCTAGAATCATCCACCGTTGTCGACAAAGAGTGAACACACTTGATTTACGAAAACAGCCGACATCCGATTACGGGCTCACCAATACAAAGACAAGTTACAACCAGCTGGCCTAATAAAAATTTGGGGCAGATAATGTGGACAAGCAACCGGTACGGAAGTGTGGTGAAAACCTTTCCATTTCTCGCTCGCTTTGCCAGGATCAAGGACACCATTACAACAGTCTTTTGTTGACAAGCGGGTTGGATGCCAGCGCAGCCAAAAGTAGACCACCACCTGTTCTACAATCCAAGTTCTAGCTGAGGGTTTCCTACTACATACTGATAAAAATGGCGGGAAACATAACCCACACCCACCCTACCATCGCAATGCATCACCTTGACAACAGCTGTTCGACTTTACCGGATGCACAGAGGAAACTAAGCACGACCTTCTATCTCTGAGCAAGTTAATGACACGGTAACCAAAACATATTTTTCCCGCGAGGGAAGACTTTGTGATTTATCCAGGACAAAGGTACTGGACGTTCAAATAACTTCGCAGAATGTGAGTACCCATTAGAAAATGTTTTGACTTGAAAAATCAGTTTAAAAATCGAAGAAAACGACATTGGGTATCCCCAAACGACTGCGGATGCTTAGTCAAGGAGAGCAGTGAGAGGAAACTTTGTGAGAATTCTTGAACAATATTAAAACATGAACCCTAGAAAAATTACTGGTCACAAGTAGACTGCTAAATCTCAAAGGTTTACAGACTCGTGCATGAGGGATACGAACCACATTACTGTGGTCTGAGCATGAATACAGCGACACAGCAGCCTCACTACTAACTGCAAGTACATGTTTTCTTTGCCTTTAATAAAGCGTGTAAACCTTTGGCAATAATTCTGTGCAGAAACCTGTTTTCCGCATGCATGAAAGATGCCAGCTAGGTAGACTGAACTTCCACAACACCTCTCATTAGGCCCCCAGTATCACAAGCACGCGAGGGGAGTGAGCTCACCCTGCTGGCACCGCTCACAAACTTTGACGACGGTCCTGATTGGCTGGGATGTGTTTGGACGACATCGCTCACGCAGCCAGACAACTGGCATACGAAGGGGGGCGCAGTTTTCTAAAACAAGCCAGCAGCACGCGCCGTGGCCAGCGACATATGCCTGGTATTTGCCGCCCCGCTAACGACCCATTGTTGCACCTTTTGCAATTGGGCTCCGGAATGGTTTTGCTTCGACTTGGCCCCCGCGCGGACCCCAAACGGCGTTGCATAGGGCACGTGTGTAGCGGCCGAACACCTTTTGTAATGCGTCACGCCTTTGTGTACAGAACCAATCAATCAACAAATAAGCCACGCCTCTTCGAAGTTTGATCCAGGGGAGTGCATCGAGAATGTCCTGATTCAGTCCCGATTTTCTGGAATTTGTTCAAAGGTTTACACACAGAAATTACTTCTTGTGTAACATTTACACAAAGTTAGAAACGCGCAGTTTGACGTGAGAAAGCTGTGCCTGCTTCTATGCCTGGTTAATATCTATTGCCACCCCTACGCAACAGTGGACTCGCCGGACAAGTGGAATTTGTTATTTACAGACACTTTTGAGGGATCTGCGAGCGATAAGCTGTCACGAGTGGAGCTAGCTAGGTAACGACGGCGGTCTCGCGTAGCTTGTGTCAGCCACGCAAGAAGTTTTAACCCCGAGTTCTCTTGGCACGAACCAGCACAGTATACTCGCCAAACTCCTACAGTCATTACCTGTATTCTGTTATCAACACCATGGTGTAGATTTTCTGCGGAATTAAAGTTAGGACTGTGGAACAGATGTGGGTACAGCATCGGATCAGTCTTGTTCTATATTGAGCACATGGTTGCGAAGTCATCCGAGTCGGGCCTCGAGTTCAGCAACACGTTAAGCACTCATGCTGCGTGGCACCATGACTTAGAATCGCATCAGAAATCAATATCTTCGCCACGCTGCTGAAGCGCCATCGAGCGCGATCTCTAAGAGCGAAGTCACTCCAAAAGAGTTCCTCCGCTGACTGGACTAACCATAGAGAAAGAGCTGGCGATGGGTTTGCACGGGAGGTGTAAAGGCCCCGGCCCGTATCCGCCAGCGGTGTGGTGTTGCTTGATCACGGGACTTTTGACAAGTTTTCTGTTGGATGTGGTTGTTGGGAGTGGGAGTTACTCAAGTGGCTTGTGTGATTGGTCTGGAAGGTAAGAACAGACACGTTCCTCCCGCCATGGTCTGACAAATATGCACGCCTTGTATTACTTTGTTAAAGAGATTATTAGTATCACGTCTTATTCCTGGACCTAGTGGAAATTCAAAATGTTCCCCGGCAATTTACAATGTTTAGTGAGCTGTTGTCATGCCAAACAGGGTGCCTCAAAATCTCCTGGTACTGCACGTTGTGTTAATCCCTGTTAATACCATCTGTGGGTTAGGCATGCGTTAAAGTTAAGGCTGCACTTTGTTACCTGTGGGAAGAGTTCCATATACGGACGCCAGCAGTTCTTCCCTACAGTGACTTAATAGCCATCAGAAAGCAATAACATGTCCAAAAAAGTTCAGGTTAGGAGGGATAACACCAAGTCGTTGACTCAGGAAGAGTTGTTCAGACCATTCTCATAGGGCTTTGCAGTCATCAAAAGCTCAATCTGGTGTGGAAGTTTAACGTTGCCAATGCTACGGGTACAGGTTCAAAGTTTCCAACCACTAAAAACAGGCTTGATCAGCTAGCTAACTGTTTTCATAGCTCCTTGGTCGGTCAGATCATGGAGAGAGTCATTTGTGTGCCTTTGCACAATGTCACCATGGGGCTGTTTTACTCCATGATGCGACATAATTGACTGGTGTCGTGTGTCTTTTCATGAATCCCCTCTACCTTTCATGAAGTTAGCAACTGAATGGGTCTAATCTTGGGGACTGAGGGTTTGTACGGCTTTAAACGTATTCCTCTGTTGAGGAACCAGTGTACCGTTTGTCCGCTCTAATTTGTCCACGAAATCCGATCCATGAAACTACAGGCCACAGCCTATCGCGTATGTAGGAAATTGTATATCTCTGACTTACTGGAACCGTGATCAAAGTTCAAACTGTCAACTGTTGTCACCATCTCTATCCACCCGCACGTTCTTTTTCTGTAAAGCGAGGATTTTTCAATCCTTTTTAGTCGAGCCTGTGGAATTTTATTTCAGAAGTATAATGAGTGCGACCTTTAAAAACCCTCAGCGTTTGTTAACAAACAACTGATTGATCTTTGGACCGTGGCACGGATTTGTGGAATGCGTTTGCACACAATCTGTGGCTATGTTTAAAATCGACAACATGGCCTGTACAACGAACCAGTGGTCCTCGGAGATTTACAAGACACTTTCTGTAACGACCTAAAAAGTCTTCTCTCAAATTTTGGTAGAAAACAGACGTTAGATTTAAACCCAACACAGCCGTTTTCAGACAAATCAAGGTCTTCAGAACCGTCTGAATGGGACAGGAAATGCTGCCGATCAGTGAAGCGAAGCTACTTTTCTTGCAAACTTACACTGTGTACTCTGTAGAACACCAAACGCAGCTTATAGACGGCATTTTTCGCCCGACCCCATTCTTCGGTGCGCCATTATGTCAATTGTGGCGGTCATAGCCCCGGGTATCAAGGCGATTGCTCGAGTGGAACTTATGACGAAAATGCCTGCTTGACAATGGTGAAGAGGCACGCTCGTGCCTGCTGCCTGGTTCATTGTTAATTGCCAGCTTGTTTGCCAAAATGCTGGCTGCTCCTTTAACATGGGGGGGGGGAGTCGACGCTTCGCTTTGAAAGTTGCGCGGAGATGGTCATTATGCATATGGCCTCGTGCCAAATGGCTCATGTCTAGCTAGACCACAGTCTGACTCGGTGGCAGGTGAAACTCTCTGCGCAAGCCCCCTCCCTGCATCCACCCGTCTGTGGTCGGGCACACGACTGGCCTTCGGGGCAGAGATATGAATTTAAATTTCAGAACAAAAGCGGTAGGATTTCCCACACAACTTCTTCAGCGTAGCTTATTTTGATTAAAATCGGATTTGCGTACCACCAGTGCATATCCTAAAGGGAGTTGCAATGGATGTTTCGAGCAGTTAGGCAATTTCGACCTAATCTATCAAACGATCACGGGAAAAACCAAGAATGTCACTTGAAAGTCACAGCTGGCACTTCCAACAATATCTCTTGTCCACGCTAACACACTGAAGCGTTGAATTCAAAACGTGTGCGGTCACGAACTAGAATCTACACTCTCTAAAAGTGTTGAAAGCAACATTTCAAATGTAAAATCCAGTGTTAAGCTGTTAATTCAATGGAAATAACTTTTGCAATGTTAATAAGCACTCAAATGTTTGAATGCACTCTTTAAAGGTTTGAATGAAATATTTAAAATGTCAGATTCAACATTAAAATGCCAGACTCAACACAAGTGTATTCCCTGCTGCACCCTCACTGCTTTGACATATCATTTTTAGCGTGTATATGTAGAGCACTTGAGGAAAGTGCTTCGAAATAATACCAATAAAGTACTATAAACACCATCAAAAACACCTCTACAAATACCATTATCATGATAATGTAAAACAATATGTCATTACAAAGACAGGGAAACTGACTTTGAACGATTTTCAAGCAGAATGGTCGGACTGAAAATGGATACATGTACATCAATATATATAAATTCATATTTGTTACATTCAGTGGCCTGTTTATTCATATGAAGCAAGATATGGGATGGAGAGCACCCACCTTTGTGTTGGTCATTGTTTGATTGGAATCTCAGGAGTTCTTTACAGACTTCTAGGGAGGATGTGTTAGGTAACAGTAGTCTAGAGTGTGTATGGGGATTGGACAGGCAAGGGGGGTACCCCTCTGTCCCATATCTTGCCTGGTGTACTTACAAACAATGACAAAGGTGGGGGTTCTTTTTGTCCCATATCTTGCTTAAAATTATTGTAAGGGTAAGGTAATGTAAGGGGAGGACCCTTCCATCCCATATCTTGCTGGGTATACTATGTTCTATGCGCTGATCCAAGAAATTCGGTCACGAACTGAAAGGTGTGGTTTAGGCTTAAAAGTGAAAGCCGGGCTAAACCGCTGTGGCAAACGATTCCCTTTCTGTTGATATCTCCTCTTTTGCTAGGAAAATTTAATGCCCTGGCTGGAGTTAATTCTCTCATTGTCTGCGGATTTAGGTGTGGGGCCAGCAAGCAGAGTACACAGAAGAAACAAACACAGACTCGATGGGAGCGGACAAGCCCCTCGTCAGAAGTGGGGCTACTAGTATTGTAGAATGGACGATGGTCTGTCTGCTGCTTTTCTTAGTGCACCGAGTGGCTGAATAGCAAAGAGAAGAACACACTAGTGGTCAGTGTACCGCTGCATTAGAGAAGCCACCATACCAGGCATAGAGGCAGCATTGTGCAGATTATGCTCAAAATGTCCTCCTGGACCGATTGCTTACAGTTACTGTGTGCGTGTGTGTGGGGGGGGATGATTCAGAGGACATGGCTATGTGAACTCCTGCTATATTTGAATGTCCTTAGCACTCCAACCAATATGTCATTAGTTATTTAGATCAGGAAGGAATGATGGATTCAGATGGAGGCAGAACTCTGCTTTGTTTTTCTTTTAGGAGTCTAAAGGAATGTTTTCTCAAAATGTGTCCCTGTAAATTGGACAAATTCCAAATGATTTTTTGAATTTGAAGTAACTTGAATTTAAAGGCAAGTTTTTTCATAGATCGTGGAGACAATACTGAAACCACACTCATTTGAGATTTTATACCCGCTGCACTGCCCTTCATGATCTAACACTTACAAGGAACCCCAACACTTTGTCACACTGGGTCGCTATGTGCCACCCTTCATAACAATTCTTCAGGGATTCTTTCAGAAAAAAAGAAAAAATCCTGGTCCATCTGAATTAAATCAGAGTTGAGAAGTAATTATTTTTGACTTGCTCTAAAATGGCCCAAGTCCACACACCCTCTGTTAATTAGAACAGGGCTTGAGGTTACCATCGGATTATTTCTTAATGGATACAGGGCATATGCACACGCAGTCTAATTACCGAAGTAATCTCTCCCTCTGCTGATGGAATCCCTGCTATGTCTGGAGTTTCAGGTTCTGTCAGTCATTACTTCATGTATCATTTCTAGGGTGAATGATACTGTCTCACTGAATTCTTGCTGTGTTCTGAGTTGTTACCCTTGACAAGGCTGTCTGGATAGAATAATCTTCGACTGTTTGGACAGTTATTGCTTGAATTTTTATTCAAGAGCCACAGTTGCAAAAGATATGGACCTGTATGATGGCAAAATGCATCTATATAGAGTAGCTGATTTCATTGAGAGAAAAACCTGATATGCTCCACATGAATTAATGAATACAAACGGGACTCAAACTATTCCATCACCTGGATTTTCTTGAAAGACCCCAATGTTGCCTACCTCAGCCTGGACTGTCGTCAAGTTCAGGGGAACAAGGTGACCACCTTGGTAACCTTATCCCCAGGTGAAATCCTGTAATTCTCCCCCCAGGCTGAATGAAACTCTGTGGTGTGTGTAATGTGTCCCTGCTGTGACTCTGACCTGAGGAATAACAATATATATATAGAAAACTATGTAATTGCTAGTAGAAGCCCACTAGTTTTGCATGACTTGTGCCAGGCTTTGTCCAACTACAACTGCAATCGCTGGAGCATACTGGGTAAAGTAATGTCATTACTAAGCCCATCACAAGGCCTGGAACTTGTAGCCGCTCGCTAACCCACAATAACAGGTGACCTGTTCATGACCTGTGGTGCTGTTGCCTTGTACAGTTGGGGGAAAACATGATTCTTCCAACACCCCTTCCTTTTTCCCCATGTGAATTTCCAACCCTGGAAGTTCATGCGGTAACCTGTACTCTTTCCATGGCCTATTTTCTCCACATGTATGGGATGGAGTGTCTGAGGGTAAAGCCGACAGGGGTGAAGAAAGATAGTGAAGGACTTCAAGACTTCTTTATGAGGGGCAATTGTCAAAATCACTTGATTGTGATCAAAAGATAGTCAATGACATCTAGTCAATGATGATATAGTGTGCCCCCTGTTTAAAAAAAGACCTTGACGTACATTCTGATAATGTTTGACTCAGAAAGACAGTAGTCTGTTGACTCGGGACTCTTTGAATTGCTTTGTTTGGTCATGGTTATCTGACTTGACAGGGGACATCTTCAAGACTATCAAATATTCTGGAAAAGTCGTTTAAAATATAAAATCCAGATGGGGCAATTTTGTATGAAAGTTATTGACAGTAATTCACGATCAAAAGAAGGCTTACAAGAAAAACTGAAAGTGAAATTAAAGAAAATTAAACTGCTAAGCCCATTATGTCTCTTTTTTTCTCAAAAGCTTATTTTTAAGAATAACCTGGTCAGTAACAGTGTGACCAAAAAGTCCACTTTTGCATGGAATTGTCCCCAGATACCCATTTTGATACTTGAATACATTTTCATGTGGTTTATTCTACTCTTGTTTCTTGCAGCGGACTGACAGAAGATCCAGCTGACCGCTTGGTACATCAGCTTTATTTCCAGTGTCCACGGGGGCGAGTTACATGGACCTTTCCAACCAGTGCTATTCGGATCACGTTTAAAAGCGGCAACTTGGATGAAGATTTTTTAGCGTGCTTTAAAACCTCGGCGATGAGCAGCGGTGTAAATATCTACAAGGAAACACAAAGCACATTGAAGATGCTTGTGGTGTTAAACAGCCTTGAACTGAGGAGGGATTTTTATGAGGAAGGGAAAGCACATCGGACGGTTTCTCCCAATTCTGGAGCCAGTGAGGTTCACTGCTTTAGCTCTGAAAATGGCAGAGCAACTCTCTTCCTTGAGGCCAGTCTGGACAATTTAGGAATTGTTAAGCAAATTGTGGATATACACTATCTGTTGGAACCACTACCGAGCAGTCATCCTCATCAAAGTGTGGAAGGTCAGTTGATTTGCCTAAATGTTGGGGGGAGGGACTGGAAAAAATCTAATCATTACTAACTTCCTGCCTGTCGGGTGAGTTTAGAAAGGGCAGGATTTTCAACAAACCACAAGTCTGAGTAAAAGACTTATCGAAGGCAATGATTATCAATGGCAACTTGGACTTTTGGCATCTTAAAAAAGTACTCACACCAGAGATTGTAGCCCCCCTACATGCAATATCAGCTTGCTGCAATGCTGCGCGAGCACATCCACCAAAAACCCTACAATTACTGCCAAATCCGGTAGGAATTAACTGCATTTTTTCATCCACCTTTCCAGAAAAAAAGTGCAGGTCTTTGTATGGTGAGGTTTGTTTTGGAGCCGACATGACACAGGTTGTATGGGCTCGGGCAACTGGACAATAGGTCAGGGTCAGGGAAGGCATAAAAGGAGGTTACGCCACAAGGAGTTTGGCTTTGCATGGGATCTTATGGTATGGGTAACTTGGCTGTGAGCATTTACTCCAGGGTTTTAGGGGCTATGTCGACTTTGAATGACTGGAGAACCCAGGGTGTTGGGATAAATGGCTCCCTGTGAGGGAGAGATTAAGTCCATGATAATATCCCAGTGCAAGACCCGCTTGTATAGGAAACCAGGGGGCCCTGAAAAAGGGTAGTTGGTGAAACCAAACTGCCTGGTGTCTTTATTTCCCCCCCCCCTTTTGCACAGAAAGTTGAAATTTTATGGCGATGACTGCGTATTCTCTTGATTCTCCAAGCCCTTCCAGTTGAAGAAGGCCTATTTTTGGGAAGCCCAAGGGTAGTGTTTTGCAACAGGGTTATACCTGCAGAACCTATTTATTGCTTAGCAAAAATCCTCCAGGGTTCGGAAAGGACACTTTACTAGTATGTAAGTGCTTTGTATCAAATTAGCATTTGACTGTCAAACTGGGATATATTGATGAACAAACACAGTTATCAAATGCATCATAAGCCTGTGAAGATACTTTTAGAAAAATTAAATACATACACAGAATACATCTGTATGAAAGTCAGTAAATATCCCGTACCATAATTTTTTTAAGAACTCTTTGAGAGTTGGAGGACAAGACAAGAATTCACACTCCCAGGGACAGTCTCCCTGTTAGTGACATCAGCTGCCTTCTTGCTGAATAAAAGCAAACATCTAGCCTGTGCACCTTCATGACAGCGACATTTTATTTTTTTGCGTCAAACATTAGCACCAGATGATGGGAATGCTGGTTTGTTTTTATGGGAGTCCTATGTACCATGGTTCTCTGCTTGCCCCGAAAGGTCATGAGGTCATGTTGGACCACTAGGCCATGAGGATTGTGTATATAAACAACTTACATCACTGGTTCTAGGAATCTGCACTTAACCACACTGGGGTCACAGTTTGGAGAATCTTTTAACTCCCCAGAAACCTTTTTGCAAGACACCTTTCTGAATACAGCAGGTGAGATGAGAAATAATTATGGCTGGGACCATATAGCAAGGACGCAGAGTTTACTGGCTCGACTGCAATACCAGGCTAGTGGATGGCCATGAATTCCTTAATGGGTTTGGTTATTGCTGGCATTTTCTCCGGGAGGCATCACAGATACTTGTACAGCAGTGCTGGAATATGATGAAACTCGAAATACGTTTGGTTGACAGATTCCATTTTCATTGGTTTTTACCCTATGGACTGACAAGAATTCAAACTTGATGAATTGAAATGAACTACAGGGTTACGCTAATAATTCAGCTTACTGGCCAAGTGTGTATTTCCTTATTTGTAGAGCCACATGTATCACTCTTTTGAAGTACGTGATTACATGCACTTGTCATTACACCTGTCGCCTGCTTCCAGTGTCCATAATCCTACAAGTATGTACCCCTCACAAATCATATTAAAATAAGCTGAGTGCAGGGTAACCAAACAAAAAGATTAAAGACGAGTTAGCAGGCAAAGGTTAGAGTACGCTATATTGATGGGGTTGGATGCTTTGTTGATCCATGGAGTCTCATGCAAGTTGTCGGCAGGCTGGTCAAACTAAGTTCATTGCCAGCCAGCATGGGGCATTTCATGTCACACGCCATCAGACATGTCATCAAGATTAGCAACACTGGGTGGCACGCTTAATTGGTAAACAGTGATTCTCATGAACATTTTGTGCACCCGGGAACAGAATTATATGTAGCACTTTTAAAATACCAAAGAACCTAATGCCAATTTAAACATTAGTTTTTAAGAGTTTAATTGTAAATGTTGCTTAATCTGCATTCAAAATACACCAATTACATGTGTATAAATGGTACATCAAAATCACTGGACGATAATTCATGCTCATGTATTCTATGCAAATGAAATTATGCAAATGAAACTATGCAAATCGTATTACAACTGCAGTGATACTGCAGTTACCCACAAATTAAGTAATATTCTAATTTTGGCATCCATTTACTCTCCTAGCATTCTCAACGTAACATCTGACTTCATTCGTTTGTGACATTTAAAGTGGAACTAAGTACTTCACAAAAGCTACAGTTACTGTTCTCACAGAAAACCTGGCTAAAGTGAGTGTTAGTCTGACCACAGCAAGGGGCCATATGGACACATTGAAAGCAGATTACACACACAGTACACTAAATACTAGATTATCCCCTAAATCTCCTAATCTACAGAACTTCTCCTCTGTTGTGGATTGGATAAAATTGAAAAGAATGTGTTGAAAATCAGATATTGTGGCTTTACTTGTTGATCAGGTTAATGTGAGAGGGTAAGGGCCCTGGAATGTGCAGTCTGCCACATGGGTAGCCTGCAATTTACATTAACCCGACCAGCTAACTTATGGATAGTCAACACAAATCATAAATTTACAGGAGCATCACAGAGAAACTAGCCAGGCAAGATGGCAAACATACTGACTTGCAAGTTCTTGATCTCGGCCCTTAGTCTTGATCTCAGTCCATGCATGGGTATTTTACTGCTTGATACTATAGGACCAACGTTTCACTGATCATATGAGGCCAACCCTCATTTACAAGTTCACCTGCGGCACCTGGCAAAACTAGGGGGGGGGGAAAGGTGCCCCCCAGCATTTGAAATCTGAATAATCGCCGTCGAATTTATATATAGCTATGCAGCTGCAGCTCGTTTTCTTGAGGTGCCCCCTTGAAAAAGTGTGTGCACGCCCGGGTGCCGCCCCCTTCCCCTCGCACATTCAGCACGCGTTATGCCACTGGGCTGCTCCCACAAGTAACCTATCAGATTGTTAAACCGTATGTGCCTTTAATACCCCCACTACATCCCCTGTCCAGTTGCTCTAATGAGGAGCCTTGGCATGAAGCTGGAGGCAGAAAATCAATCCAGATGGAGTTGGGCAATCAATTGGGATTAATAATTGTCATTTCCTGCTGTGTTCACCCAAACATGAACAAAGCATTACCACAATAGATGAGATTAAGGGGGGGCATCCTTGGTAAATGGCTATTAATATTGTTGAAATAGATGAATGGCTCTCACTTCTGATTGCATTGGTCTGCGTGGGTGTCTCTGTTTTTATAATCACACCTCTGGCACGCATAAAGCAGTTTCACTCAAAAAAAAATCTCTCCTGTTTACAGTTCTTTGATTCGGAAGAATAAAATTCCAGAGGAGATAAAAAAGGATCAAGTTGATGAATCAATACAGGTTAATTGCATGATTTGGTCTGGATCAGATGCAGAAACGTACTGAATTATTAATCACTGTTCGTAGGCTGGCAACACAACAGGAATTTGTTCTTAAAATAACCAATGATTTGAATGTAACCATGTCTGGAAACATTTTCCTTTTTCATGCACAATTGACAAAATTTGACCAATGCCTTTTAAAATCCTTGAAAATCCACCTGTTTTTAAAGGATTTGAAGTATTTTGCAGGAATTGGGAAGGAAGAGGCTAGAGCCAAGCTGCAGTTACTTTACATGAGGCTTGAAGTAGTATTACTTCCTGCACAGTTAAACAATTTAAAAGGATAAAGTAAAGTTCCTTGCAAAGGTGATTTTACAGGGGGTTTTATAAGAATATCTTAATAAAACTGTGCCAGATGGAGGTGTAGGTACATGTAACACCAGATTTATGAATACATGGAAGGTGCCTTCCGCTGTATTCAATTACTAATACTAGGATTCAATTATAAAACTAATGAAAAAATAAAAACTAAGGCGTTGAAGAGTTTTAATTTCTTTTATTTAATGACAAAACCACCACAACGTCTGCTATGTGTAGTGTTGCCTGTGCACACAGTGGCAGATGTTTGCAAGACCTATTGTTACTCATACAATGAAACTGCTTTTCATGCGTGCTTCAAAATCAATTTGGATTTAATTGAGTCTTTCGACCGTTCTTCATCCAGCATTTTATCAAAGGGATACTGTTTGAACTCGGCGTGTTGTACATGTAACCCCCAACAGCAGCAGCTGTGCACATGGGGAAATTCATTACATACATGTACAACATAATCACACAGGGAGTTGCTTAAATACAAACTGCTGACATTTCTTCACCCACAGCAAAGTGATGTTTCAAGGTCAAATCAAAGGAAAGTGATTCCTTGGACTCCTGCTTTTCACCACATTCTCAACATCACTCCAACACACAAAGTGAAACGTAAGCCATGCCAACGGAGTCGTTTTGTGTGCAAATGTAACCTATATGGACTGTTCGATTTATGCCAACAAGCACCCCTTGCTCGGCACAAGTTCCAACTGCACTGTTACCTCCATGTACATGTACATGTGCACCATAATATGTGATCCGCTCTGCAAAGAAGGGTAATAAGTCGCGCAGTGCCAAAACATGTCAGTGCCTGTTCTGTTTGGAGAGGGCAACATTTCTTCAAAAATGTGATTTTGTGTTTTTTCCTTTAATACTTTCTATAATATTTATATTTCCAGAATTTGTGACTACAAACATGGATACTGATGAATAAAGATGAAAAATTGATCATTCAGTAGGAAATCCTACATAGCATTGTGTTTCCAAGCACAATTCAAGAGCTTTTTCTCAAAAAGTGCTTTTATTGAATCCAAAAAATGCGGATATACAAATGTCTATATATATCCAGTACGCAGGGCACTACGGGGTCATTCATGTATCAAATTGTAGCTTTTGATGTACAGAACCCAGCCATATCAAAAACTCATAACCTGAAATCTGGCGACTTATTAATCATTTTTCTAGAGCCGGTCACATATGGTGTGGTAACTGCAAAGCATTCATTGTTATTTCACTTGGTGTCTTGCAGTGACATGAAATCCCTCTGTGCTGTGTTCGACTTCTGCAATGAGAGAATGAAGTCCAGATATGAATGTCACATGTAATATTGTTTGTGCCATTTTATGAGGTGGGAGCAAGGTTTTGATGGCACAATCATCTGCTTCTTGAATGTTCACCCTGTATATCTAGAAGAACATATTTGGATCCCTTGTGGATAATCCGTGGCAGAAAGTTAAAGTTGGAAAGTGTTATAAAGCAGTCATGCTGTGATTCATGACATTTCTTGAGATTACCTTTAGCCTTCAAGTGGTCCAACACTTTGCCTTTTCCACTGACGTGATCTGCAAAGCCATATTCCTTTTTGAGGGTTAAGATATAGAAATAGATGTATTTTCTGCCTTTCATGGGCGAATAAAACCTTCACAAGGGTATAAGGAGATCTGCAGGGGGTCATGAAACTTTTGATTGGAGCAATCAGCAGAAAGTTAATTCAGGGTTATGTTGACACAAACAGGCTCTACAGAAGGCCTGCCAAAAGAGAACTTTCCATTGAGATTATGGAACTATCCCAGTGCTTGTCCAGAACAAGTGCCTATTGTCCCCAATTCTCATGGAGTCTGTCCATAAAAGATAATTGCGATTATGACATGGGGGCCACGAGGTCGGACACCCTACTGAGTATTTGTGGCAATTTTTCTTTTGTACAGTCAATAATTATTATCTTTCAGTTGGAGAGAGCGTTTCTTCTGTCCGGCTTTGATATGAAAGCACCTTTAACTGGAATTGTGGGCACTAAAAATACTGACAGCAATGGGAAGTGACTTCCCTTTACATCCCCTTGATCTGAGCTCAATCTGTAGTTTTGTCCCTAGTTTTTTCATTTTTTTTTTTAGACATTTGCAGTTCAAGAGATGACCACAAAAATGCATGGCACTTGAATTACAGTCTATTGTTTCTGAATGATGATACCATTCTCCTGCATTACGAAGTGTGTCAGTTGGAGTTAGGAACACACAGATGATGCAATAATATTGTTGACACACAAAGAGAACAAAAAGCACGTGGCCTGGGCTGACAATGCCATGACTTATATGCCCCCAAAGCCTCGTAATTTTGACAATTTATGGCTTGGCTTAGACTAAAAAATACCTAGGATTATCCTGTCTCATGCAGTCCAGATGTTAGAAATGCAGTGCCATAAATCTGTTTCGGTGACATTTACAGGTCATTGCTGTTCTCTGTTCTAAGACAAAAAAAATCACAATATTTGTCACTGAAATACCATTTATGAATTGAACAAGAACATTAAGCACATTGCATACATGTTTGGAATCTCTGTGAATGATGTTAAAACACAAACTTGATACACCTGTTTAGTGCAGCATTTCAGGCACAAGGTACACTTTTTGGCTGCACCGCCAATATCTACATTTAAATTCTACCACAAATGAAGGTAACTGAGTGTAACGTTGACGCACTGTAAACGTGCTGATAGTAATTACATGTACTTTGCAAAGTCTTTTGCAAATAGCGTGATTACTGCAACTTGAACTACACAACAGAGTCCACTCCGAGCAGAACAAAAGCGGGCATGTTTTTTTGTACTGACCGCAGAGGCACGTATTTATAATGGAGATCGATGGCGCATTTGACACAGAGCATGTGCACGCGTAAATGAATATATGCCTTAATGCACACATTCTGTGTGTGTGCAAGAACCTGCTGGGAAAACTTACTACTGTCTGTCTCTCTTTTTCTGCTTGGGGGTGCACTTCAACTTGGGGCGAATAAAGACGGCTAGTTTTTGTCCGTCAACAGTGCAGCTATTTATCAAACTATCTCCCTTTTCTAACCCTGCTTGTGCACGGCTATATATTACACTACAACATGAAACACAAAGCTATGATTGCACTCGATACCTTGTTGATGGTTTCTGCTGAAAGACAGCAAAAATACAGTGGTGCAAAATGAGTAAATGCGTAGGTACCTGTCAAGTGAGGATATTTTTAGACACCAATGTGGAGATGTGGCTACGACTTCCAAACTTCCTTTTTTTGATTCATTGGCTAACACTTCATATTTGTTCTAACTTCACGCAATTTGAAACCATTTCATCAATGTGAGATTTTGCTTGGAAAAAGATTGATTCAGATTTTTTAAAAGTGTTATATCCCCTCTCTTTTTTTCTATCACAGACTGCAGACCTTGTAATGACAGCGAAATCATGAGATCTTTCTGTTCAAGTGACTTTGGTAAGTGACTAGTTGGTGTCATTCAGCTTGTCATAAAATGTACTTTTATTCCAAATCCTGTTGTACACAAGGAGAATCATGCCCTACTGTCAGTTATGAGACTTAAGCTAGTGTTGGGGTGTCACAAATATTGGTTACATGCTGGGTCAATATTACCGTTTGACCACCACCTTGCTGCCTGAAATAATGATCTTTGACCCGAATCAAAGACCAGGGGTGTGTGGGTCTGATCTAATGACCCCTCTCTGCATGGTTACTAAGTCAACTCAAAAGGTATGGGGTAAAAGCATCAGATCACCCTCATGGAAAGCAGACTTTATAGGAGTAACAATTATCCCCTTTGAGTTGGTAGAACTGGCCAAATCATATATTCCTGAAGTGTTCCATGCAAATACATGTACATGTACAAGTGCTAACATGCAAAGGTCATCTGCTCCATTGTACTTCATCCAAACACTGCTGTGGAAGTTCATGCAGGTGGGTGTACCCAGGACCATCTGGCCATGTCTATTTGTAAGGCACAGCTTGATCCCAGCTGCAAAATCAGAGGGGTAGTTGATTTTCAACATCTTGTGTTAACAACTGGTCTCAATTTGGTTTCACTTCTATGTGGAGTTATCCAGTCCTAGCTGGAATATATGATTTCTTGTTGAGTTTTGCAGCAGACAGCAGTGTTGTAGTTGACATCCCTTAAGACTTTCACAGGACCCTTCAAGTCACAAGTTATTCATTTCTTTGTCACTTCCTGTGAGTGGTTTAGTGATTGGTCAGGTGACCTCACCACAGAAATTCTAGAAAGTATCTGAATATGAAAATTGGAAGAATAAATTAAATAAAAATTAGGGGGAAAAAGGAAGATAATGGGTCTGATCTTAAACTTTTTTTGCACAGCCGTCAAGTCCAGTATGCGAGACGTTATGCACGACAGTATTTCCCAAACAGCCTTCATCGACCTGTCTATCAGCCATGTCTTCAGACAGCGAGACCACATCTTCACCCCAGCTTCTCACAGCCGCTACTCCGGGGTGGTGGTCAAGCCCCTGAGATGCGGGGTGCGATGGGGCGAAGGACACTTTCTGATGATGGGGAGTTTCGTGTTGGGCCAAGCTCGGCTGGGCTGTTCGCCCAGGTACTCCCAAGCCAGGAGGATAGCAAAGGACTTCACCGCCAGGGGACTAAACGAGTGTGACTTGGATGATATCATCCACTTACATCATAACAGCAAGCACTGATGGACCAATTACGACACGGGTGTGGATGAGGAACAGTTTTTGTGGCCAGCATTCCTGGAGACCATGATTTCTGGAAAGAGCTGATACTGAAGAAAAAAAAACAACTTTCGCCAGGACACATAGCGTGGAAAACCATGACGAGATCTTGGTAAATTAGACGAGTTTGACGACAACGCTTGAAGGTCACTGTTTTATCATTCCAAGTATCAATGATGTTTAGAATGCCAAACTCTCTGCAAGACAATTACTTCAAAATCCTAAATGAGTGATTCAGTCTAAGAGATGTTATGTGACATAGTCACATAGCCTTTTGGAAATTTGAAGTTACATTGAATTTTTCAGCACATTACACTCATTATAAATTTAGATATGTAACCTGCATACATGTAGTTGTTACACACATATACCTCACTGTGCATGTTTTAAACATAGCCTTGTTTTGGTAATAGTTAACGGTGCTATTTATCAATAGCAGGGGTGTGAGAATTCAGCTTTTTAGCTGATTTCAGCCTTTTTTTGTTTAGACGTCGACCCAGAATTTGAGCTTTTTTGTACACCTGGTCTGTACAAAAGTATGGGAACATTTCAGCTTTTTGCTAGCTGTTTTCAGCTTTAAGTGGCCACTCACACCCCTGCAGTAGCTGAGCTTAAGATGTCTTTGAGAAGAATAAACATTCAGTATTCACCTTTCTATTGCTTTTGTTCATGTTTTAGTGTTTGCATACTTATGTTTTCCTGAGTGATACAAGGGACCACCAGATAGTTTGGCTCACATTTGTCACTTTTTCAGGCTTTGATTTTGTTTTGGGCTCAAAATAAAAGTCAGTGATGAAGTGGAAAGTATTAAAATTACACTGAACCGATAAATCATCTTAAAATTCACAAGTAATGAAAACAAACTGTAAATATATGTAATTAAAAAGGAAATAATTTATCTACAAATAAACTGTAGTTATGTACATCACACCAGTTTTGGGGTAATTTATTAAGATCTGTTTTTCCAGAAGACATGTAAAGAAAGCAGCTTAACACCAAATATTGAGTATTTTATTGGTATTGAATTGGAATTGGTTTTCTTGATGGTTGAGGCTGGATCTATATATTCAAAATCTATACAATAATGACCTAATGTTCACATGCTATCATGACACAAATGTAATTCTTAAACCTATATAACAACTTAGTAAAGCTTATTTTTGATGTACTGACAGGAATCATCTCCTGGGAAAAATAATAAAATAAAAAGAAAATAATTAAAAAGGGAAAAAACTCATGAAAATAATTATTTTTTTTGCATTGGTGTAGGATAAAGCTACACATAAAGTACACTGAAGTACATTCTTATAATTAAAAGGGAACCAGACTTCCACAAAAGCCTGAATGAGGCTACTCTTTTCTACTTTTTCTAAGTTCCTTTTTTTGAAACTGTTGTAGTACTACAAGCATAATGTATTCAGTATAAATTTATAAATGTCTGTATAAAATCTTTAAAAACTGTGTAGTTCAATTAGCTCTATTTCGGCCTATTTTGGCCAAATTTCTGCCAAATCTGGCTTGCCTTGTAATCGGTATGCTTGCTTGGGTTTTCAGCATGGAAACGTGTGGTTCCATGAAGAGAAATAAAAACCCGACGGCATGTGTCTGCGGCCATCCTGAACAACGTTGCTGTTGCAACTTACAACCTGCAGACAAGTCTTCTCAGTGTAACCACTTCAGCTCCATAAACTTCACTTCAAAAATTCACTCAAAGCCTCATGCTAAAGGAGCCATGATAAGGAAAAACCAAGATATCAAATTTATGACAGGACACTCATTCTATGGTCTGTTTTCCTTCATCATTAACTCTCTCATTAAATTAAAAAAAAAACACCTAATTTTGTATTAATTCCTTTACAACTTCCTTGATAACTGTTGTGTTCAAATCTGTTGTGTCATTCTGCTTTGGCGGCAAAAACAAACACATCATTACAATTAAGTACTGTAACTTCATTGGAATACAATGTAAGTTTATTTTTGCTTTAGGGAATTTACTCAATGAGTTTCCCATGTTCCAAACAAACAGGAAAGGACTGGTAGTGACAAAGGATTGGTGAAACTGACAGGCAAATATTGGTAATGTGACGAGCCGTGTTTGTATCATACTTACGACTGGCTGTGGCATATACTTTTGTGGAAATGTAGTCTTGTGTTGTGTCGCATGTTTTGCCAAGTATGTGAATATTCTTAAATGTTATTCCGTGTATGCCAAAAGAGTATAATATGTGCTGCAATAAAAACTACCCTGATGTTACAATAGGTCTGGTTTCGGAGAAGCAAAGTTTTGCAATTGAGTGTCTTTAGACCACTGAATGCTGTCCATTATTTTTTTCAGCCTGAACAACACTCAGTAAGACCGCCGTAACTCTTAAAAGCTTTTAGCTGAAAATCCACTTTGTGGTTTCTAAACTCAAATGTTCACTGTCTTCAGAAACTGTTTCTAGAACTGTTTTTAAGTGTGTTGTCCAGCTGCTTCGTCAAGAATCTCTAACAAAGGATGTTCATGTTCATTGTCTTTGACAATCTTCTAAAAGTACTACGTTGTCCGGATAACTAGTTGATTTTCTTGTTTTGTCATTCTAAAAAGGCACATGTATTCCTTTTTTTTTTGAAACAAAAATATCACCAGGATCTACGTTCAGACAACTCAGCCAGCAATTTTGATGGTCAGGAGGCCTTGAGAGCTAGAGGGTAGAACCTCTCTGGACCAGCTCTGACCATGTTCTGGCCTTTCCACAAGGCCTGAGGGTGTGTTTTTGAAGGAAACTCGAAAATGTCATAGCTGAATTGTCACCTATGAAGGCCCACCTGTGAACTCGGTGCCAGTGAAACTGGGAGGTACAAACATGCCCCTGCTGGTAACTTGAAAGGTCAACATGGTTTGGCTGACTCTTCAAAGTTATTTTGGAAGCCTTGTGGGGTGAGTGTGGGTATGTGAGCAGTGTTTCATGACCCTGTGTATGTCTGCAATCTGTGCAACTGTTCAATGTTAGCGTGGAATTTATCCTTTTTTTTTTTTAATGTGCAGCTTGTTATAAAAAAAAAACCCAGTGCGCTGCAAAGCCATAAAATCGGTAGAAAAAAAGCTGCAGTGGAGCTACATTTCTGCTAAATTTAGTCATTAATGCCTGCAACCAGTTTCCATACAGTTTATGATAAAGGTGTAACAACCATGAAAGAGTAGTGGCTGTACCCAATTTTTTTTGGGGGGGGGGGAGGGGGCTATGTTACACACAGTGGAGGGTGACGTTTCCTGTCATTGTTAGACATACAATGCAATACTTTGATTAAACAAGGAAGCCAGAGGGAATCTGAGTGTAAAACAAACACGCCTCAATGACTGGGAATAAGGAAATGCACTCGAGTAAAAATATTGAGATCCTACTCCTGTTATTGTATGAGCATGTGACTGACACCAACCAACTACATGTAACCACAAAAATAATGCATGTATGTCGTTAGCGACAGGGTGATTGTTACCAAGGAAATGTTAGGTCATGTGATACTGAGACACAATCAATGCTAAAGCACTGGCTGATCAGCTAACTTAGGAGTCTGACTAGGTATGTACATGTACAATGTGTGTCTGTGGATGACCACACTGCCCTAAAACACATGTATGAATATACACATGTGAGCAGTCCTGCTTGAAAGACTTTGATTACAACCATACTTTTTTGATGACCTGAGAGACTGTACTGCAGCTCACAATGCACCCTATGTGTAATGAATCAGCAACTTGCTGGTTGCCAAGGTTGTTGGAGAACACCTCCCCTGTCAACATGTCACTTCGAGAGAAACTGTTTCCGACTCCTGTAGGCGTACATCTGCTGCCAGACTTATCATTGGCACTTCCCCCCCCAAAGTCTTTAGGAGTGGGCTGGGATTTAGCTCATGATTCTCCCCACAGTTGTCTGCATGTATCTTTGTGCCAAAATGTTCCTTCAAAATCCCAACTCCTTCAGATACGAGATGCCACTCTCTCATCCACTGGGATTGACCCTCCATTAGAGCAGAGAGGCATACAGTAGGTGATTCCAACCTCACTGAAAAAACAACGGGACAAGACCCGGGTCTGTTCTGGCTTCCACAGTCTGAAAACCACACGGCCAGATACCAGTGTGAACCAAGCCTGTTGTGACTGGTGTGTGCCAGGAGAATGATGCTTTGTTTATAAACCAAACTTTGGATTTGGAAAGAGGGGTCAGTTACTAAGACCCTGGGGAATGATGCCTGGGATCATGACAGCATTTCCATCATTGTGAATTGACAGGGTGGTGCACATGCAAAGCACCCTGGGAGACCATTTGGGATGGCCAATCCCATTAATTATACAATCTGTTTACAAGAAAACCCCCCCCCCAAAAGTCACTCGATTATTGTCACCTGGACCGAAGATGTCAAAACATTAGAGAACAAAAGACATTACCAAGACCATGCTGATAAACAATTGAGATCCGTCCATCATTTAACCCATGACTCTCGTTTGAAGCAAACAAGCGTTTACAAAAATAAACACGAAAACAAAATTTTCAAAATCATACTCTCTCCAGAGGGACCAGTTCAAACACATTCATTGCTGGAATTCCATTGGAGGTTTTAAAATAAAAAGCAACGTCTGTTAACAATCCTCTGAATGCCGAGTGACCGCCACAAAGTCCGAGTGTGTAAATCTGGTGCAAGAATAATTGACATACGCTACATGTCCTCGCTGTTTTTACTGTGACATGTTGAGTTGGGTTGGGGCAAATAGACAAATAATTCTTATCTTGGCCAAATATTATGCATGTCAGATAGGGCGTCTTATCAGTCCAAATGGTACAGCACAATGTATCAAGGGTCACCGCAAAATACAAAAAAAAAAACATGGCGATGGCAAATTCCAGTGCAACTATTGGTCCCAGTGTTTACGACAGACTTAAATAAACAGTGGCTGGATGCCAGAGTATCTAATTTATTTATACTACTCCCTGGACCATCTCTGCCTGAAGGTGAACTTGATGTCAACTGGGATTTCTTGATAGAATCTTCTCTTCAGTCACATCATTGTCTCTCAGTCAGTTTGTTTCCAAAACAAAGAAATCTGACAGGGTTCATTCAACTGAGCGATCTTCATAGGTGTTTTGACAAAATGAAACTTGGTTGTTTCGCTTTGTACAAAATAACGGTTTTGATTTATTTACTGATAGACTTGCATCTAGTTTGAATTTATTGTGAGATTCCTTTACAAAGTACAAATGGATGTCTGAAGATCTCTTTCTGCTTCCTTCAAAAACAACAACAAAAAAAGGGATTTGCAACAGTCAAACTCCATGTGGTGATGCCCAGTCACTCACATGCACAAACTTCAGCACAGGGCAACTTACGAAAAGACCCTTTTAGTATGAGTATTTTTTTATCACGGAAGCGTTTTTGTGAGCACTGATCAGTCATCATGATCAGTGTTCAGGTATTTTCCCTACATGCACTGCCTGCCTGGACACAGCAGAACTCATTATGACAACATGTGCTCGGCACAGGTATGTGTCTCTGCACATTTCACAAAAGCAGTATGGAGTTGACAAGTCCTAAGGATTCCTGTGGTACACACCAAGACTCTTTCAGCCCAATAATGCCTAGATTTTCTGGCCAAACGTGCATTTTAAACTTGGCCTCCAAACACAAATTGAACAAACAGAGGGGGGAAAGTGTTAGAATCGGCAGACAATGGCGGTGGTTTCTATGGCCATTTCAAATGAGGAAACCCTGGGGGAATTGCAACTCCACTCACAAATGAAGCTTCTAAGTTCCCCCCGGGGATCCTGCATTATTTACACATTACACAACAAAGGTTTGGGCACAAGACGGATTTCTACACCTTGCAGGTATTCACTGGTTCCTGTACAAATGTTGCAATTATTCAAAAACGATTTCCAGTGCGCACTCAAGTACGTGCTGGAATTTACATGACATTGTGTGCACTGTATCGCTGTATCAAGAATAAGGTTTTTCTTTTCGCTGTAAAGTGTGGTTGAATATTAACTAAGGGTCAATGAGATGAAGGTATTTCGAACTCTGAACAAGAACGCCCAACAGCCCCATTGGTGGTGAAATGTTCCTGGAAGTGGAGCTATGGGGGGGGCGGGTTAAATGTCACCCCTCCTCCATTTCCTCCATCTTTTGTCAGTCAAGACATACCTGTACTTGTCTTGAGCACTGTGACAAGAGCTGGCTGATATGACAATAAAATCGTGATGATACGACGTTCAAAAAGAAAAACCAAAATCGCCAATATTTTTGAAATATCAAAATATCAAATATCGTGACACAGCTGTTATCATGTTTATATCGGCAACTTTTTTCTCAAACCAAGTTCTCTGGAAAAAAATTTGACAATATTTTGTTTTGTTTTACCAAAAAAACTTCACTGATTTCCATAAACTGAGCAAAACTAACTTCATGTTGCTGCAATATGTATGCAGAGTATCAAAAACTTTGAAGGCTGATCTCAATTCTTAAGAAAATCAAATAGCAAAATTTAAACAAGCCTTAAATGGACCAAGTACATGTATTAAGCAAGATACAATTTCACTGGTGCCCGTATCTTATATCCATGGTCCAAGCACTACGGGGAACCAGCAAGTTTCCAGCATACATGTCCAAATGCACGTGCCCAGTCTCCAGCCCAGACTCTAACAGGAAGTCGTGTGTGGACACAGTGATGTGCTTTCAATCATTCCGGTATCGTTCACAACCTTTACTGCTGTGTTTTCATCCATTTTTACAAGTATTTTCCCAGTTCACAAATCAATCACCCACTGAAAGTTCAAGCTTGTAAATGAGATTCATGGATGAGATGTAAATGAGATTACGGTTTCATTTAGAAGTGACAAAGCCATTTATTGTAATGATCTTACTTTTTGGACTCCCACTGCTCAACTGGAAGTTTGAAACGAGAGAAATCTCAACCCCGCATTTCCACGGCATGTCATGTTAGCAATGGACCATTTCCATGTGACTCGTAGTGCTGATACCCCAGGTATGGAAGTGGGTTTTCAAGGAAATTAGAATTATTTGCAAACAGGTTATGCAACAAACGAAACAAACAATTTGCCTGTTTACCAATTTTAAGAAAATCTGATAAACCAAAGCAGGCAGGCTAGCGATTGTAACCCTCCAAGAATGGTGCCATGTAGGAAAGGCACAGACCAACCCCTGTGGGAGCAGGAACTCTCATGACCAAGATATCCTTGGTAAGATTGAACTGAAACATCACAGATGGTACATCAACTTTTGTTAAAACAAAGTCAAAGGGATCAGACAAATTACCTAGTTATAACCAGGAATTTGTTAAAAGGAGTGCAAAACAAAGAAAGCCCAAGATGTCTAGAGATAAGGATTCTGAGAATTTTTTCTTTATGGCAGTATTTTGTTATATGAGTTTCTCTATAATGAGAGTCACCATAACGAATGTCATTACTTGCATGGCAAGTTGAAAGTAGTAGATTGGTCGCGGGATGACAGCCAAGACCTTCTGGGGTGGGAGGGGGGCATCTGTTGCAGCCCTCTCTAAGATGAGATGCAGATGGTCTAAAATACGCAAGATTTTTCAGGGTAATCAAAAACATTTGCAATCACATTGTCAGTTTTACGCTGCTGAGAAGTCCATTTCGGCAGCCATTGTGATTTCAAACCTCCATCTTGAAGTCACAATTTCCATGTCAATAAGTCAATACCTAACGTTGTTACAAGGCACAAGGTAACAAAGTTCCAAGGCAAAGGAAAGCTCTAGAGAATGCATACAAAGTTTTTTCATACGGCTATAGACCCTCTGCAAACCACAAGTAACATTTGTGTGGATGCACAGATGACTAGCCGCTTTACGATGTTAACAACCACACAAGAGAACTGGTTACAATAGATTGTCACAAAGGCCAACATGACAGTGGCTTGATACTCTGTGCCCTAAGGACAGAGATGTAGTTCATTTCAAGAAATGCTTCAGGAAAAATTGATACAACCACTCAGAACGTCTTTTTTTTTCTCCAGTACAAAATAGGGAAGCGTCTGGCACGGGGCCAACGAGAGATAAAGTCTAGGTGAAAAGTCAACTGCAAGGAAGCAAGCTTTTTCATCAAGGATTGTGAACTGCTTGTTTTGCCGTGGCCTGATAAAAACCACCACCAGTTATGTTCAGAAAGACTGAAATTCACCACATTAAACCTCCTGACAGAGCTTTTCTACTGTCACTCAGATACCAATTAACAGCCATGCTATTTAAATTCCTCACTGCATTCAGGGTAAAGGAAAAGTAAAAACCACATACATGTACCTCGTTCCTTACCTAGATTGTTAACTTGTGATCAGGACAGTATAAAACCAAGTCAATGCGGTACACAATCAGCCAGTTAAATGCTCAAGACGTTGGATGGAGGGGTTCAGACCGCGCCCCCTCCTCCAACCATTCTGTGCAAGATTCCGACATTACCTTACATGAATGATGGAAGTGTCTGCTTGTGTTGAGTGACACGTTGTGATCTGTGTAACTCACGGATGACTGGCAAGTGTTCGGGTTGAAGGTGGGTAGAAGGCCATAGATGCCAAGGTGGCGGATGTGGGGCGTGGGATGGAGGACGATGAAGCGTCGCCATCACCTGCTCAAGATCTTCATCTGGGTCTCATCCTCCAGAAGCTGCGGTTGTGTTAAAAAAAAAAAAAAAATTGGCGTGAAAACACGACACTTGTTTTAAAGTGGAATGTCCTCAAGTTATCTTGATTACAGTGCGCTAGGAAAAAAGTGGATTTATTAATAGACACCTATTGGTTAGGTTAGCTGTAATTTGGAAGGGAAATGACAATTTGATGGTGAGAACCCACACTCTTCACCAACAGCTCTTCCATTTGACAGAGTTCTTTCTGTCACACAGATAAATTGACCAATAGACTACAGGTACAGGAACAAGAAAAAAAACCACAACAATTAATACACTCTCTTTGGGATTCATAAGACACATCACGACTCCTCTGGGTGGAGGTTTTTAAATAGGTGTTGGGCACTTATAATCCACAACATGAATCTCCATCTACCTCCACAACTCAGGTACTACTTGAAAATAAGAAATTTACGATACAAAGTTGCAGGCATAGCATGACTTTAATCGGAAGCAGGTCTTAGCATAAACTGCGCTGGCTGTGAACCATTCCTATCCACCAGGGGCACATGCAGATTGCAGAAGGCAAGCTAAACACATTCATCTGACCAAATGTGGAACTGATGAAAACTTGGTAGCTTGCCAATTTGCGTCTTCACAAAGACCATTAGAGTGGACTGCAGTCTCTTTATGCCTCCGACATAACAAAAAAAAAAGCCTCGGCAATCTGCTCCTTCTTTGTGATGTTCGACCAAGCTGTCCAACTGATGTACACAAATTTTCTGGGGCAGTCTCAGTTTATCACCAGTGCTTTCTCATTTAGCATTTGCTAAGCATCTTTCCATGTGGTATTTTAACCAGCTCTATTGGAAACAAGAAGACAATTACCAAGTTTCCAACCAGTACGAAGTAGGACCAAGTGTGGAGACCATAAGGCACGCAATGTGCTGTGTATGTGAGGCCGTTTTCTGCCTTCTAGTAATTTACCCTCTGTAACAGATGAGTGAAGTGCAACTCTCATGGAACAAATATGGCAAATGGCCCTTTTGCTTTTGATGATCCTGTGAAGAAAGAAGATTGTCAAGTGTAAGAAGGATTGTGATTTTGGCCAAAAAGTACAATGCAAATGCTGTGAACAAATTGCAATATCATTGCCCAAAGAAGGGTAATTTAATTTTTGTTTTTTTTGACACTGCTTTCTATCAGAACAGTTCTTGACAACTCCTTTGCTCCACTCCCAAGCAATCAAACAGGTGCACTTTTTCCTCCTTCCGCAAGCAGTATTTTTCTCTTTGTAATTTGATTCAATTCCACTCAACCATGAGGCAGGACGGAAATAATCCTTGGAAAAGGAAAACCCAACTTGTCTGAAAATTGTAATGGACTGCTACAGCTTCTACCAGGGCAAAAGCCTGGAATGGAAAGCCGATGAAAGAGATGTCTGGCTGATGTTTGGCTTGGATGGCTGGTGAGGGGAAAAACACATGTGTTTTGCCACAATTTTTTCCCAGAGAGTAGTGATGGGGCTAAATTAACCAATAAATGGAGCATTTGGAGTCAACTTCGGCAAGGTCGACTGAATAAAGGGGAATACTTATACAAACTTCACCCAAGATTCAACTGTTGTACAGAAAACTTTGGGTGTCAGAAAAAGAACTTGGTAAACAGATCTGCTTTAGAAGTTTACAGTGAGTACTTCCAAGGTTCTGACAGACAAACACCGCCATTCCAAACATTTCTTTTGGGACCCAGCATTGTTTCTCTCAACAAGATGAGATTAAGGTCCAACAACATGGGCCCTGTATAATGGAACAGAGCAAAGGCTTTCTTATTGTGAGAGGGTTAAGGGGTTTAAAGTTCACTGAGAGGGTACAGGTCTTGGAAATGCAAGGTCAAGCATCGACTTCCAATTGTGGTGGTGTCATCCAATTGGTTAGACAGAGCCAATCAGTTTGGGCAAGAATCGTGCCAGAATCACGGAAGGTGAGACTCCTGAAGGCTTGTGGATCGGGGGTCAAGTACTCTGTCCTTGCCATGGAAACAAACACCCGGGATCTCCCGCAGTCTGACCTGCTGGCTCTCTGGCGTAGCTAGCAACGCTGGGGTTGCAGCACTCAAGACTGGTGCACTACTTCTGGAGGGGATTGAGACCAAACAGATGATCGGAAACCCTTCTGTTTGCTCTGCCTCGTGTAAGCTGTAAGACATAGGCTGGCAGCATGAGAATGATCTCACTTGGAAATCCTGTGGGTGTACAGTCCATGTGTGAGAGAAAGAGAGAGAGCAAAAGGAAACACACCCTTGGGACAGGAAAATAGTAGACAGATTCTCCCTCGATCTGTGGATTATGGGGAAAATGAAATGATTTTGGCTTCACTGGCTTAACTGTTGCAAAGAGTTAGTTGTAAAAAAAAACCTAGCTGTATTTTAACAGGTACACAGCCAGGTCTGATCTGATGTAGACTGGACCACCAGGGACATGGGAGGAACCTGGAAAGCCTGACCTCTTATAACTGGCAAACAAATCAAGAAACCAAAGTGCTCCAGACCAGTGCTTGGTCTGCACCATTCTTGAATTCACCAAATACCGGCCTTTCCCCTTCAGAAATTTTCACCGGATGGGCAGATGTCAAAACCCTGGCTAGTCTATGCATCATGTTTCTGCATTCCTTGGAGTTCTGTTCAGCTGAAGCACAGCTCAAGGGACTGAAAAAAAATTGCAGCACTTGGCTATGCAGTTTGACAGTTGCCATTTGACTACATGGGCAAAAAACTGTAAGTGGGTGGGTGATTGCCAACCTATTTTGCTTATGAACAAAGGCTGTTCAACCTTATCTCCTCTACTAATAAACCAGAATTTTTGCACACAACCATGGAACTTGAGAGTAAAAAGCAAAACAGGTTGCCAGACTGAAGCCTTTGTCAGGTTTGTTGAGTGGCTTTTTCCCCTTTGCCTTAACTCTCATTAAATCAGCCAGTTTTTACTTCTGAATAGAAGCACATACGTGGACATATTCACTGGGATTGGGTAACTACACGTAGATACATAACTATGCGATGCTTCATCAAATTAAAAAAGATTGAAACTTTCCTTTGTACAAGCATTGAAGCCTATACATAATATCTTCAACTACAGCATGGTCCAATTTTTTAAAAGTTCCTATTCTTCTGAACAAAAGTTTGGTTTTTTTCCAATTTAAATGAAAAGTGTTCACAAAATGTCAAATTATGGCGTGGGCATGCACAAGTGAAATGCTGATCTGGCTTACTCCTGTCTGAAATGTTTTCGTGCCTAACCAAAGCAGTAGACCCATTTCACTTGGTGCTCGGTGGCCGTTCCTTTGGAACCATTGAGAAACTCCCGTAGTGCTGCATTTACCTGGAGTACATTATCCAAAGTTTTCCTCCCACTTCAAAGATTGAAATCCTTTCTCTTCTGAGTTTCAAAGCTCCGACCTGAGGGAGAACATAAAACAACAGGTTAAATGACTGCTGAGAATACCCAGGGGAAAAATCAATTTCAACCAGTGACATAAATTAAAATAAAAAATACATAAATCTAAAATTCAAAGCCATGTCTGCAATGAACCTTTTTTCTAAGGAAGATTGCAACGGTAAGATGACATATGTGACCACCGACCACATTTTGTCTTTTGAGACAGGATATTTTAATTTCATCATAACCGAGGGAGAAGTAACAGAGGTGTTGGTATTATGACTCACGAGGGCGCTTTGTCAGACCTTTCTACATTTGCCCAAGATAAACTTCACTCTTTCTTTGAACATGTGCTAAGACGTGGACAACTTTCATTGTTATCTGATAATGATGGACTGGTAACAACGATCAAACTTTGGACTGTATTGATAATAATATCTCTTATGGCTGCCACCAAGAGAGGGACAGCCCCTGGAAAATTGCCACATTTGCGTCGCACCATGAGGCAATACGCAAAGCATACATGCACATGTGTATAGTGTCCCTGTGCAGTATGACCTTGTGCTCAGGCCGGATGTACACTTTTCAGCACCACTTTTACTAACTCACACTGTCTGCACTGGACTTACTGGTCCCAGAAAAAGTTACCTGGTAAGAGTTTTCCAGGTAACAATTTCCCAGCAGCAGTAACCATTGGACTTAGGAAAAGAAACTAAGAGGGAAACATCCCAGGATGTCCGACTGGAACTAAAATGGGAATAGTATCCATCTCATTAAGCTGTAAAAAGTCCAGTGTAGACAGGGCTTTAAGAACAGCGAACTTAACCAACAAAAATTAACAGGCTAATTAGCAATTGGCTAGATTTAGGAAACATTCCACACAAACATTGCACACAAGTGCAAGATCTCACAATTCTAAAATGCTGCGAATCCGCTGTTGTAACAATTCCATCACAAGTGATACACAAACTCCTACGTCAAGTCACCAAGTCACAAGCTATTCGATTGAATCACGATAAACTGGCATTCCTTTATCATTGCTCATTCCCTGTTACGGGCAACCAGGCTTGTGACTG
This sequence comes from Acanthaster planci, assembly GCF_054643075.1. NCBI lineage: Eukaryota > Metazoa > Echinodermata > Asteroidea > Valvatida > Acanthasteridae > Acanthaster > Acanthaster planci. Next base: position 16,892,091 of record NC_141783.1, read on the forward strand.
GAATATGATTTCACTTGTGATGGATTCCACTACCACCTCTCTGTTACTGTTTGGGGATGTAAGTTCTAATTTACTGAGCCTGCAAAAAGTGCGCAAGAAATAAATCACCCATAATTCAAATTCCGGGGAAAAAAAGTGTGTTAACCTCCGAGTCTCTGATAAAGTTGTTCTGCAGTTCTCTGAATATCCTTGATACAGTACTTTGACTACAGAAAGGCAGACCACAAGCCACTGGTTTACCACTTGCATCGTGTTTGTTGGCTAGGTTTCCCTCATCAAGCACACCGCCACTGCCTGCCACTCTTTCAGCTTGCTAAATGAACAAATCTGAACAGGCGACCAAAAAAAAAAATTCCAACCAGATTATAGCAGCATGTAAACAACAGCAGAATGGACACAGCTTGTCCTATATACATTATATAACATTCAGAAATACCTAAGACAGTCTCCCTATTCAACAACGTGCAACTTGACCGGGTATTAATTAACATCTGATAATGTCCGCTGTGTAAAACACGCACTGGTACCTGGATATGAGACAGTTTACTCCATCCCTATTGGTCATGAGTCTGCGTGTGGCGCAACACGCAGAATGCACCACGTGCGCGCCAAGTCCACATGCAAGAAGATTCTATTGGACAACTTCCAAAAGGAATATACCATAAAATGGACGGGGGTGTTTGGGAAAATGACAGTAAAATTTAGAACAATATCTTTGGAAATCCATCATATGTTGACTTCTTTTGACTCTCTATATAAAAAGGTTTTTTGGAATGGGAATAAATATGTGCTTGGCCAGTCTTAAGACCCTGCTGAGGAGAACGAACGCTGATAATGCTGCGGCTCAGCCATTAGTTGCGTCCATTCTCCTGAGCTGGTCTTAAACGTTAGTTTAAAACCGGCCAAACACATATTCATTCCTTTATTACTGACAGGGTGCCTGTTGGTTGAGCATTTGACATGATGTTCATTACTATTTAAGCAAGTACATACAGTTTGGTCAGTTCCTAGAATCTTTCAAAAGCATACTTAAAGGTGTGCTGGCTTTTCCTATCACAGAAACACCAATCCAAAAAAGGCAATTTTGTGACTTAACAGAAAATTTAACACTGACTCACCAGATACTACTCATCTTTGTAATAACACCACAAAACTATCTTAAGCAAGTAAGGCTTAAGCAAGTTGTAATTTTGCAGAAATAATTAAGTGAAAGGATAGATACAAGATTTCTCTTCTATACGATGACTGATCAAAAATAGCCCACGGCACTTTGATCCCTTGGAGACAACTCTTTCACACAGGATAATTCTTCTGCCAACATACATTCACTTGTTTAAATGTTCATGAAATAGTGATAAGATAAGAAGGTTCCTTTAATAAACATGTGTTCTGATAAACCTTTGCCAAACACTTCCATTAGTGTGCAGGAAATCTCATTCCACTCTGACAGAAGCCTCCTGGGTGAATGATTAATGACATTAATAAAACTACACCGTAACAGAATGGCCCCCCAAAACATAGGCCCCTATTATGCATGTGACTATATGGAGCCAATCAACTTCTCCTTCACAGGATGCACCGGGCAGTTTCATTTTTTGATCAGATGGATCATAGGGATGGACTGAACAAAAGATCCGATTGTGAAGCTTAATTCATCTGTACAAGACAGGAAGTAAAGGATACAGATAGAGCTGTGGGAGGGGGGGAATGGTGCTCTTTGCCTTCACTGTGCATGCTTAGTAGATTCAGTCCAGGAAATATACATATAGCTGGTACGTATACCTGTACAATGAGAAAGCTTCGGATGTGGAAAGATTACAGAAAGATTAAAATCCACTGAAAAGTTCTCGTGTTGCAGTGTTCTAAAAAACAAACAAAAGGAGTGCATGCTAAGAGACAGGTTGTGAATGGAAGGTTAACACAGGAAACATTTTTTGGGACCTTGCATAGACTATGCACGATGTACGACAGTTAGTGAGCATTGTGGAGACCAGACACATTTGCGGGGAGACAAAAAAGTCCCTGAAGCTTGGTCTACCTTTTCTTCCCGATGATTATCTCCTCCACAGAGAGTTTCTCCTCTCCAGGGCAGCAACGATGACCCGCTCCCGGTGCTCTATCAAACAGAGGGTTACAACAATCAAGCTTTCATCTTCTAATTGGCAGCAGAGTCATGCAGAAGAAGAGCTTTTGGGGACGCGCACAATACTGTATACTGGTATCTTAGAGATTTGGGAGATGTTAAAAAAAAAAAAATTCAAATTAAGTGACATTCTTTTTGGGAGAGACACCTGTTCTTTAACTGGAAAGTATATCATTGCAGGATAAAACAACAGGTTGAGAACTGTGATAGTGGGAAGTCAGGGAAAAGTAGGGTTCTTTTCAGTATCACTAGAAAGTACATCATGTCAGGATGAAACAAAAATTCCCAGAACTGTGACACCGGGAAGTCAGGAAAAAAAAATGTTCTTCTCTAACTGGGAAGTACATTAACTGCAGGATAAAAGGGTTGGGAATCATGATCATGAGAAGTTCAGGGTTCTCTGTCACGGGCAAGTACATCATGACAGGGTGGACAAAAATCTGAGAACTGTGACACTGGGAAGTCGGGAAAAAACGAAGAGTTTTTCTCCAACTGGGATGTGCATGTACATTATTGCAAGATAACAACTCTGAGAATCCTGATCATGGGAATTAAGTTGGGGAAACACAAAGAAACCTGGAAGTAAAAAAACAACGTGCAGAAATGGCAGTCATGCATTTAATGGCACCCATAGAAAAGAAGGAGATTTTGACCCACAGCATGTGGGGTAAACTCAAACTTGACGTGCAATTCTTCCCTTAAGGTCAAAAACATCCTTCTGTTCTAACTGAAATGAAAGTTACAGGTGTGAGCACATGAAGCTTAAATAAATGTACGGTAGCTGCTTTGCTACTTTTTAGTGGCAGAACAATACTACATGTACTAACAAACTATACAGATTATTACACAAAAATCCTTACTCAAATAACAATACAGCAAGTTACACTGTACATGTACCATTGCCTGTCATGAAATTTGTAACTGTGCTTTAAAAAGTCTGAAGTAAGCATGCGCATGCGGTCACTGCTGCAGCCATTTAGTTAAGGCACCTGCATGTAATACCATGGTGGAACAACGGTTGTTCAACATCGTATCAAGCAAGCACAAAGAAATCCACAAGAAACACTTCAATTTTGAGCATGAATGAATGTAATCTGAGATAAGCTACGTGTATTGAAATTGCATTCCTTGCAAAAGCCTGATTAATCGCATTTCACACCATTGAAACGGTACTTTTCATTTTAATATTGATTTTCCCTGCTGCAGCCACGGTATGTGTCCAGACCATCAAGCTACACATTAGTACGGTCCCGGTGCAAACTGAGCACAGACCTCCTCTGATCATTAAGTTCATATTACACTTTGCCCTTGGCTAGACCTCCAAAAGAAAAAAAGATTAACAGGGGCAAACAGACTTTCCAGGAGGTTCTGATTTGGGAAAAGCTGCCGTATCAAACTTGGGGGGAAAATGGAGAATTTAGAGCTTTCTCTCTTACAGACAGAAATGTTGGAATCAGGTAACAAGATTGTGTGACACCAACATGCTACCGGTGCGAATACATATACAACATCTGTTAAAGATAACATGTTGTACCTTGAAAATTTGAACTTGGCATTTTAGTTTTTCTTCACAAAGGAAAATGGTCCTACTCTTAGAGATAGAGCAGCGTTAACTGTCTGGTACTTTTCTCCGGACAGTTTTGGGGTACATGTATAAATATGCACATCCTGCAGCTAACAAAGCAATTAATTCAACAAGTATTCAAGACATCTGGTTCTGCACCTATGTCAACTCCTGACCATATGAAATTAATCAAACACTTTAAAAAATAATGACCCAAAACAGACTCCAAGTCCAGGCAATGTAATTTTTAAACTGACTTTTGCAAAATCGTACCTTTGTTCCACATTTAACCCTACATTTAATTTTTATTTTGCAATTTTGATGGGTAATTGGGAGTATTTTGGCTTCACACTATGGAAAATTGCATAGTACACTGCATTCAGGGCCATCAGTGTAATTATAACATCCCAAGAAGAAACCCAAATATCAGAGTAATTTCAGTACCAACTTTACCAGACTTCTGTTTTTTATTTGGTTGTATAAAATGTTTCAGATGTCATTTCAGTTCACAGCAGTAGACCACTGAACCAAGTCTGGGATTTGGATTCATGATTTGAGTAGCATCTTCCTGGGGTGAGATCATCGCGTTATCATTTGTCAGCAAAAATACAGCCTCTTTAAACAAGTGCACTTTTTCTCAATCAATCAAGCAAGCCAGATGTCAAGTAGTTTTATAGGAGAAGAAAGTCGAACAACATTGGTATCTACAGAGAAAATCAAGGCATGGACTCTTTAAATCAGTGGTACAGGTAACACGAGTGGTCAAGTTGTCAGAAATACTCTAATACAACACAGATTGTAAAGCAAACAAACAAAAAAGTGCTCACGTGGCTAAGACCCCCCCAAAAAATAAATTAATAAAATAAATAAAAGTCTGCTTCCGGTTACCCACCTTACTCTATTTTTACAGTGCGACTACTAAACTTTTTATCAGTTACAGGCAGATTCTAAGCCGATTCTTTCCTCTTTTTTTTGGAGGGGTAGGAAAGGAAGCAGATAAAAGTATATGATTTCCAAATGCTACATGTACATATGCAAGTATAAATGTGACCCAGCACATTGTAATCAGGAATAAGTCGCTGACGCCGTTTTACTTAATGACCAAGTAAAGTAGGATGTGAGTAAATGTTGACAACTCGACGTGGCTTGTAATGTGTACCATTTGAAAGCCTATGAATTCTCTTTCTGACCATGTACAAATCTCAAAATGTCAATTTGCGACTTATTCCTGATTTCGACGTACCGGGTCACAAATACATCAGAAGCAGGCACTGATAAAACCACACTCATTACCTAAGTATACATGTACTTCAAGGTTACGATAAAAATTTTAGAGATTAATCAGACCTACAGCTTCTCTTAACAACTGAAAAGTCTCAACAAAGAGTTTGAAATACCTAAAAATATCAGACAGCATGTAAGAGGAGGGGAGAGAAAAATCTGAGGAAGTAACCACACATTTTTTGCCGTCCCCCTTCATCTTCAGTGACTCCCAGTTTGGGAAGTCACTGTTCGGACTGACTACTGGATCAGTTTGGTGGTGAGGCTGTGACTCCAACCTCGGAATCCAGTTCACTGGCGTGCTGACTGTTTCTTCCGGGGCGAATACGAGAGAAGAACTTCTGCACTCTCGTGAATGAACTTGTGAGAAGCTGTTGGCACGGCAACAGTTTTGCACGCACCATTGCTCTGCTGGTGGCCCGGATGACGCTGTTTTTGCAGAAGTAAACAATGATGTTGCAGAGGCCGCTACAAAATGAAATGATTATAAATGAGTTCAGTACCCAGGGGATGTCGCTAAAATCAATGTAGGAGGCCAACAAACCAGCTATGACAATTGGCATACAGGCAATGGTGAAGACTAGAGTCATAACACGGGTGGTCTTGGAGGCCTTTTGAGCTTGGTTCTGGAGAGCAAGACGCTGCTGGTTATTGTCATGGTTGCCGTCTCTAGTTGGCATAACTCCAATCTGGGCTGCGTGGTGTCGCGCTACTGCTGCAAGCCGAATGTATATCATGATTGTTACAACGAGTGGGAGGATGACCAGCAAAACCAGATCCAACCACACTAGGAATTCTTTGACATCAACTTTGAAGACGCACAACATGACTGCATCGTAGGTCATGGAAATTTCCCACTTGACAACAAAGGCATCAGTGAGAGATGCGATGCAAGAGATGATCCAGATTGCAGCATTCCCCATGTAAACACGATTTGGCGTTAATATGTCATGGTAACGCAAGGCCCTGGTCACTGCAATGTACCGATCAAAATTTAAGGCCAGCAGCAACATGACTTTTGTAATTTGAACAACTTTTAACACAAGGGCCTGCAGTTTACAGAAAGAAGAATCAACTGAAATGTTACCAATGTAAACCACTGCCAGAGGTAAGACGCAGATGAGGCCATTCAGTAAATCCGCAACACTCAACGACGTCATCAGAACTTGGGGGGCTTCATTGATAATAGACTTTACTCTCCTCAGAACAATGATGCAGAATGTGTTGCTGACAATAATGGCAACTGTTAACAAACACAATAGTATGGTGTATAGCAAATCGTAGAACAACATGACGTCACTGGAAACACAAGGCCATTAACGTGAATTTAAAACGCAAGGCCCATTTTCTTCCTTTACTGACTGGACCGCCAAGTACCGGCACTGCAACACACAGATCCGATAGTAAAACACACAGCCTGCTACCGGTACGCTGTCAGGTTCAAACCGAGTGATGAGAGGCTTCTATGGCGACATTGATGAGAGGCTTCTATGTTCATTTGTTCACTCGGCTAATTACTTGATCAAACACTCCCATCTCCCTTGACTAAAACTGATGGGCTGACAGAAACACTCACTTCAAAGCACATGCAAGATTAGAGAAAAAGCAAAGTCAGCCATCAAGGTTTACTTTGCTATGCTCACACCGCCCATGAAATTATATCTTCATTTTAATTGTAAATTGGTTTTTCTATTGGTTCATCTCTAGACTAAGGACTACAGCTTTCTCTCATACAGAGAAAAAGAAAGGGAAAACAGGATGCCACTGTTTTTATCTATCAGCTTCAGGTACTCAGTATTATGCTGGATAATCCATCAGATTTTTTTAAAAACTGGCTGGTGTGTACAGACAGTTGCCTTGAAATGTGTATCATGAACAAACATTATATATAACGAGTTTTGCCCTTACCCAACGTATATTAATAAGCACTGTATGCTCAGTGCTTGTCCGAGAGCTTCCGAAAAAAACTCACAAGCTTACTTGGGTGGGACTCGAACCCACGACCTCCTGCTTACCAGTGCAGATGAATAAACATGTTGTATTGTTGAGGAAGTAACCAATAACTCTAAAAAGAGCCATGATTTTCTCAGACCTTTTTTTTGGGGGGGGGAGAAGAATCTGTCCCGGATCTTCGCTATTTGATTAATGCTGGATCTTATGGAAACTTGGCCAGCAAGAGCTAAACACATATGGCAGAAACTCCCGGAGCCATGGCTTGTAAAAAAACTGCTTTGCTACAATACAAGAGAAAATGTCGAGAGGGGGCAAATTTGGCCTCTCTCGACTCCTTCCAGGGAAAACACTGGATTAAAACAAATTATCCTTAAGGCCCCTCTGGCAATATTCCAGGAAGTGCCAACTGCACAGCACATTTATAACATGGTTCTCTTCTTTACAGAGCACTCAAACTCTGACAAAGCTGGTTTTTTTTAGTGATATGCCAATTATCTGGTCACGGATGAAAGATCATAGTGAAGCACTGCTCAAATAAGGCCAGTATTACATTCATGATCAAAGGCGGGCAGGACACATCAATTTGGGGAGGAACAGAGATTCTCTTCAATATTTGCACTCATTACACCGATCTGTGATAAACACTGGGAAACTTCAATGAATCATGATTTTTTTAACCACTAAAGCCTCTTTTTTCAGAAAGAGAAAGAAGAAACTGTTGACTAATCTAGGTTTCCAGGTTTCCAGATTCAGCCAGTTGATGTTGCAGAAAATGGTAGATATACTGTATTCAAGAATGGGGCATTATTCCTGAGAAATGGGTGGGAAAACTGAACCAGTCCATGTAAATACTGCATGTCAGCAAAAACATACACTGTACATGGTTAACTCAAATTTTAACTAATACTCTTGTACCACTTCTATTCCTGCTGAGATGATTTGCAGAAAAAGAAGAAAGGGATTTTTCAAAGAACTAAGGTGTGAGGGCCAATTGTTTCTAAGTCAAGTACTTCAAATACTTCCCTACTTAGGATACTTCCCACATTAACTTGATTTTTTGCTATGCACTCTGAGTCTCTGCAATTCACCTATCAGATGAATGGGATTTATCTTTTTCCACCTCAAGCAGAAGCAGCCATATTGGTCAGGAGTTCATTTGGATGGTACCCATGCAACCGTAACTAGTGCATTTCACAGTTGTTCGTGAACCAGCGAAGTGCAGTTCCTACCAAAGGAGCCTTCGTTGCTGAGAAAATTGCTCCCTCTCTTGGTCCAGCTCAAGGCTCATAAACATGTATAAATCCACTGCTAGAATTAGAGCAAGCTTGATGATTTACACTGCCAGAGTAAATGTGGTGTTTCCATGCCCTCAGGTGTGATCAGTAAAATTTGCCAGCTGAAACCCCGTCTTAAAATCTCTCACACAAATACATACTGTGCATCCATGCTTTCAACAAATAGCTCACATGCTGTTCTCTAATAATTCAGACAAGCGAGGGCGCTATTCTAATTTTTCATGGCTATGTGAGATTTTACAAAATACAGGACCAGTCTGACTCTCATCAGATACCGCCAAGAGAAGCATCAAAACTTTCAAAGAGTTGTGTTTCAGGCCAAGCTGAGCCTAGAAACATCAACACAGTGGCTTTTGCAAAAGGAAAGACTCAAAGTGGCGTTATTACTGAAAAGACTGCAACTTAATAGCATTACCCTGTAGTTGAAACCACAAAAATTACTTCAACATATCTGATCCAGTGATGATTAAGTTTTAAGGGAAACTTCACTTTACATCAGTACCGAAGTGACTACTTACTCCTGGTGGTGTAACTTGGGAATCACGACGGAACTGAATGGGTGATTGAAGTCTTGAGAGCTTGACAGCCTTCATGGGCAGCAAATTTATTCAGAATTCAGGTTGCACAAAGGACATTCACGGTTAGTTAGAACATGGAGCAACTGACGCCTCTTGAGTCAACTGTCAGCTTATATTTACAGCAATGTGCACCGTTTGTGTAGTGTGCTTTCAGGCAACACTGATGACGGGGATTGAATGACATCAAACTCTTTGTCTCAATTTAACTTGGTACTAATCTTTTGAGTTTGAGATCTGTAACTTTTTTGTTGAGGAAGAAAGGAAAAGTCTTACCATCTTTTCTAATTCCAAAAATTGAACAAACCAAAATAAAACAAACAAATAAACAAACAATCAAATAAACAAACAAATAAACAAACATCCATGCCTAAAACAACTCAAACAAATCAAAAGAATAAGCATAGGCCTCAGTATTTACAACATATGCAAAACTAATGAATTTGGACTATAATTTCCTAATTTCAGAACAAAATTTGTTAGATTGCTCAGAAACTGGAAAACAAGCAGAGGTGAATAACGTGCAGTGTAATTACCCCAAGAACTGTGAGGTACAACATCTGCCCCACTCCATCTAAAATGCAAAGAACTAAGAAAGCTACACAAACTGGAGAAAACATTTTCACAAATAATAATCCATGTTGCATTGTTGGGTCCTACCTCAGCCTGCCAGTGCAGCTTTATACTAAAATATTGGCCTACATATTCTGGGATGGGCCAACAAATGTGTGGTGTGGATGGAGGACACACAAGGAAAAGGGGAAAAAAAATTATTACCTTTTCTGGCAACTGCCAATTGGAAGGGGTTCTCTAACGTTGTAAGGATTGTGTAGGCCTACATGTACTACCCCATCCAAATGAAAGCTGAGCTGTGATTGGTCATGGCAATTGGAAGCAAATTGGACCGATCACAGTGCGGCTTTCATCTGTGGGTGACAGGAAAACAAAAGGAAAAGATGGGAGCTGTGTTGGGATTGGTCAAGCTATCACACAGCTGACATTTATCAAGAGTACATGCTGCTGATTTTCTGTAATGTGGATGGGCAAAATATTCAAGAATTTCACCATTTTAATGAGGATATATATAAGGTGAATTAACTTCCCCATCTAACATCACCAAGAAGGCATGTATAAAATCTGATTGCACAAATACATGTACATGTAGCTGCGTTTGAAGAGTAAATTGGCACAATCAAAACAGCCAAAATGTGTTTATGGGAGTTTGTACATGGCTATAAATATATACACCTTACAATTCTGGAAGTAACCAAAGATAATGTTTTTATGGCCACCCTGTTTTTTTGTGAATTTAGACCTGTATTACAGGTTTTGTAAATTGTGAAAATAGGCTCTGTGTAGGCCTACCCCATTATTGCCCTCAAAATTACCCTGTGCCTCTTTCCACACAAAATTAACTCTGCACTATTTAACATGATGTCACCGTCACCTGCCTACCGGTAGGTGGGTTCAAAAATTCAAATGCAGGGCCTAGGCCCTAATTCTTTATAAGTTCCCAAACACGGTTCTATTTCTATTGCTAACCACGGAGCATTACATGTATGTGTTCTGATTCTTCGATGGTCGAGGCCTGGCATGGTATGACCAGTCTTTCAGTCAAAATCTGGCCTAAAGCTATTAAGTATGTTATGTTAGGCCCTACTAATGAACAGCTGAAGCAGGTAAAGAAACGATTAATCTTATGAAAAGTCTGAAAAGATAGGCCTAATTTGTAAAACACTTACTTCAACTTCAAGAGGTTCAACTTCAAGTCCCAAATCTCGAAAACGGAGTTCCAAGTGACACAAGCTTCAAGTTCAACATACTATAGTGCAAAATGCAAGCGCGCAAGGAGACCACGCCGCACTCGGATGTCTTGAAAGCCGCGACAAGTCCAGACTTGTATGACTTGACAGGCAGCATGCATGCCGTGCATGCCGCCGCGCCGCGAGCCAGCAAAGAAATCACGCCATGAAGAATGGTGCCATACAGTGATGCGCAGCTTCGTATTTGCATGAGATGGATACTAGATCAATGAAAACAATCGTCTGCAAACGGCGCAGTGTCACACCGCCCTCTAACGATTGAATGCGAAATATTAAAGAACTTCTGACCAATCAGCAGACGTTGTCTCAAGCCGGGTGCGCAGAAAATTTCCCAAAACAGTGGGGGTACAACAGAAAGACTGTGGTTACCAATGACAATGAGGATTTAAAATTGTAAGTACATAGGCCAATTTAAAATGAACTAAAATGTCTAAACAGACAAAGCACTCACTGCAGAGGCGCGATTTCGCAACCCCTAACCAGAAACGTGTTTGAGACATCAAAAGAAAATAAACCGGCACATTTAGGTGGCCGACACAAACAAACGAGCAGAAACGGTTACGTCTTCCAACAGAGACAAAGCACAAGGAAGCGGATGACTTCGTTGATGAACGTCATTTTCACTCAATATTCGGATAATTCGGGTGTTTCCGATTCTACTTCTTTTGGTTTACTGCATGTAACAACTCTTGGAAGATATAATTTTCTTATTTTAGAGACTACCGAAAAACTGTCTGCTTATTTTCGCCATGTTGAATCGACACAGAACCAACAGACCGATTGCACCCGCTAAGTCACGTGACCCTATAGTGGGTATCAAACATAAAAAAATATGGCGTCTCCCCATATAAAAGTGTATTTTTAGTAATGACTACAATTGTACCCAGCACCTAATAATCTGAGTGATTTACCGACCGTTAACTTTAGTTTTGGTAAACTACACATATGACACTCTTTGCTATGGGATCACACTATGTTTGTTGATCTTTAATACTTTTAGGTAACGTGGTTTTGTGGGCGCAATCTGTCTACTCCAACTTTCGGCTCTCGAAATGACGTCACACAATGACGTCACACAAGCATACTCAAAGGCACAAAACCCCCGAGCAATGAGCGAAGAAGAATATGTTTCTTGCCATGGTCGCAAAAACACACCCGGTCTGATATCCATAATCATAGATAAACCAAATGGCGTAAGGAGGTCGAAGACCAAGTCACGAAGCGCCAAGTTGAGAGGCCCAAGATGTGATCAAGTACGTGATGGCATGTGAGCGGGAGTCTCAACATCTTAGCCACACTTCGCCGCCATCTGTTACAGGTCGTTTCGTTTTAACTCAGTTTCCTTTATACAACCTTTTTATCTTTGAATTCAGAAGTTATTTTAGCTATCCTCCTCGATACTACTTGAAAACTTTGAAAAAAAATTAATCTACCCTGTTGCACAAAAATCAAGTTGCGGTGGCCTCATTGCATCATTTGCATGGCGGTATTGTAGAGATCAGTGGTAGGGCTACGTGTACTATAATGATTCACCAGCGGCTTGAAAGCAGACGTTGAGGGCTCTGTGCATCCTCCAAAAGCCGGCTAGCAATTAATGGCGTACGCCATTTCCTAACCTCCGGCTTCAGTCGTAATGGGATTTGGCATTTATGTCCAGCTTGACGATTTCCTGAGTTTCAAATAAATCGCCGGCTCAAAGTGGATCATTTGTTTTAATTGTTTCAGAGACATGAATGTGATCGTAATCGTTACACTGCACAAATCGCCCTGGGTGTGGCTATTAATGAGGCATATAATAATATTAATACAAATCCAAAAGTTGGGTCTATTTGTTTGCTTTGAAGATCTAACCACGTCGTTCAAAACACTGGGATCGAAGCATGCAAGGTTTTGGAAACACGTCCAGCTTCGGGTACAAGAGCAGAACCCACAGTCTCTGTTAAGTAAGACTAATGCAGATGAGAAAGCGGTAAGCAAAGACATTATCCTTAAGAAACTGAAGACTTCATGTCATTTTGTAGTATTAGCACGAGATTAAGTTGCAGCGATTTAGGAAGAAACTCCAAAAAAATACACGATATCTCAGGATTAAAACAGCTAATGCAAGAGCATTCAAATGTGAAAAGTGAAAAATCTGAGCAAAAGCTGATTACTATATTAAGCCAGATGAATGACAATGAATTTGTGCCTGAGCGATAAAGCTATTTTTCTTTCGCAATGAATCTTTGCATAAAGGCGCCATCCCATTATGCTCGTCAACACTTGCGCAGAGCATTGCGTATCCGTCAAAATCGCTCCCGGGGCAATTTGACGGCCGAACGCAACGCACACGCGTATCATGTTAATGGAGTCGATGTTTGTGTCCGTGAAAGTGAAACGCATGAACGCATTTTGTACGCAACGCACTCTAAAAAGGTACACAGGCCTGTGGAAAGTGCACAGAAAATTTCTGGATTTTTTAACCACTGCTATGGCAGATTTTATTTTCTTGCAAATTTATTGCTGTGTAAGTATATGGCAATAATCCAGCAAAATCCCTTTCACAGAAATGTTCCCAGATAGCAAATTTGGGATTCACAATTTGAACAAGAAAACATGCAACCTGAACCATGTCTTCCTGGATTTACATCAAAGCAAAAGCGCCCTCCCATGTCCAGAAATGTTTGGTCAATTTTTAATATTTCAAAAAGGGGACCGTTCAGTTCACATAATTAAAAAAAGATGTCAAGCAGTCGTCATACATGGAAGAAGAGTACAGAAATACACAAAAAGTGATTCTAAGAAAAATTCATTTCCTGGTTCCTTTAACCCTAACAGCCCTTAATCCTTCACCTGTGGGAAGACTGAGGACTATTAGGGTTAATGAAACTGCAACGCCACAGCTTCATTCATTAGGTGTACGTCGGCTTCTGACGCTTGAGAGCCTACGCAAGCCCCAAGCTAGACTAGCTGGCGACTTGTCGCACCAACTTGTTAGTCACTCACTGGAGGAAAAATCACACCCCATACGTAGAGTGTATTATTAAGGCCTCAAGTCTTCTGTATATAAGTCAATCATTTATCCCTATTATAATGCATCGTTACTTATTTTGATATTGATTGCATATAGGAGTGGGGTTATAATTGTAGGTGACAAGTGCAATAAATGGGTCCACTTGTGAAGTCACGTAAATCACTTGTGATACTTGTACACTATATAGCCGAGTTGGAACAACATGGAACATGACACGTTCAGGGGTCAACTTCTGTGTTTTTTTTCATCAATTTTGTAAGCGTACAGACCCTGCTTGGAAAATTTGGGCAACTTAAAAAATTATATATTATACTAAAAGAAGGTGAAAACATCCAACAATCATCGTTTCTTTCCTTCCCAGTTTGTATACTCTCATCAACGCTTAGAGTTTAAACACATTTCTAACAACATTTTTTGTACCCACGTTTTTGACATGTTTAATTGCGACATGTTAAGTGTTACACGTTTAGGAATGTGTTGAAATGCTAAGCAGATTTCAAAAAGCTAAACATGTACCACGGAAAAGAGTTTTGGCGTTTAAACTCATTCCTGAACACATTTTAATAAACATGTCGTGGGTTAAACGTGTGGAAAGAGTGGGTACAAAAACGTTGTTTTTACAGTGTTATAGGAGGGGAAGGGTAGAAGAAAAAACATGTATTGCTTCCTGTACCGCTCACGTGAAAATGACAAGAAAAGGGTTGGCTCCTAAGCGAGCGAAAGCCGAAGAGAGTGCTAATTTTCATGCAGTGACAGAATCGCGAGTCACTTGACTCTTGCAGAATAGTGCGAGCCGGCGAACGGCGCCGCATCAGGGTTATTACGTCAATGAATCGGAGTACCGTCAGTGTATTGCTCCGCGGCCGCTGCAATCAGCTCGTTGCGAGGATACCGTAGGAACGTTTTTGACTGATGCCAAATTGTGCGTTCAACAGAATTCAGAGCAAGACAAATCGTGCTTTTATGGGCTCAACCGGTTCCCTGTATTGATTTTCTTGCCCGTCCCACCTTTTATGCGTGGGGGATAATATGCATCCGCATAGAATGCAGTACATCCGCCACAGGCCAAGTTATAGGTTCGTATCGAATGGATCCGTTTCTGTCTTGAGGCCCATGGAGGGCGGTGAAGTGACACGGTGTTCCTTGTTCCTGTAGCTACAGTTCTTGAGGTAATTTTATCAGTGTACAATTACTAAACTTTCAGTAAACTTTCAAATCAGTTCTTTTTTGTCCTTGCTTTCGGCGTCTAGCGCCTCGTGATATCTATTCCAGATCTCCATTTCTTTGTATTGAAGTCACACTGACGTTTTAAAGGTTGTTGGAATTAGCATCTGACATATTGCCAAACCGATCCATAAAATGACAGACCTTCAACGTACAGATTTTCATGTGTGAATAATTGTACATTTTTTTCAATCTGCATGTTGGCGATGGTCTTTGTCAAACGGCCAGATTGTGACTGTACGGACAATTTGTTTTTCATATAGATAACACATGTGTTTGATTGGTCTTTTGCGGCATGTAAATACATGTACGAACCAGTCTCCTTTCCTTCCCTGAGCTCGCGCACACTCCCAAAGACAGAATTTGTCAGCTGTACAGTCCCGGAACACAGACATTTTGTCAACATCTTTCGACCCCCAAAGTGTCTGGGCAGCACGCTTCCTTCTTATCGCTCATCTGTATCATCGATCGGTGTCTAATCTTTCGGCTGTTAGGGTTAGACCCGTCGCCACTGGGTACAGAGATGGATCGTTGTGTGGGAGTGTCTTGAGGTTGGCGGAACTCGATGCCATTTTCGCTCGTCCTTTGCAATGTTATTAGACGGACAATCCTGAAGCCCCATCGAGTGTTCTTCCAAATGTCTGCTCAGACGCGCTTATACAGTAACCTAACAAGACATTCATCGTAATATCTAAGTCAGAACCTATTCCCTCGAGTCATTGCCATGGAATTGGGAGATTACCATGGAATATGGTTGCGTTCAAAAAAAAAAAACCAATTCTGCACTGCGCCATGGCTACATATTTTCTTCTTCGCCATGATAAACTTTAATATACATTTTTTTGAAAAAGGTCTGATTGGGAAAGGTCAACGAAGAGAAGTCTTTTGGAAAAAAAAAATTTGCCACGATTTTCCAAGTTTATTGCAAGGTTGAGGTTTTGGTCCTTACTTTACTAGTTTGACGACTTGAGTTTATTAAAGCACAGAGATAACACTCTGGACAAGCGCAGCCTTTTAACTTTTCTTGAGGGTGTCGATGCCAAAGCAAAAAGCTAGCCTTTTGGTGATTTTCAGTAAATCTGCCTCAATACAAGTTTCTTACGGATCGGGGGATCCAGGGATCTACTGGTTCTGGTAGCATTTGGTGACAAATGTGTACAGATAATGAAACCCAAGAAGACATCTTCTCAAGGAAGACTTTCTCCAACTGGACTTTGGCCAGATAACATTTGTATTATGATTGATCCCTATAGAGGCACCTGGATTATTTGACATTCGTTTGCCTAATGCAAATGCATCACCAATCACGACTCAACTTATTTAGAATACCATCACTTTTTTCTGGTATAAATGATACAATTATCAACAAAGTGATATGTCGATGCCCGACGGGGGATCTTTGCTGGACAGTTTTCTCAAGTTGCAGGTTTTTTTGATGCGTGATTTACGCTATTCTGATTCAGTTAAAAAATTATACTTAAAACTCAATATGGACTTTAAATTGAGTAACTTGAGACAAATCCAGTTACAACAGCTCTATAAAAATGCCGTTCCTCAGAGATCGTAATACACGCTGCTATAGCAACCACTTTATCTAACCGCTATGGTTAAATAATTTATTAAGTTATTATTTTTCCGTGAAATACCCTAAAGGGACGATTCCCTTTTATACCGGTACATGACGCCACTTGCCTTTCAGTGAGGTTGTCATGATGTTAAATTGATGGGCGAAATTGACCAGGAGCACGAAAGTACCCAATTCTAGCACCGTTTATTTCACAAAACGTAGGGTCTCGACGGATGTTTTCGCTATGGTGCAATGGAGTAAACTGTGAACGGTGGTTTGTGATTCAGTAATTCAGACCTTCCTCAGACCCCCCCCCAAAAAAAACTGCCGAATGAGAAGAAAAATACTCATTGAGATGGTTGAAATATTGTGATCCACGACGTATCACAACGGGGACTTAAACCAGTAATTGGCATATATTCACAAGTTGAATTAAAAACGATTAAAAACAATTTATGTTGGAAACCTGAGAATAAGACTGAAAATAGCGAAACAAACTTCATAACAACATGAGCTGTGATGTCACATGAAAATGGAAGAGAAGCGTGGAATTAATCAGAGTAGTTTAGCACCGTCCCATTTAAATTAATAGATTACATGGTTTCCATTTGAATAAGGTCTATCAGCTACGTGGCTATGGGTGCCGTTATAGGCTCAGGTTTGCTGGCCTTCAAAATGGCCCCAAATAGCATGCGCAGACCAAAAGCACAACTTGCAATAACCTCAAATTCTCTGCTGTTTTACAGAGAATTGTTTGATCTGAGGGCTGGAGTACGGAAGCTTAAAGTGACCACCTGTGTTTTCACGTTTCTTTAATAATTAGATTATCACCAAGGGACGGAATACCCTGATATTTTGCACGAGCTCCCCAGATAGTCTTTCCAAGACATGATATCTCGGAAAGGCATCTTTGCAAGATTATATAGATTCCTAGGAAAAACCTCTTTCTCAGATAATGTGATACGGATAAATGTCTAAAGAAAGAATATCACGAATAGATGTCTTTTCCAGATAGAATATCACAGAAAGGCGTCATTCTTAGCTAGAACATTACGGAAAGACATCTGTCTAAGATGGAATATCACACACACGCGTTACAGCAGCTAAAGTTCGAGTGATCTGCATATTAAAACCCCGCCCTGAGTTGAAGTGCACTCTCACCAGTGAAAGACAGATGCTACGAAGTTTTCCAACCAGGTTCTTGTACGAGTTCGGCGTGCACGTACGTGAAGTCCACAATTAGGCCGTGTCCGAAACGGGCTTCCAGAGCTACGGCTAGGTCTATTGTCTACGCGTCTCCACGCATTTCCAATGGAGTGAAGACCTAGACCTAGCTCTAGACAAGAGATTCGAATGCAGCCTTCGACGTATATTCGGTGCCCACAAACTGTGCATGCATTTAGTTTGTGAATTCGCGCATGCGCAATAGTGACATATGGTCGTCGGCCTGAAAACTGCTATATTCTAGCAGACGACGCATATCGGTGAGGAATTTGTCCTACCATTTTCCTTGAAGACCTCTTGTGTGAATAAATTGCCAAGAATCTATCAAATGGTGATATATAATAACTAATCAAAGAAGTGGAAAACGTCAATTTTACGACAAAGGATAATTATGAAATATTATCGTTTTTTAGCTAGTTTTGTGTCTAATTTTCACAATTTTGCCGGGTTTACCTTCAAATAACTTTGATGCCACATGAAAGACTTGTAACTCTTATGATCAAAAAAGTTTATTACCTCTAGGCAGGAAACCTTTTTTTTAACTTCACTTCGTTTTCCATTGGGACCCATTTTCGTCGTTTTCCGTGTTTTTCACTTTACTTAAGTGCCCAATTTTCACACTTTTGTTGAATTCCCCTCAGGTCATCGGTGATACTTTCTGGAAGACTGGTGAATCATTTGTATCCATCAGTTCATTTCTTCAAGATAGAGAGCCATTTGTCTGAAATGCAATTCAAATTTCCGCACTGAGTCCGACATGACCAGACAGCTGTCAAAAATGAGATGTCCAGATTTGGGGAATGGCATACACGTACACGCACACACACACCTGGGGACGAGTGCGTTTCGGTACGAGTTGACTTTTATTGCATCATTGCACTAATACGTAAGCCTACTTGTGTACGACGACGTCAAACTGCCCCGCTGATTAAGGCCCAAACAAACACTTCCGTTCTCATCCATATGGTTTCTTTCTTGCATGATATTTTTTCATTAGAGCGTTCACGATATTCCTCACCATTCACGAGTAGAAAAATGTCAGGGAGCTTCAGTTTTGTTGATATTCTTTGGGGAAAACATCGGAATGCAGCCAATGATACAGGGTGAAATAAGTACGATTTTCTTTTAAATTAAGGGTTGGGCTACAAAAAGACTCTATATCTGCCTAAGTGAATTGCCAAATTTCTAAATACCTACACGATTTGAGTCTTGGATTATTGAGGAATTGATTTCTTGAAAAATTTAGATTTTTTGGAGCTTCAGTTATGTTGGAATTCATAGGGGAAAACATCGGAATGCAGCAAATGAGATAGGGTGAAATATGTACAAAACTAAAAAAATCCCCTCTAAAATGTTGGCTTCACTTCCAACTTCTGACTCTGTTACTTTGGAGGTACGTAAAAAAGACGGGCAAAAATGTGGCAGAAAATGGAATTTCATCGTGTGCAAGTTAGCAAAGGAGACTTTGAGTGTTTAAATACTAATCGGTATGGTAAGGACAGGCCAACAAATTTTTCTGAGCTTGATGTTGATCGATTACTTTTGGGGTCCACCTGTCCAAGTCAAGGGCCATTTTACAGGCCTCTGGCTACAGTGGGATTCAGTACGCATGCGCAAAAACTAAGTGAGGGGCATGGACTTACGTGTTCCAGAATTAAATTCGTTGCGCGTACTCAGCGCGCCCCGCGTCAAACGCGCATAAACTTGCGCGCCTACGCGATGAGTTGGTAGCAAAGGACTGTCAGTTTCATTTAAAACACACTCCCTCCTTTGTTCCCGCTTGGAGTGGACGGTAGTTACATGACCAAGACATGGTATCTTTGAAAGACATCTTTTAGAGAAATCAATTTAGAGAAAGACGTCTTTGGGAAAGAGGTCTTTCCGAGATACTAAGGCCGTGTCCGAAACGGGCTTCCAGAATAACGGCTAGGTCTGTTGTCTGCGTATCTCCACACATTTCCAGTGGAGCGAAGACCTAGCTCTAGACAACAGATTTGGATGCAGCCAAAATCTGGGAAAGACGTGCTACCGAGATACGATACCAGAGAAAGACATCCGTCTTAGATTCAATATCGGGGAAAGACGTCGGAAAGATCTCCATATGCCGTCTTTCAAAAGAAAATAAATTAGAAACGGGGATTCTCGGAGGGCCATTTTAAGCTTTCGTTATGGGATTATATTGCGATGGAGTGTCGGCGCCAAGTTTCAAAGTGGTGATGGGCTTCACTGACTGTTTCTACGTGTCATCCTCTAGTGTGAAAAGATAAACAAAAATCATTGGGTATCCAAGCCAAGCGGGAAAAAAGGGTCTGTTTTTTTAATGAAACTGATAGTCCTTTGTATAGGAACTCACGGCATAGGCGCGCAAGTTAATGCATGTTTGACGCATAGCGTGCTGAGTACGTGCAACGAATTTATTCTGGAATAGTATAGTCTTCGCTAGCCCGGGGGCTCCCTGACTTTAATGCGGGTTGGCACATTATATTTATCATGCACTGTGTCTTTGGCAGCTCGCCTATTGGTCTCCAACCACAAACCGATAGGCTGTTAAATGTAAAATAACATGTAAAAGCATCGTTATTATTGGCGGTGTGGCCCCCGAGCTGGATCAAGAGAGGGGGCAAGTTCTTAGCAACGGGGGTTCCTTTGGTGGTACATGTATAACTGGTTCACGAACGTATGGTGTGCAAAGTTAACATTTAATCCTCTATACAGATATCTCTATTCCTAATAGAGATATCTCTATTCCTAATAAAGGTATCTCGATTAATAAGCGAGATATCTATATTGTACGTCCTGTTTTAATAGAGAAATCTCTATTATGTTTCCGGTCACGCATACTGGGTCAACGAAAAGGTCATTGTCAACGCACAAAGTTTCACTGAGCTAGGGGGTTGTGTAACGTCTCCTACTGTAAACAACCACGGGAGTACAAGTACTGGGACACGATTCAATGCCACCCAAGCGACCTGCTGAACTCGGAAGCGGAAATTATAATAGAGATAATTATGTCTATTGCGCAATAAAGATATCTCTATTAGGAGCAGAGATATCTCTATTCCGGAATTAAATGTTAACTTCGCACGCCATACGAACGACTATGAAACGCAAGCACTGCAGTCTCATCGCTCCCAACAGAATGAACACTCCCGACCAATATTGCTCTTTTCAATCCATAAGGGGGTGCTTCTGCTCAGGGCAGAAAGGTCTGAGTCAGATTAGATGTTAAATTTGACGCGTTTGTTTTCTTTCACTCTCGCCTGTTTTTGTAATTTGTTCTTACAACTGCTACTTTTAGCAAAATTTCTTTCTTATTCCGGATGGTAACGAAATCGATTGACTCCACTTAGACAGAGATGCAACATGGAACGCAACTCGGACAGCTGTTAATCTCAAAATCACCCGTTACTTACACCAAATCTTGTAAATCCATACCCATAACGCGCGGACAAACGTTAAAACAAGCCACCAAACGCAAACAAGCCAAACCCAACCCGAGCCACCAAAGAAACGTATCAAATTCTAACGGTTGGGCAACATTTTGTTTTAAGAATTTGGTCATTCCGCAGTCACACTGGCATGAAGGCACAGAATATACGCCGCGGTATTGACAGAGCCTTAAAATGATATCGTTTGTCCTAGGAAACTAACAATCAATATGCTACAGCTTCCAGCGCTGACGCAGGACTTGGTAGTTTGCGGTTTTATGGCAAACGAGTACCAGCAACCGTTTTCATCAATTCGATCGGTTGCATTTTGCCCTTCAGCGGTTATTCCCCCATTCGGACGTCGCAGCAGCTGGGAGACGGCGACAGCAATAATTTTTGTACACAACGGCCTTCTGGTGGATGCGATCAATGTGTCTGGCGGGGAGCCAAGACTGGGGCTGCAGACTCGATCTGTTGGGTCGAATTCCACCTGAAGCGATTTCTCGATTGACATCTGATGCTACCGTTTTTGTGCACCTACCACTGCCCATACTGCATATTACCAGAGGTCGTTTAAAAAGGTGGCCAATCACGAAAGTAGCACACCCGATGCCCCTGTTTGGGTAGTGCTACAGCAATTTGCCGAAAGCTACACAAAATCTCAGTTATAGATTTGGTGATGTGCGTATCAAAAGATCACACTGGTTGTAACCAATGTATACGATCCTTTCCTATTCGCTCTTTGCACGCTGCCACCACAGGCATGCAGAGCCGAGAACTGGCAACTTCGCGACAGAATCGCTTTGTCCAATCGCATGGGTATGAGAAGTAACGCAACTCGTGCAAAATAATAAGCAACATACACGGGAATCACTGAACCGGCTATATCTGTTGTGTGAAGCTGCCAGATCGAGGCTTTGTTATGGCGGCAACTTGCAAAGAGCCAATGATCGATGTCTTCGCGTTTCAGTGCCGCGCGTAAATTGCATCCACATGAGTTGCACCCACCCAATCAGAAGAAGCGATGAATTTACAGCAGTGTCACAAATGCCAAGCTGATAAGGGAGGCTTATAAAAATGATTATACACGTTGAAATGAATGAATTTAGAAGAAAAATGAAAAATCTATACTGACCTTTGTCAAAACAAACCATACGTCGACAAAAAAGTTGAACAGCCTTGATTTCAACAATAGTGCCAACCTGTTCTGCAAGCATGCATAAAAAGCGCAGTGACCTATCTTATGAGCCGTAGACTATTGAGTAGGTGTGATTTAGCCGGTAAAGTGAAGATGGCAGGAAGTTTTCGATATCACATGACAATTTGATAGGAAGAGACGTCTGATCGCTGGTCCCTCGACAATCGACGATGCAATGGCCCTATGTGGGTCGATAAAAGCTTAGCCATTGTCACGAATGTACAGCCATCACTCCCGATTTGTACTCGAAGGCGCGTAAAAGTGCACCATTGCGAGATTATCAATCTTTACGAAGAATCTACAAACATGTATACCGCAAATTTTTGTGCGGTTGAGGTACATGTATTTATGCGATAAACTTGGGCAACCTGTCGTTGGACCGATCAGTCCATGGTGGTATGGCAAATTGTGCGACATTCATTTCATACTTCCATGAAACTGAGGTTCAAGATAGATCCCACGTCCACGACAAATACCAATGTCACGTAGACTGCTCATATGCCACCCCCCGTTATTTTTCACTCTTCTGTGTCAGGATCAGCGTTTATGCTTGAGCCTGACTGGGCGGCCGTCGAGGGACGGGCAACAATTTGTAAGGAATTATTTTGGACCGGCTTGTTGGAACTTTACTGTGGCCCATTAACGTTCTGGACTCTTAACAACAACTAGGTGTACGGTGGCAACCAACTACAGAACGAGACAATGTGCACACTATTGTGAAAAAACACCTAAATTCGCTTACACTAATCTGAAACGACTCAGCGTCTGCGCCACGTTCAGTCGGGGACGCCGGCGGCAATTTGAATTATTTTCTGTATAACTGCGTGGTTTTTTTTTACACTTTGTGAGTTATTTTTTACTTTTTTACCGACAGCTAACCTTAGCTTTAGTAGTCACTTGTAGGAAAAACACGACTGTGACGTCACAAGAGAAGACGCTATAGACCAAAGATTGTATAGACGCCATAACTGCGGTGGCACCGCACTCACACGCACATTCTTCAGCTTGACGCGCGCGTGCATTTGGCAAATCACGGCCGTTTTCCAATACTCAACTTCGGCTCCGTCTCAGGCTTCAACTGTTTTTAACTAGCTGACTTTGAAGCTGCAAACGCATTAATTAGCCTAATAGTGCCACCAAACATCAAATAAGATGCAAGAGATTCAGAAATTACAGTAATCCAATTTAATTTAAACGCTTCAGGCCCACAATCGGGAATTGGTTTTGGGAGAGAGCCTGAGACGGAGCTCAAGTCGAGTATTGGATAAGGGCCTACGACACTCTGTTGGTCAAAGAGGCATGTAACGTGCGCGCAGCACCTGTCCACGAGCGTTGTGCCACCGCAGTAATGGCTTCTAATTCTGGGGTAATTTCACTACAGAATCCACTTAGTTGACTTGAGCTCCACTGGCTTCAAATAAGGATGAAGCAAAGTCGGGAACGCAGAACCAGTTGGTTCGGTTTTTACTTTTCCAGATTGGGCTACATCTCGTATGGCGCTTATGGAATGTTCCATACTAAACCATTACATTGTCTGACTGTGCCAGCAAAAGTTCAGGAAACTGTTAAGGGTCATTCACAATTATTTGTTTGTTAGGTGTCTTTCTGATGATGCACAGTGATTACGAGTCCTGATAATAACCGCCCAATTCATCAAAAGAAGGCAGGCCTGTTCAAGGAAACATCGTTTAGCAGTGTCAGTGACCGTCAGAAAAGCTGTCTCGGGTTCCACACTGACCAAAGCTCCTGAGGGCCAGCCAGAGCTGGACCATGTATTTTCGAATACAGTGTGGTTTGGCAGTGAAGAGAATTTACAACTCTCTGTCACTATATGACAGTGTATGTTCTGGAGGCCTTGCTGTTTTAAAAGCAGCTGTAGACTATGCTCATTTCATGTCATCGTCAAGGTTCATTATGCAACAATCGATGATGGAATTATTCGCTCCGTATCCATAATTTTCACGCAGTGGTTTTACTCACGAGGCAAGGGACTGCGTAGCCCCCCCGGGAAAGTCTTTTCCCCTCCTGTCGCCGCTGCTGGAAATTTTGAAATGTACACAAGCAATGCACAAGCCATAGTTCTTCGGCTTTTTGGTGCCCCTTGCAAAATTGTGTGCACCTTCGCTCGCGTCGTTTTCAATGCTGCACTGCAAGTCCAGATGCATTATGTTCGTTTGGTTTCGCATGCAACAGCTGGGCCGATTAAATGTCACACGAACAGATATCGGCTTCGCGTCTGTTCTGGCTTCGACTTTGACATAAAACGTGCCCGCGGGCATGACAAGAAATCCATCTTTACGTGGATAGCATACATTCAATGGTACTCGGGTATTTGGTGGTTTTCCTCTTAAACACTCCTCATGGAATTTTAAGAGGCATTGGAGAGTGGCTTGGCTTGAAATGCTCCTCTGGTCATGAAGGATTAAAGAATGAGTAAGGATGTGTGTCTCGTAAAAATGAGTTTTATTGAGCATAACAAAAAAAGTCTGGGGAGAGGGATAACAGATAACGGAAATAGCGCAAAATTAAGGGAGGGGGGCATGAAGGCGCATTACTTTATATGCAATTGGCCGTGTATTTGGCGACAGGTGGTTCGGCTGACGCAGCCATATCAAACAGTCTTATTTGCAGTTTTTATTTAAACAGGACAGCGTTATGAACTGCATTCTCTAGAGCCCTGCACTGAAGGGAAAATATATTTCGAGCAAAATTAGGTTTCGACCTAAATAATTATAAAAAGACCTAAATAATAAAACTTTAAGCATCTAGAAAGGAATAAAGTAACACAGACTAAGACATACATGTGGGTCAAAATGTTAAAGTGAAATGTATTGGATACGAAATATTAGTACAAAAAATTACAGAGAACTGTTGCATGAGACTAAAAAGTGATATTATATTATTACATACCTCCGTTTCTAATTACATGGAATGAAAAACAAACAAAATCAGTTTGGGGGCGAGGAGCAAATTTTCTTTTATGTCGTCACGTTGTAGAAATAAGACAGTGTGGCAGAATAGGCGTTACTCCAAACTTCAGCCCTGTGTGAGGAATTAATGCCCAGCAGTTGGAGGTTCAGCACTGCCACGGGAAGTGTAGCAAGGTATGACGCAGAGTTACAGAATTTAGTGACACATTAAATGCTGCTGTTGCTGTTGTAGTTCTTCCTTCCCCCTCTTACGACTACTTTCCGTTTTTGAATTAAGCATTGTGTCAATCCGTTTTCAAGTTTTAAAGTTGAACAGCGAGGCTTTACTCCGGCATTTGAAGCAAGAATGGGACGGAGAGAACCCCCCCGCCTTTGTGTTGGTCATTGTTTGATCGGAATCTCAGGAATTCTTTACAGACTTCAAAGGGGGATGTGTTAGGTAACAATAGTCTAGAGTGTGTATAGGGATTGGACAGGTAAGGGGGGGTACCCCTCCGTCCCATATCTTGCCTGGTATATACTCCGGTGCAAAACGATCAGGAAAAACGCTTTCTATATTTGAATTGATTTGTTATTCTTAAGCTCGACTCGTGACATACGCAGGACCTCATTTTGGCTTGATCGCACGCGCAATAACTTCGTTGTGAGTGAAGTCGTCTGATATTGCGTCGCATGTTTTTGCACACTATGTCAAAATATTCCCTGAAATCACGTGGGTGGCTGTGTGAGTGGACTCTCGGAAATGCCGTGTTTACCGCCAGTAGTATTTGCCCGCAGTAGCCTGAACTACAGACAACATTCCCTTTACCGCATCACTGAAATGATGATCGACTTTGGAGTGAACCAGATCTGAGTAACAGTAAGCCGCATCAGTCAACTCTTATTAAACGTTGTCAGTGCCTAGGCCCGTCCAAATCAACAAGCTTGATATCTTTTAAATTAATGTAGCTGCAATGAGTTTTCATTTTACACATTTTTCTGCATTTTTTTTACTCTTCTTCGTTGTATGAAACCTGTTTTACGCTCCCATCTAGTTAAATGCACTGAAAAGTGCATGTTTTTAAACATTTGAAATTATCCAAGCAACTACGGGCGCTGTTGCTGTGACATCATCTAGGGAAGACATGGTTCAGTGCATAGGTGTTTCTGTTCAAATTGTGAACCCAGCATTTACCTACTGAAAACATCTCTGAGAGAGGGATTGATATTTTATGATTGCTGTGCACATGAACAATGAATCAGCAAAGAAGAGAAAACTGAGTCCAGGAAAATCTACAAAAATGAAGAACTTTTTTGTACAAACCAATGCAACATTGAAGCTTCTTCCTGAGATGATATCACAGTTTTGCTCATGCATATGGAAATCTCATTAGCATAAAACCAAAAAGGCGTTAAAATACCCTTTGAAATAATGAAACAAAAGTTGAAAATAAGGTTAACTGAGGTTTGGAGATTTGTGATCACAAAAATTGATTGCAGCTTCCCTTTAAGAAAGTCTGTGCATCCATTGTCAAAAGTAATAAGGGATGTATTGGGGTCAGTCGTAATATTACGATTATTTAGTTAAATGTTAGACAGTCATTGAAAATCAGTTTAATTGTCAGAGGTTGTTGCCGGACATTGTTTGGAAGACTTCTGCTGACAAAAGTATTTAAAAAATGGCCTCGAAATGCGACCGATCAATATTGGTCTGGCTTGCCCAATCCAGATTACCCTCAGTGGCAATCACATGCATGTACATGTGGGTCTCACCATTAAATGACTCAGTGAGTGCGACTGCATGATTAAAATGATTTGCAATGATTAAGGCATGGAACTTTTACTGTAACATTTAAGGCATAAGTCGAAGACATGTCCATCATTATCCAGCGCTGTGTGACCATTGATTGGTGCCTCGCAGTTATCAGGACGTAAATGGCCAATTCAAACGTGCGGTAAACAGCTTGACGTAGGCAAAGTGGGAACAGTGCAAGCTCGAGATTGTACTAATATCCCTGGACGGGGATATTGATGAGTGCAAGCAGAAACCAAATACCTCGGCAAGGCCACGGCTAATATGCCAACGCACGCGGTATACGGATCACAAGGTTTAGTAGGACTCAGCCTCGGCACAGGAGTGTTGACGTCGAAAAACTGAAAATGTAAAAAAAAAAGAAGGCGGTGCAACGAACTCAGGAAAAGCAGGACAAACAAGTGTCTGGATATGAAATAGATTTGTACACATCACGTCGCATTCCCAAACTAAAATTCGAAATCCCTAAACACCCAGCACTCTTTCTTCTCCAGGAAACTAAGGAGCCTGGATTGCTGACGCTGCAATTTGACGCGGAAGAGTCTTGTGGTAAGACCTCGTGAGGTTCAACCAGAGGGTAGAAATCAGAGTCCTCGGTACTTGTATCACTTTTCTTTCGTAAAGGAGGGGAAATTGGATCACTGGAGAGGGATTGGTGGACCTTAGGGAAGCTTTTGAAAAAAATTGGTTTGCAGCAGGCAACGAAGAATCCTTCGTGACCGCACATAACACTCCTTGAGACAGAATAGTAATTATCGAAATCAAGGGAAATCTTCAGGCGAGACGCTTAAAGAACCAAGATCAAGTTCTCTGTACTAGTCTTCGAGGGGAAAAATATCCAATTTATGTCTGAGTTTAGTTTTGATTTTCTTTGAGTATGTTTGATAAAACTACTCTCGAGACCCAAGACAAACACCCAATACAAGCAGAATGCCAACTCTGTTTTTTTTTCGATATCACTGTATTTTTTCCTGAACGATACTTAGGCCTAATTCGTTTGAGTGCAGGCGAGTTGCTTTCGTTTTGACTTATCTTTCTTTCACTACGTGGCATTTTCGTCAGTCCTAGACCAGGAGCTGGCAAAGCGCAGTGATGGTGCCTTTATAAGCATAAAGCGAGACAACCATTAATGTCATCCTTCACGTGAGACGGATCATATCCCAGGGGCGGATCCAGGAATTTTTCCGGAAGCCGGAGAATTCTTTATAATGTCTCTTTTTTGCAGACAAGCAGAAAGATGATGAAACATTTGACACCGAAACATTACATTTCAAATTTGACACAGAAACATTACATTTCACATTTGACAGTTTTTTATTCATTATTTTCCTAATTTTTTAAATTTTTTTTTGGGGGGGACGGGGGGTCGACCCCCTCCCTTGGATCCGTGCCTGTATTCCCCAAGGCCTCAGTGTCAATGACTGAGTCCTTTCAGTTGGGCATTAGTTTCTCTTTCCGCAATCTGCACGTCACAAGCTGCACGTGTTTTTACCTTTTTGAGTGCACGGTAAGACAGAAGTTGTTTGAGGCCTATTTCAGTCTACAATTCCTTTCCTGTATACAAATTCCTTTTGTATTCGAATGGGTGTTTTCACGATATCGCCCCGTCGCACCAGAGAGGAAGGCCAAATTAATTATCGCTTTCTGGCTGACATGCCGATGGTCAGAGCGCAGCGAACGCTTGCTACGCACGATCTGTTTCACAACTACGAAACCCTTTGTACCGTATGATCGCCGCCTCAATTTGTCGATAGTCATTTGCATCCTTGAAACTTTGTGTACTGAGGTATGGGAAATGGAATATTCATGCCTCTTGTTGGTGCTTGTATGATCACGAGACAACATCAGATTTAATGCTTGCGCAGTTGCTTACATTACGCTGTGTGCCCTAAATCTTTATGTACAGTCATTGCCCTCAATGCGCTCTTTCTTCTGGGGTTATTTTAAGAATAAATAGCCAGGTTGTTTACAAGATGTTGTGTTTTGTTTGAATCATTTTTATTATGGCGTTTGTACACAAACGTAATTTATTAGATTTACGAGTCTTTTAACACTGACGTATTGGACGGAGGAGAATAAAATTACAAACTTTGCATAGATAATGGAACAGTTTATCAAAATTTAAAAGTTTATTTACGATTGCAAAAGTAGGTCTAGTATCAGGGATTTTTCTCTCTTTATTTCCTGGTCACAGCGATAATTTGTATGTAATTGCAAGCAGAAAACTACAAGTATTGCTGGGATATTACTGGCCCCGCTTGTCCGGCTAAGATGCAGGCAGTGATCAGGCACTTTTGGAATGTTTTCTATTATTTGTCTAACTCTGCGGCGACGATCACTGAACACTTTGAAGTGCCGGAGTTGCAACTCCTTCTGTGTCCTTCCTCTATGGTAGCACATACATATGAGTTTTGTGTTTGTCAAATATCAACGTGTCTCGATGCCTATTAAGACTTTAGGTTGAACTCCCTCGGAAGTCAGTCCTTATATAAACGCTGGAGCTGTCAAATGTTCCCTGAAACACTGTGCGCACTTTTTTTAACCACATCTTGGCAACAGTCTGACAGGGTAATTATTCTGTGCTGAAACGATCACCATAAGCGAGTATGTAAACAAGCAGCCGTCAGTTTCTAATTTCCCACTAGACACAGAGGAAACCTTCGATGACTCTGTGGAATTCCACAGTAGTGGTTATAAATATTATGTTACTCACAACTATACGGAAATAATTTTACCTTTCATTTACATTATTGAATAAAGTATTGTCTATTTCGTGTTCTTACTGCAATTATTATTTAAGGCAGTCACTGTGGGCACCTTTGGTTGGATTTTCTCCTCTACAAATATAGTTAATATAGAATAAATGAAGTTAAAAAACTGAATAGTTATCCTTGTGTGTATTTTTTCGTAATAACGAAAATTGAATTCATGTCTTTGAATAGGAATTAAGCCCTAGTGTCTTACACCAAGTTATAAATGCATTCTATAGTTTGCATAATATATCATAATAACGACAGCTACATAATAAAATCGCGACGGGACGGTAACATTCTTGTCACTGTATCCACTTGCGAAGAAAGGAGACTGGAAGTCTCTTTTACTCATCACCCCATGAATTTATTCGCAGACCGCTGATGGCCGTGAAAAAGTGGAGAAAAATTAAATCATACATTATTAAAGTATAAATTAAATCCACAATCAGACAATTCCAGAAATTCAGAAAAACTGAACCAATCACGATCGAAGTCTCCCGGCAGCGTTATCAGTCACCGAGTTTTGATGGGTACAGTGGTTGGTTAACTTAACTACATATAGGAACTCCTAATATCATATAAACTTAGAATCGTTCCTTGAGTGAGAAGTCCGCAGTGCACACGGTGATGGGGCGAACGGATATATGCTGTGTTTCCCGTGGCTTACAGAGTCTTATCGGAGTGCTGGACGGATAACGAATGGCAAATTTATTTACATCAGTGTTCCATAACTCCTTATTAAAACCCTAAATTAATATTTTTATAATCACTACAAAGGTCTGAAGCAAACATCGCTGGCAATCAGAATTATGGTAAGCGAAAGTATGGAATAAGGGCGCCGCCCTTGCGGAATATGCCAGATTATTTTGGCGTCAACTGGATCGCCTTTGCAGCTAGAAACTCTCGTATACAACGTAGGCCACAGAGTTAAATTGGAGGTGAAATTAACCCTCGGAAATATAGCTGCTGTTATGAAACAAAATGTACTTACAAGAGGAGGCTACAGAAATGGGACGTAGACGAAATGCGTCGAGAACGTGGACACAACTAAATCCAAAATGCTCCAAGCCCGACTACATGGCAAACAGGCAACCAAAGACATTACGTAATTGCGTGCTGAAAATACCAACAGGTGTAATCAGGGGAAGACTGACTGGATTTTATGGGGACTATCATGTAAATGGTGACTCCAAATAGGGGAAATATTTACTCAAGGAAAATATTACGCAACGGAGTGAAAGACATAACGGTGACGATAACAATTCTTGTCAGGATTGTTAGAATAAATTTTGACATGAAATTTATGCCACGGCAATACGAAGTGTACTTCCGTATTGCTTTTACCCAAATACCAAAAGGGAACCCGTGAAGGTTGTCGGACTAAAGAATTTCTGCCTAATTTCACTTTAGCCATATTAAAATGGTTTATGTAATCTATGAAAACAAAATGTATACGAATACTTCATTTAACATAACATAACTGCATATGCTTTTATGATTGTACGCAGAATCTGGTGTGCATAATGCAATGTGAAGGCCCAAAAAGTAATGTTTAACTCTTAAGTTTAATTAATGATAATAATAAAAATATTTTCATATAGCGCTTTTGACTAAGATGAAAGAGCTTAACATTTTGACCCCTCCCCGGTCATTGAGCAAATTAAACATTCCGAATACCATCTCAGCCAGCTCCGTGGGGGGTATTCAGCTCAATGCTGCCATTTCGGCGCAAGACAGCTAAATCCAATCGCAATATCTGCTCTCACAGGTACCCATTGACTCCTGGGAAAGGAGAAGCAATGAGCGAAAAATTAGTGCCTTTCCCATGGGCACAAATCCCTGGGAGACAGGGGGTATATATCCTCCACTGTTGAGGTGGGAAGGATGGGAAATTGAGATATGCCCCCACACACTTTTTTGAGGTAAGCAAAAAGTTAAAGCGGATTGTGAAGAATTTTTTGGACTTCCATCTACTCAAATGTATTCATTATCACTCAAAAAATGGAAACCAATTTTAAAAAGCCATATGCCATTCTGAATACATCAACGTCATGAACATCGACTTCTATTATAGAGTCATATGGTACCATCCCCCCGCTTTTCAAATTTCCTGGCGGGGTAAGTCATCCCCCACCCTTCCCCATCCTCTATCCCCCATCTGCCCAATTTCCGGCACATATTTACGTCACTGGCCTTGCCCACACACACCATAATCCTGAGCTGCACTCGAAAAACTCTCCCGTCAGATTGACCCAGAGTAGGGTCCCATTCGGCGTGACCCTTTTCCGGGCCAAATTATGACCCAGAAAGGGGGTCATTTTTGGACCCAGAAAAAGGGTCACGCAGAACAGGACCCAATTCCGGTTCAATCTGACCCGGGAGTTTTAGAGTGTAGATTCAACCCATAATCTGCAGAATTACACGCAAACAACGAACTCAGTTGCCTAGACGACTAGGCCTCAGCACTCCACTGTACTTTTCATCGCAAGTCCTATTTGGACCTATACTGAAAATTACCTTTGCATGTGCTAGTAGTCCCCCGTTTAAATTGTGTACGGCCAAGGCGCATGTGCCTTCTTCCCATCGCGTTCAATACGTATGTAATGTTTCATATCAGTATATGAAGCTTTTTGACGGAAGGAAAATGAAACACTCTAAGAAATTCGCCTTTCTTTCATTTGTCTTTTTTTGGGGGGGGGGTACGGCCCAGTTTGCTTCCCCCCTTATCCGCCCTCGTACATTCCCGTTGTTTAACATCAGATATTGCGTGGTCACTCTGGCATCAACTGGCTTTGCCTGTTTTGTTCCGCATTATGAATCGAACAACAGCTCCGAGGAAACAACAAGATATTGAAAAGGTTACAAAGATTTCATGAGCAGGCCTCCGCCTGTAACCCCGTGACTAGTTCGAAGGCGCCAGCGTGGTGCAGATATGACGTCACGATTTTAATGTCATCAGCGTAGCGAATCAGGACTTGTGTGTTCTGTGCATCACGTGCGGTGATGCCCACTTAATAATCACTGGTCATGTAATTGCAAATATAATATCGGGTGACCATTTCAGGTGATCTCAGAAACCAAGGGGCGCTCCCGGGGGGCTGTGCTCATGCTCATCAGAAGCTACAAGTGTTCAACGCTGTGAGACACCCGACATTGATATTGCCCAACGATGGTGCCGCAGGGCGCGGCAGAGGTGGTGGGACTGGTGACGGTGTCCATGGCACAAGCACCAACCGTGAACGACTCGCTCAACTACAGTTTGCCAGCAGAAGACGACGACTATAGCAGCTCCAACTACTACTACTCATCTGCGTACTACATCTACAACAGCATCTTGTTGCAGCAAAGGATGGATTCCTGGGCTCCAATCGTGCTGTTCTCTGCCGTCTTTCTCATCGGTGTTCCCGCTAACGCCCTCGTCATCTTCGTCTTGGCGCGGAACAGGACCAGCACGTCCAACATCAACATGTACCTGCTGAACCTGGCGGTGGTGGACTTCGCCTTTTTGCTGTTCATTGTACCCATCAAGTTGAACACTTACATCGTTTCGTCCCGGCACATGTGGAACTTGGGCACAGCCATGTGCAAGCTGAGCATCTATGTGGTGTACGTGAATATGACGGTCAGCATCCTGACTCTAGTCGCCCTGGCCATCAACCGGTACAACGCCGTCATGCGTCCCGTCAGCTGCCGAAGCAACAGGTGGGTGTACGGCTCGTGTATTCATTGTGTTTGTGGTGAAAGTCCAGGGAAAGCAGAAGGGGTGGACATTGGCTACATCCTTTTGAAAAAAAAACTTATTTTGTCCTCCCTTATTTGGTACCTACTTTCGTATACAGACTAATGTTGTTGATTGAAACACTCACGCAAAACCAACCCAATTTATGAACCGAATCGGGCCTGAAACCGATCTTAGCTCCCCGAGATCCGACTCGATCTGACAAAAATTAACGAAAATACCAATCCGAACTGACACAGCTCCAAACCCACTTAAAAAGACCATGTGGCACAGGCAAATTGCCATATAATTTATCCACCTGTTATGCTTGAACCTATCTGTGTTGAATGAATTCGTGATTTGCTGCAATGTATCTCTTTTGCTGTCCCAGTTAGAGTATAGAAATTGACACCGTAGGAAAAAACAACGTGTCTTAGTCATTACCGGGACTAGGTGACTATGCAGTATACACAGTGATAATTCACCATGCAAATGACCGAACTGGGTTTTTTCTCAGTTTATTTGGTATTTTTACCAAGATGTTTTAACCGACCCAACCCCAAAATCGCAATCGACCTGACCCGGCCAGACTGAAGTGCTGGGAAAAGCGACCCGATCCAAAGTCGGTTTCGGGTCGGCTTCGGTTTCGAGTGGGGTTTGCACAACACTGACGCAGACGTCGACTCTGCACCTCTAAAAGCACGGGATATATTTGCTTCCCTCGTTCAAAAACGTTCCACCGCTGTTTCAGAGTTCTTTGATATCTAATCAAGTCTAATCAGGTTAGGTTTGTATTCACGATAAGTAAGCGTGCACGAACCTGATGTTGTCTGATCCATGGAACATTTAATTTTTTTTTCAGAAAGTGACAGTAACGTTTATGATTCAATCATTGGGGATTTGAGTGTCAGACTGACAATCTGTTTCTTTGATTAATTTTGTTAAAAAACTTGGAGTCATTTGAAAGTTCTTATTATTGTCCTACACTGGTCTTAATGAGACACTTGGCCTAACGAAGTTTTGCATACCGAGGAGCCAATCAGCCTACCGAGGCAAAACGTCTTCTAAAAAGACTTTTCACTTAAATTCTGCAGCCTCTCTGCATTATCATTTCGAAAGTTAGGTAAAACACGATTCCCTGTAATTTCGAGTATCAGATATTCTACCATCTTTTTCACAACATATGCCTCATGTTTACGCGCTTAAATTGATACTATTTAGCGAAGTCGGTTGGAGCTACAAATGTCGATGTATACGTGACATGTTTAAGTCGTGCGCACGCGTTGAGTATTTTGATACCTGTTTTTGTGTGACTCAGCTGAACCCTAATGGCTTCATGGCTAAAGTATACAGTTCGTCGATTTTTACCTCCGTACCAAAAGTGCGAGCGGCAGGTGCGAACGTGCTCCCACTCCTGGTTCAAAGTCACTGCAGTTTCCTGCAGCTCGACGCCAATGAGCCTCGAATTGGACCAAGCCAGGGCGCAATTTTCTTAGCAACGAAGGCTCCTTTGGTCGGAACTGACCTTCACTGGTTCATGAACGGCAGTGAAATGCACACGAAACGATCGCATTGCTACCAACAAAATGAACACTCCGTACCAATATACATTCCATCGCTAAAAGCTCGATTATCAGCACTCTTTTGAGTTTTTTCGCCGTAAAGCTTGACTGCCACAGTCTGTGTACATTTTCGGACGCCGACGCAAACGAGTTCAGCCCTTGATTAGTGACGTCGCGCATAAATTAGAGACAAGGTGGTTGTTTTGAATAATTTGTTCCAAGAAACGCCCAGATGATATAATATCGTTATGAGAAAATTTATGATGTCCGAACCATGGATTTAATGGGGTCACAAAATTGCTGCCTGGGTTCTGAAAAACAACCCCAGCAGAGTCTGAAGCCGTCTCAGGCTTCTGTCTAGCAATTCCACAAAACGGATACTTTTTCCCAAATGAGTTTATCCAGGATCCGTTTTAATGTAACTTACAATGTCAACATGAAATTTGATTCGGTCTAGAGTCTCCCGATGTTAAGCGTCAATAACACGAACTCTGAGCGGCGATGAACGCTCCAAAAGACGGCAAAAGCACGTTCCACGAAAGACAGCCGGCGAGGCCTGCAGTGGCTGACGTCTTGCCGTTTTGTCGACACTTTGCTTTCAAAACAAAGTTTGTTTCCATCTTCAAGTGTAAATGCTTTTATTCGCATATACGTGCATCCATGTAGGTTTTTGTTCTAGGAGCAAACCCACACTTAAACTGTCTTTTGGACGTTCCCCTTAGAAATTATTAAGTCATTACTTTGTGCATGCTTAAATAGAACATTTTGATTGTACCATTACAAAGAAAACTTTTTAAACAAATAATTGACACTTCCAAAATAATTTTAAAAAGAGTAGAGTAAAAACGGAAAATACATTTAAGGGATAAAAGCCCATACTGTTTATAGTGGGGATTACGCAGGGCACTGCAACAATGCAATAATAAAACTAACTGCGGGGTTATTATTATGTTGGGGCTACCATGCACTAAACCAAGAGGAATAAAATGCACGAGCAAAACAAACAATAATACATGTAGGCGTTCCAATATCCAATGAGAGGAAGATAGGATTTTAAGCATGATGGAAGTGTATAGACTGGTTTGGTTCACGGTGACACTATGCAGGGCAAATCATCTTGAAGAAGGCTCCAAAGCGAG
The DNA here is from genome assembly GCF_054643075.1 of Acanthaster planci. Classification (NCBI taxonomy): domain Eukaryota; kingdom Metazoa; phylum Echinodermata; class Asteroidea; order Valvatida; family Acanthasteridae; genus Acanthaster; species Acanthaster planci. The sequence continues at coordinate 16,928,273 of NC_141783.1, forward strand.
CCGATACTTTGGGACTCAACAGTGTGACCATACTCTGTTTTTATGAAGTCGATTATCGGATACATTACACGTAGGGCCACAGACACGGGCAAATCCAGGTGTGGGTGCGTGAGAAGAGAACGGGAGCCATACCCCCACGTACACACAGAAAGGCGAGGGGGGGTTAAGTTTTTGAAAAAAATTGCAATTTTTTTTTGGGGGGGGACACGCTTTCATTTCCTATTTTAAACCCTCCAAAATATGCCACCTTCCCACAAAATTTGATTCTGAATTCGTCCTTGGCGCCTAACATTTTTTGGTTTAAGCTGACCAGCTGAAAAGGTGTCCAAAATTCCACTCCAATCTGCTGTCCCTTTTTTTAATTGCCTCCCAAAAAGGAATCACCACGTTTCCAAATTGCCGCCAGTAATCAGTCAGAGGCGCTCTTTTGAAAATTCAGAGCAACTAGGCGCACTCACTCTGGAAAGCACACTACTTGGGTCACATAACATAAACATCTCCGTGACGTAACACAAAACTGCACTCCATTAAAAGAACCTTTAGGTCTAAAAAATGCTATTAACAATCCAATTTCCCCGACTTACAAAAACAGAAGGTACGCTTGGGCACTTTAAAGAGTTACGGAGAGCCAAAGTGGTGTTGTGGTAACACGAAGTACATTTTATCTTTAAGTGACTTAAGACAATAGTAACAATACTCGGCGTTTCAGCGATGTCCAAATCAAAGCACGCCAGATCTGAGAAGTTGGCTGTTTGTTTTCAGTCAAGGCGCAAACGTAGGAGTCAAATCTGAAGTCTTCAGGTGGCTCCGGTAGGTGTCAAGAGCCTCCTCCAGCCCCTTAGCGAGTGGGCATTTCCCTCGCAGGGAGGACGCTGTATTACCCAGCCCCATGCCATGACAGCCGATAGCAATAAGCCAACAGCAGTTACAGCAGGCATGAAGTGAGCAGCCCATCTAAAAGACGCGCTATCGGGCTCTTCGAATTGCCACAACCAATGATAAACATTCCGTCTTGAGTTTTTTTAACAGACCGCGCCGGAATGTGACACTAATCTTAAAAGATTTTGTTCACGGGGAAGCCATTAGCCATATTTTGTAAATCATGTTCACTGAATCTGTTTTATTCAACGAGGGTGATGCCACATTACTGGGGTTCCAGGCCTCAGTTTCATTTTTTTTAAAGGTGGCTTAAAACATTTAGTCACAAGTTCTAAAGTATTCATTAGTGTAAATGGGCATTTTTTTGTAATGAACTTGTAATTCACTTCTTTTTCCTCCGGTTCCTGAAATAGAAAGTTGACCTCCTTTCAATCAATATGACCGGCTAGTGAATAAGGGTAACCATGAGCTCACCTCCCTTATCTGAGCCTTTCCCTCCAATGCTTACTCATGTTCTCCGGTATCTGTCTCTCCTAATGGGGCGAATTGCTCAATAGGAAAGGAAGCGTGTGTTTATGGGCATTATCGAACAAACGTCTTCCTGTCGCCAGACGATTGGAATTGCCTGTAGAGAATACGTCCAGTTATAAGAAAGGCCATCACATATTTCGTCATTGCTTTTGATAACACTCGTGTTTATGGCCAGCAAAGTTTCTATTTTCTTTTTCCCGGCTGTTTTAATAAACAGGAGCCGGGGGCCAGAACCGACCTTTGATATTTTCCCAATTATCGTCGCATAACATTTTTTTCAGCGCTGAACCTTCAGGTGTTTTATAGTCTGTCTTGCGGTCACTGTGACATCAATTATTTTGAGAAAATCGGTCACGCTGTTCTCGTTCAACGCTGATTCTACCGAAACAGGTCAGCCTGAAATATTTCCACTGACATGCCCAACGGAGCCGGCCAACACGCGTGGCTGTGTGTGTGTAACTACTGCAAAGCGACTGGACAGGAGAACATGCGAGTGGCGCAGCCACGAGGCCTTTTCCAACTTGATTTGGAGGTTTTTGTGGTGAATTATCCATAAGCTTTCTAATATGCATTATTCATAAATTTCATGAATATAGTCGAAGCAGACGAGTCTCCGAAATAAACGTCATCAACTCCAACGCTTACGCAATGCTTCCATCTGGTTTTTCATGGGGGCAATAAGCAGTGAGATGACAACTATGATGCTTGTTGGTGGGGGGACGGTGCTGACGTTGGAGTAACACTAGCAAATAGCAGTTCATCAAGGCCGAATCGTCAAAGCAAAATGGCAGTGCTTGAAATACGGAGCTCTTACCAATATCCCGTGGGTAGAGACGGAAACGTCACGCCCGCATACAGATACTTCAATAGCGTAACACTGCAACGGTTTAAACTCAGCAAGGTGAAGTTTGCCAGCAGCATATTCTAAAGAACTGTCCAAATACTGCTCAGACAACTGACCTGCACTCACGGCCGCCGACACACTTGACACGCTCGCCATCTTTCGTATTCTTTCAATTTGCATAACAGGTCAATGTGTGCTGACCCCCTCGCTTATGATTGATTGGGATTTTTGCTACTCCAACGGGGTAGCAAAAATCGAAAACATAAAGAAACACGTAAGAAATTCCTGACAAGTTGGAAAAGGCCTTGTGGCTACGCCACTCGATCGTGCATGTGGTCTCCGGTCCAGCCGCTTCGCAGTTATACATAAACACAGCCGCAAAGGCCTTGACGAAAGGCTAGCGTAAGGCCGTCATTGGCAATAACAAAATAAGCGTTTCGTCAGATCAAATTGAACTAATTTATTTATGATGTGTGTTGCAGCAATTGTTTGGCATGCACAAGAGTTTATCCACTACAAATACAGGGCGAGGGTTCCCCTCGTTTTTCTGTTTTAAAATTTTCTCCGAATGACGCAATCTACATTCAGAATTTGCATCTTGGCATGAAGAGAAAAAAAGCCCTTTTAAGCTTGTTATAGTTGAGCTCTGAAGACAAAAGAAACTGCGTTCGATTTGGATGCTTCCATATTTATTTGAACAGATGAAATCAGAGAAAAATATGATTTACTGAGAGGTGCTCTTTTAACAGCTGACTGAACTATTTAGGTCCACATTAGGCGGGGTTGGAAGGAGTACAATGGAAATGGGTTGTTTTTTAACAAGCTTGTTCGTTTTATTTCCTATCTAATTACTGCAGGAGCAAGGCACATGCCGTTGCCATTATCATTGTGATATGGGTGGTGTCTCTGTCAAGTCAGAGCCCGGCTGTCGTGGTTGCAGATGTCGTTGTCATGCCTGTGTCGCACCGTGCGCCAATTACCCCCGTCTGTCTGGAGAATTGGCCCACATACGAGGCCGTGCGAGCCTTCAAAGGCGTCAACTTTGGCGCCTTCTACTGCGTGCCGCTGCTGGTGGTGTCCATCTGCTACCTGCGCATGGCCAGGGCGCTCCAGCGTAGTGCTCACTTCACGCGTGCCGAGAGCGGCGGGGAGTCGGCCCTGGCGTCCGGCCTCCAGCGTCAGCAGACCTCTCGCCGGAAGGTGGCGCGCATGGTGCACATCCTGGTGCTGGCCTTCGCCTTGTGCATGCTGCCCTGGCATGTCCTCATGTTCATCACCAGCGAGCCGTCCATCGTCCTCGACTCTACCTTGATGCTCTACCTGGGCATCTTCACCCGGCTGGCTGTCTATCTCAACTCCTGCCTCAACCCGCTGCTCTACTCCTTTTTCAGCCAGAATTTCAGGGCCAACCTGAGGAAGTCCTGTGCGTGCCTGAGCAAGTTGACGCATCGCAAGAAGATCTTCACGCCCATCGAGGTGGACTTCAAGGAGGTTGCAGGCGGGCTGGACGACAGCGCTAGAACCTCTGCCACGTCTGGACACCAGCGGTCATTTACGTCTATCCTAACAAGGGCTTGTTAACTCTTAACACAGTCTCCAGCAACGTTACGGTACCGCGTACCGATTCCAAAACGGACTTCAGAGCTTCACGGGTCAGTGAACATAAACACAGACCAAGGAAACGTAGCGAACAGCCACAGTTCCGCGTGCAGAACATTTTTCAACCACACTGGAGCTGCGAGTCATAGAAGCAAAGGACGTGACTCCCTGTCATCGACAATCGACAAAGGTCGTCATTTACGTATTTGGTCCTTACCCAATGGTAACAATAGTCCTATGAATGACGTTTTATTACTGTGTGACATACGTTCTGTAAAATCATATTTACTTAAGTGCATATTTATCACTCATTTCTCAGCGTTCGAATAGGCTTAATTGGAAATTTTGAGACGCTCGGGGGCGGCAAGCATTCCGGTCCTCTGTAGCAGTTCTGATAGCTGAGCGTTGTTTTACGCATGCATGCATAGGCCGTGTCAGAAACGGGCGTCCAGAGAGCTACGGCTAGGTTTATTGTCTACGCGTCTCCACGCATTTCCAATGGAGTAAAACCTAGCTCTAGCTCTAGACAGTAGATGCAGCCATAGTTTTGGGCACGTATAATACTGTGAAAAAGACCAGTCGTATGTCTGCTGCCACAAGCGTCCTAAATTCTCCCGTTAAAAACAAAATACACGTGTCTATATTTCTTAAGGAAAAAACTTTTGTCACACATCTTAAGACCAGTTTGCTGACTGCAAACTGTTCAGTGATAACAGCACTTTTACAACGTGCCTTTGGCTTCTTGTCCCTTCGAAAATGGCACAGGACGATTAAAAACAGAAGAAAATGTACACATAAAACAGTCATTGATTGTGGCGTCATGACCAAGCCACAAACGCCTGCGGAAGAATCAACACGTTTGCAGTTTGACTCCCACTTTAGGACACGGTAAACAAACTAGTTGGCTTGACTTCATCCGGACCAAGCGGGTTAATGGACTGCCACAAATAAGGAAAACTTGAAGGCGAGAGACGGGTGAACAATGCATAAAATTATTAAAAGAATAAGGATAATGGAGAATTACAGCACTAGAGCTGAGTGCGAGTGAAAAGTTGGTTGGAGGGATGCCCAAAGGACTGAGAAAGAGAAGGAGAGTTAATCCGATTCGACGCCATTACTGCGGTGGCACCGCACTCACACTCACATTCTTTAGCTTGATGTGTACGTGCATATGGCAAATCACGATACCTTATTTGTCAAGGAGGCATGTAACGCGCACGTACCGCCTGTCCACGAGCGTTGTGCCGCCGCAGTAATGCCTTTTCATTCTGGTCGCCGGATTCTATTGGGGTACAGAGCAAGTGGGCAAGGCCATGATGATAACGACGATGGTAAAAGTTGAAACGGATAAAGCGCAAAGAGACATAAAGTGGAGGCATAAAGCAGTAATTCAAAGAAGGAAAGGGTAAATTATTATTACTCAAAGAAAGAGGGGATTGTTGATGTGCGAGTTGCCAATGATGAGGCAGGGATGAAACCAGAAGAGAAACTGGACTGCAGGCCGAATCAGAGAGTGGAGTCATTGATCGGTCAGGGCGCCAATCCAATGGAATTTGATTTTCGATCTGATTTAATGACTCCTCTGAGCAGCCGGATGCTGTTTCACGGTAGAATGAATTCGGTAAGCGCTAATTCAGCCCAATATTCAATCAAAATGCTGCAAACGAGGGGAAAAACACTCTGCTTCCTCAACCCAACCCCGGCAATGAAGGGAAAATTAACCCAAATTGGCCTTATATAGTTCGCAACATGAAAGTTCTTATTTTGGCCGAAAGGTGTTATTGCGCTTCTGGCGAGAAAAGGAGATTCCGCCGAATTTTGGAAAGTGCAGATTAAAACAGCGTTGTCTTCAACAAACCTCAGGCAGCGAATTGCCGAAATACGGTCCCAGCAAACGAGGTAGCCATAGATGATCAGAGATTGTTCATCATTTTGTTTTTACACTTGCATGCGATTGTTTTTTCTTCAAAAGTAATCGTCTCGTATTTTCAAGAAATAATGTAGTGCTTAATTTGTACCATTTAAATTCGTGCACGAATATTTCTCACTTTTCGCCTCACATTTGCACGTGATGGTTGTGTGTGTTTATTAATCAATTTTAATTATAGTGTGTGTAGCCTAACTATTTCCGAGTGCTTGACTACGCCGTGTTTCGATTTGTCTGAGTTCACAAATTATTATTCAGGTAACAATTTTTGCATGATTTGGTATAAAATATCGTATATGAAACATTGAAGGAAAATGCTTATCAGTATTAAATGTAGCTTCGTGCTAAAAACAAAAACGCTGTGCCTAATTAAGCTGAAATCGGAAAGGAATCCCACAATTTGAATCACAAAACTCCGTTTCCGATTAATCAATCATGTATTGATCATTTAATCATCCATGTATACTGCCTTTGAGCAATAATGAAGCTAGCACTCGAGGCAGCTAAACGAAATCACATGAGATCATAGCGCTTGAGGTCAGTTTTTGCTCGGTCCGTGGGCACTCGAGGCAGCTAAACGAAGTCAAATGAGATCATAGCGTGTTGAGGTCAGTTTTTGCTCGGTCCGTGGGAAGAACCTATGGTGACGCTGCAACCATAGATGTATGTACTGCTGGGTGAAAGGGTCAGTCGGAGGAAATGAACAGCCAGAGAGATAGAGATAAAGAGAGATAGAGGGGGGACCGGGCGTGAGTTCGCTGTGATTGAGAGATTTCTTGTCTTGAATGGTGGAGTGGAAACCTTTTTTTTACATCAATTATCGGAATAAGAGCACAGATCGAGGGTAATAGGGCAGGATAGAGTTCAAGTGATCAAAGAAGATATTGATACATAAAGCCGGTCAACCGTGCCTGTGAACTCTTCTAACACGTTGATTTCTTAAATTAAGAAGACAGTTGGGTAGTCTGGAGTTGTCCATTGCTGGACGGCTTGATTGAGGGTAGAAGGGAATTTGTTTGGGGCGCGGATCTCAATTCCGGTACATGATGTTGTATTATTGAATGCGCTTCTGGCAGCTGAACAAGTTGTGAACACTGCCCATTCCACTTGAAGCCACTTTCTGCCATTTTGGTTCCCTCAAACTGCTGTGCTGTTATCTTTTTCAAGTAACGACGTACACCCGGTGCTCAACTTACAACGCGTACACATGATGCTAAACTTGTAATTGGGATTGCAATCTTATACGAGCCTGTTTTTATTTCAATTTTCAGCTCGTCAAACTTGGAAAAAAATTGGAACATAAAAGCACAGGCGCGTTCCGAAACAAGGAAGTAGTATGCATAAGGTATAGAGCACCGAAGTGACTACGTCACACACACAGTTCTGTGTGAAAAGGGGATTACGGCGAGAACCAGTGCGTGCACCAAATGCCCGCGCGTACCCATTCATTTGCATTGTACTGGTTCAAGATGACGTCACACTTCGGTAATCCATACCGGATATGGTACTGCACACCTGAACGCGCCCGACACTGCACGTGTCGTGGGAGAACATGTTGGAAGTGGCTTCGGCGTGGGTGTTTCCAGCCTGTCCGATATCAAAGGTGGTGCTCAGGTCAATAATTATTGAATTGCATCCCTGTATACGAGAACATACGGTAATTATTATCCAAGATTATGTCAATCAAGTCAGGTGACCACTAACCTTTTGTCCTTTTCCTCACACCAGTACAGCAACCGTTGCACTCGATACCCGTTTCCCCTACAGCTCGTAAAGATTCAGCTGTAACTTTTACTCTTGATTTTCCATTCCTTTCAACGTGCAGTTGACTTACCTCTTTCCACTATAAAATGACCTGACTGCTGGAAAAACCTTGATACGTGTATTGATAATAATAAGATAGTAATTCCCTTTTATCGTCAGGAACCCAGCCGAGTTTGAAAGGGCTAGTTTAAAACCAGTCCATCACACTTTTGTTCCTACTCATAAATACGTTTTTTCACCGGAAAAGTAAAAACAAGACAAAGTTCATACTTTTCAAACAGTTTTGTTCACCGATTTGGTGTCTTGTTTTTTTTTCAAATGTGTACCACTGTCGCCATAGTTAGTCTATAGAATTTGCCTCTTACGCAGGCAGTGTGAAAATTTCCCTATAGAATAATCCGCCGATATGAAATACACGCCATTGATGCTGGCACTGCGTTCGTAAACAGGTGTTGTGCGCTCGTTACAGAACTCTTATAGGAGGCCGTTTTCCAATGCCCAACTTCGTCTCCGTCTCCGAAACCAATCCCCGATTGTGGGCCTGAAGCGTTTAAATTAAATTGAAGTACAGTAAGTGTTGGCTCTTTTGCTTCTTAATTGAAGTTTGCGGCAGTATCAGACTTACTCTTGCGCTTAGGTAGTAAATAAAACAGTTCAAGCCTGAAACGGAGCCGCAGTCGAGTATTGGAAAAACGACCCTGATTTGCCAAGATGCACGCGCAACTCACATCAATGTGTTGTGCCACCGCAGTTTACGGTGTCTCCTCAGATTAAGCCTGGTTTCCGACGTGAGAAACGTAGAGAGCAACGCAATCAAGACGCAAACTGCAACGCAGACAAACGCAAACCAGCCCCAGACGGATCGGCAAAAGTTGAGCCCGGTTCAACTTTGCCGAGTGTCAGCGTCAAGTCGCTGAGTAGGCCTTTACAAACACACACGCTGGCATGACGGGCGTACAACGATGTCTCTCTCGCTTAGTACCACTCATTCTATCCATTTTCTCCTTGTTGCTAGCATATGCAGCCCCAATCATCAACAAATAGCTGACCATTAACAAAATACATCAAACTGGAGTATCAGTTTGGCTTCAAGAGGCAGCATTGCCACCTAAAAAGGCATTTCCCCCAAATTTTCTGAGTTTTGCACGCCGCTTTGTTTATTTTTTTGGTGGAATGACGTCACACAACGTTTCTTCCGCGACTGTCATTGTCTTCACGTATTGCAGACCGTCTGCGTTATAAACGACCATTTGGAAACCAGGCTTTACTCTATTGGTACATGCAGAACGTGCTGCGCGATGTGACACGGGTGAGCCACTGTACAGTGACATTCCGACTCTCCGAATGTGTGAATCTACGTTGTATTGTGCATGCCTACGTGAAGACGATGACTGTGGTGTATGGGGGTTCTACTCCACACAATAGGAGTCAACAGTTTCATCTGAAACTGGGAAAGTATTTAAAACCACTGGGTGCTTTCATAATTTGTTAAAAACCTTCCCATGTGACGGGTTCCCGACCACTGGGATTGGATAAACTGCCTGATTAATTCATAAATTCCATTTTGTGGTAGCTGTATGTCAAATATCTGATTAAAAAGAACCGTCTTAGTCCTGATGAAAAGTTCAAATCAATACTACACAAGATTACAAAGAAATAAAAAATGGACAATTAAGTTACAAAATAATCCACGGTGGGCATCGACATGACCGGTAACTATACACGTATAAATCTATGTACAGTTGTACAGCACCAGATAATATCAAAGTGTGAATATAATCTATAAATGCATAGCAAAGAACTATATCGGCACTTTAATGAATTATATTTTTGTGTTTCTAAATTAATTCATGGTTTTCTCAAGTTTGTATATCAGATTTTCTTACGTGTGTACTCAGATAATCTTGATGCTGCCTGAAGGAAGCAGGTATAAATGTTTTGGTAAGTTATGTTATTGTGGACATGCGTGCCAATGCTCTAAATATAAATTCGTGTGACGTCACTAGACATCCACGTCCACCATTACATGGCGCAGCCTAGTCTACCTGCACAAGGTTTCGGCTGCATTTAGGACAAAACAGTGCCAAGAGGCAAATTAAAGGTACAGTCCATCATTTATCATTTGTGCATTAGGTTTATTTGCAGGTAACAAAATTACTCAAAACAGTAAAGAAAGGCATGCCTGAGAACAAACCTGATGAAGTTTCAGCCCAACATTCTAGAATTTCGATTTTAGATTGTAAGTTGCTTTGTCATGTTTTGAATTGCGCGTAAGTCAGTGGCGGGGACACATTTCTTGTCCAGTCGAATACATCAGTTTTACAGCTACGCGATTTGACGCACTGAACCGTGTTAACCGCGAGTGTGTGTGTGTTGTGTATTTCTACGGGCAAATTTCTAAAAATGCGTCTTCAGGCGCATTGTTGCAAATGGCTCTCTTTCATTGTTTTCTTCAAAACGACAGCTGGCAGAAAGAATCATTCACAGGTATGTTTAGTCCCATAACCAGCTTTAAACCAGGTACGCTTTTCAACGATTTCGTCAGTTACTTTTGGATGATTACAAGAATGGACTGTACCTTTAAAACGAGCGGTTACAATAAACCTGTTTGAGAGTGGTCATAAAAGTAACGGGCATTTACAACCTCACGCAGGGTTGTATCGCAACTGAGCGGCTGCGGCCGGGAGTAACTCACAACTGTATGGGAAATGGTCGCAAGCCGCTACGCAGTGGCTTCCATAGGTACACGTGTTATTCCCGGCCGTGGCCAAGACAGTGTTCGGACACAGTTTTGTTAAGTCTGCTGCCACCAAGAGTCTTAATGTATGATAATTCTTAACGGGTATGTGATTATATTGTACAAGTCACTTAATTGTAATACTCATCCTACAAGAAGCGTTGAAATTGAAATGTGTCGTATCTGTGAAGAGAATGAAATCTGTGATTAAAAGTGTACTTTTAAATTGTACTGTAAACATTTTGACTTCTTCAGCACACTGTACACGAAAAAATTAAATAAAATTGTCACTTGAAATAAGTATTTGCCCGTTTTCTTTATAAACCCGCTTTTCAATGTTAATATTATTCGTAGTCAGCTATTATAAGTTTAACAAGCTATCTTTGCGTTCGTTTTATTCTCGTTGCGACACTAAAAGTGCAAGTAACCATTATCAAAACTTGTTTAGGGAAAAAACAGTTTGTAGCATTAATCCATAACCAGCGTGCTAAAACCTTTTAACAAGCTCACATCAAACATGAGAGACTTGAGACACGCTTTGGCCTGACGTCATCCTGACGTCCTTGCTATAGTGGCTCCCCGCAGGCCAATGCAATTAATGCCGTACGCGAGGTTGCCGATAACCAGCGACACATTCAGCAATCCGTACGCGTGTGCGGTGAATGATGCTGACTGTTCTCTCAGAAAAGCCGGTGACAAAAGTAGGCCTGTCATTTCGCTTCCGGGGGAAGAACTCCAGAGAAATGTTGCAGTTTTTTGGAGGGACTTAATGACGCCACATCTATAAAAGGGGGAGGGGTAAGAATTCTTTCATGGATGAGAAAAATTATTTGGACAGTTGGTTTCGAAAAAAAATCCATTTTGCCGCCACCAGAAAAAGACTTGTTTGCGCCTAAACAGCAAGAATGGAAAACGGTATTCGGTGGAAAGGTCTTAAACATTAATCCCAACAGTCAGGTAAGACAGTTTCCCACAGTTGTGTCCAGTTGTGGTTTTAAAGTTTCCACTGTGGCTCAAGTAATGGACCTTTCCCACGAAAATTATGCAAATAAGGCAGGTGCATGCGCATTACTACCACTGGTTGGTGAAGTTGCTTGAACCTATGACGTAACAATTAAATAAATAAATAAACAAATAAATAAAACACAAATCTCCAACTATGAGCACGTACACTCCGTTTCTGCAGTATAGTTTGACACGAGTGCTAAACTTAAGAGACAAGGAATTGTTACTTTCTAACCTCAGGACAATGAAAACTTCACTTGAAAATGAAAAGCGCGCTGAAGTATCTGACAAAGGCTGTAATACGGTTTTGATTGTCGTTCAACGCGCCAGGTTTATTATTTTTTTGCACACACTGGCCAACCAGTAGTAGCGCGCATGCGCCTGTCTAATTTGCAAATATATTTTGGGAAAGGTCCATTTGAGTAGCGTCCAGAGCTCAATCCGAACGAACGTTTGATTAATTGTGCCCATGCAAATTAATTTTTATTGGACTCCTCGTGCTAGCAGATTGGAGCCCTTGGTCTTATTGAACCCAAGACTGTTGACTGCGTAGCTTCCCGACAGATGAGTTTGTCACATGATGTAGACGCCAGCTGATAGACCTCTTCACTAATAAATTCATAATTATGCACGCATGCGCACAAATGGCCTTGGCGGCAAAAAGTGTGAGCGGGCCATTGAAAATGATTGTACAGGGGTGCGACTTCGATTGTTATTTTTTCTCAGGTTTTCTGACTTCTTTTCATTTTTTTGTTGAAAAAATCCCATCAAATTTTTGTCGCTATTAGTTTCTAATTTACGTGGAATTTTTAGTGCGCTGTAAAAAGATTTCAAAATCGTAACTTTCCTGTGCGCACGAGATCGTCGTTTCTTAGTATGGCCCCCTTCCATCATAAGCAGTATAAACTACAACGTTAGTGTTCTTGGAGCCAACCTGTGGCTATCCAGGTGTGGCAATAATGACAGTTTGGGCCATCAGAATCTGCAGTTCACAAACGCATGTTTCATGTAACCCGGTATCCTGAAAGTACCTGAGAATTCCGGCATGGTCATTTATTTTATTTAGTTAAGTTTTTCTGGTAATGAAACCAAAGATTCCTCAAAAGTGCCCTAGGCACTGTAGCTCGAAAGCCTGAAGAAACGTGCAGATAGGAGACAACGAGAAGAAGTGACGGTTTCAGGAAAACCCCAGAAGAATACTCTGGGCAAAACCCCCGAAATCAGGCAGGGGCTGAAAACCCAATCCACATGTGGACCGGGCCGGTATTCAAACCCGGTACCACAGAGGTGGGAGGCCAGGAAAGAACCACTACGCCAACCTACCCCCAAACCCAGTTAGTGAGTTAAAGCTAAACTAGTTAAGTAAATTAATTAGTTTAAGTAAATGTTTATTAATTCAGTTTTTTCCTCTAGGCACGGTCCACCACATTTAATTCGAAGTATGGCGAACACAATAGGAGGGCGTTACTTTGAAGTGGGTAAATTTTGAACCAACACCAAAGATGTTACCCAAACCACGTACCTCCCTCCCATTGTGTACGCCATACTTCAAAAAAAGGCCAATTTGGAAAACATGAGTGGTTTGGCGGAGTACAAACGTGTTAAACAGTAATAACGTGGGGACAAATTCGTTGTATGGTTGTACTGGATGTTCTATAGCAGAAGAAATCGTCCCCTCAATGCAGTGCCGGCCAGGGCACATAAGGCTATGCAAGCTTTGAGGAAAGCACATTACCCATAAGAACACTTGGCATCGTACCACGTAAGAACATCCAAGCTGGCTAAGTACCTTCGCCTAATGGATTCACAAACAGGTGCAGTACGTGCCAGCAGATTGATTTACTTGTGCGATAATGCGTCGCTCTAGAAGGTGTTCTCTGTAAAGTTTCTTTAAACTGCAGTGGATGAAGTCATCGGTTCTCAGGTATAAATGAATACATACACAATGTATTCCGTCGTTGGCAAAGTTTGAGACAGGTCCGTGGTGTGTGAGGTTGTCAGGAGGGAAATTACAAAGCAAATGCCACTCTTGTATACAAGTTGTTTGAAACCCAAGGCCAAACTAATCCAGCGATTGATGAGACTTGTTTATACAAGGGCGAAGTCTCAACAATCTCGTTTTGAAGCACATTTCGCGCAGTTTGTCAATTTTCTCTGACGTACGCGTTACACGTTACTGGAATCTTGATCACCATGACTACCCCGTCCCATTCTCTGGAGTGCATGAGACGAAAGGCAATTCGTGATCACGTGGCGCAAATTACTATGTATTATCTAATTGCTGGCTTCGAGACACCAAGCTTTGCCCATTGGCTCTGCTTACTGCAAAACTTGAGTTCGATTGACGAGGATTCAGGGATGTGGCAGTGTGTTTTGATGCGAGAAAGGTGTATTACATTGAAATAAGTGATTCTGTTCTGCTAAAATACAGGTCAAAACATGTTCATGTGTACACGTTACGAATCGACAAATGTCAGTGTTACATAAATTATTGTTGCTAGATTCCGTAACTATCCAAATAACACAAAATAGAGGCCACTGGTCTCTATCAGATTGATTTGTATAGAGAAAAGTTAACAGATACTTGAAAAGGAGGTGTTGTATTTCAGCTGCAGCACGCAAGCAGTTCACTGAAGCAAACCGTATAGTCAAAGAATTCGGACTATACAATGTAGGCCCTAGATGCTAGAAGCCGTGGTCAAGAATCATCACGACCACGCTGTCAATGACCGCAAAGTCGGCGCAAAGCCTTGGACACGGCTCTACCTTCGCCCCCCCATCGCGCTTTTTATCCCAACTGTACTGTCAATATCAAAGGCATCGTTCGTACAGGGGAACCAGGCTGGCCAACTCGACTGGCAAACGTGTTGAGCTTTATTGACGCGGTATGAGTGACAAATGATTGGTAATCCAATCTGACAAAGCTTCTTCATCGCGCAAGTCGAGGTCCGGATGGATTTCGAAGACATGCAACGGGGATCTTGTTGATCTCGTTAAAATGACAAGCTTGTCTGAAGTTGGCATTCCATCACAACACTGGAAAATGTCAATTACAATCTGAACAGAGATTTCTTTATTGGCCACGGGGAACCACACAACCCAGGGGCTGGTTTTTGAGCAAAAGCGGGCACACTGTCTCTGCAGTGATCGTCATCGCCAGGGGCGTTCCTACGGAAGCCCATTAGAGCTAACTTGAACTATGCAAAAATATTTCTTTTATTGCGAAATAACGCAATAACATTGCGAAATAACGCAACAGTTCTACGGACATGTGGGGCGCGTTCACGCGGTTACTCTGGTTAGCAAGAGTAGGATGCGTGCGCATTATACCCGGGTGTAGGAGTATACTCCCCCTCTAGCGAGAGTATACACTCGCTGACCCGTGGGTCGTACTCCAGCCGTTCGAATGCTCAGGAGTGCCGTGTTAACACGAGTAGCTCGCTCGAACGCACCCCCCTCGCTCGAACGCACCCCGTGCGTCTGCTCCAGTGTGAAAAGAGCAACATCAACAATCAATGACTTATTCGTTGTCCTGGACAATCCGTGATAGGCCAAATTTTAGAGTCCTTAAACTTACGATGATACCATGATTTACTGCCAAAAACCACAATATGTGATCATAACCCAAACCAAGAGAGAAGTAGGGCTGACGAGTTTGCGTTATGTCATGCTCAGCTTTCCTCGTCGATAACTGTTTCACAGGGAATTACCTGTACTGCTCACTTAAGGGTGCGTTCGAGCGGCTGGAGTGCGACCCGCGGGTCAGCGACAGTGTACTCTCGCTAACGAGGGGGGCAACTCCTGCACCCGAGTATAATGCGCACGCATCCTACTCTTGTTTACCGGAGTAACCGCGCGAACGTGCCCCAAATGGCCGTGTAACTGTTGCGTTATTTCGCTGTACTATTGCGTTATTTCGCAAAGTTATTGCGTTATTTTGCAATATTTTTTTGCAAAACTTGAAAATATGTTTTCTTAAAAATTAAACGCCAGTTCATAGTACGGACGAATGTGGCAGCAAAGCGACTTTGACTTCACGAAAGATTTGCAGCAAAACATCGCTGGAGTTGAATTGTGTTCATTTTTTGCGAATTTCCAGCGCGAAAATTTGATGAGACGTTACAATTTTGCGTTTGTGTTAACTTTCGGGCCAAGTATGACCTGGCCTTTACTTGGAAAACATCTCTCATAAAAACAAACATGACCACAAATAGGTATATCGCAAAAACGATTTGATTCCCAAAGTAGACACTACGTTTCTAAAAGTGCATCTCATAAGAAAGAACTGGAAATTCGAGAATATATATCGTTCAAACAAACTTCGAAAAATACATCTCGAAAAAAACGAAGAAAAATACTTCATAAAAACAAACTTTGAAAAATGTGCTTTAGAAAAACTTACTTGAAAAAAAATATAGTTCAATTTTGGTGAATGGCACTACAGGGCTTTCGTGGTACATGCACTTCAGGCGACATGTTTTCTTTAAGCATCCTGGTGCCCGCTGTAATAACATTTGAAGGTTTGCACAGTGGATTTCAATGAAAGGAATACGTTTGCGGTAAAAGGATGTGGGAAATCATTTCCAAGGGTTTGTGAAATGAAGAGAACAGTAAGCAACTAACTCACATTTTGTCACCATACAGGCCTATTCATCTGAGGCCTGTATATTCTGAAGGATTGCAGACCTCCCCCCTCCCCCCTTATCGGTGAAGCAGTGCACCGGGGTAACACCAAGGTGTCAAAATAAGCCTTCTGCGAGATAAACAACTTGACCGTGTATTAACATTTGATAATGCCCGCTGAGAAGTGATAATGCCAGCTGCGTAAATCACGCTCTTGCAAGGTGGATACGAGAGAGTTTAATCGATTCTGATTGGTCAAGAGTCTGTGTGCTCGCCACTAGCGCCAAGTCTACATAAGGAGATTCTTGTGTACAATATGCACAAGGAAAATATCATAAAATAGACGGGGGTGCTTGGGAAAATGAAAGTAAACTGGAACAAAATCGTTAGAAATCCATCATAATTTATATTGACTTCTTTTGACTTTCTAACTAAAAAAGTTATTTATGGACGGGCGTACATGTGCTTGCCCGGTCATAAACCAAGGTTTAAGACCGGCTCAGGAGACTGACCGCGGCTCGGGCATGAATCGTGTCCGGAGACATTTTCACTAATAAATTCATAATTATGCATGTGCACAAATTACCTTGGCGGCAAGGGCCATTGAAAATGTACAGGGGTGCGATTTTGATCATTTTCTCTCAGGTTTTCTGGCTTTGTTCAGTTTTGTCTTCAGAAAATCCCATTAAATCGTTTTTGCTATTAGTTTCTCATCTAAGCGGGATTTTCCCCGCGTAATCTCGTGCCGCCACAGGAAAAATCAATATTGTAAAGTCATTTTACAAAGCTCTTGTTACACACTGAAAACAGTGTATTGGTGCAAGGTGTCTCTTATGTCACTATAAGCTAAAGCAACACTGTCTTTAGTGTAGAGAATTCAATTGTTATAATTATTCGATCCAAGGTCCTCTTGAGAAATCGTTGACGATGTAAAGCCCACCCCTGGACCAGCGCTATCTTCTTTCCGGAGAGTGTTGAACTCAAGTTACAATGCCACGAGGAAAACTTCTGCTTCAATCCTACTTGAGTAGATCTGTTTTATCACGGCAAGTGTTCTACCAAGAACGATTTATTTTGCTCGTCTATGTTGTTGATGCCGTCCGCCATTTTGTCCGCGCAAATCCCACGTGGGAGTTTTCACACAAACCTGAATCAGTTAGCCAGTAAAACAAGCACAGAATGATCCAATCAGGTCAGCCCATTATGAGATCCCTGTGGCTGATCACTGAGGCAAATTAGCAAAAGGATTTCGGTGAATTGCAATATTTAGAATTTGAATGGTCAAGGATCACCACATCCTACCTAAAATCTATATTTTGCATCCATTTTAGTTTTGAGCAACGATTAGGCCTATAAGCGAAAAACTTAGTAGGCCCTAATGCATTACGATGAGTTTTCAGGAGGCATTTTAGTTTGTGGAAAAGCGGGATCATACGTTTTTAATGTGTTGGTCGGGACATCTTTTTTGTTTGTTTTGTTTGTTGGTATTTCTTTTTACATTGTTTAGAAAATTCCTAAATGGACTAGCGTGATGTCGGGCCCTAGCCCTAAGGAGATACCATTCCTTCGTGTCAAGATAGGCATTAATTAGGGGAAATATTTGCATTTTCTTCTCAAATTCATCACAAGAAATAATGACCTTGACTGCGGACAGCACACTTCCTATGAAAATTTATCGGCTTGACTTTTTGATTTTTCAATCAATGAAGTCTTCAAGGTACACTATTTTTCGATATGGGCGCTGCATTTGTACTTGGACTATGACGAAGTGGCAGGTTGAAAAAATGATCGAATGGCATGCACTTCATGAGAACTTACAGGATAACTCAAGACCGAAGTGGACGAAAAAGAGAACATTTTCCGAGAACATACATATTTATTATGGTATACCAATGGCAGGTGATTCCCCCCCCTCATTTTAGAGCGTTCTACGAGGTAAAGTAGGCCTATCGGTACAGCAAGATGGTAAAACATACTTCATTGGTATATGTCAACAAATCCCGTCTTCACTTGGCTAAGCACAGCGTTATAATGTATACTGTAGACCAATATAGCGACAAGAGTCAGGATCCATAACTGCGGTGTCCTCACGACCGTGAACAAAACAGATGCACATGGAATGCTTCCTCATCAGCCAATGGGAGCGCACTGCTAACCAAAATCAAGCACTCGTCAAACTTAGGATAGGAATGCGCCCCTGAGTAGCGAGGACATCGCAATAATTGCGTCAGCGAATCGGTCTGTACGCCCATGAGCTCCTAAATCCTGCAGCTCCGTTGCTGTGCAAAACTCCAGACTACAGACTACTCGTTTCACAAAAACGAGTAGGCTCGTTAATGCACTTTGTTACTCAAGGGGCATACATAAAATACCGAATGTTTCAGGAAGGTCTTGAGGTTTTGTTGACATTTGGTGAATTGGAGAATCCAGGACACAAAACTGCTTACTGATCACAGTGACTTTGAATGTGAAAACTTAACATTATCAGAGGGCCCGACGTTTCAATCCTTGCTCTCTGCATTAAGAGAGACACCGTGTGAGTAAAAATTAATTGTACACCAACACCCACTTCGTACCTCTGAATTTTACAAAAAAAATTGACACATTTTTGAGGCTGCATAATGATTATAAAAACATTTTCCAGTTACAGTTTTTTGCTTTGGATGGGTCTGGGTGGAATTCTTCTTTGGCGATGAATGTATTTCCGAACCCTAGGCATTAAAAAACGAAGAAAACGGATATTGACGTCACTGATGTTGATTTTCCAGCAATGTATCTAATAATCCTGTCATGGTCATAGTTTTCCCAACTCGCAGCTGGCATAGTGGAATCGAATCCTCACATAACTATTTTTCTGCCTCCTATTTCTTTGTAAACGGCACTCAAAGGCACGCTGACGGGCATAAGCACGCGCGATGAGTTAAAAGACGCTGCAGGCCCGTCAGTGCAGATTAGCCAATCGGCGTACAAAATACAAGACTTAGTGTAAAACGCATTTTGAAATAGAAGACAAGCTTGATTATATTAGCAAACTATAAAAAAACACCCTGAAAACAAATCAAGTGGACTAGGGAAGAAAGATATATATACGGCGACAGGAAAAGAAGAATTTACTGACTGACGGTCAGCCGTAAAGGTAAGGTGAAAACCTGGCAAACCAAGCCTCAGTGAAACAGTCTGCAAAACCCTGGACACCTACGTTCACTCATAGGTTCGGACTGAATTTCCAACCGACACTGTTGTATGACAAGGTTTGTGTGGCATGGTAAGAAGGGTTTATACGACAGACATCAGATTAAAAGGTGGCAAACAAGGAGAGAGAAGAGAAAGGGGTGTGGACGTCGCACAACACGCATCAGCTTTTGATTTCATGGAGGCTGTTCCTTTCCACCAAAGCGTGGAAAAGCACATCTGTCATTTCCGTGAGGGAAAGCGTGCAGCCAAACGTGAAGAGAATATGAATCTCACGTCTTTATGTGTGCAAACCGTTCATAGCTTCAAAAACGAAGTGCCTATTTTTTCCACCAGTCCAATTTGTTAGCAGGCTGACTCTGGTAAAGGCGTGCTGGCAAAACTGTAATCTCCCCGATAGCCCTCTAGAACCTTTGTGCGGACCCCTACATTGTTCCTCCAGAAATGTCAAAGAGATTTATCTGATGTGATCAGTGGAAAACGTGTTTGCAGATTGGAAGGTTGATGGAAATTCGTCAGACGGATGGGTGATTTCGTGCGAAAGACATTAGGCCTACCTATAAAGCCCAAACGGGCTGTTATTCGGAAAGTTATACCACAGGGTAAATTTGTACTAAAAATGGCACGTCAGATAGATTTGTGGGTTTAAATGGCAATACCTATATTAAGCAAAGCGTATGCGGAACATCAGTGTTTGCCATAGGAAACCATCGGCCGTTTGACATCCGAGTCTTTGGTGATTAGATTCTATGGAAGGCACTAGCTCGAGCGATACACATATAATCACTCTGCAGAGTATTCAAGATGGCCTTACAAAGAGGTCCAACGATATGTCTAATTATTTTACTCAGTAAAATGGCTGAATCGCAACTCGTAGTCAAAAACTACCAAGTGACTTGCACTGTACCCATAAACAGCAATCTATTCTACTGGGCCAATACTTGATCCATACCAATCTTTTGGTCGATCGCTTCGCCTTTACTTCGTATCTCAATACGGTACTGACTTATTCAGCATGCACTATTAATACTACGTCAGTAGTAATAAAAACAATACTGACCCTTGAGATAACCTTTTACAAATTTGAAATTATTGAGCAAAAAAGGGCACTGCTTGGAAAAACGACTGAACTCTAGTAACTGTCACCGGATTCTGGATGCACTTCGTGTCACTGCTTCCTTCATAACAAAAATTCCTACACTACACTGATTGCTATAAATAACTACGTCTGCATTTCACGTATGATCGACAGAGGGCGCTTTAGGCCTACACGGGTAGACTAGTTTTCATGAAAGGGATCTGATAGGCATTTGTGTTCACGCCTAGTAAACACTTCTGAATTCCCTATCGTTAAGGGAACTTACATCAGCCTAATCCAGCTGTGTCTTTGTCACTGACGTAATCTGCTGCAATAACAATTTCCTTCGAAATGCATGCGATTGGGAGTCCCACACTGAAAAGCATGTTTAAATTGTTATTTTCGAATTATTTTGCAATAATTATCTTGCTCAATTACAACATGCCCAAGCACTATATACTTCATTAGACTTTTCTTCACTCTGATAAAAGAGAAAATAGAGGTCAATCAGCCTTTCCGAACTCGTAGTGTGATTATTTTTTTAATGACATCAAATAATTACCTTGCACACTTGCACCGTAATTTGATGCGAATGCAAAGCAAATCTGATGTCCCAAAACGGGTTCATCAACTCGGCCAAGATCAAAGCAGAAAGTTGCGCTGAAAAATCGCCATGGGTTCAACTTTTGCAATTTCACAACATGGACTTTCCATGACGTCAGATATTCACCAAGCCCTTCACTTTCAAATCTCGTGCATTAAAAAGATCATAATCCAAAACCGTCAATGCAAATGATCTTTGTAGTGGTGATTGGGCATTGGCGTAATGGTTTCCCAGGAGCAGTAATTAGGCCAACGCTTTGTAGCCTACAGGTTTGTGCTAAACAAAATCGGAGTATCCGCGCTGAGTTGAAGTGCACCCTCATCGGCAAAAGAAAGCCAGGCTGGTAGGAAGGCTTCCAATCACTGATCTCCATGCACTGTACAGGTAGTTTTGCTCTGCGAATTGAAGCGACTGCGCGGCCATGTTAGGCTATTCAATACAATGGCATTTTCCAAGTCACCGGCTTTAGCGCCATGCATGAATGCCCTTCAGTGAATGGACCGAATATCATACGATGGCCGCGCGGTCACCTCAATTCACACATAGGCAGTTACTCCTCACCTGCCTATCCAGTGTATAGAGATCAGTGCTTCCAAATTGCTCGTCGCCAAGGGTTGATGGTTTTGCAATGTGATTCGCTACACTGTGCACGACCTGTTACTGCGAGGTAATCACTTCCTGTTAGCGAAGCGTTATTTAAACATTTTGGTTCACCAATGGCAATGTCTGGCACAGGCAAAGTGTCGGGAATATAATAAAAACAAGGCCTTGGAACAATCACAGTGTGGTAATTAGCCTCTCACTAAGTATCACTCATCACGTCTCTTTTGCCGATATCTTTCAAATCATTCGTTATCTTGATCAAGTTTGGATGAACAAATAAAGGCGCCTTTCCCATTGTACGTTTTTGGGTGCGTTGCGTACACGATGCGTTTATGCGTTAAACTTTCACGGACACAAAAATCAACGCCATTAACATAGCACACGTGAGCGTTGTGTTCGGCCGTCAAATCGCCCCGGAAGCGACTTTGACGGATACACAACGCTAGGCGCATAGTGTTGACGCGCATAGTGTCAAGTGTTGGAATATTGAATGGCTCCCTTAAGTGTAGTGAGAACGTTTTCAGCACAAAGAAAATGAAAAATATATCGAATTGATAACCACAGCTTGTGTAACGCATTGAACGAGCTCGCGCTTGGCAGAAATTTACCCAGAATGCCCTGCGCGCGTGAGCTGTGACCCCATGTGACGTTCCTTTGCTAGAATCTGTGCGAGGCCAACCTCGTTCCCATGGGTACGATCTCGCCGCGCAACGTTGGGCCCCACTATGCCTTGCGTGATCTAACCCTGGTATTGTAAAATGCAAATATGCTACTATTTGGGATATTTAAATTAAGACTTTAGTCGGAGTGTTTACGCGCGACGCAGATTTACACATGCATGGCGTGCATGAGAATACAGGGGCGCGAGCGTGTAGCTTTTGAAATACGCATGCGATTGACTTTACCTTTTTGTATATTCATTCTGAATAGCCAAACAGCGTCATTTTCGAACTCTACACGACCTGGGACAAGTGAAGGAATGCACACGCATGGAGTCAAGGTTGGTGGAAGGCCATCAGCCCTTCCCAGCGCCCTGTTCAGGCACTGGGCGACGAGTGAAGGCTTCGAACCGGGTTCTGCATGTGTTCAGCGCGCACGCAAGGACCATGCATTCCATGATACATTCGTTGCGCGTACTCCGCATAAAATGCACATAAAACGCGCCTGTGTAGTGATTTCGTACCAAAGGATTGTCAATTTCATTTAAAAACACGCCCTCGTTTGTTCCCGCTCGAAGCGCATAGGTTCGGAACTTTTAAACTCGCCAGCTTTCCAAATACGTGCAGCCGTATCGACAAGACCGTGCAAAGCCAAACGTTACCGGTCTGTTGATTTACCAACGTCCTCATATTCTGTTGCACAAGCGAGTAGCCATTAAAGAGCGAGGTCAGTAAACAGATTCTACCCATTGGAAGAAAACTTTGGAAATGGAAAGGAAGATGATAAATCACAAATACATACACACCTGTGTCAATTGGAATCGAAGCTTACAGTGATCCGTCTGCAAGACTGTCTGCCGGGATGATTATCTCTTCAAATATCACAAGTGAAATACAGTGTTCCTTGGGGAATTGTCTCCATAACGTTCTTAAATCGAGGCAGTAATCTACCCGTAATGACCAACGTAATGCAGGACAATGGCTTTCGAGGATAAATGCTTATACATATGCGGTCGTCTGCCACGATGAAACTCTATACTTAACTTGTCGTTAAGTCCAATGCAGTGTTCATTATAACAGTGGTTGTTTGCATAACTAAAGCAATTTCGCAACATCAAAATAACCACGAACAAAAACAAAAATGATACATAATGATATGGCAAATCGGATCACACCCATGCAAATATTGTGGGAGGAAAGTCTAATCATTCCCGGTTTTGGTCTCAAAATACGGTAATAATCGGATTCATGCCAAATATTTGAAATACTTCCACCATGGGTTTCTTGACCCACCAAATTTGAAGAGTTCACTGAAAGTGTTATTCTCCCAATCCGAAAAAAAAATCCTCATAAAATATTATATACAATCTACCCCTAAGGGAAACCGTATGGCCACCATACTAAGCACATCACGCAACGACATGATCGACGAAGCACTGGATGGAAATATCACATTAAATCTCACAGGGGCACTTTCCACTTCATGCTTCTGATTCCAAATCTCATTTAAAATCCCGCATAGAACCTGTTTCTGATGGCTCACCAGAGGACAAACACTTTTTCTGAGGGAAATGTAAAAACCACACCGCACTTTCTCAATAATGCGTAATGCGAGTTCACAGCGGCAACATCGCAGGTCGTCAGTACACCCTAATGACCTCAACTAACACACTTGGGTCTCCTGGATTTTAATGTTCAATTAACTCAAAACCAAACCAAACCAAACAAAAAACATGAAACCTTTAGATGTTATTAAGGGGTGCTTCTTGAAATGCTAACTCACCGGTGTTACTCTGGGACTCTATTTGATTTCATATAAAACATTATACCGAGAATGCAATGAATATGGGCATTACCGCAAAAGGCTTTCACGTCGGATTAATGGTATTATTCGATAAAATTATATCCGCAGGGCATAAAACCTCGGTTTCTAAATTGATGTCTATGGGTTAGAGCAGCAATCTTCATTTCTCGCAAGAAGAGAACACTTTCGAAAGTAAACAAAGCTTGTTTGAAAGATAAAAAGTTAAACCATGAAGTGATTGGTATGAAATTCTTTTTAAAAATTTGATTCATCTTTGAAAAATATTTATTTCTGTGTTCAAAATACCTTATAAAGACTTCGATCAAGTAGGACCAAATAAACAGTCGAAGTGTGACTCTTCATCCGACGGTCCGGAATGGTCATCAAGAAAGCACATGTTTCCTTTAGCCCCGCCTACTCTGACCTCGTTTGCAGGAAAGGGGCGCGCCATGTCCTGAGTTTGTTTGTAACGCTCGGACCGTGGGGCTTGTGGCTGCCGTTTGCCGGGGGAAGACTCTGGGTACATTTCACGGAGGAACTCACGCGAGCGAATATCGGCCTGCAGAGGAAAGAATAAAATGGCCCAGAAACACCGTTTGGCGTCGGCATAAGATGACCCTAATTTTCCACCGTTTTGCGCTCAAGATAAACCCACCTGGAAAAAGTGTCCATCAGAAACTTCAGTTGGCAAATACTTTGGATAGTTTCGTAAAAGTTTATTCCTTGTGGCTCCATAAAAAAGTGTTTCACGTACATGTATTATGCAGCAGAAAATAGAAAATCTTGCATACATTTTGACAACAACACTAATTTAACCCTAACGTTGTAAGATAAGTTACTCTATACAGGTACCAAGTAATTAATTGTCCGCACACAAAGTGTTGGGAAAGTACGATGCAGACAAAATTTGAAGAATTGGTGACAATTTGGACAAGTAGCATTTCTCGTTCGCTTCGAAAGTATACACCCACATCTTTCTCTCCATGGAGCCGATCGGGAGAGTGAACAATGATTAGGGCGAGCATAACCGATGCCCTGCTAACGATGAAATCGGGATGCCCGAACAGTGAAGTGCGCGGCCCACGAGCGAATTCCCACTTAATAACACGCAGTGACGCACGTACACAGAGTCGAGACACAAACAGGTGGATAGATACAAGTGATTCGCCGGTCCCACTGCCACAGTGCCTAATTGCCGATAAGGAAGTCTACATTTCCCACGCTGGAGACGTGAGTCAATAAGCGGTAAAGGTACAGTGGAGGTACAATGAACGTTTGAACTTCTGTCCAATGAGATGTGTGGCTATGGGGAAAAAGAGTGAAGTCATACTGTTGAACAGTATGCTCTAGCTTTTGTCTTCAGAAGTTTAATTAACGATTCTTCTCTTACTATCACACATTCTTATTAAATGTGCTTATTATATTCCTGATAAATGTACCGGTAATTTACTTTTAAACTGTACACTTACACCTTAATGTTCTTTCTCATAAATGTATCAAGAGTGTTTCTTTTAAAATCAATCCCATTTGCCCTTTTTTTCTAGTCTTATTATTAAAAAAAGAAGACTGGCCACCTGAGTTGTAACTACGTCATCCCAAGCCACTCATGTCTTATCTAGTCTCAGGTCCAGTCACAAGCTTTGGAAAAGAAAACCGACAAAAGACAATGTCAGTCAGTTCATCACAGTTTACCGCCCTAAGCCTGACTACTGGTTTGACAGACTTTTGACCGACAAAATCACAGCTCTACGAAGCACTTTCTTTTCGGATTAAAGGTCATCAGAGCAGGTCCGTACCGTCACTGCAGTTACGCAGGGCCGATTACATGTGCAGTTTACGTGCTCACAAATGGGTATGCAGACTAAGCAAATAGTCCGTGGTCTGAGTAAACTAGTTGTACTGCACCGCTGTCTTTCTCCCTTCAATGTGGGTTAGTTTTTTTCTCTCGAGCGAGGAAGTTTCTTCTGAACATCCGAAGTCATTGGATGCTACAGTAGTTAAAGTTCTGGCAAAGTCACAAACTTGATGAAACAGTGAATAGACACAGCTCAGACAGAGTAAAATATGTCAATTTTTACCTGTCTGACGGGTTCAGCAACTCTATACCTGCAGCATCGCCGGGCAAGCTTAGTGGCTGTTTCAAGAGAAATTCGGTGACCGACAGACACGAAGATCGGATTGCGTGACTTGTGACATCCCCTCAGGGCCTGCCGAAGGGACAGCGGGAAAGAGAGAGAAAGGGGGGGGGAGAGGGATCCAAATCCGGCAATACATTATCGAGCGCGGAATTCAATTACACCAGCAAATCTCAGCATACGGGGTTCAGCACCAGCTTGTGTAACTGGACTGTTGACTCTAATCAACATTTCATCAAAAGCAAATTACGTGGCTCCAAAGGATTGGTAAAGAGCGTCAAACCCGGAGGAAATTTCAGAGAGCATGGATTTGTGCATGACCATGGGGAGCGTTGTCATTACCGTTTGGAAAACAGTTTCATGAACTGTTTGTCTGAATGTCGGTTATAAAATGATAATTTTTGACACCATAACTAAAACTGACGCTGCAAACTTTGCAAAGGTCGAGCTGGGCGACGTTTGCCGCAACTGTGCTATGTGCAAACTGGCCTCAATTACTCAAACGAGAGTGCCAGTGCCTGGCATTCACATATCAGAATTGAGAAAAAAAGAAACGATTATTTACTGCAAAGGTGAATCTCGAAAGGGAGTTTCCAGAGATATCTTGTAAAATTGAAAACCATCATTCGAATAATCAATTCGTCCAGGAACAAGTTACTCAAAGAGTCGAAAGAAAGATGGGGGAAAAAAACAACTGTCATAGCAATCCGCGTGGTTTCAGAATAGGTATGCGCACCTATTTCTTTCACTCCATGCTGTTGGCGTTGACTCAACATTTCTACAGAACGCCTCCTAAAAATGTATCCAGTTACTGCACAGGCAGTGTACAAAATTAACTTCAGGGGTGATGCAGAGTTCAATTACGGGGAAATGACCTTTTGCCTTTTGAACATCTGCAAAACCATAATTTACATAGCACTATCAACCGTGAACAAAATTCCCACCAAAAGGATATTGAAGGCGGTGTGTACAATGCCTACTGCTAAACTGGGATTCAACTTGCCAGTTAAACCCGGATAAGCTGATTGGTTGGATAATGAAATATTTGGAAACCTAACAGATTGTGGGTTCAAGTCTCTACTATGTTAAGAAAGCACTTGGCTTACGATGTAAGCCTCTTTGTAACATCATGACCCAATGAATGCATGGGAAATTGGCATCCTTGCCCTCACACAAAAGTATGGATTTTCACCGATGCAAATTTCTCTCAATTCAAACCCAAATCACAGAATTATTGGGTATCATTATGAAAGACCAAGGAGACAATGGAATTATCTCTTTTTCAAAGTAGGAAACAGTAATAATTTATCTGAAAATTTTGCCACAAACACCATGTTATATTTTACGAATTGGTTCCTGATTCCCTCAAAGAGATTGGATAATTCTTTTTAAAATATATGTATTAAAACCTGGCTATATTGGCTATTTCAGTTGATAAACATATTTACTTCAGGCAATGGTCAATGTACGTGTCGTTCTATTGGGAAATTCTCTGCACAAGTAGTTAATGACATTATAATACTCTCAAAGTAGTTTTTTTCAGGTTTGGAACCGTGAAATGTTGTGATGAAATATGGTCATATTTAATTACCTCTTCCTAGTCAGTTGCCTGATCTTCATGTCACTTTAATGCATATTTCAGCATTATTTATATTCCTTGGTGTGGATGGTCAGGTAAAAATGCACCCACCTGCACTTTAACTGACAGCGTGCGTGGCTGAATGGGACAGGATGCATTGAAGTAGGTGATGTGTGTGTAGGGACACTGACCAAACGCGCAGAGATGAGATAATTACCATTCCTAAGATCTGTCCTGAGTCTGTCATCAGAGGGAATGTGTCTCCTCCACTGCCCAGTTCAGCAACCTGAATTCGAAAGGGCAAACAGGAGGTAAACTTTCAAAATACAGCAAATACGTTTTGCCCATTTCATATTAAAGGGAGGTTGAGGACAGTCCTTAAAAACTTCAGCAGTTTTGTTGAGTGGAAAATTGAAAGGAAAACATGCACAAACCGCGTCACGTCAATGCCACAGTAAAATTAAAAGTGCCTCCATTTTGCCTTCCTCTTGGTGATACCAATTGTTGGGAATTGGATCTTCGAAAATATGGTTTTGGAACTATATATGCTGTAGGTAAACTTTGCTTTTGCTGCCCCTCTGAATTTTGTAGTTCCCTGTCCTTGCATGGTCAGAATTACAAGCGTATGTGTAAATATGAAACCAGAAGGATACAGAGGACATAGCAAATGCATCTATGGCTGTATCATCCACAGTACTGTTGTTGATGATCATTCTGACGAGACACAGCAGTCATGTGTCCAGACGAGGCCACTGCAAGTCTTCCAGTCGCCAGCTCTTCTAATGACTGTGACAACAGTACTTCTTCGTCATTCAACCCAGCTCAATTTGAGACTCAACTTGTGAATGAAAAGACATGCAAGTCTTTAAGGATTTGTGATGGACAAAGGTGGGACACAGTGACGTGACAAGATACCTTGGCCAGTGAGGTAAGAAGTGTTTACATTACTGCACATGTAGTGAGTGAAAGGTTTTTCTCAATGTGCAAGAGCATCCGGTTCGTAAGTGTGACGTCACTTAAGTTTAAACATGGAGGTAGGAAAATAACCACGCCAAATGCACACGTGCACTGCACATGGAGTAACATGCATTGATTGCTGTTTACGTGGAATCATGGAACCGGAAGTTAACACGCAACTTCTGCGATCGTCCAATGGGAGCCTGCAAATCGTGGCGTGTCTGTCTTTGTGACGAAGTCACTTACGAACCAGATAGGGTATATCTGCTGCTTTAATATCACAGTCATGTTTTTCCTACATGTGGCTGCTAAAACTATGGTTAGTGATCGGTACAATTCAGTGTAAAAATCCCATGCAGCTCTCAGAACAGCAGATAATGATACACGTACTGCTACATTCTAAATGAAAATACAACCCCATTTAAAATTACTGGGACAAATGTTCATTTGAACAAATCTGAAGTAAAATCGAAAATCAACCAAAAGGTGATATTTCTGCAAAAACTCTGGCTGCCCATACAAGTTGTAAGCAAAATGAGAGTGGTCTGTACTCCTACAGGGATTACTGCATATAGTTGGACCCAGAAACCACATGTACTGCTCCTTGACTCTTTCCATAGTATAAATCCTCTGATCTCGCCTAATTAACTTCTGTCTATTCCCTTCAGGAGCACCGGTCTTCCTTCAAAGCAATTAACTTACAAGCAATTACTTGGTCTAATCACATCCTAGAACTTTTATGGCCACAGGGCAAGAAATTTGTGAATAAAATATGCCCAACAGCCCATCAGAAAAGAGGCGATGCTGCTGGCCATCAATAACCATTCTTCAATTATTCAAATATGGAGCCCGCCAATATTTTTGCTCTCAAAGCACATAGCAACACTGATTTATGACGGATCAAAGGCGGTTGCTTTGATAAAACTTGCCGGGCTTTTCATCTTGCAGAGAGTCAACTTTGTCCTAGGAGGTTATATTTTGCTCATGGGGCTGGTGTTCGTCCCCAAGGCAGGAAATGACTGCAACTATTTCTATTTCCCTCTAGCTGGAGCTGGTTCATGAGAAGTACCACTGGGAAACTTCCTATACCAAGCTGAAATCAGCTCAAAAAATGTCAAAAGCCAAACTGTGTACTTGGACTTGTTTTTGCTAAGCGAAACTGCTACGTTCTTCAAATCATATCATTGCAACTAATTTTGAAGATTTTCGGGGAGGTAGGTATACTGTGCATTATGTCGGAAAGCATATAAGTTATCGTAAAGCGTCATTATTTTCTATATAACCACTAATTTGCCATGAGACAGCGAACAATAAGGCTGTGTACATGCACATTATGTAGGCCTCTACGTTAAAGTTAACTTGCACGCAGAGCAGAAATGAAAAGGAAACAGGCCAACTTGAGCATGTTACATTTGTCTATCATCAATCTGCATCCAGCACTTGGGACCTAGATCAAATTCTTGGGGTTGCCAGGAGATAGAATCAGTAATTTCCCCAAACTAGAGTATCATGCTTGGTGATAATCTGATTACCTTGGAATCAATGGAATGATTGATACTGATGAAAGCCACACACAGAATTTACGTAAAGCTTGGTCTAGCCTCATGACTGCAATTTTAGAATCAAATCCTTGGTGCCATGATGTGATGAAACATCAGGCCAGTTCTGCATTTCTCCTGTGCAAATTACACATGTATACAGGTACATCTCACCATACTCTTTGGAAGTCAAATTCAACATTTTCCTAAGTCGGGGTGCTAGCTCTGTCCAAATTGGTAAATCCTTGTTTTTCCCACACAACTGATACACTGATCTTGGTCTTCTTCCTCCAGAACTTTGGCCGGGGGGATCAAAAAATCAACTCTTGTCCTGAATTAAGAATATCTGGAGATCACTGCACTATGGAAGCAGGTTGCTATGGGTGCATAAAAAGAGAGGACAGGAAGTCTGTTAGAATGCAAATGCATGGCTCCTGCGCTAACAAAATGGTATCTCATCAGGCCTTAGACAAATTTTAGATGCCTGAGTTACCAGGGAGGAATTCTTTTCTTTAAAATCAATGTTATTCCCACAACAAATACACATAGAGAAATTGGAATTCCATCGAAGAAGAGGAAAGCCTGGACGCAAATACTTTTTGAAGCAATCTGGATGTAGAACTAACAAAATCCACAAGCAGCAATCAAGTGAGTAGGGCATGATGAACATGTCTCATTTCTTTTTAGTAAAAGGTTTGAATTCAATGGATCTGAGTGTAGAAACTGTTGAGCAGGGACGATCTTTTGCTCAGCTAGATCAGCTAAGAGACAACAAAATGTGTGATGTGATTTGCGAAACCCTTCACATGGTGAGTTTTGTCCTTTTGGCACATATCAACTTCAAATAGATCTGGACACTGTCCTGTTCCCAAAACTGTTTAATGCATGTTTCTAGACAACCTAGATTGATGTTGTAGCCAACCTAAAATCATAAATGTAATATATCTGATTATTTTGAAAGTTATATGCACTCAATGACAAAGCTCACCAAGTGAAGGGTTTTCGCAGATGTACATCACATACATGTATCTTCCACTTTGACTAGTTCAGCCTTAAGTTTGTCCATTACAATGTGTGTTGCTTGAGATGAAACTATTCCCATTTGCACTTATTAATGAATATCTCCATTTGCACTTGTTTTAGTCTTGATCTTTACTGTCTCCTCTATGCAAATCGGTGGTGCTTTGAGTCCCTTGGGTTTTAAAACATCATGTTCCACATCACATCCCACATCACAGTAGGCAATAATTGTTAAGTGAGCCATGGCAAACTGTGATGGCACACATCCTCCAAATGTTACACACTGAATGAAAAAAAAGGACATACACTTCATCTTTGTTTCTTGATGTTAACAAATACACAAACTTTGGTATGCATGTCTGGAATATCTTTGGGGGATCGACTGTGCCCAAGGTCAAGCAATGTTGGCATGCATCAGCCAAGATAAATGCATCAAGTTACAGCCACGACCCAGGGGCCCTTACACGTATGCCACTTCAAAGCCACCATCGTCTTGATCCCTGGTTCATCATTTTGCATTAAGAGGGGGTAATAATGATTAAGGGGCCCCCCGCTACAGTATCAGGAGCTCTTGATGAGCATCACACCAAATGAATACCATGCAGTCTCCTTCTTGGCAAGGAGTACATTGGATACCAATGGCCCTGAGGTCTTTGCTTTTAAATAAAGCTTTTAAAGCAAGGACAGGTGATCGAGTGTCAAGTATGAACAATCACAGCTGATTCACTTCCCTGATGGAAGCACAATCTCCATTGACCATCACAAGATGCAACGAAACTAGCCTGTCAATTCCTGTCAGAAAATGTTCGACAGTACCCCGTTGAATGTACATATTGATGTCAGCTCATTCTCATTAGTTTCCGAAACTTTTCTTGAGAAGCTGCTGTCAGTATTTCAAAAATCAGGCAAAAGTCATGTCTGTCTTTTGGGGGAGTGGGAGGATGCTTTGCAATTCTGACTTAAATCCTCTCAAATTATCTTCAAATTACCGGCATCTATATCCATCTCCTCTATTTTGTCAGCACAGCAGATCATCTCTACTGGGAAGGATTCTGGAGGAATGTCAAATGGAGCCTCAGGTGTATTTTTCCCCCCAAAACAACAACCTACTCAGGCTTAGTTGCTACAGTTGGAACGAATCTAATTGCACGCTCTTCAACTCAGATTTTGTGCCACCTGCATGGCCATCTAGTGGAAGGGAATGTTATTCTTGGCGATTATAGAATATGTTTCTGTCAAAACAGCAGTACAAGTAGAGGTCAGCGACATGTTTCACTTCTTCCCCTGCTCACTGGCATTCGAATAACATTGGTGGCTGCCATGGCAGTGAAGGGCCATGTACAAGTACCGGTATATCGATTTTGATGACCGTATCGCAATTTAGCGTTGAGATTTTAACTCCAACAAACATTACTGTCAGCACAGCTGGCACATTTTCTGGTGATCGTGCGCCAGGCTTCTAGATTTAAAAATAAAAAAATCCTGGGAAGTTTAATCAGGGCAGATGTTCAAACAAATAGCCGTACTTCAACCCCCTTTGGCTTGCAATTTTTAAGTCACAGTCTTCACTCTCTCGGCCTCCTTACTTTGTATTCATAGTATGACAGACTACAGGTGGCCTAATTAATGCACTGTACCATCAGTAGTGGCACCCTGTCATTAACTGCACCTTGAAGAGCCTCTTAAATTTAAACTCAAAATAGTAAATTGGAATTCTAACCTGGAAGAGGGTTTTGAAGTTCATACCCTTTCAGTATTGCAATGAGTTGACAGATACAATAGCAGGCATTTTTCCTTACTGAGACAGTGGATAACCTACATGTATAAATACTGCCAAGTACAAAATTCTTCTTGCTACTCCAGATTAACATGGAGCTCTAGTGTTCCATCCAATGCACAGTAAATGCCTCAAACAAGAGTGAGTTCCAGAAGAATGCGCTATAAAGCGGCAGTTTTTTTTTCCGATGTTACGAATGAATAAGAAATGTGGTGCTGTAGCTAATGATACAGTTGGAGGGAATCCCAAAGTATTCCTTGCAGATTGATGTCTCATGAAAGTTTCACTGGTTTTCAGTTTAATTGGTTTCTTGATGCCAGTGGCATATGCAACTACTTAGGTTTTTACTCGCGGCACCTGGCACCTCGCATTTTAAATTTTGTTTCTGTTTTATCACGGTCTACCTTCTTCCAATTGAAACATGTGCATCAGATATCCTTTCCAACAGAGCCGATTCTTTACGGATAATGTGTTGGCTTCAAAAACGAAAAAGTCTGAACAGTCCAGCACAAAGCCATAATGTCTGCATGTACAGATAGAGCTGGTTGGATACAGGCACCGGTAGCTCAGTTGTTTCAGTGGTGCATAATGAGAGAGGTTGCTTATGCTTTCAAGCCTAAAACCATACATTTTGTTCTTTCAGACCGACAAAGAGATAAAGAAAAAATACACAGTAATGCAAGTTAATGCTCTGTAGTGTCTGGTACCTTTGAGACAGGAACTTCACTGTTAATTGCTTGGGTAGGCTGAAACACCAAGACTACTAACTTATTACTGAGGAAAATTTCCAGTGCAGTTAACACACTTTCCAGTATAAGACTGGACACTGATACTGCATCATATTGAATCAATTGGCATTATGAATTTTGAAAATAGATGACAATGTTTGTGACATTTTGATCAGAGGTTCAGAGATTTAAAAAAAGCAGCTAATGGCCAGTAGCCGTAGCCGTAGGAGTTCCTGTGATATCTGAATAGGTCTGGGGTAAAAAATGGAGCCCATTACCATGTGACGTGGCCTTGGGCAAACATTAACCCTAAAAGAGCCAGAGGGAGGGGTAGGCCCCCCCTCCCCACTGTGAGATGGGCCAAAATAACGTGGCTCTTTTAGGGTTTATATGTCTCTGGCCTCTTTCCATCCCCAGTGTCATCAGGTAAGTATCAGGGGGGAAGTCTAACTGAATCATGAACTCGTTTTTGCACTAATGACTGCCTGGAGACAGACCCAAGCCCAAGGAGGATGTGATGCCTGTGTGGAAAACGAGCTGTGAGTCGCTAAAGCCACTTCTGGGCAATGGGCCTTCAAAAGAAATTTTAATAGGGACGCCAAAATGACTAGTGCATCAAAACAAAGAGCTGTGCTTGCCCTTTTGCAAACAGACTGCAACAACATTACTGGAAGAATGATGGCCTTATGACTCTTTTCAACACAGCAGGTCACAAATGGACTGTTTAACTGACTTCACCCCAGCTAAGCACATAGTGTGTGGACACATTTGGGTTGTCATCTTAATAACATGTTGCACAAGACGATAAGAGCCACTTTAACTTTGCTTTTTGCAATCCATCCTTTTATCGGTCCCACACACGCCCCCACTGCAAACTGCCAAGAGAGACAAACACATGCACTCGTCCTTAACCAATCACTGAATAAATATTGAGCAGAACCAAGGTGAGACAAAGTCCAAGTACATACCTCAGGGAAGTTTGCAAATGACGAGAGGGAGTGGCGAAAAGTGGGAATCACAAATTTTCGAAGCGCATGACTTGCAAGTGCACAGAAGGAAATGACTGAAGAAATGTAGGACAAAGTTTTACGAGGTGTCCCCATGACCCTTGCTTTTTGCTCGTTTTCCAAAATACATCAACACTGGCATGCACCATATGCTCCATCACGCCAGGAAAAATAGACCTGTTTACAACAGCTGTGAAATACTTGAAAACGTACATTTATCTTCACATGCCATTTCTAAGTATCTCCAGGCTCTTGTTGGTTCTTTGGTTGAAGCTATATCTAAGCAAAATAGTCAGGTTTTGTCCGGCAGAAAAGGGTGTAATAAATCTTCTTGAGCACAAAAAAGGTGCCAGACTTTGTTTTATTTTGTAGGTAATCTGATCATTTTTGTGGTGGCTTCCGAGTTGTTTCTAGCCCAAGGCTATCCTGCTTCCCCTATGGTACGTCCCACATATCGCGATGTAATTCAAATACAGAATCATTCGAGTAATGTTGCTGCTGCTTATTTCCACCAGCAAAATCCCTCATACTGTTTGAATCTTGATTTCAAAGGATAAGAGTTTCACAGCCTATAAATACTCAAAACAGGAAAGATCCTGGGGGGGGGGGAGGTGCCTTCCAAATGGATAGGCCAAACTAATCATTTGCAGATTTAGTTGCTCACACAGGTTTCCTGTAAAATAGTCAACACACTAATACACTTTATGGATGTTTTCATGTCTGTTGGTAATTTTCTTTCTCATGGTTTTAAATTTGATTTCCCTCTTTAAATATTGAAATAGTTTTGGTTTGAAAATTGGGTTTGGTAGTGACAAGGGACTGTTTTTCTATGTGGCAGTACAGGGCAATACAGGCCTGTGTGCTAGAACTTTGTTCACTTGACTTTTACAGGTGGAGTTTACAATGGGAAGATGTATATTTATTAATGGAGTGCACTTCATGTTTTGCTGGAAATAGAACTTTACTAACTTGCTCCTGTGGGACTTCAAAGCATGATCTTGACCATTCTTACAAGTGTCGGAATCTTAAGTGCTCAACAATTTAGATTATCTGTATCAGCTTGCTGATTTGAGTCCACTAGCAGCACGTATCAAAGTCAATAACTGTGGCTGCTGGGAGGAAGTAAATCATATTTTAAAAGACAAAATAAATGACGTTGACGTAAGGCTATCCAAACTCTGTTCACATGGCATTTACACAGGTCCCCAAAAACACTCCTGAGAAAGAAATGCATAAAAACTAAAGCTTGAAGCAAAAATGAAGAAGACAAAAGAAAGAGGGGGAGAGAGGGAAGGGGAGAGCAGAAACACAAAATACAAACCTGCTGCAAACCACTGGCATTTGCTGGGTTAAGTGACCTAAAATGTACCAATCAGAAAAAATCAGACGGCTTGATGTTCTATCCTAGCAGAATATGAAAAACGTAACAAAAAGAAAAAACACAAAAACAAACAAAACTAATTTACATCAATTATTGAGTTTACAAAAAAGAGCAACATACATGCCCTTGAGGAGTTTATTTCTGTGTGAACTAGAGTAAGCAATTATGGGGAAAGTTTAAGTGAGTTTGACCTATCCCCTTTCAACCTCAAAACTCAAGTAGCCTCCACATATCAAAGGCAAGAGCATTACAAAGGCAACCAAATGCAAGCACAAAGTTAACAACATGTTGAGATCAGTTGCCAGGTTTTCTGCCCTTTTGGATCCAATTAGTTTGCCTTCTACGCACACTGCACTCTTGCCCGTTGCATTAGGCTCCCGATTCATCATACTCTTCACCTTTTCAAGTCTCCCTCCTAAAGTGAAAAACAAATGCAGGAGATGTCATCTGTGACTTCTTCTGTGGTTTCAGAAAACACGGCACCCTTCTCGTGAATCTCCTTGAGTACACAGATGCAGGATCTGATAAAAGGGACCAATCTTCGCTCTACTGACACAATGCTTTTCCCCAGCCCATAAAAGAGCGTCATTGTAAATTGACTCGGTCTCCCTGCACAATTTAAGCAAACACCGGCTGGTAAGGCAGGAGCAAGTTATCCCAGTAACAGATTACCATCTGTCTGCGTAGACTGCAGACTGTGAGCTGAACCACAGTGCAAGAAGAAGATTTCCTGTGACAGGAATCAGAAGGAATAGCGCCAGCTTGCTCACAATGGCAACAATGGCAAATCAGATAAATATTGGGAGCTTCAAAAGGCGCTCTCAAATGGCAGACAATGCAAAGCTCTTTGTTGAATAACTCAAAACAGAAGTGCCTTCGTCAGTCCCAGAGTCATTGTTTACCGTCATTATCAAAATCTACTTTCTCTTTGGTAGCCAAGACGTCACAGTGACGGGTAAGAATTGGGGGAATGACGGATGATCGTGGGGCTGGGGAAGAGGGATTTTGACAGAGTTGTTGACTTGAGTAACTGACTCAGACTTGAGTCAGTTACTCAAGTCACAATCACCTTGACTGGAGACTTGACTTGACCTGACTTGAACAAATTTGACAACTTTTATTGAAATAAATAATGTACAGGAAAAATGAACATCTAGAAACTTCCATGAGCTAACCACCCCATAAAGTTTGCTTTCATTATGCAGATGTTTGTAATAAGAAACTGTCGTAAGAGCATTTTATGATGAAAAAAAATTAAGAAGAAACTTGCTTTGCAAAATGTACATGTATATTAAAGTCACATCATCGATGAACGATGGCAGAACAAGAGAGCAGATATGTTCATGTATAATCATGTCACATAGGTTTGGAAAATTACTGGGGTCTGGGGACTTGTCTTGGGGAATAGCTACAGAGCTACAAAAACTAAAGCGCTGACTCATGTAGAAAATTACGCCCCCTGGGTGCATTCATGTTTGTGCACAAACCTATGGAAAACTCCAAATTTTGTACGGTTTTTGTACAGCTATTTGCATATTTCTCTCTCCATTCTAACGGGATGCGTCAATACCTAAAAACCTTAAATGCTCTATCAGTAAAT
Organism: Acanthaster planci; assembly: GCF_054643075.1. Lineage (NCBI taxonomy): Eukaryota > Metazoa > Echinodermata > Asteroidea > Valvatida > Acanthasteridae > Acanthaster > Acanthaster planci. The sequence continues at coordinate 16,965,844 of NC_141783.1, forward strand.
GAGCATTTCATCTATTCTGCATAAATAACACAAACATCTGTGATGCAGCCTTGCCGTGACTTTCTAAATTGGATTATATTGGTACCCTATGCACGTTGCATTCAGATGGCAGAATTTGATATTTATTCTATCCGATTTCAAACGTTCACAAGCATGCACTTGGATTCCAAATGTCTGCGCCCAGGACGGCGTCAAATTTCTCCGCCCCAAGGAGTAGAAGTTGTGACTAGACTCTTTTGAAAATAATCTTGGCAGCAAGCCGCTAGTGCTTGATAACGGATTGTGCACACCGCACCTGTGATGATACAATATTCAGATCAGCATGCTTGCATACACTTACGTCTTGGAAATCTCATTGGAGCAGTATAACTTTTCAAAATTTGCTCTCTAGACTTTCCTACAAGTAAGGAACCAATGTTTATTGTCAGCAGCACAACTGTTGTAAATATATGCATGCACCAAGTGCAGAATTCAACTGTGATGTGAGGTGATTAAGGATGCTACATGTAATGGACCTTACTCCCAAGTCTGCCATATTGAATTGAAAGCAAGGGAACCTAAGTCTATGAGAATAAAAATAAAAGCTCTCAAAGAAAGTTTCTTACAGATTAATTTTACTTACGATATATTGGTTTTACATTCGTGATGTATTACATTCAAATGGTTTAAGCAGCTTACAAAAAATGAAAGTTAGGCATGGAACCCAAAACACTTTGGCACCACCCTTTTTGATAGATTACATTGAATTAGATTCAGGAACACGATCAAAAATGGCTTCCTTGTGAACAAGTCGATTAGATATGTAAAACAGTGGTTCTCCCGTGCGTGACCACCAGTATTAAATGAGACGCTGCCATTTGTTCAAACATATTAATATTCACACAAACAGTCTAATATACATCAAATGGCTACTCCCTCATTGACACAAGATTCAAAGATAAAAGTGAGAACATGATGCGAGAAAGAAAAAAACAAAACAAAACAAAACAACAATTGCGCAAACAAGAGAGGGAATCCGCACTCAGAGATTTACAAAAACTAAATCACTGATTTACAGTGTCAACAAATTTCTTTTTAAAGACCCAATAAAGCCAATGAAGTATTGATGTCCTAGATCTTTAGCTTCCTTAAGTCAATAAAAATATATCTGCCCTGAGCTGAAGTGCACCCCCATTGGCAAAAGAAAGACGTGGCTAAAAGCGGGTTCTTGCACGTGTTCTGCGTGTACGTAAAGACCATACATGCTATGAATTAGTTACGTGTACTCAGCATGCTCCGCGTCAAACACGCATATACTTGCGCGCCTCATCAGGCGCCCGTGCAGAGAGTACCAAAAAAAACCCCCGCACTCTTTTGTTCCGCTCGGAGCAGATACTGGCGGCTAGGCAATACTATTAATATGTGTTTGCGATCTCCAAGAGTCTGATCAGTGTACTTAAACTAATAAGTGCCATAAAATTGCATGTACATAACTGGAAGTACAGCAATTGGAGACAGAAGTTGAGCTTATCCAAACCACTTTATCAAAATAAGCAAACATTTTAAAGTGCAAGTCCCAATAGATGCATGTATGTCCACCTTGTCGTCAATCATGATCGAAGTCATGAATAACTGAAAGCCTCATTTTAAGTCTAGACAATTTTCCACGCACTGATTGCTTGTAGACACTGGCATTTGTCAATAGTTATGAATAACACATACAGGAGAAAACAGAGTACGAAGAGGGCAGCAATTTGCGAAATACAACCCTGGAGCAAAGTGGAAAAATTGGCTTAGCCGACAAATGAAGAAGACTTGAGAAGCATACGCAGATGGCAAGGGAACCTGAATTTAACCTCCATGGTCAAGTAAACAGACAGGTACATGTACTGGTATATCTAGGCAGGTAATACTGCTCTTGCAGTCAGCAGTAATGAAGTGTTTGAGGGACATTTTCAAAAGTGTTTTAGAGAATTTCAAGAACCAAAACCTCTCGGGTGAACTCTTTTTTAAAAATAAAATATCTGCTTATTTCATTGATCCTTTCATTCTGCAGAATAGAAAAGTGCCATCACACCAAATGACGTTCACTTAGTATCTGGCTATCTTCAGTAGCTTGGAAAATTCACAATTACAAATCCTTCCACCCACCCCCCCAAAAAACCCACAAGATATACTAAATACTCCATTGTTTTATGTACAAGAAACACATAAACCACAGGTGTCCCACAAAAATCAGTAATTTGCACAGCTGAGAAGTGGCCCATAGATGCTTAGAGGATTGCTTTGGGCAAACATTAGGAGACACCCTGACAATCTTCTGAGCTGATAACCAGGTCAATCTTTCCGGACTGGCGAAAGAAGCTGATGAGAGCCTGGACATCTGTTTGCCGGAGGCAAGTCATTGCTTCGCATACACGTCCATGTAGGTTAAGGCAATAGTTATGAAATGTAACAAGGGGGCACGGGGTGGTGAAAAATATTTGCAGGGGTGATCTGTGATCTCTCCCGGAAGAGCAAAAACTTGAGGGACAAGAGATTGAAGTACAACTATTCGAGTAATGCGGCTTGAGGATTTCTTCAGGCAGTGAGAAAACATGTGCCAAGGTACTTTTCAGCTTATAGTTTCTTTGCAGGATTAAAAAACAATTCCTCTCACGTATACAGTATCAGGAACTGACATTTACTTCTCTTTTCTCTTCAGATGGGTGAGCAGTCCATACATGTACACCATTAAGCCATGCCCAAGAGCAGATCCAGAGGGGACACACCCAGCACACACTTTATTTTCTGAATTTTTTTTGGGGGGGGGCACCTTAAATTTCTTTTGCCCTAGCTTTTTGGTTTGCTCCCAATCGGATATTCAATAACTTGGGAAAATACGCAAGTTCCTCACTTCTTTTTTTCCTTCTTAGGATCACCTTAATCTTAGGGCACAGCCTTAGCGCCCCCCTCCCCTTGGGGCACCCCTGCAGCTGCTACTGGCACTCTTTAGTATACTCACTGGCACACCGCGAAATATTGAGGGAAGGCCATGTCTTTGCAAAGCAAAGAACCATTCTGTGGTTGAAACTCACTGTGTACAGGTTTGTGCACAACTCTGACCTATTTCTGTTCGCATGCACACTCTTTGCATGTGTGCTGGGTGCATGAAAGACTTCCCACCACCAACCTGTCTCCTCTTTGCCAGAGAGGGTGCACTTCAACTTGGGGAGGACAGGGAGTGATGAGGTTGTGTACCATAGCCAAAGGTTGCTCATCTGTAACAGCCCTCTGAGCAACTGTGTCAGATATGTACATTGCATTTACAACTGCACGAAACATTGCCCCCTCCTCCCACAAATTCCCGGTTTCCCCCCTTCCCCAGGTGCACCCTAATAAAAAAACAGGGGAATAGATATTGAACAAGGCTAATAAAAAGTTGCCCCAAAAAACGCACCACTGAAAGCTGGTGCCCCCATAAGATGCTGGTGCCCCGTTGTGCCTCCCTCAGTAAAATCCTAGCTACGCCGCTGGTGGGGCAGGGGACAACTGGGGAGAGATTGCGGGGAGACGCTAACAGAGGCTTTTGTGTGTGATATGTCATTGCACCTGCAGGACTGGGCACATGTAGGCCATCAACTGCTTCAGTTCAGAGGTCTTGCAAGACCCACAACCCCAACCTGAAACTCAAGAAGGGACCAACATGTAAGTTACCCATGCACAGGTCAGTATTTACAGTCTTCCAGTGCAATACCCACTTAGAGATCAACATTTTGTGGAAACTTGAGTCCGGTGACTCCAGTACTCACTCATTTTAGTGGTGCAGTGCAGGGTTATGAAGTGTACAGAATATGGACGATTGCTGGGTTAACTACTGCGTTGTGTTTATTTGCAATGGGAGGCAAACAGGTGGCCCTACGGAGAAGCAATTTGGATTTATATAGTGTACACTTACATGTACAAACTGAACAGGTACTTCAACGTTTTATGCTAACCAAGCTCCTTTTCCGGCAACTTTATAGATGTATTTGTACACTGTGAGCACATGGTTATTGCTTTCCTCTTTTCAGATGTGAGTCGTGAGCCCATGTGAAGCATTTGCAGCTCAACCCTTGCCATACCTAGGAACAGTCTTAGACACATATACATGTAGGTCAAACCCATTGGCTGAAGAACAGAGCAAAGCCCATTTATGTATGCGATTTTTGTGCAACCACTTGGTCGCACCACAGCGTCGCAAACTCAAGTGTTTGGACAAATACATGGGCATGTCGTGCGATTCTTCTTGACGTAAATAGCTCACAAGGAAATCGAAAATGTCACACTGAAGTAAGTGGCCTATTTCTATGAGCCATGCCTCATCTTCTTCATTCTCTGAAGGGAAGCACGGCATTTTGTTGACTCTTTTGGCAAGTGGGACAAAACTGTCAATAGCCCCAACTACACTGAGTTGTTTTCTTTAAGCTTTTTCTTTATTGCATAAGACTTTAATTTTTAACTTGTAGTTCTTGTTGGCAAGCAGCCTGTCAGTGTAGAAAGAATGTAATCTGAATAGCAAGTCTCGCATCGGAATGACTGCTCCACACAATTTGCATTTAAGCTCCTTGGTATTTCTTTTATTTAGTTTCCTTTGTGAAGTAGACCCATATAAGGCTTAGAATGCCAGGATTCACTAGAGTGCCACATTGACACAGTGGGGAGTGCTTGACCAGCTTCGAGTACAGTGACGTGGACCTGATGGTAGCCGAGACAGCGTTGAAGGCCAAGACTTTTCCTGAAGACCACCTCAAGCTACCGGTCAAGCACACTGTCAAGTACACCCACCATTATATGTGTCGATGTATAGCTAAATCTGTGCTATCATCTCCTCAAATTGACCCAGACCACAGGCTCTATGGTCTGGCACTCTCGAGCCCTCTGTAAGTTAAATTCATCAATCTATACCCCATGTATTTCCACTGCCTTGCTTTATTTTGTTGAGTTTTATACAGCGTGCTTTTTGTTTTCTGGTTTTTGACACGCAGCCTTTGGGCCTCGGATTTGAGGAAGCAGTTCATCTGTTTATTTTATTCATTTTTGTATAAATTCATTTAGTTTTGTTTGATTTTGTTTAGATTGCATTTATAAGTTATTTCTTTTGCTTTTGGCAGATTGCAAAAGCCCATACTTTTCTTTTAATTTTCTAAAAGTTCTTCGAGTTGAATATTGCTTACAATGTGCTGGGAACCCATGTTAAATTGACGTCATCAGAATTAAACTTTCACTGTCCATCTGTTCCGTTGTTATCTTTGTTGAGTTTGTCTGATCTCCGTCATTTTCAAAAATAAAATCCAGTCTGTTTGTGACCAAGACAACAAAGGCAGTCATTATGAAACATAAGACCGTTATTGAGAGGGCAACAAGCGTGACACTGAATACCCTTACCAGTAAATGTCATACAAATGAATGGAGTCTGCGCGTGCATTGGTTCACATGCTGGTTCCTGCGCTAATGCCTTCTACAAACATTGTGCGAGTTCAGTATTCACTTCGGTGCTCAATACTGAATACGAAGCACCGTACAACACAAGTAATTGTATAGTGTTGGGACCGCAGAAGAATATAAAGATAGTAAACACTCAGCAATGGCAAGCTGTTCAGAGGAAATTTTGCCACCTTCTCTTGGAGTTGTTCTCAATATCATTTATTAGGACAGACTAGGTAAAATTTAAAGAAACATTGAAATTGGACACAGATACACTATGCAGCACCTGAAAATGTTGGTTGACATCTGTCACACCACCTGCCATGGGCAATCTGACAAGCAGAAGAAATTAAGTTTTGAGGGTGGACAATTAGATGACAGGTGTGTATCAGACTGGAATTGAATCTTGGATATCATGCTTAAGTCATTATAAAAACTGCAAAACTGGTCCATCTACCAGGTTACATCGATGCCATTTTGAGAGACAATGTGACGAACAAAACAAAGCCCTGCAGACAAATCCAGTGACCATGGTAATGCCACCCCTGGTCATTTGCGGTGGCCCCCTTTAATGGCAGTAATCTTTATGACAACTGTTCCATGTTAGTAGCTTCATACAACACCCGACACAATGCTGACCACCACTGAAGCGGGCCACCAGGAATGTCCAATAAACGTCAGTGAATTCGTCTATAGCCACAGGAGGAGATGCTGCTGCAGGTTGAGTTTCCTCTCAGACGATAAAGAATCCAAGCCATGTGCTGGGTGAGAGGCAGCCCGTGATAAATTGCATACCATTAGGCTTCTGAACTTTTTTTCGGATGCACACTGTGGGAATACAAGTGGGCCCTTGGTAATGTGGAAAAACAACTTATGACCCATTGTCGCTTTCTGGATGATACCCTAAACTGCGGAGCACTAGTCTTAAACTTGGAGGGGGGAGGGGGTTGGAACGCTGATGCCGGAATAGCAAAAGAGGTGGAACCAAGTTCACATTGATGGAACAAGTCACTGGATGTCAGATCCTCGGCAATAGGATCCAGTCTCAAATTTCAGGAGAAACTGTAGAGGACAGGGCAAATGTCTGCAAGGCAGCTTAAGCGATATGCAGTCCCGTACAGATTTTCCAAGAGCTTTAGATAGTAAAAACATTTGCTGAGTTGCTGATGGGCGCCAGCGTGGGAATTCGCATTATCCTCTTCCTCACCAGGATGTTTTGAATTCTCTCCTTTTTTTCCTTCTCTGAATTTGGGGGGAATTTCGGCTGTGTGGTTTCTGTGGAGCTGAGGTTTATTTCGCTTTTGTACGAGGCTTGCCCAAAGCTCTAGGTTGTTTGGTGGACACAAGGTTGGGCAAAAGATGTTGGATTCTCAGTCCTCCAATTCTAGCGACTAACACTAAATGCCAACTGCGATAGCAATATTAAACAAAGATGTCTCTCCACACTCTCAGCATTTTCCCGCTGACTCTACGCCCCTTCTTCAATAACTGACTTGTTCGCAACTTGACAATTTGCACTCGTCCGTCCCCCACAACAAACCCATGAGCTAAAAAAGAATGAAGAAAAGATACAGTGTCACCCGAGTATTTGGAGGTGATGAATGAGTCTGAAGCAGACCCTGTTAGCGCCAGTAGTAATGGCTTAGCAAAGCTGTCTCACAAGAGGGCACCACGGCATACAACGGAAGGCCACATGCCTTCCTCAACAAACTTGTGCGGTGACCAGACTTAGTCTTGTCACGACTGTGGAGGCACCAGGTTCGCATGCAGGCGATATGCGGACTCTCAATACATGTATGTGTATCTCCTTTCCTCGACCGACTGGGTACTTCTCCAGTCCGAAGGCGGCGCCACCGCAGTAACTGCAGATTGGATCAGTCTATACCAAGTTGGCACATCAAGGTGTTCGGGATGCCTGATTAGTGATGGAAAATGGGACAGTGATGACAGATGATAAAGATGTAATGATCTACGACAACAGAGAGGGTGAATCTCTTAGGAGTGTTGTTTGTGATAATTTCTCATGGACAGTACTTGCAGTATATTCAGAGATGTACTGGACATCCTTCCAATAGCAAAGTATTAAGAGCCCATCAAAGGGCCAGTCTTAAATGCTTGATAAAGCATTGGCTGGCTTTGGCCATACTTATCTCAGGAATAAGGAAATTGTTAAACATTCCATAACATGGCTCGAGGGGTCTTAAAAAAAAGAGGTAAACTTGTTGAACAAACTCTTTGGAAATTTATACTTTTTAAAAACTGCTTTGATTTTGTAATTTTGTTTACAACCGGCTCAGAAGAATGAATGCCGATGCCTTCCAACTCCAGCACTGCACCCAACCTCCTGTCACCTGGTCGTATTCTCTCGTGACGGGTTCAAAGCAAACAACACAGTACAGTCAAACCTCGTTAATAAGAGGTCTTTCGAACTGGGCAGATTACTTTGTTATGACAGGAACCTTGTTTTATCAGGAATGAAAACAATGAAAAACAAAGCATTTGGACCTTAACATTTCCTTGTTATAAGCAAAATCTTATATTCAAGTCGATTCAATTCAATAATTTATTCATCAAGCCAGTATGAAACTTTGTTTCTCGGTTTGCATTTTACATATAAAAACAACCAAATTTTCAAATTAAAGACACACAATATTAAAATGAAGAAATTTAAACCAACATTATAAAAACAGGACACACTGGAGAAATTATTGTTAAAACACAAAATAGCACAAGGTACAAAGGAAAAGCAAAAGCGATTTGTTTTAGTGTAAGGACACAATACTGGCTAACAAAAATGGGACACATAGGTAAAAATTCAATCTAGTGAAAGGTGTTTAATTTACTTTTAAATTATGAGAATGGACCACCCTCTATCAGAAAATAGCAATGGGAAGATAATCGGCCCAAGAAATTTTCTTCCATGCAGTGCTTTCTGTAGAGGGGGGCCTCATAAGTTAACGTTGGTTACGGTGTCCACTTTGCAGTCAACCATGCAATAATAAAAGTCAAAGAAAAACAATGTGGAGTTGTATTGTTGTGGTTAAGCTTTTCCTCCTTTCTGAAAGTCATCTTTAAAAAAATGCTAATTGTTACTAATTTTACGATATCTTAATAAGGTGGACACCGTAACTAACGTTAACAAGTGTACTTTTTCACACACAATTTTAAATGATTTGCAGTTTGACGACTTGAGGAAAACAGCTGGTTGCGAAGCTTGCAAGTACTTCAAAGAGGACATTATCATTGACAACCAAAGAACAGATACCCTCAATTTCAAAGATCTTTGTCCTGTAGTTTAACGTTAGTTACAAAAATGACACGGACACCAAAAATTTCGAATCAAAGCTAACATTTCATGTGACAAGTTTATTATGACTTGCTTTACTGGAGCCCTCAAGGTAGTTGCCTCACCTTCAGAAAATTGCCTATGTTACTATGTGCAGGTGTTAATACATAAACATGTTTTTTCATTTCTTGGGAGCATCTCTGTGATCTACTCTGATAAGCCACTTCATCCTATTTTTAGATGCCCTATATGCATGCAAGAAGGTTGCACATGAGCTTCACAGAAGTTGCAATCTTTGACATTGTGAACTTAAGTACATGTATGTATATTTAAATGTGCACCATTTCCAACATTAAACAATTCTGAGGAACAAGTAAATTGAGTCAATGACTATTTTATTTTTCATTCTAATCTTGTTTCTTAAAAACTGTATTTCATTGTGGAGGCTATACACTGACGATCCCATCTGAAGAACATCGCACATCTCATTAAATGAATTTCATTGAATTTATTCAGTTCTTGCCACCTGGGTGACTCATCTTTGCTGAAAAACTGATGAACTTTTGACTACAGACCTTAGACAAACCTCTGATGACATACTTAGACAAAACTACTTTTGGCAATAAACGTTTAAAAATACTTATTAGCATAGACACTGTATAGCGCATTAATTTTACCTACTTCTTTGCTGTCCAAGTGAAAGTAACGCAAAGATGGATCTGGAATAAGTGAACTTGGATTAACAACACACAGAATGAATTTCCTGTTAACGGTCAGATCTTTTTCCCAAACAAAACTTTGCTTATTTTTATTTGGACGATCCATGCAGTATATAACTGCCAGTTCATCAGTAATGATGCGCTTGATGGCACCTGGATACCATGCATCCTCAAATGCGACTACAACTATATCCCCTGCAGTGAGCTGGCGATTGGCAGGCTCTTGTGGGGTCCTGAAATTACAGAAATGGCAACAGGAATGGTTGAAATCAAATAATCTTTGATTTAATTACTACTAAAGCTTCTTTCACAAGGACATGTGAATCTACAGACATATAAGCTTGGATTAAATGATGATCTAATGATGATCAAAATTCCCATTAGTTTATGAGTGTGCTTCAGTATGGTAGGAACCTGTGACAGCGGAGTTTGTGTCCCATAGAAAGGCACTCGTAAACAAACCTTGGTGTCATCAGTACAGGGGTCTATTGCATTACCTGCTGGCGTTTTCAGGAAGGTCTGCATCATCTGATCCAACCATTGAATCTTTTTCTCCTTTCTGGCTTCTGAAATAAGATAGAAGAAAAATAAAATTTAAATAGAACAATTTTTTAACATAACCAGCAGTGGCTTGATTTGTAGAAGAGCCTGGGGCCACATCAGCGTGGGTTAAATAAATGTACTGTCTTTTCCTACTAGGAATCAACATTTCCACAGACAATTGTATTACCTGCTCGGGTTGTTAGGAAGGGTCGCATCAGGCAGATCTCTTGAGATGTCTCCTCTTCCATAAAACTCAATCACCCTATCAACTACACCTGTTGGGAGTGCATCACTCCTCCTTTTCCTTGTATCCAATTGACGGACATCATCGACCCTAGCAGCACGTTTGGTTTAATCCAAGTCCAAGATGTTTTCTCAGATGCCGCCTGTATCCATGGGTGTATTTCCGCTTCACGGACAGGGCTGCTGCTAATACCCGTTTCCTGTGCAAGGAAGACGTATTTCTTTGCTTGTTGATACCCAACACTGCGTCTTTGATGTTCCCACACGACTCTTTGGCGAACTGCAGAAATCTTCTTGATCTTGGACTAGCGCTAATTCCTTTCTCTTTTAGTTGCTGTTTTTTCTTTGGAGTAGCTTTGTGAATTAATCTTGTCAACACTTCTGCATACTGTCTACTGTTTTTTGGCATTGCTTGCTTGGCACGGTACACAGCCTTGCGAAAACTACCACTAGAGATTGATACAGGTATCTGTCGTGCCTCTGACGAGTGTGTTAATGGTGGTGTTGATTTGATGGAGGATGTCCTTTTCTTCTTTTCGGCATACTTTGCCCTGCGTTTTTCATTGGTCTTCCGCTTTGCCTGTGCTGTTTGCTTTGCTCTTTGATTCTGTTTCTGTCTTCTCCATTTGCTTCTCTGTGCTTCTTTTGCAAGACGAGTTTTGGGTGCTGCTGCCTTCTTCGCTTTACTTGAATTTGGCACTGCTGCATTTCTCTGACGAAATTTTCGGACACGAAGTCGGGTTGTCTCGCGATATTGAGCTTTTTTCTCCTCTGTTAAATTTGAAAGATACTCTTTGACCCTCAAGTTTTCAGATGCGCAATGTAATTTATAGAGAGTACGATTTTGTTTGATGCGCTGCCGGTATTCCCTCTGGTACTGTGCATTAGTCTTCCTTTTTTTTGGAGGTTCATCCTGTGCTATCTCGTGCTGTCCATCCAACTTCCTCTTCATCACTCGAAGACTATAGCGAGGTGGGTTATCAGCCATTTTGTACTCTGTACCTGTTGTATAAATTACCAAAAAAAACCAAAGTAGAAACTCGAAATGTATTCAACCCATAAAATCTACCAATTAAAAAAACTGCTATTGCCCTTTCTATTTTTGAACAGTCTGGATAAAAGATGCCATTGCCAATTACAAACAAAATTTAAGAAATAAAAAGCGCAGTAAAAATACAACCATACAAACAGAAAGAGGTAAAACACTAATGTGAAAAAAAATAAACACAAAAAGACATGTCACAGGGATTCTGACTAGGCCTAATTAATTATTATTATTATTTATTCATGCCAAAAATTCAATATACATCACAAGCAAGATGGGCATAGGGGAGACAAAAGTAATACGGAATCACTGTGGTCACAGACCTGTCTCCCCACATCAAGATGTGGGAAATTAACAAATTAATAAAATAAGTATACTGTATATACATGTACATGTAAAAACACTGAACATGAAGACATTAAGAATAAATTTTAAAAAACACACATTTAAAAAATACTTTATGGCACCTTGTATAAATTAAACAATAAATAAATAAATACATCCAACAATAAAGCGTTACTTCTTCTGTAATTAAATATTTAAAAAGCAGAATAATAATAAAAAAAAAAACAATTATGCGGGCACCATGGCAAGAATGTCTCCTTGCCTACAAAAGTACAAAATACATGTGTGCAAACATCTGAGAAACATAAAAAAAAAAAACTCAAACAGGACCCCAGGGGTTCCACAAAGGCAAGTTCCCCTATGTAAACATCACTTGCCTACGTGTTACATCAACTTCGCTCCATTTAATTTTAATTCACTGCGAACTCGCCCCCATACTATTGGATGACAAATGGGGCGAATTTTAATACGAATGGGGCGAAGTCGAAAGTGCCGGTATTCAGTCGGGGCGAAGTTGTCCGCTGTCACTAACGTTATACGAACTCACAGAAAACGAATTTCAAAAGTGCAATTTAGCCCCGTCAACTAGTAATATCATTGCATAAGGACACTACTTGGAATGCCAACTCGTAAAACAACAGGATTTGACATTTTCAATCACTGTAAAAAAATATTCTTCCGTTCGTTACGAAGAACGTTTAGAATGGCTGTCCGCTGAAACTAACGTGAAAAAACCACCCAAAACTTCAGTCTACGAATTGCATTTACAACAAATAACGAAACCTCAAACATGGAGAAATGTATCATTCACTCTGACATATTTAACTCGGACATGAACTTATGTTCTTCGCTGATTTTTGTATATTTTACACAAATGTCAAGTGTTTCTTACGTTCGTGACTGCGGACACGTACACCATTTGTAAAATATCACGGTGTGTAACGAACGCGAAACACTGATGATTTCGTAAACTTGGCACGGCTATTCTTTAAGTTTGTTCATTTTTGTGATGGACTTTAGCTTAAAAAGTGTAAATTATTTGTCGTTTTGCAATTTCAAGAGGGACTTCAGATGTTTACTATTTTTTTCTTCCGTTCGTTAAACATGGACACGATTCACACGAAACCATCCACGCGGTCCGCTACAAAGCCCCAAAATCACCCATTGACTATCCATTAAAATCTTCCCTTTTACAATGCCATCTGACCTCTTTTCACAAAAAAATACAGAAAATAAAATCTATTTAAGTTGATACAAACCTTTTGGCTGCTCTTTTTCCGGATATTGGCTGCTATTTTCCTGATTGTTGGAGGGAAAGCTGTCGCGCGCAGCAACTTCCTCCGTTCGTTACAAAAAAGGCGCGAAAGCGGCGCGCGGTGGACACGGTGCTTAAAATAGCTTTATCTCGGAAAAGACGTAATCGAGCCTAAAACAATTGACCTTTAGGTCATCCATGCAGGGTACCATTGCACGTGTACGTGTACGACCACTAGTCAGACTGCGTTGATCACCAGTTAAAACATGTGGACATTTTACGTTAGTTACAAAGTGGACACGAAAATTATAGCGATCGATGTGTTGATGTTTTCTCATCCTCGAGGGTAATTATGGTCTAGCACACATTTTACACGATGTTTATTAAGCTCATTTCGAATAAAAATGGCTTTTACAGGTAAGGGTGAGGCTTGCAAATGATGATTCTGGCCCTTTTCGTCATGGTATGGTGTGGTGGACACGATGTGAAACGAACGTTAACGCAGGTTCAGCTGCCATTTTGGAGCGTGGATTTATTTATTTTTTTTTTGTAAAGGGCCAAAATATTACTTCATTGCTTTACTCAAAAATATGACCATTGTGATAAAATACGTGAGCTATAAGTAAAGTAATTGAGTTCATTAAATTTTGTTCAAGCAATGTCCCATTTTTGGGCGCCATTTTGAACTAAAATTTGCTCTTCAACGTGAATAAAAATTATAGACTCGCATTTACACTGAATTATTTATCTTTATCTCTCAAATACATGTACAACTATAATCTCAAGCAAACATAGCTTGAAAATGGTTACATCATCTGATAAATTAAAGTTCATTTTTTGCATCATGAAAGTTGGCCAGTATTGTGACCTTACACTTTAAGCTTCAGTTGACGTAATCTTCCTGACTTGATAAAGTTTAAGAGTGGTCGAAGTGGGTGTGTATCATCAAGCAATAATGTTTTTGCCAACATTGCCACCTCGTAAATTGATTTAAAATCCAGAACATTATCTCCCCTAATTTTTCCCATGGATCTAATAATTCTGTCCATTTTGCCAAGATTCTTCGCCGCAAGGCCACCTTCCCGTGCTACATAACAAAATGCACGACACACTGAATGGCACATCGATAAAAACATCAAGATAATATCCCGATCAACATTAAATAATTTCAGTTCCTTTGAGTTTTCCTCAGGAAATAAATCCTCTGATTAGCCTTCGCACATAATGTTTGCATATTGATAGTCCATCAAGCGATTATCTACATGAAACCCAAGTGTAGTTCCCAAGACCTCATACATGTACTCTTACATGCTAATTGTAACCTTTGTTTTGTTTACATCGTACATTTGCATGTGACCTTGAGTACCTTTCACTCTCAGTAGTGAGATTTGCATACGGAGCCGGCTACCACAAGGGATTATGGGGTGATCTTTTTACACATGCAAGACAGGCGAAGAATGGAGTGCCACAGTCTGAAACCGTCTCTTGCCTCATCCTAAACAAAAGCCTGAGTGAATGCAAGTCTACCTGGATCAAACGACTCTGAAAACCAGATTGTATTATTTTTACCACCAAGATGTTCGCTTGAGAAACCATTTCATTAAATACATTCATCGCTCTGGTAGATGTGGAATGAACTTTGTGTGATTATTGTTTACATTGGATTCAAGACTCATGCGGCAGAACTGTGAGTTATTCCTGAGAGTTTAAGGTTCGAGTATGAGGACTAGATAGACCTCGGGATTGAAATAACAGACAATAACTGTGGACACAATATGACCATCAAATAGCAATAGATTTTGCAATAGAGAACTTCTGTTTCTTCTAACTTTTCTAAATAATATTAAATTTTCTTGTCATTGAAGCTATGCAAACTACAAACACCACACAGAACCATTTTTCTATGAATTTGAACTGGATGTCAAGAAAAGAAGACAACGCAAGTATCCTGCTAAAAAGGGACTGCTAACCAAAGTGACGTGTATGTGTAAAATGGTGGATGCGTCAATGTTCATCAAGTTAGAGGACAATAATCTACCCGCTGATAAACAAGGAGGGACTGTCACCTGCAGATGCAGAAATGTGAATTGATGACAATGGGGAGCGAGTTTTCCAAATTCCAGGACCAGGGTTTACACTCAAATCTGACCCTTCCAGGATCATTTACGCCTTCAACTAGGTACCTATAACTACTTGCAGTACAGGCCTTACTCCTGCCGTGTTGATAAAAGAGACTTCTACAATCACACTCCTTCCAAAACACTGTAGGCAAAACACCAGGTACATGTATACCAGTGGGCAGAAATCAGCACAACTACATCTCGGGAGGTACTAGAATTGATATTAAAGGGGTGTTACCCCTTCATCACTCTGCATGTTACAAACTTTGTAAGTACTTTGTCATTCTATAAAAGGGGCAACATCCTAAACAACTAACTACGTGTAGTTCATTAACGACGGTTATTTATGGGCTGACTGTACCGATAATGAAACCTGTAATAAGAATGACATAAATAAAGCAAGGCCAGAATTTTACACTTTTCAAGATATTTTCAAACACTGCAAAACAGTTGTGACTCAAAGAGTCACTTGGGAAATTTTTTGACAGATTGACAAAGCAATCTGAAGAAACTGCCATACAAACAATAAAATATATTTGTGGTTAGCTATCGTCGTGATCTGGTTATGATTTCTTTTTGAAAATTGTTCTTAAAATTATTACCATTTTCAGGAAGGGTCAACCTCATGCTGATTGCAGAATGCTTTTGACATGACCGGAATTGTGGAATAAGCATATTTTTGATTTGACCTTTCATGAAAACAGCAACAAAATGTCACCGTAATTCCACAAAAAGCAAGAAAGTATTTTTATGTCGTGCACATGATGACAAATTGCCTTAAAATTGATTTGGACATTGCACAATCACAAGACTTCATCTATCATATTTTCTTGTGCCTGCTCAGCTCCAATGTCTCCCTCTGTGAGTTGTGCATCTTCTTGAGCTAACTAAAGGGTGATCTCTGCATCGAAGTCCAAACAGTAAGACTCCAAAGCCCTTTGTTTAATATCCTCATGATATACTGAAGTGCATTCTGCATTTCTTTATCTTGAATATTTGCTGTGCTTGATTTTTAATAACAGTGACCTTTTAATATTTCCACAATCATGTTGTGGATGGCAAAAGCATTTTGCTTTCATTCTCTGTGATGTATAATTTTAGTTCCTTCAAATATTCAGTAGAGCATCTGAGATGAAGTCAGTATATTGAGACCTAATGTCACAAGCGCGGGTACTGAAATGCTTCAGGTTATTGGTTTGTCTTTCTCCACTCCTGAAGTATAAAAATATCTGCCTCTGGACAACTCACATATCCTTGTGATCATAGGATTGTTCGAAAAGAAAGTACCTCTTCAGAGTTAAGTGTCCCGCATCTTTTGGATTGGTTTTGATCTGCTGGATCTAGGGTACCAGCTGCTTCACAAACATTCTTCCTCCTTATCATCATCTTTTCATAACAAGTACAGGCAGTTAAATCCAGTCCTTTCCTGAAGGGACATTGAGGATTAAACGCTGCACCTGCTGAATTATTTACAGCTTCCAACTTGAAATCAGCTGCCAACTTGAAATCAGCTCCCTCTGCAGTATAACGTACACCACTAGTGTTCAGTGACGGTATCTTGATTACACATTTCTTGCATTCTGAAGGCATTTTTCCCCCGCATTAGCGAGTCAGCTACTTGTGATTCTCTGTACAGTGGATACACTCTCCCAAACCAAACTTGGGCAAACCTTGCCCTTCCTGCATCAATGAATTCTAGATTTCCAGATCGCACTCTGGTTCGGTACATGAAGATCCTGTCCAGCAATTCAACAACGCAGTCTGCCGCGAATGAATAATTGGGATTTCTGCAGTTCACGACTTACTTGAAGAAATGCGCTTGCGAAATGTCTACTGTTGTGTTAATTGTCAAGAGGATACTGCGAACAAACGATAGCAGGAGTTTGTTATTGATTCTTGAGCAATTCTGTACAATGTCCATACCTTCTGGTGGTCTGTTACCATCTTTGCACACTTTAGAGTGTTAGGCGACTTGGAAGTTGAACAAGATTACCATTTTCCTCCAGAACATGTCCCAGGTCAGATCTACAAATGCTTTTACCATGTTCATCAGTTTCGATGTGACCTTGACCTGGCATGAATAGCACCCACTCAAATTCGCCTTTTGGAACAGCAGGGATACCTGCAAGAATATGATATTCCTGGCCTCAGACCAATTCAGAACATGGACAACCATAGGTACATAGCAGTAGTCTCCTGGTCAAGCCGTATGGAAGTCCATCACATGGACACACAACAGGTGCCTACTTATTCTCACATGGGCAACTATAGGTACATAGCAGTAGTCTCCTGGTCAAGCCGTATGGAAGTCCATCACATGGACACACAACAGGTGCCTACTTATTCTCACATGGGCAACTATAGGTACATAGCAGTAGTCTCCTGGTCAAGCCGTATGGAAGTCCATCACATGGACACACAACATGTGCCTACTTATTCTCACATGGGCAACTATAGGTACATAGCAGTAGTCTCCTGGTCAAGCCGTATGGAAGTCCATCACATGGACACACAACAGGTGCCTACTTATTCTCACATGGGCAACTATAGGTACATAGCAGTAGTCTCCTGGTCAAGCAGTAAGGAAGTCCATCACATGGACACACAACATGTGCCTACTTATTCTCACATGGGCAACTATAGGTACATAGCATTAGTCTCCTGGTCAAACCGTAAGGAAGTCCATCACATGGACACACAACATGTGCCTACTTATTCTCACATGGGCAACTATAGGTACATAGCATTAGTCTCCTGGTCAAGCCGTATGGAAGTCCATCACATGGACACACAACAGGCGCCTACTTATTCTCACATGGGCAACTATAGGTACATAGCAGTAGTCTCCTGGTCAAGCCGTATGGAAGTCAATCACATGGACACACAACAGGTGCCTACTTATTCTCACATGGGCAACTATAGGTACATAGCAGTAGTCTCCTGGTCAAACCGTAAGGAAGTCCATCACATGGACACACAACAGGTGCCTACTTATTCTCACATGGGCAACTATAGGTACATAGCAGTAGTCTCCTGGTCAAGCCGTATGGAAGTTTATCATATGGACACACAACAGGTGCCTACTTATTCTCTCCTGAGCAGATATTGTGAAGATAACAACTTTGAGCTTGGCAGACAAGAACATTTCCAATTTCAATTTGAAGGGAAACTTTCTCTTTTCTTCCCAAATGTAAGTGAACTTTACCACCATCATTTGAATCTTCAATTCCGACTGAATCCCTAAGTGGGCACATGAGACAGTTTGACGACTGTTTTGTAGGGTGGTATCCAAGGATTTGATTTGGGGTACAGGGTATGTTGAGGGAAATAGATTAATGGGAAGGAAGGGCACTTGGCCTCTACTTTCGCCTGACCATGTCCAAATGTTAAAAGAAGTGATTCATAGAGTCCTGGTTACTCAGACTACCTAACTAGTCATTTAACTTACTTTAATTCGCGAAAGAATTTACATGTATTTTAAAAGTTTATATAGTCATAAATTCAGGGGCGATGGGGGTACATCCCCCTACTTTTTGACAGGTGGGATGGGCTATTAAATCACACACCCCACACTTTTTGGGTGAGAAAAAACTTACGGCCAATTGTGAAGAATTTTTTTTTTACTTCCAACAACCAATAGCGCTAAGGTGGGAGGACAATCAAAAATGCCAGAAATATGCTGCTCCGATGTAAGATTCTGCAGGCATGTGATAAACATGTAATACTTATTACGGATCCTCAAGATTGAAATAACGGACAACTGTGGACATAATACCAAGTACGTTAACATTACATATGAACAGTGCTCTTATTGACGAGGTTATAACTGTAATTCTAATGACTACCGAGAAGGTGTAACGCCAAATGGGCATTTGTAAGCGATGGAATGCCTGATTAGTGTAGGAGAAAAGCTTGCACAGACACTGTGGATGAAAATGATACGAATACCCGAATGGGTAAAACTGAATACAGTGGACTCAGCAAAGTGACCTTGTTCACTGATGAATCTGTTGGCTTGACTAGTTGATGCTGGTACTAGGTAAGCAATGAACTTGTTCCAGGCACAAGTTAGTTTGGGACAGAAATTCTGACCTTTTGAAACAAGTCACTGAAGCCAGAGTCTGTTACCGAGTTGGAGTTTAACATAGGGACGATGACCCTTGAGAATAATTTGTTCCAGATCTGTGTGACATTTGCTGCCACACTGTTGCCTTTTTTTTTTCTAACACCCTAAGACAAAGCACTGATGCGATATTTGCTACAATGTCGGGTCGTAACACACGGATGCTTGAGGGGTTTCATACATGTTTCACGTCCATGGACTAGTTTGAACTTCTACAACTTGGACCAAACCAAGGGAAATCGTTGAAGTGCAGAAATGATTATAGACAGCACCAGGTACTACATACAGACTTGGCTGTAGCCTGTTGATAGGTCCTCCCATTCGTGGTCAGGGCAAATTGGGCTTCTACATCCTATGACTTGAATTTGTTCATTTGTTTCAAAGATGGATTTGCGCCGGGGAGGTGTAAATAAATTTTGGATTTTTGCCCTGCCCGACGTGTATTTCAACACTAGTAAGCAGGAGGTCGTGGGTTCGAGTCCAACAGGAGTATGCTTGTGGTTTTTTTTCACAAGCCTTCTGGGCCTTCCCCTAGTATACAGTGTTAAAATACACGTCATGCAAGGCAAAAAATCCAAAATTTATGTTAAATTGTTGACCCCATGGCCACTTTTGACAGAAAACTTTCTAAATCCATCTAAGTCAAACATTAGAACCCAGACCTACCTTTTCTGCAAACTGTTCATTTTTGGCGATGCCGTCCACCTGCATCAGTGTCTTGGCCACGCCCACGCACGGTATGCCACTCAGTACACCCAGGTGACTGGCTATGCCAAAACCTGAGGGGATCAGAACAAGAATACTTAGGAAAGTAAACTTTGATTCCAGACAGAATGCAGTTAATAGGAGCCACAGTACAATCTTGATACTTCTAACTACTTGCAGAGAAAGGCCAAATAGGGCGGCCAACTTCTCATGCACAGCCAACCACCAAAGAGTCACCTGAAGAGTATTTGCAAATTTCTTACCGCAACCTCATATTTCTCAACACTCCAGGGCATGTCCCCAGAGCAATATTTGCAACCGTCTCGGACGGCATATACACATTCCACCTCCTCAGACTTCTCCAACTGTGATTATGCGTGTACGTTTGCAAAACTAAATGGGGATTAGCGTGTTTTCAGTCAGAGGCGAGTCGAGCTGCGCTTGACGTTTGAACCCTTTCAGCCATACCCGTGTACACAGCATACAGATAGCCAGATCACGTTTGTATATTTAGCCTCCGACAAAGAAGACGGGTGCTGTGTAATTCTAAAGTACAGGGCCAGGGAATCGTGGGCGATAGGTGCTCTATACCACACAGTCATTTTAAGTTGATATTCAAGATGGCAGGAAGGGAGGGGAGGGGTTGCTGTAGGTGCTGCAACACTCCTGCTACACTAAAGGTCCCCCTGGCTGACAAACCACCTCCTTTGCTCTGCTACTTTGCCTCGCCCATCCACCCTCAAGCCAGGCTATACATTTACTTGTATTACTGTTCTATCCCGGTTCTCTCACCTCTTGGATGAAGGATGCCATTGCCATCGACTAGAATGACCTGAAATCAAGTGTATACAGGGGTTATGCATGCCAGCCATTATTTCCGGCCAGTGACTTGCTTTTGATATGCCCAAAAGATCTGCTCATGTGTATCCCAATGGAACAAAAGCACTGACTTGGAAGATGGCTACCGCGCATAACCTCTACAAACTGTTATAAAGGCCAACTGTAATTTCCTGACTTTTCTTAACGATATATGTAAAACCTGTGCACTGCTGTGAAGTGACATATATCAACTGTCCTCATGCAAAACAGCATACAGGTAGAAAGCAACCAAAACAACGAATCATAATCTCCCAAAATACAACATGTAGTGCATAGAAGCCCCCCCCCAAAAAAAAACATGAAAACATCAAACCAGGAAGCTTTCAAAGATTTAGCAGAATCACAGAAAGTGCCAGAGAGCCCAGCTATTGTTGCCTTTGGGGGGATGCATATTCATAATTAGTACAGAAACGGGCTAAGCCATAAAGAGTATGAACGACTCGTCGCTCTCTTCACACAGAAGCAAATTCCTCTATCCATCGTATAATTTAACAGCAAGAAAACTGCATTTGAAGTTGATCACTTATGAGAGAAAAGAATCCGTGTAGAATTAATTTCAAGAAATAATTAAATACCTGTCACAAATGCATATATCTTAAAATACCATAAAAAATGAGAAACTGTCCTGTCCAATCTTCACTTTGACCGTAATTAAGGATTGGTAATATTCACATAATTTTTTTTCTTTGTAAAAACTCAAAAACTACAAGTAGGAAGATGGTATTGGCAATTCGCATGCTGTTGCCATTGTGCGTGTTGGTTTCAGAGTTGGATTTGTTCCTTTGCGTAAATGAAAAAAAAATTCAGGTAGCGCCAGTTTGGCCTTTCACTGCTTAGCGTAATGTTTATGGAGCACACCTTTGTCCCTTCCTGAAAACAAGAAAATGCCTTTTTGAATTTTGCCCAAGGAGATCATCATGATTCTCTTGCTTTTCACACCTTTGTAGATTAGGTCAGAAAGATCTCACCAAGTTGTCAGCATTGGATAGCACGTTTGATTTGATCCAAAAAACTTAAATTTGAAACAGTGGTAATTTTTGGTCAAATGTAATAAATTACCAATATGCACAATATGGCTTTTATTTCGAACTTTCTGGACAAAAACTTTCAAAGCTTTTTTTCACTGTCTTAGAGGTTTGTAAGTAACTGTTAACCACTTGATGCCAGATGACAAATTTTCCTTATTTGTTTCACAGAGGATGTGTACACACGTTTACCAAATCTTTTTTCATTTCCGGGGTTGACGCATTAACCTGTCATGCTTGGTTGGGTCAAAGTGCAATTGCAAGGTTGAAGAATATGCGGGTGAAAAACCCACCCCCAGAAGCTTTTTAGGGTAAAAAAAATCCAACGTTAACTGGCTAGTGTTGGTGACAAGTATCAGAACCGGTTCAGTACGTGGAAATGGTCCCAAACATGAGTGGAGCCTGGTCCGATGCACAATGCTGCGATTGGCGTACTGCTTTTTTATACAGAAAATATTGGTTGCTTGCCGTGTTGGCTTTCGGAGGATTCAGACAAGTTCCCATTGAGAAATCCATGGGAGCAAGTGACGAAGAAGGTATCCAAAGTTCTACACCCCAATAGAGAATATGGTGAAAAATTGCCCAAATCCCAATAGCTACCTGAGGCATTAAGTTGGGTTCTTTGTCCTTCAGTTTGTGCAGGAGGTTGAGGAAGAAATTAACTTCTCTGAATGCTAGGAAGCCAGGTATGTAAGGAGTGTCAAGGTGAACCAGCTCACAGTCAGAGTAGATTACCTGGAGAGGCATATGACAAGACACAAAACTGACTTGAGACACTAAAGTCGGGAGTTAATGGAGACACTTGACGTGCTGACAGCAATAAATGACGCTGGAGAAGCAGGAGTCCGTGGGGCCAAAGTGCTTAAATCAAAGCCGCCCGTCCCCAGTCCGGGGAGGGGGTACATGTTACCTTCACAGGCTGGTATGGAAAACAGGCAAAAATTAACAACTTGGGCTTGTTATAACATTTCTTCCTTCTGTGAAGGTCAAATAAAGACGAAGATGCAGCACAAGCCAGGAAGTGGCTTTGAACAGCCATGGTGTTCATTTCAATGCAGAGAAAGCCTGAACGAAGTTAAGACTTAGCAAGCCTTGAAAATTGATGCCCTAGTTCGGATGACATATTTGCTCAAAATGGTAAGCTAAGCTAATTCAATGGCTGCTCAATAACTCGTGTTAATTCTTACTGTCACAACTGTCGTAAAAGCTATGACTGTCCTCCAAGATGCTAATGCCATGCCGAATATTTTTGCGGCTATAAAATTTTTAAGGCAATAAATTTGTTTGTGTACAGCACAGCTACACCACAAATGTATCACATAAAGCTTGTGCAAATAAGCATTGCATGGTGCAAAGTTGCACCAAGTTTCAACAAAACCAGCTGGTCGGGCTTCATGATTTTGCATTTTACCTTCAGATCTGGGTAATCACACACTACCAGTGATGCACAGGCCAGGGTGGAACTCGTTTTGACAAAAGATACATCAACACCTCCGACACGACAGAGGCCATCAAAATCCGACTGCCAGGACTTTGTATCCTCCAACACCAGTTTCTTCTTCAATTCTTGCTGTTCACTGTACAAATTGTATGAAAAATGGTCAGTTTCACACAAAAAGAACTACCTTTGGTGTATTTCCACGGTTACTGTATCAATACAGTAAACTGTACGAAGGAAAAATTTCTTGTTTAATATACCTGAAATGATGGTAATATAAGGAACAAAGGTGGTGGGGGCTCGCATCTCAATACTACTGTTCATTTTCTGAATTCTAGCAACATCCCCCTCAAAAGACTCCTTAATCCTCCTGTTGTATAAAAGGAAGATTATTTGAAGCTTCAAAGGCAACTTTTGACTCATGTAGACCTCTGGAGGAGATGAAAACCTGACTGAAACAACGTGGAGGTGTTCTGAAAGTACCGAGAATAGGCCTCGTATTATTTCACGTACTGAACTTTTCATGTGGTGGCCATAGCGCAGTGCAGACGGTGAACGCAAATTTCAAAGCTTGGTCCTAAGGGCCTAATGCAGTTTAGGCTGGCATTTTTCTATTGGATTGCAAATATAGCATGAAATTTTGCAGGGTTGGAACTCAGACAACACAAAAAAATGAAAGTATAAAGATCCATTTTTTTTTCTCAGACAACTGACTTCGGAGGAGAAACCAAGAATTTAATTCAGTCAATTTTTTTTCAAAACACTTCAAAACCATCAGAAGAAAATGTCAATTTTTAATTTGAGTAGACGTAGTACTTGTTTTTTCCAATCTCCATGCATGTATGTTGCTGCACCTTGACGTGGTGCACTTTTAATTTTCTTCTTGTGTTTTCATGGAGCAATATTTTAAGCTCAAATTTCACAATCAATAAAACTTCATCAAACTTGTAATATTCTGATTCAAAATCTTGATTTTACATACCATATCTGCTACAAAGTGTGGATGAAATTTTATTTTCGCCTGATTTTCTTCCCGACATGCGAAATGAACTCTTTTGAAATGAACTTGAGCCCAATTTCTGGATGCTGAGAGTTTTTAATTTCGAATGAAATTTCATGACACTGAAATAATTCACAAAGGTTCAACACCATGCATCATGAAGATAATAGTACCAGTTTATAACTAAATGAGTTTTAAGTTTTTCAAGGAAGGGATTTGGCAATGCTGTGTGCGGGAAGTCAAGTGAATCTTGAAGTGCGCCACGTTAGGGGACTCTACTATAGGCGGGGGGGGGATCTGGGACTTTGGCAAAATGGCAGATAGCAACCACACCATGCCGATGAAAACTGTGACGTGCATGCGTGTACGTACTGATCAAAGAAAAAACTGAGTAGCCCGATCCTCTGACTGGCTGGTTCGCGCGTGGCGTCATGGTTGCAGTAGTTTTCACCAGCGCGAAATGGTTGCAACCCACCATTTTGGGAAAGTCCCGGATGTCCGCCCCAGCCTATATAGTATAGTCCCCTGACCTGGCACATTTCAACTTTCACTTGACTTTCCTCTCACAGCGTTTGCCAAACCTTTCTGTTGAAAAACTGCAAAGTCATTAGGTTAAATACTCGTACTACAGCCCTCATGGTACATGGTGTTGAACCTCTGAATAATTCCAGTGTCATGACATTTCGTCTCAAATCCAAAAATGTCGGCATCTGGAATTGGGCTCAAATTCAGCCGAGTGTTTCCTAATAAAGTGCACTTTAAAAAATCTCAGAAAATCCTACATAAACATTTTCAAAATTCTTTAATGTTGATCAAATTCTTGTAAAGCAACATTCCTTCCCTTGTCAGAAAATTGTTTTTGTAGTTTTGTGCACATTTTGAAAGTATTCATTTTGCCATCAGAAAAAAATCGGAAAAATCAGCCGAAAATAAAAATTTCATCAGGAGTTTTCAATAATTGTAGCATGTACATAATACAACGATTTATGAATCAGAATATTGATGAAGTTTTTATAACTTATATCAACTGTGGAATTAGAGGTAAAAATATTGCTCCGGTAAGACACGAGAGGCAAAAAATGCAAGTGCGCCACATTAGGGGCCGTGCCACGTTACTTAGGGTACATCAACTAATAGGGCCTAGGCCTACTACTAGGCTAGACCCAGTTGTAGGCCTAATTCCTGCGATTGATTGTGGGAAGAGTTCCATATACGGACGTAGTCAAAGTAACTTGGACCCTACAAATTGCCTTTTTTAACATTTGGATATGGTCATCCTACTAACTATTGCCCGACCATATCCAAATGTTAAAAAAAGCGATTTATAGGGTCCAAGTTCCTCGGACTATGCTCGGACTAAAATGGTCGCCAGTTCAATTTATTTTGGAGGGAAAAAAACCAAGTCGAGAAAACACACTTGGATTTGGAATTTTTCAGGCCAACCTCAGCCTCAGGCAGGGTTCGTGCAAAGGCCCTGGGCATGTGCTGGGTCTCAAGCGGCGCTGCGTCCGTATTGAACTCATTCCTTGATTGTTCATACCTTTCCCACTTTTTGTGAATTTCTTCAAATACTTCGTCAGTCTGCACTGGCACATTTGCCATCACTCTGCTTGCATCATGTGCTGTCATGGCTGTGATATGCTCCTGCGCGACTGCACGCAATATTTTGCATTTTTGTCCAACAGGTTGCAGCACTAGCTGCATGCACGCAGCGCGCGGCGCCGGCCGGCCCTCAGGCCTCCTGTTTTTGTGCTGTAGCGCCCTCAGGGGTCGAAGGCTTATGCACTATCGATCGCGATACGTCTGCCGCTGAAAGTGAAACTGACGACAAGTTCTAAGGCAGCTTTCCAACAGTATTAACAATGTAGAATATACTCTGTAGTATAAAAATATACTTCAATTTCTTCAAAGGATATTTTGAAATAATTGTGTTTTATTTTCTCACAATACTAAATTACTTGCGGGGAAAATTTCTAAACAACTTTCCAGCATGAATCATGGGCGCCGCCATCTTGATTCGACAAACGTTCTTCTGCGCTTGCGTACTTGCATCGGTAACCACAACAAAATTTTGGACAGGCCGGAGTATCGTGGTTGCTTTTATTTCGTAAAAATCAACTTTATTCTGCAATTTATTTATAGAAGTTGTTTGAAACTTGAAGGATATTGAGCATAGCCACAAATTTAAGAATGGACGAACCTCAGGAAGGGAAGAAAGAAGAGAAGGAGACTGATTTTAGACGCTTGCAGAGCTATCCACTCATTCGGGTAGGGATCATTCTGCATATACCTCCATGACCTCCAAAACTGTAACGCACAACCCCGTGCACAAGGGTTGTGCCTAACACTTACAATTCTTGAAGTAATCTAAGCCCTGGTAGGCCCATTAGTAACTTGTTTGTCATCGAATTTGAGTGATTTTGGGGATTCCCTCGTTCATATAATTGGAAACAAAGTCTGCTTTTACAAAATAACTGACATTTTGACCCTGTTCCTTAACGTGTGTAGGCCTAATCCCTAGCAGCTGTACATGTAGGCTTAGGCCTAGTTTAGGTGAATATTGTGGAAAGAGTTCCATACGGACAGTACACGCCCCTAGTTCTGTACACTAACCTTTTTCTAAGTCAGTGCTTCGGAATTTTTGATGGTTGTTATAGCATTTTAAGGGAAAATTAGTGTTGTCTGTGTATGGAACCCTTTCCACTTTGGCTTATTTGAGGGCTGAAATTACAGTTGACAACATAAATTTGCTGAAAACATTTCAGATGTTGATCATCCATTGTCTGTAAGATTATATTTTTAAATTTCGTTGAGGAGAATGTTGCACAGGAAACATGAAACTTAAGATAAATGTATAAATCTACAAACTACAGTCTTGGCGATTGTAAGAAAATACAGGGATAGAGTTCCATACAAGGACGTCATTTGACACCCTATGCACAACCCCTATGAGACTGTCCTGAAAAATTCTGAGTAAATGCTTCGTAGCCCTACCAGTATGGTCAGGTTAATGATGCGCTCTGTCTTTGCAATAGAGTTCATAAATGCATTAAGGTGGAGTTGGACAGCAAGGTCTTTGGTTCACTTGGATAGGCTCAAGTAAACCTTTTTGTGTTTTCATTGTAACTATTAAGTTGAAATAACAAGAGTCTTCAAGGCTCTGACAACACATAACCTCTATATCCTGGCCATGCTAGTAGTAGGGCTGTTTTAAGACTAAGATCGTATAGCGCCGAAGGCGCAAGATGGATAACTCTGCCCAAAAGATGTAATTATCATGGGCGCCATTTGAGCAAGCGATACGCCTGCACAGTTTACGATAATGCTTGGGCGCAGGCTCACCAGGTGCACGTGCCTACCGCAGCGCCTGCGCCTGTGCATTAATGTGCATTGCGCAGGCATATCGCTTGCTCAAATGGCGCTCGTGCAATTACAATGTTTTACGTGTATTCACGGTGAAGTTTGCCATCTTGCCCCGGTTCAATCTTTAATTTAAGACATGCATGTTATTGCTTTCTTATGGCTGATATACCACTGTAGGGAAAATCAACAATGTCTGTATTAGAATCTCTTCTCAGCGGTGAGGTAAACTTTGAATCCAACACAAGGTCCCTTTCTCACCGCTCAGATCAACAAACTAAGGCTTCAAAGTCTCCAATAAGGTAGATCCAGAATTAGCAGCAGGATGAAGCCCTGCTCTTTCATCCAGATTCTCTTCCCCTTACACAAAAACGGACCTCAGAAATATTGATTAACGGGATAATTGTAACTGAATCCTGATATTCATAAAGTAGCAAGCAAAGTGATATGGTTTTTGTGTTGTTTTCTTAGCACTCAGACATGAATGAAGAGATGCGTACTGAAGCTGTAGAGCTGTGCGTCACAGCTTGTGAAAAATTCTCCAGCAACAATGAGGTAAATTGATTTTTGTGTAACGTTTTCTCTTGGTCGTGGGTAATCTGATATGACGACATCTGTTCATTGTATTCAGGGGTGTAAATGTTGGGGGACGGGGTGGGGAAGATTTGTCCCACTTATTGAGCAGAGGGATTGGCCAGTTAATCATGAGCCTCACTTTTTGATGGGGGTGAAACAAATGGACAGAAAATTGCAGATATCCGGGTTACTTTTGAACTTTCCAATTTAGCAAAAATGTTTCGTGCTGAAAAACAGAATAAACAAAACAGTGCAAAAACTTTAAATTGCAAATTTGATGTAGTTGCCAGGTTTGGACACAATGTTAGGCCTATCATGCACAGTGCCCCTAATTTAATGTGGTTGAAGGATGTATGACAGGTGTGCCAAAAAATATATAGATTTTTTTGAATTAGTTTTTAGTCAAACGATGCCACTTTCAGTTTGATATTTTCGTTTTGGTTCATTATAATTCATTTATAGACTGCTGCTAAAATGATCAAGGAAGCGATGGATAAGAAGTTTGGGTCCTCCTGGCACGCCATCGTCGGGGAAGGCTACGGCTTCGAAATCACCCATGAGACCAAAAATATCCTTTACCTGTTCTTTGGAGGCAACATGGCTGTGACTGTGTGGAAATGCTCATAATTACTCGGTATTCATTCCAGATCTAGTGATGTAGTGAGATAGTGTTGTAATATTTATTGAATGACTAAGCTGTCTGTTGAATTTCATCTTTTGTTTTGGCCTGTAAATATCGGGCTGTAGCCAAATCGAGGATGAAAAGTCCTTGCCGTGGAGATTAACAAAAGGCATTGCAATCTGCCTGGAATCGTGGAAGCATCCTGAGAAATGTTTCAGTTTAATTTTCAGTGTATTCCTGGTGTTTCTTTCAAATGAATTAATACCTTGAGTTCCTTTTCAGATGAAAATCTCTCCACTGCAGTTGGGCTTACAAGGTTTTTACTAGACTTCAAATTATTTGTATCATACGTATATGTACAAATTTGATTGATTTATGACAGCCAAATAGTCTTCACGTGTACCTGTATTCTGCTTGCCATGACAACCTTTGAAATGGCCAATATCTAACACCTGGCTTTGCTGCATTGTGATGGCTTCAGAACAGCAGAACTCAGAGACTGTTGCATAATTTACATTCTGTTGCTTGATGCTCCCTTTTTTACTTCAATTCAGGGAACACACAATTGGGTGACTGCAGTGCTGGATTATGTTAACAGTACTGTCAAGGGAAGTAGGCCTCTTGCCTGTTTGTGGTCACAAGGTGATGGCAAGATGGTAACAAAACCAGGAAAAGACAGGGCGAGGAGAAAAAGAGATGAAAATCACAAATTTTGTTTAAAATACCTCAGAATTGGCCCCTGCACCAATGATGATTTATCAGTTTGCTCCCGAGTGTTCCCCCTCCCCTAAAAAAGCATCTTATATCTTGTGTAGCCTAGTTGTTTCGATATGGTTGCAATTTGCATTGTATTCTCGCTGAGTTCAATGCTTCTTTGTGATTAATACTTCAAAGGAGACTTGTCGGTGTTTTGGTGGTTTAGTGTTTCAGTACTTCATTGTATTCTTCGTGCAGAACATGATGCCTCGATTGAAACAAAAATTGCCACATTTCCTTCTTGAGTGGATTGATTCAGGGACCAGCTTCAAGACAATCAAGAAAACTTCTTGTTTATGTCCAAGTAGAAGTATATGTACCTGTGAGACCGGAACTTGATTTAAAAAGCAACTGTCACTACAGAAAGCAATTTTTTATCAAACCGTGTCAGCTTGCTGCGGAGGTAGAGTGACGCAAGTTTAACATTTCTAGTGGTAAAATGTCGACATTATGTTTCTGTTCTTGGCATTCATGTGATTTTGAACAATACCACTACCAGCTTCATTAGATATGTACTTTCATATTGTTCCCCAGATAATAGACTTGAATTATGTACAGATAGGGTTTTCTTAACCATTTTGTTAGTGTGTGTACATATTTCCTTGAAAATGTTTTATATTTGGGGTAATTTGGGGATCCTCTGAAGATCTTAACATCCCTTTTTCTTGTTTGAAATGCCATACAAAATGTAATTCTTATTGCTTTTGTAATTTGAGAATGACTGAAGTAAGTCTTAAATAAGGTTTATTCACCACGGTTTGGTTTTTTTAATGCAGAAGTTTAGCTCTAGTCTGTGTCATTTCTTATATCAACACAAGTATCTAAAAGAAATGCAATTAATCATTGCCCTAATGACAGTAGAGGAACATTATCATCAAGCTGGTCATCTTTACATTAACTACAAAGGGAGACTCCCGAGAAAAATGTTGCTTTTATATGTACATTTAGTGGAACATACACAACTTCTGCAGTATTTACCTAAAATGGAAGTTATGGTCTGTTTGATAACTTATGTTTGATGCCCTGCAATTAGAAATAAAGATATGTCTGCAGAGATAGAATACCTGATCTAGTGTCAGTCTGTTTAATAAACAAACACAGAGAAACAAGTTTGTAAACATGGCAAATGCACGTTCCTGTGTACTCGTTGAAGATCAGATTTAACATGAACAACATTCAAAGTAATCCCTTGTTGAAGGCTTGCATGGCTGCCATCTTGTGGGCCAGCACTTTTATTCCACGGGGTATGCACAAAGGTTTCCCGTGTAGAACAAAACTGCCCAGCAAGATGGCTACCACGCAAAGCCTCTATAGTGAATGGCACTCCAGGGGTGCAAACTTGCAAGGCTAATGATCAGCACTGTGGCTGGGTCCCTCACAAGTCCAGCTACAAGTCTTCAGTAAGACAACTTGTCCCAAGCACCACCTTGAACAATGACAAGGGAATGCTTTTGTCACGGGTCTTTTTAAATGTATGTAGCGTGTGATGAACTTGAAACTGGATGGCTCATGATATACTTGGCCACAGTGCTTAATAATAAATAGATAATTATGTACCCTCATTCTTGCCACGTTGGCCTTTAGTCCATACATTTCAAGAGACTGCAAACTTCTACAAAATTGAAATTGTTAATACATGTACCTGTTCAACCGTAAAACAAAAGATTTAAAAAAACCTAAAAACAGACCAACCCAAGCCTGGAGCTTCTAATTACATTCAACACCACGAAAATTCTTGATAAGCACAGTTTTAGAATTCAATTTTTCAAGCCCAATTTGTCCCAAACTCAACAGTAATGAAATTAGAAACGCTACACAGTCGAACACTGATAGTAATTTGCTGTTGATACAACACCTTGCTCACAAGATAAATTTGAGATCACAGAGTCTCTGTATTCTTTGCTTTCAAAAGCGGTAGTACAAGGTCCCAGTTATGATAAGGTAATTTGTGGAGTCTCAAGGATTTTGTAAAAAGGTGTACACAGCTGTGCATTCATTTCATACAGAAAAACTGCATAGGGTATAATAATTAGGTAATTTTGACCTCATCTGTTTAAGGATTGCACTCTTCCTCAAGATTGTGAATGAATATTAAGGCATCCCGCTTGTTGACAACATCAAGATCATGGACAATGACACTACGTGTCTTGTTTTTGCTCAGTGACATGTCTGGTTCCTCGGGCTCACCACATGCATTGTAAAGCTCGAAGAACTGCGTCACCCGATCGTTGCCGACATCCCACTTGTCCATGAAGAAATCATCTATGTCAGGCTCGTACACCATGCAGACTCCAATGTACACCACTGAGTGGCCATTTTTGGCAAGGTTTTTTAAAACGGCCACTTGGTCCTCGGGGGAGAAATCATTGCCCCTCATTGACACTGCCACCAGTTTGCGGAGACGTCGACTCAGACGAGCCCACAGCTTCACTGGGGAGTTTGTCTGGTTCAGACGGGTGTTGTCCAGGCTGAGGTAACGGAGCGTGTCCCCCGCTGCATCAAGGAGCTTTTCCAAATTGATGGCTTCCTGCTTGAGGTTGTTGAAGCCCAGATCCAGCTCCTGCAGGCTCCTGGCGTGACGGGAGTTGGCCAGATAGGCGAGATCTGAGGA
This sequence comes from Acanthaster planci, assembly GCF_054643075.1. Lineage (NCBI taxonomy): Eukaryota > Metazoa > Echinodermata > Asteroidea > Valvatida > Acanthasteridae > Acanthaster > Acanthaster planci. The sequence goes on from NC_141783.1 coordinate 16,997,919, forward strand.
CGACAGCTTGCACTCACAGATGTAAAGGGCTTGTAGAGGTTGGGCGAGTGGTTCCAAAAGTGTTCTGAGAGATCCAGTGAGGATGTTGTGGCTGAGACTCAATCTCCGCAACTGCTTCAAGTTGGAAAATGCCTGCGCAACCATTGGCCCCGTAGTCTGGTCCTTGGTTGTGATGATCAGGTTGTATGATAAATTTAAGGCCTGAAGGTTAGGGAACTTGACCAAGGAGGGTAGAACAGCTGCGAGCCCTTGGTTTTCAAGAGGGTTCATCTCCAAATTTAAGGCAACAATGAGCTGGAGAAAGTTAGAATAAGAAACACCTTCAGAATTTCCTTTTTAAATAACCAATGAAACCTGCATAACTTTGCTATTTACAAGAAGCATGAAGTAGGTAGACCATCTGGATAAAAATGCTTTTCAAGCGTGTTACACAAATTCACCCCATTTATACTAGAGGGCTATAAAGAAAAATTTTACCTTGAAATCTTTCAACGTGGGAGACTGAGAAAGTTTTACTTTGTGAAAATACCCGGTAAAAATGCACTGAATGTGCACAAGCAGTGCCCAGTTACAGTTCAACAAATGTCAAAATTATGGAACTTTGTCAAGTTGGTGCGAAAGGAGTGCACGCTCAAGTACAGTCTGTGGTGTCAGCGATGACAAGAGATGTGTCCAAATGACAAAGGCATGTGAACTGACCTCTGGTTCTTCACCACTGAGCACTTTAAGCAGCCTGTCCTTTCCTAAGGAGTTCAAGACCAGCCTGCGACACAGCACCTTCAAGCTGCCAACTTTGGAATGACGTACTTCTCTGAGCAAGCGCCTGACTGGGTGGTAATTTTCAGAGTCTAGGGACAAGTCCATGACGACAGTCAGGCTCCTGCTGTTGAGCGATGCAAAAATCTTTTGAAGAACATTGAGGCACGTACTGCCATCTAAAATGGAGCAGAAAATAAAACGAGAAGTTGGATTCTGAAAAATGCAATGTAGTCATCGAGGCAAATTGTAATGAAAATCCTATGGAACAGCCAAGAGTGGATCCAGGACTGAATTTCACGGGAATCAATTTTTCTCTAGGATCTTTGGGATTCGTACATTTTAGGGGCCTTTCTAAGGTGTGACTAAATTTGGGAGCTTTTGGGCTTAATGCTTTGAGAAAGGGAAATGAAAAGGAATTGTCACAAAGGTGAATCATGCATGCCAAAGCATCTTCCCTGTTAAACACAAAAAATGACGGTGGCATATAAACATACTGATCAAAATTTCAAACAGTGCCTGAAATTGTAATGGCAACTGAATTATGTTGGAGGTAAGGCAAAACTAACACGCATGGCTGATTAGAGATGCATAACTGATGTTAGCTCTGTTACGTCCCAACTATAGCATCAGTCCCAACTATAGTTGAGCCCGTCCCAACTAGAGTGCTACAGTTGGGCTGGCCCAACTACAACAGAGAGGTCCTGTGTGCATGATGTGCCCAGCATGTGCCAAAGTCATATTGTTTACAAATGTCACGTCACTGGTCATAGGGCTAGATGAACAGGTGAGGTGCCACATTTTAGATGAATTGTGTCAAGTGTGAGACACATTGACTTGGATAATGTTGAGACATTTCCCACAGACATTGGTCAACAATAGTTGGGCCAGCCCAACTGCAGAACTACAGTTGGGATTGTCCCAACTATAGTTGGGACTTATGCTATAGTTGGGGCGTAACAGCTCCATGAGGTGTTGGACGTTGACAAAGTAGTTGTGTCAGGATTTGTGTCAGAAACTATACGTATACTGTCAAGTTTGGATCTATCTACTCTCAAACCATGCCACAGATATACATTAAATGTGCATACTGTTGACAAATTACGAACTCACTAATTGGTATATCTGACAGGTCCAATAGTGTGAGTTTGCACTGATCATCGGGTTGACACATGCCATTCACAATGTGCATGACTAGCTCCCAAGTCTTCTTGTGGCTTTGCATGTCCAGCCTGTATCTTGAAATTGTATTTCCCGGCCGCAAGACGGGGCTGGGCCACCTCTGGACGAGGTACGTCAGGAACAGGCCCGGCGACCCTGACCGGTGCGACAGGAGGGCCTGGCATGCCTCGCCCAGGAGCACCTCGTAAAGGTCGTGGGGCAGGATATTCAGTGTGGACCGCGTAACCTGCCAGGAGGTTACGATGAACCTGGCACAGCGATCGAGGAGGGAAGGGACGCCATCACGAGCTCCAAACATCCTGCTAGCTGCCGTGTTGGCCCCGTAGAGTACGTCAAATGAGAACATACTGGATGAAGTGAGGTCAAAACTTGATGAAGGCCTTTCTGTACAGTGTTACATCCCACTGTCAACTGGAAGACAAAAACCAAACTGGTATTATTTCATTAGTGGTTGAACTTATGCATATTAAGATCACTGACCGTGTACAATGTCAACTATGGCAGCCTTCGCTCCGGTAACTTAATGCCAGGCCTACACCATTGTACACGTTCAGTGAAAACGTCCAGAGATCTACATGATGATGATCTACAACTGGCATTGTCAAAACTAAGACGATAAACTGCTATTTCCAGCTTTTTGAAAAGTTTTTCGAGTCGGTTTATGGTTCTGTTATAGAGGGGAAAATAGTTACGTGCAAACCCGCAACAGTTCTTGTGATGGTTCGAGTAAAAGGTGTTTCGCATGCAGCATGCAAGCTGTACTAGAGATGGTGGTGCAGTGTGCTGAAGTTTCTTCATAGCGCCCTCTCTTGACGGTGCGTTTCTGTTCATCACGTCAGCGCCTTGATAAATCACATGCCTCGTCACGTGTACTTGTGCACGTCGTGTGTGGTTAGACGAAGATTAAATGAATCAGTGTTGGTATTTACATCCCACAACAACATCACGCGGGCTCCTCGTGTATTCTGTCGCAAGCGATGAAGTACAGGTAGTTTATTCATGGTTTATTCAAGTGTAGAGGAGTGCAGGACATGCAGGATCGCTGATGGCAAGGAGAAAAATCGTCGTCTGTGAAGGTCGGAAGATGAATACACCTGCAACTTATGCTGGTAGGGGGACGTAAGCCTTTGCTAAACGTTACTGTGCAACCGGCGTTAGGCATTGCCATATTTGCACGATTACCCCCAACCATGGAGGTAGCCCCAACCATGGAGGAAGGAATGCCCCAACTTAGTTTGAGAATAAATGCACGGCAGCCATTAGCCCCACTAGTGTGGCACGGATCACTCCCGATTTATCTTAAGGATAAATCGGGAGTGATCCGTCCCACACTAGTGAGTAGTGGGGCTAGGCAGCCATCTTCCCGGTCATTGTTTTGTTCCATGGGGGCATGAATAGATCTTTTGTGCTTATCCCCCATAACATTGCATGTCAAAAGCACCGACTGGCATGACTGAGTGAAGATGGCTGCTGTGCTGAGCCTTGCACAACCTCAAAATTAGTCAAATAAGCCTTTTGTGAGTTGAATTTAAATAAAATCTGGTACACCGAGTCATTTTATTGCACATTAATCATGTTAATATAACATTACAACTTGAATTCCCCAGACTAAACCTCATGATTTGGGGCAAGCTTTTGTATGATTGCAGTCGGCATGATGTCACTACGAACATTTAGCATGCAGCAAAGGGGCAAATTTACGCTTCGTGCTATTCAGTAATGTACAGAAGTTCCCGGCGAGCGTAGCAACCACAATCTCTGGAATGGACCGGGTCCTTTTTGCCCCTCTTATCCATTCAAAAAGTGTATACTTTGGACCATGTAATTTCAACAGGGTTATATAATTTTGTTCATAAAGGCAGACTGAAAATGTGGAATTTTGTCAATCATTTGAGAAAATCTTTCAGGGGAGGGGGTGTTTTTGTAAGTTTTCTATTTGTAGAATTACCTTTTCAACAGGTTAGAGTCTGTATATCCAAGGTTGTAATTTGCATCCATTCTCTACTTTTAGTTAGTGGATAAAGTCTGACTCATGGAGAGTGGACAACATTCTCAGAAACTGTAACATCCACAGAAGTTGAAACCATTTTCAGTTACAGATGTCCTGTCTTTTGAGTATTTTTGCAAGAATAATTAACCTTCCTTGACTTGAGATGACTTGTGAAAAGAAGTGACATCAGGATGCAACATTCTTAGGCCTACTGTACATACTTGTAATATCTCATGGCCTATTGCTTCTCAGGTGGACCCATCTTCTCAGATGGTTCCAGCGTTGGATTTTAGCAAGACGATGACCTATTTGCATAATGAACCCAGGCATCCATTATACCATGCAATGTCATGTAGTCCTCAATGTAGTTGCAAATGTGCACCTTTATGTCTCGTTTAACCTAGTTTTCAATTTTAGATCTGCAGCTTTATGGGCATTTCAGAGCCTTTTGTGGATAGTTTTATGGTTTGTCAACCAAACTATTTTGAACATCATTCCAGTGACTTTGGTTGAACCACTGTACTGTACCCCTAGAACTATGGGGTTCATCCACACAAAGGATGTGACCGTGTGACAAATCCCACAGTTCTTCTAGGAGTAAGTTGACTCTGCTTGGTCATACTTGAATTTGCCGTAACTGAAATCATCCACATTAATCAAGAATTTTAAAACTTTTCCCAGACCATATGGCAGTAGTGATTGCTAATGCTATGTAATGATCACTGTGTTATTTAAAATCAATTTTGAAATGAATTTTAACATGCCTTTCACAGCTCAGAACACTGTAACTTTCAACATGCAGGATCATGCAGGATCACTTTGACTGGGTTTTGGTCAAAGAGTTGGGGCCTACATATATCAACGAAGTAGATCGCTAACTTCTCAGTCTCTGCTTAGAGTCTTAGAGACAATTTTAATGCGCAGACGTTTTGAATCCATGTGCATGCTTACAGAACAATCAAATCATGTAGAATGAGTATCAGATGATGCAACTCGCATCGACTACTGATAAAAATCTGACTAAACAAAATCATGGCAAAATTATCTGCAGTGCATACCCGCACGTGTTTGCGCAGGTGTTAGCATTGTTTTGCGTGGAGCAAAATGAAATGCTCATTTACTGATAGTGAGTTTAGGTTTTTGCCTATTGTCTTTATTGAGGCATCCTTTTAGAATAAGAATACAGACACAGATAGCAAATAGCCGTATCAAAGCTGTTCAAAATTTTGAGTGTTTCATCGGTTTGTACACAAACATACACTGTAGATAAGCCCAGCAGGCATCATTTTGTACATGAGTCAGCACTCTGGTTTCATTGCCCTGTGGTTTGGTAGTAGGACCCTTTTTGCTGTAGTCTGCACTGGGGATTATGAAGGGGTTGGTTTTTAAGTGTATTTTTTCCCTCTTGGTCATGCTTCTTGTCCATCCTGCTGTGCCGGGGTCACTGTTATATAATACCTAGTGGAAAATATGGTGGCCTGGCCTTTATGTCCATAGTTGGTGCTGACCATTCAGTTGTGTCCTGGCTGTGTGTTTACGTAATCATTGTCTGGCTAAATCTTGCCCCAAGGGAAAGGGCCTTGAAGGGCATTCTCTTCACAGTGGTCTGTCTGGACATGGATAATGGCTCCATGGGGGTTTGTAGCTCTGTGGTCTGAATATGGCAGCTAGAGGAATCTTAACATAAACCAATGATAGCACAATGGCCTCATTTTCAGTTTCAAGATAACAACTTTGACCCAGGCTTTGGAGGGAGGAATAAACACCTCCAGTGGTGGGTTACCATGGAACTACATGTACATGCATTATACCTCCATGGGCCCCTGGACAACTAATCTTGCTCTGTCTGTGCCCTTCCTCCATGGTGCAGGCTGCTTGTTTGAGGGGCTGTTGTGCTTACTTGTCAAAAAGTTGGCAATCAAACTGCTGACTGATTTCCTTTTTTTCCTTCTCACATCTGTTTGGAAACAAGCAGTTTTGCACAGCTGAGATATTTTTCCCCCGTCCCTCCCTGATCAATAAAAGAGACGAGAAGGACGAAGATTGTGAGATGGCTGGGAGGATGCTGTTTGCCTTTGCCACAGTATGCATACAGTTAACCAGCCGGTACACTGCTGCAGAGGGTGAGTTTGTACCTCTCATAGGAGCTGAAGTCAGGGTTCTAGCACTCAGTCACTATTTGTGCCAAATGGCAAATGTTGACAAACTTCGGCTATGATCTTGAGCATATGACTGAAATAAAAGGAACTGCTCAAAAGATAACATGGCTGCCAAAAAGTCTGTTTAGCTCAAATTTGGGCTGTCGCATCAAGTTACCAGTCAGACGGATATTTCTGACCACAATTGTCTGACCGAAGCAGATATGGTAGGATGAACTATCTGAAGGCAATATTTCCCAAAAGTGAAAGTGAAATGTTGTGCGTATTACATTCTGAGTTTATATGTAACCTCTTGTGACCTTGGTACACCCGTACAGTGTAGGTCTGATCAAAAGCTGATAATGCCAGAGTAAAATTGGTCGTGTTGGTGTGTTTTGTCTGATCACTTCAATTGTTTGGCCTAATTTCACCCATTGATTTAAACTCTGCAAGCTGGAACTGCACCAGTGTTTTAAGAGCCTCTCTATCTCGTGGCTACATCTTGGGTTTTCCAGTGCTGTCATTTTGCTAAGGTGCAAACAAATGAAGGAGAACGTGTGTGTTTGTTTTTAATAATGAAGATAATTTCCCGCAGGTTTACTCAAAACTTTGTCAGCAAGAAAGATCTGAACCACAGTTTGGTCCGAAATTCTTGAGAACCATCTTAAATTAAGTTAGAAATGATAAACCATACAGCTGAAGTCCTGGTCTTTACGCTTAATGCTCAGAAATGCATTAATTATGTACGGGCACTACAATTATTGGGACGGAAAAGCATTGGGACTGAGAGCATGTTGAACACGTATGGAGTCCCTGTAACATACATGTAATTGTAACTGCATTGTTTTATGGACAAATGTGTTGTTTTTATCCCAAAAACTCAGTTCCAAAATTCCTAAGTAAGAAAAGGGCTGGATAAGGCAATGCATCTGATTCTTCAAGAATGTTTGCACCTTTGGGTACTTTTTTGTTCTTTGATAAAGTATTATCTTAAATTATTTCCTTGGGGTTAGCAAGGTTCATTGCTGATGATAGAAAGATGAATCCAGTCATTGATTCCATGAGAAATGATTCATTCTTGCTTGCTTCATTGGCTATCTCCACTTGAGCAGTACATGCAGTGACTTTTTTTGAGGATTTCATTGATTTTCTTCTATCGCAGCTCCCACGCCCAAGGTTTCAATAACAAATGACGGACCAACCATCGTGGGTGCCACTACGACATTCACAGCAAAGCTCAGCTTTGTCAAGGAAACTCACGAAAACCTACCGAAACCGTTTGTTGGGCGGCAAAAAACTAACCCCACATTCTTGTACGAGTATGTTTGGAGCCAGTGGATTTGTGGCCTCCCATCAGTAAGCAAAATTCTTCAAAACAGTACCTGCAATTTTACTCAGACATATGACTGTTCAGAAGATGTCGGACTTCACACAGTTACTGTCACTGTAAGAAAGAACGATTTCATCCTCAAACCTTTTGTTGTTAGCAACAGCACTTCTTTCCAGATAACAGGTAAGAATGAGATATTATTGTCAAGATTTCAGGATGAAATAGGAATGTGCTCTTGCCTCTTCTCATTTGCACAGAGTGGAGAAAACAACGTTCGTTATGTGACTGCACGGAATATTATACTGTTAACCACATGAGTGGTGCAGGTTTTGTTGCCCTGTGGTATTCATGCATTCTTTCATTTGATACAAGGGTTAACCACTTCCTGCTGGGGCATTTTCCAATGTTGATGATGCTGGGGCGGGATATTCATCTTTTTTTCTGTTTTTCAAAATTCTTTAAAAAATTCCTATCTTCATTTACTGCACACTTACAAGTACGTGAAGGCATGTCTGGTGTCCACTCTAGCCAGACAGACTAAATCTATTGATGCCTGAGTATTTCAGCCAGGCCTGCAGCCTTGTAAAAAGAGCCCAGATTTTGTGGTGTTATGTAATATTCTTTTGTTCACAAACCTGGCTCAGTGCACTGCTGGCCTCTTTTCAGCAGGGGCCAGATTAGCGTGCAGTGGTGCTGTGTGGCTTATTGCTGGGGTGGTGGAACGCTCTTGTCTCGGTGGTAATCCGCTCACTCTAAATGCCCCAAACCGTGGTATACTGTTTCAAAACAAGTCAGGATTATCTCCACTTTTAAGAGTGAAAAAATGTCCGTAATGCCCAGCAGCCTGGACTTTTGTTCAGAGTACGGTCTTTTGTTACAACTTGCCCTGTTCCCTTTGTCCGAGTTCGGAGACCCTGGCCACGCATATATTGCAGATATGTCCGGATCTGGAGTCCCTGGCAGGAAGTGGTTGAAAATGTTTTGAGCCTCAACAATCTGTCTCCCCCCCAGCCAAATGCTGACATCTATGTGTCTTTTGTGAAGTAAGAAATACATGTACATCTAAAATTTTGCACTATGCATGTACAAATACATGGCCTTGAGCAGACTGCGTCATCCCTGTAGTTAGTGGACATTTGTGTAGAGGTCAGATACCGGTAGTTGGGGACAGCAGAAAAGAAAGCTGCTCGCTCTGTAAAACATACTGATTGTATGGCAGGGAATTTAGTCTTGTTAGATGGTGTGGGTTTTATCACACAGGTATGTTTTACTCGAATTTTTGTTGCCACTCTGCGATAGAATCTCTCTGGAATTCAGGATTTTGCTTTCTTGAAGTGTTGATGTTTCTTCCCTGTCCTCTTTTATCCAGTGTTGGATGAGAGCTGAGAGACTAGGGGTGTAATATGTCGTGTTACATGTACATTCCAGAGGAGGGGGGGATATCTAGATTTTGAATTTATTGCATCAATGGCTGAGGTTTTGTTGCTGTAAGTTTTTAGCATTTTGTTTAAAAAGTACAAGATTCACATAATTCACGCTATTTGTTTGAAAATTCTTGAGTTATTGAATGCCCCCCAGAGTCACAGCATGTTGTCGTCATTCTTACAGTTCCATCTGCTATGCTCATTGAGATTTCTCTTCATACCCTCAAATTTACCCCTGCCTTAAGTTCAGCAGAGTTGGCAAATGTTTATTGTTGATGCTGGAGGAATACGTTGTACTCAATGAAAGGAAATCAGCCCTGAGCCACCATTTCAACCCAACTTTTTTTACACCTTGGACAGGCAGTTATGCTAGTCCAGTTTTCCAAAAGAGACTGCTATTGTCTTGTAGGCAAACCTTCACTAAATCCTTGGTTGACCCATAGAGCAAGGACACAGTAATCTAAACTCCTTAGAGCTGTACTACATTATAGGAACCTTTACCATTCTTGCAAATCCCAACACCATATCATAAATTGTGCACATGAACAGGTGGACTCTGTTTATCCATAGGGTATGCCTAATAAACACAGTCAGTTTACCAGTGCAGTAATCCTCCTGGCAGATTCCAACTGACCTTGGTGTTGGAGTACCCCTATGGCTGGTAGGGGATGGTTTATACACAGTTCCAACATGGTTGTGCCTGCATGCAAAATACATGCATGACATGTATGTGAGTTGAAGAGTTGTTGGACAGGCACACAAATATGCAAATATGACAGGACAGTGCCATCAATATTCATTACTGTGGATGCTGAGGAATGCCGCGTTAGGATCAAATGTCGACACGTACATGTAGTTGCTAAATGCAGTTGTAGAATGCTGAAGAAATTGTTTTTTTTTCTGTCACATTTAACAAATCAGTTCTCCACATTCCAAGGCCACAACAATTAACAGTCCTGAATCCACTGATTTGGATATGATTTTACATACAACCTGGGAGATTATGGTTACTGGCAGATAAGATTTTTCCCATTCTATGAGGTCAAGTTTTCACACATTACATTCACACTTACACCATGCTTCATTGAAAATTTGACATCCTTTAAAAAGCAGTGGACTGTTTACATTTAGGAAACTGCATCTTTATGACTATCTCGTGACTCTGGTTGGGGTAATAACGGTTGTGTCATATGGTACATATTCTTTGACATGTGAACCATGGGAAGAAATCAATTGTTTGTACTGTGCCCAGAAGTACTGGGACTTTAACCTCTGCTTGGTTGGTGAACAAAAGAAAAAGACAATTGTAAACAAATAAATTCAACTAAAAATACTTCTTTGAGGAGGCTTTATTTATGTGATAACAGGGTTAAGCACTCAAATCAACTGGAAATGACTTCAGAACTAGTCTGGGCTTCAGCAGATTCTTTAAACCTACGTGGGTCATGTGACGGAGAGAGCATTCTTTCCTCTTGTTTGGTTTTTTTGGCCCCCCCCGATCTGCACCTGCAGATATGTGTGCTATAGGCTTGCAAAGGTAATCAGAATAAAAAACATTTTTTTTGTACATTCTAATCAACAGTTTTTAATTGTACCATCTGTGAATACGGGCGATTCACAATAGTGCGCCACCAAGAGTTTGCAACACATTGGTCAATCATAACGCGCAAAATTTGTCGACCCTTTCCAAACGCGCATTAGGTTGACAAATTTCGCACATTGTGATTGGCCAACACATTACAAACTCTTGGTGGCGCACTATTGTGAAACGGCCGTATTGGCACCTGTTTTCCTTGCATGGCCATTACAAGAAAATACTGTAGGCTGTACGTCAGAATCCTGAGTGCAAAATTTGTTATTTTGAGAACAGCATTTCCTGTGGCCAACATTTACAAAGTTGGTGTCAAAAACAGACAAAACTCTCGGTAACAGGAAGTATTTGGCACATGTACGGTAACATGGGCGCTTCTAGAATTACATCATTTAATAATCAATTTAAAAATGACATCAACCAGCAATTCAAAATTAAGAAAAAGCAGGGTTTTCTTTATCTGTTTCAGTAATCCAATGAAAGGTAGAACAACTTTGACAATTTTCTGTTTAGTCTTTGCTCAAGTGTGTCAGAATTAACTAGGAAAATCCCACTCTAAATGATTGTTGTATTATTTGGCAGTGTAGAAGATTGCACAGGTCTTCATGTTTTGAAGTTGAAAAGGATAATTGATTCTAACTTTCCAGAGTTCGTGGGAACAAAATTAACAATAGGCTTGGGCACATCAGGCCTTGCGCTAACTTACGTTTGCTTACGTTTGGCAAAAAAAGCTACTTTTTGCTTACTTTCTGACCTCCGCACGTGCGCGGTAAATGAGAGAAAACTTTTTCAATCAGAAGAGGGTGCTCTTCACACGCGGCTTTGCGTATACTTCGTATCAAACGCTTTCTAGCTAAGGTCAGTTAAGGTCAGAAAAATTGATAAGGCCCCCCCCAAATACCTCTGGTTTCGGTTTCCCGACCGACCCTTACTTTTTGGCGCAACCCTAAAATTGTTATCGGTAAGTTAGAAAAACAAATTAAAAAATAGAAAAAAATTTAATATTAATGCTGATGTCTTTACTGTCTTCACAAAACACCTACCAACAACCCTTTCTCATGTTAAAATGCTTGTTTTTATATGTTTTCCTACTTACATTTGCAAGTTTTGAAAAGAAACTTCCATCATTTTCACAATTTCCACTCGTGTTTCACTGTCGCAGTAGTGTAATTTTGTGTGCAAAGCTCAATGGCATTCACGGTCGCTTATCGTCCTGTTGTGCAAGCATCACGTTTCCAAAACAGGCCTCGCTGGTGTCCTTGCCCAAAACCACCAACACTTCCGTTTCCTGATTTGGAAACATGATTTAAAGCAACCTCAGAAATTTCCGGAGGGAGTGAAGTCTTTGTCTGGGAATGAAATTCCAGCATTTCCTTAACTGATAAGCATGTCTGACATATCAAAATGTAACTGATAAAAATCTGTAGTGTAGTTTGTGGTTTGTCAAAGAAAATACAACTGTGCACCTGCCAGCCTACACATCATTGGATTCCCAATCTTAGCAGTGCTTAGCAGTTATTAGGTTAATTGTTAATTATAAATTTAATTAAGGTCTAATTATGCAAATTTGTTTGGGTTATCTTTGCCAAGATGCCTGTAAAGAGTAAACAGGTAAAAAGCTACGGTGACCCTGGCAAATACATGTACCCCAATATCTGGCAAAATTCTGCTCACAACCAACCAGATTATGCCCACATTTACATGTACATGTACATCACTGCCTTGTTACAAATACGGATATTCCCATTGGACATGGAGATACATCATGCAATAGGGAAACCTGTAAATGCGGAAATTTCTGTCAGAAATAAACCACTCAGATTGCAAAAGTTCATAAATTACTGGTTGTAAAATGACATTTTAACAACTGCTGGTAAATTTGATGCAAAGATATTTTCCAGAATTAAGTTGAAAATGTTCAGATTTATTGATCATTTAAATGTTGCATCGGTGATAAGTGTATTGTTTCCTTCAGTTGAATCACAGGTTTAGACCTGGAGTTTGTGCGAACAACAGTAGACCCATAGTGTTTGAGATTTTAAAACAAAATCCAGCAATGGAGCATGCATTAAACTATTACTTTTCTTAATGACATTGCATCATTTCTTATCAAAGCATCATTTATTCATTTATTTTGATAGCTGTACTAGTGTTTGAAACACATCTTATGGTAAGAGTGTTAAATTCAAATTGGACAGAAATACACGGTTACAGTGTAGCTGGTTTTTCATGAATTTCCTTGATTGGGCAGATTGGTTATCGCGTGATAACTTTTTCGTATCAAAACATCTGTTTTCTTCTTAATATCTTTAATTTTTGTCCCGTTGATGGGAATTCCTTGTACATGTACTGTTTAAACCTTCATCTTGTTAAGCCTTTAAGGGCCACTCTTGTCGCTTTCCAACTTTTTGGTCCTTGCTAAAACTGATCTGTTGTGCCATTGATGGAAATTCCTTACAAGTACTGTTTAAACTTTCAGTTTATCAAGAGTCACATGTGTTAGCTTTCAGACTTTTGGGACATTGAAAAAACTGACTGGATCGGCTGGGCCTATCAATGGCTGGCTACAGAGCACTATTAATGCGTCTACAGTGGTACCGTGTACATGTGTGTGCTTTATTCTGTCGTGATTTTAAGAATTATTCTGTCTCTGAGGTTAACATGCTCATCGCTGCACTTATGGTCTCCTCCAACAGACAGTAGTATGCCCATAGAGTACAGAAGTGTGATGTCATTTTGAACCGGGGAGTGAAGTGCAAATGAGTGGGATACATGTACTTGCGCACGTTGGGTCACATGCTGGTTCTCGCACTAATGTCTTTTACACGCATAAGTGTGCGCATGACATATTCACTTCGGTGCTCAATACTGCCGAAAAGTGTCATAAAATATCAGGTACATGTAGCTCAAGGCCTTAGCCCTTTTAAGGAAATAACTGTATATGGTGGTGTTGTGGGTTTGCGTGTACATGTATTGTGTCCAAGTTTGAGGGGAAATGTAGCTTGACTCAAATTGGAAACCTACATAAATTGTATGTCCGAGTATTACAAGTCAGTACACAGTCTTGGTACATGTATGTTTTTATTCACAGAGCACATAAATGCTGACCTTGTCATCAAGGATGGGGTATCCTGTAACACAACCTTTGGCTTAGAAACTTGCGACATTGTCGCAACCAATAAATCGGTGGACATGGTGGTCAACATACATGACCCCAGCAACTTCTTCAAAGATGCCACATTGCTGTATCACTGGACATTTGGAGACGGCTCTGCAGATACCACTATTAATCAGGTGCATTTACAAGTCATTTGAAGCATTTTTGAAAAGTTTTGTGGCGCATAGCATTTAAAGTCTCAAAATTTGTCTGTATCATCTAGTCATTGCCATCAGTAAGGTAGTGTAAGAAGTGGGCTGGTGAGAAAAGAGAGGACATCCATGTATACATGCAGGGGATGACCACAATCCTAGAACTGTGCAGCAGTGGAAATTTTAAAAGGGGGGTTTGTTGGTGCTGACATAACGGGTATTTGCATGCTTACATTCCTTAACTTGTGACTTGAAAGCAGGAACTACTCTGTTCTGCATTTTTCTGCGCTTTTAATTAATACACTGTGGTTCTTGGAAAGTTGAAAAATGACCTCGAAAGTTGCATGGTGCTGTTTGTCAAGACCAAAATGGGAGAGGATCGAATGGTTTCAGTCAAGGGGGGGAAGCCCCCCCCTGCCCACCCTTTCCACCTCCCTGATCAATATTTAAGCCGCTTTCAGTTCTTAGTAAATGCACTTATTACACCATTTTTCTTGTTCTACGGGTAGCCGGCAGTGTCCCACATGTACAGGAAGCCAGGGCGTTATGGGATAATGGTGAACATGACGGCCATCTTTCCCGACAGTAACATCGAGACGAGGCCGCCGAAGACTGGGGATGTCAAGCACAACCTGAAAACAATGGGTGAGGAGGGCCTTAGGACCAAACCAGTAGAATTAAAAATCCGTTTGACAAAGCAGGGGCCAGTGAGCCATTTCACTATTTCAGCGGTGCTTGCCCGTAATGAAGTGGGTCTTACGTCATTGGGGAGCAACAGGTACACATGCAGAACGTCAGCCCAACAGTCCAGCCATAAAATGACTTAAGCTCTCTGAACATGTCTGAGGTGGCATGACATCAGATGGGTTGTTCTTCTGTGATCGTGCCTTTTTCAAATACCAAACAGGCTTATTTTGGTGTTTTGTAGAATTATTAGATTTGCTGAGCAAGTCAAATCATCCTCAGAAGAAATTACAGGCTGCCAGCCGTTACAGTTTTACTAGTTATTGCTTCCATATTTGCTGAGCAATATTGTTAGTTCTATGTACCTTAGGACTAAAAGTCATAGATGTGCTCAGGAGAAAATAATGCTTTGTCAGGTCCTATTCTAAGGGGGGAAAAAATCAGCAAGAATCAGTCAGTCAGTCACAGTTAGTGCATACATTGATCTCTTATTTTTACATAGACAGATTGACCCTGCTTTAAATTTGCTTAACAGCAATCAGGCTTTTTATTTTACACAAGAAATGTTTAAAATCGCTCATATTGATGTTACTTGGCAAGTCTGATTTTTGCACTTGAGGGAAATAGTGACAGTTTTCTGTGGACAGGTGAAATTTTTTCTTAATGGGCAAAATACTCAAAGGCATTAATGGTAAAATGATTGGCAGTTAAATGTTAACTGGTAACTGTTAATTGTAAAACTGTTAGGGGTCACCGACTTTAGGTTTCACTTTGTTTTGTTTTTTCGTTCTTGACACAGATGCTGTCAGAAATTTGACGATACATGGCAAAGACAATCTTGAAACTGGAGTCAAAGCTACATACAACATATCTTGCCTGGCGAGGTACCTACACTTTTGTATTAGTGTCCTCTTACGGCAAGCATGTACCTTTTTTAGTTAATTGTTTGTCTACAGTATTATTTTAGCTGAAAAATCTAACTTTTGAGAAAGGGAAGATAGAGAGACCAACTTATGCTGTAAAGCTGAAGGCAGAATACCACAAATACTGAGCCTCTTTATTCAATTCAACAGTATTTGCATGATAGCTCTTACCACAACCTCATATTTTGTAACACTCCAGGGCCCACCCACGGAGTGATGCTTGGTAGTTGTTATAACGACTACAGCAACAGTCTGCACAGTGCACTGTGGCTGTTAACGTTTAAGCTCAATACATGGTCCGTTCCTAGACTGACTTTGTGCGTGTGGATCACATTTGCGTCATTCAGAATGTCTGCAGGTCATTATTTCTTGATTATTGCTATGTTGCACAAAACCAAAAAACATTAGCTCCCTCCGTTTTCTTTTCCCTCACCCTCCAAAGTCTCCCCCTTGAATTCTGTTGGTTTGTCATCCCTACTACGACCAATGCGATGTCAAAGTACCAATCCAATGACATGAACTGCAACAAGATAATGCTGACCAACCAGACGTGGTTTGAGGTTGACCATTGGTTCAACACCAGCGGAGGATACAGCATTGGGGTGTATGCGAGAAATGCCATCAGCAATTCAGGTGCCGACAAGAATGTTTATGCACAGAGCCGTAAGTATACTTGTACTGTGCGTGATCTAGTTGGTAAAAATTAATCTGATATTACCCAAATCTACTTTTCATTTTCTACCATTTTGAATCAAAAAGTCACACACAAAAGCACTCTCCACCAAGCAAAAAAGACCCATGAATGGACAGCATTTTAAACAAGGTGAACACCTGTTTTGTCAAAATGATGTGCATGAGTGGTTTCTGTATAGAGATGCCATCTTTACTGACTGTGCATACACATTATCAAAAAGTAATGATTTTGACTTCTTTATTTTGTCCTGTGACATTGATTTCTGCGTAAAACTTAAGGCTCATTCTGTTACATTCTGTGACTTTTGATTCAGTAACCAAGTTGCTGTGCATGTCAATTTCTTCTTTGTTATAAAGATAATCACTTGCTTTGGGGCATGTGCTAGTAAGGGATATTGCAGCATACCTGTGTACAAAAATTGTTTATTTCTGTGGAGTAAATTTTTATGTGTGGCCATTGACAGAAGTGGCAAGTTTCTTTTGCTGTCCAGTTTAGTAAAGTGTGCACATAAACAGTTGGACGCTGTTCACTTGTGGTATGCCTACTCCCACATGAAACACAGCCAGAGTACCAGTGCAGTACGCAACCTAACAGATTCCAACATGGTGTTGGAATTCAACTGGTTGGGGGTGTTAGTCACAGTTTTATTTTTCAAAATGACTCCAACATCAGGAAAATAAGCAGTTAACAAATCAAACGGTCTCCCTTTCCGTTGCAGCCAAAAAATCCCAGGAAGTGGTTGGCCTGGTTATTGGAATCTTCTTTGGCATTGCTGCCTGCTTCCTGTGCGTGGCCGTGTTCACCAACTACGTGCGGAATCAGAACCGACCTCACGTGGAGGTCGCCAACTTTGACTTTCAGAGGCAGTGGCAGCGCAGCGTGACGCTGGGCACAAAAATCCGGCGATTGTTGTTGGGGGGCAGCAGAGCAGAACATTTGCCTCTGTCGCAAGATTTCAACAGGAACCACTCAGTTTGAGGAAAAAATTACTTGGTCAAAGTTAAATTTGACACCAGAATTTCCTCCTCAAAGAGCACTTCATTGAGAGTGTTGTTTTGTTTTTGGTATATTTCATGCCATAAAAAACTGAAAACGCTCCACAGCAGTTTTTCCTTTATTGTCAAAAGTTCCAGGGAGCAACAAGAAAAAGAAAGGTTTCCTTGGTAAAACAAGATTAAGAGTTTTTTGAAATGTGCATCAGTTGCGGACAGAGCAATCCGTGCACCATGAAGTGGGATTTTTCATTAGTTTATTTTGTGTAAGCTGTGAGCTGTTTTATGATAATATGCATAGCTTGTCCAAAGATCATTTGGATTGACTGAAATGTTGGTTGCTTAAACCAATCACAGCATATCAGGATCCAGAATTAAGCAAATGTGAAATTGCTTACTGTTACAAAGTCAGATATTAGTTTTGCACGGACGTTGAATACCTCACCACAGGAATTTCAAAAGACAGACCTCGCAAAAGGACAGCGGAGAAGGTTAACTTAATCAAAATTAAATTAACCTTTGGAAAACCAGAAAATGCTACAAAAATTAATATACTTACAATAGACAAAGCATAATGCATTGAAATAATAAAAGGGCTACCGGTATCCAACTGATATGTGTGAAGGGGCGTTGCGATCCTTGCGATGCAAGCCTTGCACGACCACCACAGCTGGTCTTGGGTCCCACGCAGGAGATGGTAGTCAAGCCAGGCTGACCGTCATGGTCTTGATGGACAGTGGTGAGTGGCAGATCTCAGTCTTGAGGCGGGCCTCACAGAAAGTCAAGCGACTTGAGGCGCCTTGATCTTGGTTTGTCTTGACCGGAATATGGCCCCTTGGGCGTGGGTCACAAGAGCCGCCGATGATCGGTGGAATGCTGGATAGCGGCAGCAGATGAAATGCCCCTCGTGTGGAGTAAAGCTCTGCTGCAACGACACACCCACGTTTATAAGGGAGACTTTGTCACAGTGCTAGACCGAAAAGAATGCTATGCATGCAAGGACAGGAAAATATGCTATTCATCTAAGGTGGATGTAACACTTATCTGAAACTTGAAGCTAAGTGCAAGTCATGGCAGGGATTTAAATGTTTCCACATGTTGTGTATTTGCCTTTGCTCTTGTGTAAGTTTCTACCAGTCTGACACATACCTATGCCTGGGGGGCATGTGGCTTGGTGGTTAGGGTTTGTAGCTTCTGATCATAGGGTTTGGGGTTCGAATCCAGCTGGTTGCAGCATGTTGTGATCTTGGGCAAGTCACTTTACCCCTGTGTGCCTCTCTCCACCCAGGAGTAAATGGGTACCTGTGAGGGCAGACACGGTTATGTTTAGCCGTTTGTGCCAAAATGGCGGCATCAAGCTAGTATTATTATACACCCTTAGAGCTAGTGCAGTGAAAGACACGCTCACCAGGTGCAAAATTCTAATGGGATGAATTTAGAGGAAGTTCATGTTTGTTATCTGAGGATGGACATAATACTGGAGCATGGCAATACCATGGAACACTGTCATAAACAGGTCAAGGGGTTTTACAAATTCCCCACTCATAACAGGTACTTATACCTCTTGTTATCAGTAATGGAGAACAAAGAAAAAGAAAGCCTTGGGGCTAAGAATTGTCCTTATTATAATATGACGTATTAACAGTTCTCTTCTTATCGCTGTTTTACTCTTATGTACCCAGACTTGCCTCAAGGGCAGATGGTCCAAATTTGTGAAATAAGTTTATATGAAATTATAGCCTCTTACCTGTTCCTTTCTGCCCCGTGTTGTCCCCTCTGTGGAGCAACAAGAGATGGCATATTTTACATACACGTAGTAACCAGTGTTGTAGTCGAGACCATCACAAGACCAGACACAAGACCAGCCAGACGTAACGGTGAACAATGACAAAAGAATGCTTCTGATGCAGTTCATTTGAATAGATTGTGGCTTGAATTCAGACTGGAGGTCTTGTGTTGGTCTTGTGCTGGTCTTGTGTGGTCTTGTGAAGGTCTTAAGTGGTCTTGACTACAACACTGGTAGTAACAGTGTTTCTTAACACGTGGAAACCCACTATGTGTGCTAAACAGTTTACTCGTGCTTGGCACTGGACAAGCTGGCATTGTGTGACCACTTTCCGTTGGAACCTAATGTCTTTGTGTACGCGCTGGGCACATGCACAAAGCCTGGCTGAAAAACTCCCCACTGGCCTGTCTCTTCTTTTTCGGTTGGTTTGGGTGGGGGTAGTTTTGTAAGGGCGGATGATTGATCCAAAGTGTCGTCTGTATTTGGCAGCTTTTTTATACCTTTGCCAGTAATTTTCAAAAGTGTAAAATATTTTGTTATACTTAACTTGTACATACGTAATGCACAGCTGTATGGGAATATGCAATTTCAAAGTGGTTGTGCATGCACCTGCAATTTGGGAAACATGCAGGATCTACATGTAAACATTCACAGATGTACGTGTAGTGTTTGAGTTTTTGTACAATATTGCAGCTTATATTACCAGCTAGTCTTTATCATGAATGTAATTCTTGCCTTTTCTGTCAGGAATGTGAAGACAATTGAAATGATGCAAGCGTGATTTGGAGGCAATTAAGTGCCAGTTTGGAGGTCAATGAAGAAAAAGGATGAATACGATTTCCTGTCTTGTTTATGTAGAGTGCTTGTGTCATGTGCATTTTCTTGTGTAAGGCATGCATGCAGGGATGATGCTAATTGGTTGATGGTGTAGCAACCGCTGAGTGGTTGGCCGTTGGTCCATTTATTGGGTGCTGTAAGTAATGCATGCATGTGTTCTTCTTGCTACATGTATGTGCAACTCTGCTTGAGACTAAGTCATTCTCTGCTTGTGCTCACTGTGATCTCAACCACATGCCTTGCAGGACAGATCCTAATTGCTTACGTTGCACTTGCCCTTCTTTTGCTAACGTCCGTCTGATCAATGCAGTTTGTGTTACAGATACTTTTGCAAGCAGATTTTTGTATAAACCACTTCCTGCCGGGGCATTTATCAATGTTGATGATGCCAAGGCGGGATATTTATCATTTTTAAAATTCTTTAAAAATTCCTATCTTTATTCACTGGACACTTTAAACAAACACGTGAAGGCATATCTGGTGTCCACTCTAGCCAGACAAAATCTACTGACGCCTGAGTATTTCAGCCAGGCCTGCAGCCGTGTAAAAAGAGCCCAGATCTTGTGGTGTTATGTAATATTCTTCTGTTCACGAACCTGGCTCAGTGCACTGCTGATCTCTTTTCAATAGGGGCCAGATTAGCGTGCAGCGGTACTTTGTGGCTCATCGATGTGGTGTGGGAGTGCTTTTGTCCCCGGTTGTAATCCGCTTGCTCTAAATGCCCCAAACCGTGGTATACTGTTTCAAAACAAGGCAGGATTATCTCCACTTTTGAGAGTGAAAAAATGTCGGTAATGCCCAGCAGCCTGGTCTTTTGTTCCGAGTACGGTCTTTTGTTACAAGGCCCTGTTCCCTTTGTCCGAGTTCGGAGACTCCGGCCACGCATATAAAGCATACGTGTCCGGATCCGAAGTCCCCGGTGGGAAGTGGTTAAAGTCTGATCATTTTTTTGCAGTACATGTACATGTACAAGTACATGTATAATGTTTTATTTTTGAGTTTTTTGGGAATGACTGTGCAGCTGGCTTTGTGATGATTTGGTGGATTCAAGTGGATGAAGACATACGCAGTGCGGAAGCTTGTGGGATGTGAGTGGAAATGCCAGACGTACGAGTGTGGATATGCTTGATGGATATTCTTTTACATATTAGTGTTAGTGTGTGGATATGCTTGGTATTTATATGTGGATACTTTGTGGATATGTTTCAACTGTATTTGAAGGTACTTCAGGAACTATATGAGGTCCAGTAATGCGCAAGCTATACTCAGTATCTCATGCGTGTTTGTTGACGTCCTATCAGGGCCATCAAGAATATGCAACACTTTCATGGTATTACAGAGAGTGGAATGATGAGAGGTGGGAAATATTATATACATGTATTATACATGTATTCTCTTCTGTGAATAAACTTTCAAAAGTAGCAGAAAGGTTTTGATTTCATGGGTAGAACCGTGGAGGGTAGAACCAGTGTTGGAGGCCTTGAGGCTGGTCTTGCCCTCGAAGCCGATTTTTATGGCCTCTACCTTGGTCTTGGCCTCGGCCTCGGAGGTTGTGGCCTTGACTACAACACTGGGTAGAACATTAAGTTGGAAAAGCAGTTCCCTCTCTTCTAGCATGAAAACCGAACTAAATGGGATGGTTCCTTTATATGTGTGGAATCCTTATTTATTTGTAAGTGGTACTCTTATCTGCCACCTGTTTCCTTCCAGCCATTTACATGTACTTTTCATTGTAGTTTACTGAAATGTGCCCATTTAGGTAGTGCTTGGCGTCTGAAAAATGAAAACGATCATTTTGTGAAATTGTAGTTTATGTTGACTGTTTTCTGTTCAACCTCCATGGTTTTATTCCTGACAATTTTCAACTATTTATTGTAAGCACCTTGGAATTTAGATCAAGCCATTGAACCATGTCAAGCTATTAAAACAGGCTTGTTTCTAACAGAATCCAACAAGAGTATGAAGCCAATTGGTGAGGTCAGTAGAATCAAACCAATTCTAAAAGTGACTGATGGGGTTGGTTAATCTGCAGTGTAAGTTAACAGTATCTGAGGAATATGTGCTTAAAACGTAAGACTTTAAAATGCATTTGAAAAAAGTGTTCTGGTTGTGTTGTATATGTCTACATTGAATAAACAGATGTTCTTATGGTACACCAATTGTCATCTGTACTTAGTCATCTCTTAGTGGAAAGGAGTCCTTTTTACTTTATTTGTGCTGGGAAAAACGGCCGCTGCTTTATCACACACTGTATAGAGTACCAAAGTGAAGATGTCACAAGCACAATTATGTGCGTAACAGCATTAGCACGAGAACCAGTGTGTGAATCATGTGCACGTGTACTCCATTTGTTCATATGGCATTTACTGGTTTAACGTGACATCACCTTTCTGTACTCTGTAGCCAGGTGGAGGTTTACATTTTGACTGCTAGTGTTTCTGGTACCATTTCTCCCCGTGCAAAGCTGTGCCATGTGGCATTTACCCACTCAGGAGATGGCATGCTTTGACACACCAGCAAATGTCCTTTGATGGGAACTATTAAACCACTGTTCCCAGTTCAAGAAAAACAAGTATTTCCACTGAGTTTTCTTAATTGCATGAAAAGAAAGGAATGTCTACGCTAGGTTTGCAAGGTAAATGTACTTGGGTTTATGTGTGTTTTGGTGTGAGATGTGCTTGGCATACACAGTTTTTGCTGGAATGTCCTCGGTAGGTACGGGGTGCAGGCGCCCAGTTGAAATGAGTCCTACCAACCTGTCTTTTTGCTACCAGTGATGGGGCACTTCAAGTCGGACTGAACTGGCTGTGTACCAGCAGTCTGGCCCACAAAGTAAAAGCTGATATAATGGGTGACCGACTGTGCAGGTCTGGATAACCTGAGATTATAAAAAGTGACAGCATTTTTGGAGGTCACATTTACTTTCTTTCCTCTTAACTGACAACTAATCATCTAGCTTCTCAGCTTCTTCATGTTGTTGCTTACTCCCAAGTAAAAAGATTCCAGAGTTCATTAAGCGTCTTCCAAGCAGTTTGGCCAAATTTTGCTTGCAAATTGCCAATGATAACACTACGAAGTTAAGACTAGGTCAAGGCAAGTGAATTGAAAAAAATTTTTTTTAATGATTTGCAGAAACTACATTCAGTGGATTAACTCAAAAATCTGATTTGTGGTGAATGCAGAGGAAAGCAGGCAGATTCCAAAAAATGAAGTGGTCAAGGAATATTTGTAAAACACCAGAGGTGGTGTCAGTGAGTTATAGATATTCCTAGTATGAAACATTCTCACATTGTTGTTGACAGTTCCACAAATTCTACATTTCATGCAATCATTTTTTCCAAGATTATTTTCTTGGGAGTCCTTGGTTTTATTTTCTTTATTTTTAGGTTTGAATACAAACTGCAACATAAACTGACAGCCACGCAAGAAATTATAAATTACTTCACCTGTAAGCTAGCTTTTAAAGTTGCAACTTCAAAATGGGCCCTTATGAATCAGCTGTCTGCACAAAAATAATCCTTTAGAAATGTACATGTCTTTTTGGTATGTGCAAGAATAAACTGCAATGTGCAATTCACAACACTTAAACATAGATTTTTGTTCCAAATGCTTAAAAAGCAAACCAACAGAAACCTCGCAAAGGTAATATCTATTACTACTTGAAGAAAATAATTGAATAAAAGAATGCCCATTTTTTTCACATTTACCATTCACCACACTCTTCTGAAAACAATTCAGCATCAAACTGTTACGCAACAATTTAGGCAAAAGCACTCTTTGGAAAAGAAATAATTAGCCACACACATCACACTTGGCAAGAACAGCTTAGCTTTGCAGATAAATATATATATATACACACCTTGATTTTATGTGCACACTTAAGCATGTTAATTAAATAACATCAATCAAACCTTTGGTATGCAAGAGCAGACAGTCAAACACTTTGATAATCAAAAAATAGCAAAGAATATTCCGGCAAAATAAAAATATTCCAACAAAAGTCTGTTAAGACAAATATAACAAGCTGACCACTTAAGTATCACTGCCTGTGAAAAATCCAATCAAACAGTGTTAAGGAGGCAATTTGTAACTGAAAGTAAGTTTATCAGGGAAAAATCCCATGCCAAAACTGAAAAAAAGCCTCCCTACTCCCTAGGTGAGACACCAGACTATTTACAGTCATCATGGCCAACTGAAAAGACAAGTTTATTCTTTTCTTGGTGTGAAGTTGAAGTCATGATGCTGTCATTTCAGATCTATGTTTATATGAAGTTTTCAGAATTGACGAGGAGAGAGGGGATCGATTTCTGTAAACCTAAATCTGCCTGTGAAGAACTGCAGTCTGTGAGGTGTGTTGTCAAAATCAGTCCTGGAGTGAAAAGCAGCTCTTCACAAAGTGCAACTTGGGTCTTGAGTGTTTGCTTCAGTCACAGGTGCATCAAGATGCACTGAACCTAACTTTTTCCACTGCAGCCAAAGTGAAAAAATCAATGTTTTCAATCAACACAACAAAGACCAAACTTACAAAGAAGGATCTGACAGGAGATTAAGAGAAACCAGAACAGCATATTCACAAATTCAACAACAAAAAGTCTTGTGTCTTTTTAACCATACATTTTGCTGTCTAATGTAGAGGAGGGAATAAAAACCATCTTGCTTCATTCTCCTATCTCTGGTGCAAAAACTCTAGGTTTCTTCGTCAAGTCCTGATGAGTTTGACCTTTGGCCTTTGCTAGCCATAGCTTCTTTTGAAGTGCTTCGGCCTGTGTCGCCTTCTCCTTGGTGTACCTATGTTGGATCTCAGTCACCCAGTTCAGATACCCCTCTGTCTGCTCCCGCGTCCGTATCTGGAACTCCTTGTGGCTCTTGAGCGGATCCTTGACTTCCACGGGCGGTCCCATGACGACCTTCGTCACACTGTGGCGTTGCTTCCGCGGCGACTGCATGCTAGGTGCCGTGCCACTTGGGCCCTGCATCAGCATGGGACTGAGGACGATCGGTTCGGTGTGCGATGTGGTCCAGCCGTGGAAGGTCTTCTTACGGACGGCAGCCTCCGTCTGGGTTGATGGAACGATGCTGGGCTTATCGGATGTCAAGATGGCATTGGCACTCTGGCTTCTTCTCAGGATCTTTGGCTTTTCTGTTGAAGGGACCCGGCCTGAGCTCGGTCGGGTGAGGACGGGTTTCGTTGGCTGTTTACATATCACCGTTTGCTTTGGGATGCTAGACAGCGTCGCTTCAGGATGCAAGCTGATATGGGGCTTGTTGTCATACTCAACAGTTCTAAATTGAGTGACCACAGTTGATTCTGGAGAACTAACAGCTCCTACTTGTGACTTTCCTTTCTGCCGTCTGATCTCAGGACTTCTGACCGTGCACTGGCTTGGTGGTGGGCTCTCTGCACGGGGTTTGTAATCAATTTCCAAGCAGTTTGCTGTCGTGTTATTCACCAGCTCTGTGTTTTTCTTTGAGCTCTCAATGCAATTGATGGTCAGCAATAGCCTATCCCGAGGTGTTGGGACATCCCTGGTGCGCTCCTGGGATCTTATCAAGGCCTTGGCTTCAGACAGAGACAAGGCATCACCAACATTCTGCCTCCTGACAGGGGCACTGTGCCCACGCATTGGCAGCTCAAATTTGGCTCGCTTTAGGATTGCGCTTTTTGTGGAGAAGGCAGTCGTTGGTCTGGATTTCCCTTTCATGATGCCGGTCGGAGGGCGAGAGAGAACTGTCGGGGAGCAGGCTCTGATGTTCTGCTGTGATTTGGGTCTCACTGTCTCTGAATGGCTGACAGAGGCAGGGGTTGTTGCTCTTGAAGGAGCACCTGTTGCTGATCGCACTGAGGCTGTGGATGGCCTGGTCAGAGTTGTAGCTGTTTGTGGTCTTGAGGAACCAGCTCGGGATCTTGCGTAGGTGGCCGAGCCCGACTTTGCCCCCGGTGGGATGGGGCCGTCAGGCTGTGAACCCTGGACGTTGTGATACACACTCCCCTTCAGACTGGAGGCAAACTCTACCGCCTTGAACTGCTTCTGTATCATCTTGGCACTCTGCAGGCTCCGGTCGTGCAGCGTGCGGCCGCTGTGCCCCAGCTGCGACGAGGTATCTGGTTTGGACGTGCCCCGCAGGTGGTGTATGATCTTGGGGTTGCTGGCTCCTGCCCGCTCACTGCGCTGGGCACGGACATAAGGATAGGTGTGCTTCCTGAGGGGGGCATCGCCATAGTGGTTCTTGTAGCGCAGAAGTTCAATCTTCTCTTCCTGTTCGTAGTCCCACTGAACCTCCTCAAAGCACAGAACCAACAGGTTGTTGACAGTATGCAGAACTAATCTACACATGGGAAATTAATCAAACCATCAAAATTTGTGATACAGCAAGAGATACCGGTAGAAAGACATATGGCGAGAGTGACTACAGCTCAGAAGAAATTGTGGTCGTTGGCGATTGGGCCATATTTCAGATTGTTGGAAAAGAGGAACATTGCAGATTTTGTGGTAATATCAAGTAGGATTAATAGCGGGTTTTGCCCTCACGTTGACGCATATTCATAGCACTGTATGCTCAGTGTTTGCTCGAGAGCTTGCAAAAATATTCACAAGCTTACTCCGGAGGGGACTCGAACCCACGACCACCTGTTTACTAGTGCAGAATT
This sequence comes from Acanthaster planci, assembly GCF_054643075.1. NCBI lineage: Eukaryota > Metazoa > Echinodermata > Asteroidea > Valvatida > Acanthasteridae > Acanthaster > Acanthaster planci. The sequence goes on from NC_141783.1 coordinate 17,024,204, forward strand.
TTTGTAGGTAAATGTAGTTAAATTCTTAAGTTAAAAATGAGTTAATGCTGCTGTCGACTGAGGAGGCCCAGGAGGAGAGGTGTGTATGAAGGAACAGAGGAGGGGAGAGGAACCTGGACTGACCCCCGGACCCTCTTAATCACCAACGGGTACATGAGCAATAACGTGAGCACAGATATGATTTGCCTCCAACAGCTTACCTTTCCCCACACGGGTAGATATCCTCAATTGGGTCGGACCGGCTGTTTCCTCTCATGACGCGTAGGCAGTCCCCACTCAGCATGTTCCAGATCCGTAGCTTGCCATCCTCACAGCCGGTGATGACCCTCAGGTAGGACATCTCAAGGCACAGCACCTCCCTGGGGGGAAACGTACCCTCAGATTTGAACGCACAGTGGTGTCTCAATATACAGGTACAACCTCGTTAATTAGAGCACCGTTAATACAAAATTCTACTTATAAAATCAGAACTTTTAGGTTCCAATCCTTTGTTCTTCATTGGTTTCATTTCTAATAATACAAGGTTCCTGTTATAACAACAGACCTGCTAACCTTGTCGGACTCCTTCCTGACGTCAGGCATTCATTATCACACAATAGATTAAAAGGTATTTAAATGAGCCTTCACTTCATTTAAATGTTAAGTCTACTGTGTGGTGATGCCTGACCTCAGGAAGGAGTACAGCATGTTGGCAGGTCCAAAACAAGGTAACCTGCAAAAGTCCAAAGGACCTCTTACTAATGTGGTTCCACTCTACCAGAGAGAGAGAATGTTGTGTTTCCTATTATTATATAGTTATAACCACATATACCACATATAGTTATCGGGACAGCACTGACCAGTAAGCACTGACCATGCATCACAGAGGGCAGCTAGGAAACATCTTTTGTTCCCTTTGTGGGTCTTTCCTCTGGTCAAGTAAACCAATAACACGATTCTGTTCACATCAGAACGGGACCATTTTTCAGTGTTGTAGTCAAGACCTCTAAGGACCATCACGTGTCCCCACAGTGCCATCATGGGACCAATACAAGACCCCAAGTCTGACTTCAAATTCCAAGCTATTCAAATGGAGGGCAACATAAGCATCTCTTATCATTGCAGATCCTGTTACTTGACGGGTCTTGTGAATGGTCTTGTGATGGGTCTTGTGATGGGTCTTGTGACGGGTCTTGTGAATGGTCTTGTGATGGGTCTTGTGAATGGTCTTGTGATGGGTCTTATGATGGGTCTTGTGATGGGTCTTGTGACGGGTCTTGTGACGGGTCTTGTGACGGGTCTTGTGAATGGTCTTGTGACGGGTCTTGTGACGGGTCTTGTGACGGGTCTTGTGAATGGTCTTGTGACAGGTCTTGTGACGGGTCTTGTGACGGGTCTTGTGAATGGTCTTGTGACAGGTCTTGTGACGGGTCTTGTGACGGGTCTTGTGAATGGTCTTGTTCATGGTCTTGTGACGGGTCTTGTTCATGGTCTTGTTCATGGTCTTGTGACGGGTCTTGTGACGGGTCTTGTGAATGGTCTTGTTCATGGTTTTGTGAATTGTGTTATAATGACAGTCTTGACTCCAGCACCACCATTTTCTACCGCAACAATCAAACAATACCTTGTGGGCATGATGAACAGGGGTAATATTGACCTAATCTAAGTGTCATATACCATTATTGGCCGACAGCTGCATGCTACATGTCTACAGCTCATACTGGCAATGTAAATAACTGGCCATCAAAAGTATCCAAAATATGCAACAGACAAGTACATAGTGTCTTCAAACGTACAAACTCTTGCAAAGTCTTCCACCAACAAAGGGTTTCGTACAAGGCAACTAATGCTTCAGCAAATGGACTCTGGAGGACCTTAACTGCTCTTACTTGGGATGCCTGAGTGCAGTGACGCATCGTTTGTGGTCCCCGAGGGCACTCCAGACCAGTGCGTAACCATCCCGACTCCCCGACACCACATGCCACCTGTCCAGCCGGACGCTGGTGATGGGCCCCTGGTGGGTATGGGGGTTGATGAAGCCAAAGCGGTTGGTGTTCTTGGGAGACTGGTACAGCATCTAGGGGAGAAAATGGGACAGAAAACATCCATCACCAGCTGTGGCTTGTCTCTCTTCATTTTAATATTGTACATCACAGTTTATCATCACAAAAAACGTCCTTCATGGCATTTAAACAATCAAATTTCTCATTATATTTAACACAGAAAAACATGTTAAATACTAAAGCCATGCAAAATTGTATTCATTGCAACAACATAGATATCTTCATTCCATTTTCTTTAGCAGTGCACTGTTTCCAACCCCCCTCCAAAAAAAGCATGTAAGCAGGTCATTTAAAATGTATTACATTAAATGTAAAATGTATTACATTTTGGTTAAACCAAAAAGCACTGATACTCATTATAGTCTGCTCTGTCGAGAAATTCACTCCTTGTTTTCCCAAGCATGGGCCGGTACAGTTCAAGAATCGAAAGACTCTGTTCCTCATAAAATCTTTTCTGTTCCTGAGATCTATAAGACTTTGCTTTTGTCGTGCATTTAAAATAACTGTTTGTGGACACACTTACTTTGATGAGGCAAGCATCTTTGATACTCCATAGTTTGACTCGTCCCCCCTCACATCCGCTCACCACCCTATCACCATGTATGGCCACCGCTGTCACCTGGTGTATGTGCTTGAAGGTGCGTAGACATTTACCCGTGCTAAAATTCCAGACTGCAGCAGAGGAAAGTAGCACACAAAAGCGTAAATATGAATAAGCCATCCTGCTGGATATTGTGCCTTGGTACATAACTGGGCCAGCAATGTAAATTACCGAATGCCAGATTCTTAAACCTTAAAGACTGAAAGAAATCCATGATGACATTTTTTTCCTGATAACAGTATCTCGTGACTTAGCTAGAGAGGAAAGTACACTGTGCTCTTATGTGATGGACTCTGACCTAAGTCGGCACATGGATGTACACTGAGCACACAAGCGTGTCATTCACATTTAATCTGTGTTTAACTTGTTACTGTGATGGTCCTGTTGACATGATTAAAAAGACCAATAGCTCTATCAAAACCTGGTTTCTGCTGAAAAAAAATTGTCGCTATTTCAGCTTGGTTGTTTCCGACCCAGCCGCATTGCACTGGTTTGAACAGCATCAATTTTTGACGAGGTAACTAGTTCCAACACATTGAGGTTTGGAAAGGCAAAGAAACTTTTGCTGTAACCTTTGACGACGTTATCCTTCCCGCCTGACACCACGAGGCTGTCTTTCCGGTCGTGGGACATATCCAAGCAGAGGATGGTATCCTGATGGCCGTGGAAGATTCTTTGAGGTTTGCCAGTCTTCACATCCCAACACCTGTCAGAATGACAAGAATCCAAGAAGTTGGAGGGGAGAAAGGGGAAAACCAATAAATCTGACATGGTTCAAAATTTCTGCAACTTCAGCACCAAATTTAACTGTCCAGCTAAGCGATATAGATATTGCTCAGCAAATTTCATGTGCTAAGCAAAACTGGCTGGTATCCAGTCACATAAAATATATATTGCATGACACATTGGCCAGAAACCAGCTCGTACTATACATGTAATTCAGCAGCAGTTTTGACATTGTGTCTCTAGTTCCCTATTTCATTGCGCTGCTCATCACAAAAATGCTAAGCAAAATTCAGTAGGGAATCAGTCAGAAGCTACACATACATTATATGATTTGTTTTGGCTGGTAACCTGTTTCTACAAAAGAAACATTTGTGGACGTGGTGGTTAGCAGATTTCTATGCTTAGTAATTTTATGAAAATTATACTTACCTGATGCTGGTGTCAAAGCTTCCACTGAGAACATATCCCTCGCGATCATTAATGTACAGACATTTGATAGATCCAGCATGGCCGGTGATCACTGGCCCGGTATCATGGCCTGTTGCCACGTCCAGGAATCTGACATGACGGTCAAAAGATCCTATGGCCACTAGCTGGCCGTAGTTGTAGGAGACCACTCGGTTGAAATCATCCCTACATATATCAGAAACAACACAATAGAACAATTGATGATTTATTGCAACAAACCAATATTACCTCTATAGAGTCACCGCTGAAGTTATTTTGTACAATTTTCCTTGGTCCAATGGAATACCTGTCAACAACGGATATCCGTAAGAAAAGTTATTGGCGCTTTTTGCCTTGCTTACACTCAGTATTAGTCACTTCAATAGCAACACCAGGATCAATGTTTTGAATGGCAGAGTGTGCTTTAACTCTATCACTTTATTATTATTTCTTGGAATTCCTTAATCCTTTCAGTTGGAGGTGCATTTCTTATTTAAGAATAGTTTTGTTCTAGTCTGCACTTTGTCAAGACAGAGAAATCAACTAAGTGAAATTCTCCAGCAGAGAATTAACGTACCAACTTTAATTACACTAGTTTGCATTAATATTTAGTGGGATAAAACTTCAAAATTGAAGTAATTCAATCTCTTACTGATCTGAAAGCACCATGACATTATACGCTCCACAGTACACGTTCCTCTCTTCCATCTCCACGTTGTCGGTCACAATGCCGCTGTAGGAGCTGCTCATGTTGATCTCCGACTTAAAATCCACCTCCATGGCAGGGAGGTCAGACGGAGCTACGGTGAGGCCGTCGCCCATCAATCGTGGAACGGGAACAGTGCGGTAGCTGGCAAATACCGGATTGCCTCCTTGAGCAGAAGATCCCTTCAATTTGCAAGAATATTAATCACTTCTGTAAAAATTGGCATTGATTAATGTTAAGCCTTGAGCTTTTTCTACTTTTAACTACTGGGGCGTCACTCACTTCCAAGGGTGGGAGTTTTGAGGACTCTAACTGCCCAATAATAACAAACTGTTGAAAATCTTTCCTGGAATCTCTAAACAAAATGTAATCAGCAATACAGTGAAAGAAAAAACAACAACTTAGCCAGGCATCTGTTTCTGTTACAATGCTAATAAAGACTTTACTTTTCTCAGCAAGTACGCTGTGGTTAGTAGCTTCTTGCATCTTGACTCCAGACACTCTTTTCCTTTACCTGCATCAACATCACTTCCTCCCATAGCAACTGTCTCATCCTCAAGTCTTCCTCCACCTCCTTGGCGATGTGCGCCCAGTGGCGGCTGACACCCATGCAGCTCACTAGGTCCCCGTAGTCCAGATAGCTCAGGATGCTCTTGGACAAGTGGACGGGCAAGTCTCGGATGAAGTCCCGGTGGTGCCATACCCCGCCCAGGGCGGAGCGGGAGGTGGGCATGACGCAGAGGGTGGGGTCAATGGAAGACATTTCGAAGGAGTTGACTGTGCCGGCTGCTTCAGAGTCCTCCTCTCCGTCCTCCACAAGGATGTGGGCGGAGTCCAAATATTCACACGAGTCAAATGGACAGCAGACGGATGATGAATATTCATGGCCAGCTGTCCGCAGCAGGTCATTTTGAGGGTAGGTGTTGGAACTGTAGGAGTAGACAGTGTCAGCCAGAGATTCCTTTTCATAATCTGAAAGAGAACACCAAAGACTGAATGTTAAAATTTAACTCTCATACTGTACCACTATGCATTTTTCTCAATAATTTTTGGTGCAAAATTCTAAATACAGTAGACTCTTGTTAATACGAGCTCAGATAAGATGAGATTCAGGTTCAGGGGAGCATATTTCGCCAATCCTGACCAAAGTGTGTACATTCCTGTGAGGACAAAAATCATTAATACGAGCGTTGGACACACTAGATTTCGGTTAACACGAGCACTTTTTCCGGTCCGGTCGAGTGCAGATATATGTGACCCACTCTGTGAAAATAAGTCTTAAGTCACCAGAACCACTTTTTGAGTTTTAATTTGTATTGGAAATAGCAAATTGAGTTTTTTTTTATTGATGTATCACTCAGTTTGGCATCCTAATAGAAGTGGATACTCCATGGTGAAAAATGCTGTGGGTTCCTATTGCTTTACACTGTGCACAGTTATTCTATTAAAAGGACTTTGTACTCCAAAGTGGCTCTGACGACTTAAGACTCATTTTCTCAAAGTGGGTCACATATTGTTACCTCTCTATTTAGAACGAGCATTTTGAAAACAACTTGTCAATCAACAAACACAGGTGCTGTTGTACTACATTTGTGGCAGAGCCAATTTATGTTGAAAATTAATATAAATTTATATTTAGACTTGCTTCCGCCCTCTGCTTCAACATGCACAGTGTAGATTAGATTTTACATGAGTTAAGTCAGGTGCACATGGTCATACTTGTGCAAGTTCAGTCAGTATGCCAGGGGCTTATCTTGCTCATTATTTTGGAAATGTGAAGAGTTTGGTGATAATTAACCTTCTTGTGAAACCAGTTCTTCATATTGTTTCATTTACAAACGCAACTGGTTTCTTGTAAAATCCCCCCCCAAAAAAAGATTGTTTCTTAACAGGTTCTTTTCTTGTTTTGACTTTTGTTTCAATTATTTAAATGCTGCATTTGGTTTTGGTTTTTTCTTAAATATAAATTGCATTTAATGACATTTCTGAGACAAAAAGTTGAGGGGGGATTTTGTGTCCTTGTGACTGTTCTCTTCTAAAGATCCCAAGTTACATTTGGAGGGCTGACGTAATGTTACAATTTCCCCCCACAGTATGCAGGTTTTTCAGGCTACGCATTCAGGACTGAGCAGCGTGGAACAATATACCATGCAAATTTCAAAAGATTTAAATGCATGATCCATATGTTTCATTTTAAGGAAAATATCTGTTTAGGTTTTTGCCATATGTTCTGATAAGGAGGCTTTTGTTTACAGTTTCCAAGGACAGCCAGTTTCTGCTACTCAACATCTTGAACTGCAGAAGACAAATTTTCTTGACATGCCTGATTAAACACATAAAGACAAAATCAAGAAAATGTCCAGCCTCTCTGTTAATGCACAGAGGATTAGCAAGCATACAAGACTCAATTACTTGCTGATCCACCAACAAACATCGTTAATCCCTAAATAAATTTGAAGTATTTCGCCCACTGGTGGACTGACTGACTACTTTGATGGGTGCAGTAGACCAAGAACTCTCTTGTGTTGACCCAGGTAAACTTATGTATTTACCTGGGTAAATACATCTTCCTGAGGCACAGTGACACACAAAGGCACTGCACAAACTGAGGGAAAAGGATCAATATGTGGGATTCCGCTGACTTGTTGCGACTGACCAACAATGCACACTAAAGCAAATGTGAGTCCAATTTGGTCAAACTTCAGGACTGTTTCTCTAAATTGTAGCTAATTGATTGCAATATGCCAAAAAGTGAAAGAACAGTAGATTTTTAGACTGCATGTAGTACATTGGAACTTGATAGCAGGTGTCCCAAAATTGCAATCAAAATTTTTATGGTGTTATCTTGAACCTTCTTAGTAAGACATTCATCTCCCCAAAATCACCATTTTAATTCTCTAGACAACAACTAGCAAATGGGTGTGTTGTTTCTTAGTTTCGCCTTTTTAATGTACATGCATTACATGTAGTTTAAATGCAAGAAAGATTGCATATCTTGCCTGATGTTCCTACATCAACTCTGGAAAAACAACTGTGCCCATAATGAATGGGGAAACTTTAGGAGCAAAAGGGATTTTCACAAAAGCAGTTTCCACTTGCCTGTAGAAGAAACTTTCCCCAGAGGGGGGTAGGCTGTGGTGTGGGTAAGTGGGTGTGGCTTCAGCCATGAATGCTAAACCATGGAGGGTCACGGCTTATGGGAATATGGGATAATTATTATACACCACTGACTTATACCTTCATCGCAAACTCCTTGACTGGCCCTCTCTTCCGATGCAAGCATCGTTCTGGCCAGAGTTCCAATTCTGTACAACAATTCTCCATTACACATCTGTAGCACCCCAAGCAGGTAATTGGCTTTGCTCCAGTATTTAGCCTGCTGGAACCACTGCCAGGTCTCAGTCACCGTCTGCTCCGTTTTTGACGTCCAGAGCGCCCTGTCCTGTCCGGTACTTGCCCCATCGCCCACGACGCTCGGGTGCATCCGAGAGCGGGCATAGGTGAAGTCTTTGCCGATGAGCGGGTGCAAGAGGTTCACCGCGTAGCGCAGGAGGTTGAAGCTGTGGAAACGTCGCACCAGGCCCAGTGTGAATGTCCTCCTGGTCTGTTCGCCGGCCCGCTGGAACCACTGCCGTGTCTGAGACAGGCGGTTGCGTATCCGGCAGCTCTCACACTTGTCGCAGGACGTGGTCACTGTGCCATACTCACATCGAAGTTCCGGTGCTTTGCCGAGATTGTACTCGAAGTGTTCAACGTTCTCTGCAGGATGTTTCATGGTGTCCACATTAAGATTACATCCCCCTTCCCACTTCACATCCCACGGTCACGGTGGCTGCAGATCTTATCATCTATACATTCTTCTTTTCTCTAACAGATTCAGTAGACTTGCATCTGTCATTAAAAAAGTATAATTTCAAATTGATTTTGTGATTTCTTTTTGAGAAAAAGTTGCTTTCAGTAATTTCCAAATGCCCTCAATCAGTGTTTACAGCTGGAGTTAAATACCACAAGCACATTTAGCCTCAGTTTTGGTTAGTCATTGTCAATCATGTCAGTACAAACTGTGAATGTGTGGATAGCGTGGCTTATAAACTACAGGGCCTACAGAGTGCAACTCCACAGGCCCTACATTGTAGGCCTAAACTATTTTCAATTTGGAAAACACTGGTTATTGGTCCTGAGTTACTGAACATAATCACACTTCAGCCTAAGAGTCTGGCAACTTATTGTATCCCCACTCATTTTTTTAGACTAGTCTTGACCTCAAATGTCCTACGTTTCTATGAAAATGAAAAACAAAACGGAACGTTGCATCCTGCTTCCACTTTTTTTCATACAGGACAGGCCTAGCATCTCAAAAATAACAAACACGACAAAAAGGTCATTTACTGCAGAAATGCTGAAAGACATGATTCTGGGACTGAGAAAAAATTTCAGTGAAATATTTCTTGACTCCTCATGTAACGGTAAAGTTTGTACACAACCATTGAACCAATGAACGGTATCAGGCCTCAGATGCATTCTTTCCAGACATGCTGGACGTTCCAGCGCAGAATGAGCGTGTAGTTTTTAACGTAATGACCGTCAACCGTGCCTTCCCCGTTTTGCTGAACCTCAACTTGGTACATCTGACAAGACGTTGGAACTTAATTGGACAACTTACGGATGGTACTTGGAATACGTACGCCGCAGCATCGGCGTTGGACTCTACGTTGGAAAGTTTCAATGCATCATCACCATATGGCAGTGCATAAATATTGCAGTCACCACGGAGATATACAGACGCTGTTGACGAGAATAAAATGCGTTTTATTCGTATACAAGTCTATGTATCGCCTAGTTCCACTTTCAATGTGTTATATTTGTGAATTTAAAGGAAAACTCATTACCCTTGGGTACCAGTCTACTAGAGTCCCAATTGATTTTTGTTTGGCGTTGCACTCCAGCATCGAAGATATCCCTTATCCAGAAAGTGAAGTACTGGTACAAGTTTATTAAGGCAACAGCAACGCCCCCAATCGGCCGGTATTTCTCGAATTACAATCATGGAAAGTACATGTACATGTACTATGTACGCGCACGCTAGGCCTACATGCGAGAGAGAGAGACGTGGCCGTTTCCCATTCATCGGAGTTAATAACTGTGAATGGATGAATTGATTGACGCATAAAAATACTCTTTGACGTGGGCTTATCCTTGTCCCATGTGTGGATGTGGGACGGCTTCGATCTGTCGCTATGCTGGCAGATGTTCCGTCACCCCACTCCGACGAGGGACTGTCATCATCTACTGCGACCGGCGGTACAGATCTTGGCAGCGCCAGTAGCGCCAGCGGCGCGCCCACCTTTTCTTGGCCTTATCCTTCCCTGCAACACGTGAATGTCGCCGCCGTGTTGCTCAAAGCGATGGCCAGATCTGTCCGGAAAAATCCCGAAGTTTTCAGTTTACTATTTGTGGCATTCCTGTGTCTTGTGGTCGCGAAGTATACTCAGAACAGGTGATTTGGAAATCGAATGTTGGACATTATTCATGTGATTTATTGCCATTATTTTGTTATGTTTCTGAATTGCCGTGTTGGTCATACTCTGATTCATCGAAAATATAATGTATCCTGATAAATCAACAGTTTGGTTGATGGGATTGCACTTTCATACATTATAGTTAACAGTAGACCTTTAGTCTGTGGATTACCATGCACGTCTATTGATACCTTTCTTGCATATACATGAAATGTATGGAAAGAGTTCCCCCATACACGGACATTGCATGATGACACCCTGTGCATAAACCTTAAATGATATGAGACTGGTCTGCAGAATTCTAGCCTAAGTCAAGTGTTTGTAAAGTAAATATGTCAATGTTCTCACTGCTAAATTTGACTCTCAGGACTTTTTATCACTTTCTGGTGGCTTATAACTTATAAACCACTGCAAAATTAATATGTGTGGGCTCTATGTATTTATAAGCGGAAAATGTTTGATGTTTTGAATAATGCATTTTGCAATTTAGATAACCAGCAGAGGCACACACCAGAACTTCAAGACTGTCCAACTCGGAGAAGTCCCTTTCATAAGAGACAAAATCAGTCCCCTAAGAAGGAGAATATCTCTCAAAAAGGTTTTTTGTCCAAATTGGCAGGGATCCAAAAACCTGCATGCAACCATCATTTTGTTCCCTACATTTTTCATTCACATAAGCTAATGTATTTCAGTTGTTTTAATCAACTTTGTACCAGTCTACATGTATGTACCGTAAATGTAAAAGACTGATACGCAGACAATTGTATTTGATGCAGTCTTTTCCCCATTCTTAATGTCCCATTGTAGACACCTGCAAAAACAAATCATAGAATTTTTTAAACAGCAACCAAACATGTTTTCGTCTGCTAAATCAAAGGATCCCAAAGGCAATTGTAGGATCCCCAAGCCTACTTAAAAAAGCCCATGTTTCAGGAGACGTTCTCTCTTCAAGGGGACTGATTTTGTTGCTGAACAAAGGAACATTGCAAAGTTTCTCTAAATTCTGATTGTTCTGATGTTCATGCATTCCACTACTGATAACTGTGAGACTGTAGTATGGCATAAACATGCAGATAACATTATGCTGAGAAAGATGAATAATTGAACCGCTTTTGATCTGGTAACATGAGTTTTTTTGTGATATTACAATAAGCTAAGTGATTGGCTGTGCTCAAAGGTATTGCAGTAGATAATGAAATAATAATTTGATGCTGAAACACTGACATGAAAATTCTCAACTTTGAAATTAAAAATTGACAGTAATATTTTTTCTTGAATTTTTTTGACAGTAGATAATGAAATAATGATTTGATGCTGAAACACTGACATGAAAATTCTCAACTTTGAAATTAAAAATTGACAGTAATATTTTTTTCTTGGAATTTTTTTTCCCAGTGGAGCTTCTCAGTCACCGGCTGCCCCTCCGCCAATCTTCCCCAAGGACTCTCCTGTCTTTGAATTCAGCGATGGGGACATGCAGAGCGCCTTGTCCCGAATCCAGAGGGAGGAAAACGAGTTTTCGTTTGTGATGTATTATGCCCACTGGGATGGGAACTCTCGAGATATTGCTGTTGAATTTGACAGGGCAGCCAGGCAGCTGTCGCATCGGGTATGTTATGATTGATACATTATTTCTCTTAGCAGTACATGGCTTTAGATTTCGACATCATAGCATTTTTATGAATTTTATCCAGCAAATTGGAAGCTCAGTTTACAGGGCAAAAAATTCAAGCATTTCCTTTCCATGTACCTAAAAATTTCAAATTCAGGTTCACTTTGATTACAATTTAGAAACCCATTTTCCCTGATTTGGTAACAAACCTCAAAGAGAATTTATTCCTTCAAAAGAATTATTCATTTCCAGTGATGGCCAAGGACACCAGACTCAAATGGTTAATTATGGACTTTTTAATGAAATTGTGCCTTGCAATAACATCTATCAGGGCTTACACACACGATATGCACAGACCTATTATGCACATGTGTATCTATAGCATGGTTCACCCAAAATTAATATTCATCTAGAACTGAGCAAGCAAATCCAGTCTCCATATGCGTGCGAGGCAGTTATGCCATTTCTGTATTTTCCTAGCTTCTTGACGTTGCTTTAGGGTACTTCTGCACAGAGCCACGGAGTCCATAGTGTACATGTGCTGTAGTTCCCACAGGATTAGCAGCTGTAGACAAAATATTTAGTTGTTCTTGTGCAAAATAAAATTCCAATGTCTACCAATAAATTGGATTGAGTTACCAAGGGTAAGATTTGTCAGGATTTTTCCTACTTTTTTTTCATCAGGACTTTAAATTCTGGAAAATTCTGAGATTACTGTGATGGTATTTTAACTTATATAAAAGTTGATATAGAAAACAAGAAATGGATATTTTAAGGGATGTTTTTAGGCAAAGAAAAGTGTAAACCGTAGACCCAACACTGCCACCGAGCCCTGAAAACCTCTGGTGATAATTGTGTGGATATTTTGTTTTCTTCTTATCTCACCCCTGTCAGCTGGAATGAAAACCAACCACCCCGTAAAAAAGTACAAAACAAAAAAGAGGTTCATGAGTTCATGAAGAGACGGTTTGCGGTGGACAGGTGCAACTGATCTCACAATATTGGAAAGTGGGATATCTTTCAGATTATCTCCATCATGACAGCCCTCTTGGCTGTAATCAACCAGCCTAGTGCAATAAGCACGCAAGGCAGTAATTAGAGAAAATATTCAATTACTCTTCATGCTTTGAGTCAGTCTGCAATGCACAGGCCGCGTACATGAAGTTTATTATTATTGACTTTTTGGAAACATTTTGCCATACATGTAGGATCCCCCCCACCCACCAAGTTCCATGACTGTCACACAGGACTTCAGATATTTGATACATAATGACATCACAAAGAACCGACATATGCTTATTTTCTTATCAGTATTTTTCTCAGCGATGCGCACACTAGTACCTGTATTTCTATAGTTTTTAAAGCTAGTGCAACAGGGTTTGAATTTAGATTTTTTTCTTTTTCCGAATATTGTGAAAAGATATTTACCTCTTAAATCTTGAAAACTCTAACTGAATTCGGTGATGATGTAGTCACCACATCTTTTCAATTTACACATACATGTACATGTATTATGTATGGCATGCCCCTATCTGTGTACATTTAGTGTTTCACCCATATAAAATGTGCCGAAGTGTAGATATTGAAAAGTAAAGCTCTAACGTGATATCATATAAAACATAATTTCATTCTTTGGCATACATGTACGTCTGTGCAATAATGTGGTCTTTGTTTGAGCCAAGTCTGAGGAACATCCAAGCTTTGGGAGTGACACCTCAGTTACAGACTAAAGAGAGATCAGGCAATAGACAACCCATACACTGCGTTTACACTTGATCCTGCAAAGGAGGATCAGATCTGGCAGGAGCAATCCAGCGAGGGGGATCAGATCCTGATGGTGCCGCGTTTACACTGGATCTTGATCCCACATGGCATTGATGAAGTGCTTCAACCTAGGGGCAAAGTTTATGTGAACACAGTTCACTGATATTGCGCATTGGAGCAAAATGGCAGCCATTACGTGCAAAACTCAAACGTGCATACTCGTTTACTTACTTCACTGGCACAGGGAAGTGCACATGTAAACAAAGCACGACAGCATTCTGTTATTACACCAGGCAAGATATGGGACGGAGGGGTACCCCCTTACCTGTCCAATCCCTATACACACTCTAGACTATTGTTACATGTATCTAACACATCCCCCATAGAAGTCTGTAAATAACTCCTCAGATTCCGATCAAACAATGACCAACACAAAGGGGGGGGTTCTCTCCGTCCCATATCTTGATTCAAATGTCTGTTATACATGTAGGTCTATTCAGTGTGACTTTGAAGTTTAATACACATTTTTCTTACTGAATCAGCTTAATGACTCACTATTGCTATTGAGTGATTACACTTGTGCACCTGCACCAGATAAAGCAAGAGGCCACGCGCAAGTAAGCTATGATTTTTTTTCTCACAAGCTTACCAGAAAAACAGAATAATAGTGCTCATTAAACACTTTTAAGGGCAAAACTCAAATCATTAAAAGTTGACATGATGTGATACCTGGTAGAATCTTTTCCACGCTGTAGGTCACTTTCGTCGCTGTCAACTGTTGGTGGTTGCATGGGTCATGTAGGAGCCGAGTCAAGACCACCATGTACCCAGCCCTGCTGGCCACAGCCCCTACCATCCGCAATGGTCTCCAGTATATTGGTATCCTGCAGGCTGAAGAGATGGTGTCTTTCCTATATCGACTCTGCAGGCCTTTCACCTATGTTCCTGATATTGAGTCAGTGTACTCGCTTCATGCACATCATGGGGTGAGCGTTGGTCAGTTTGTATTTTGCAGTTTTCAATCCCAGAAACGTGCAAGACCTTGTCACCCAACCCCAACGCTGGTTGTTCGTTAGTTAGCTATGGTATCATTGAAATTTCATGGTTTGTAAATTTGTGACTGTAAAAAGTTTAATTTCTGAACATTTGCTGAAAATATTGAGTACATGTAGTTGTTTCTTTGTAGATATTACGCTTACACATCAACAGATATGTGTCAGAGTCTGGTCAGGTATAACTTCATTACAGCAGTAGCATGGTCAGTAGCCTTGGTACCAAACTGAAAATTGACCAATAGAGTATTGCATTGGCTTATGAATATGCATTAGCAATAATGATGTATGTATTATTTTCACATAGACTGTGGTTGTGGGTTACTTTGACTGGACTACTTTTCCCATTCTGCCGGGCCTAGTCTCCTTCCAGAAGGCTGCGTGGCTGGCACTGGAGAAAGATTCCATTGAGCCCATTGCATTTGCAGTTGTAACAAACATCAGGCTAGCGCAGAGACTAGGATTGCAGCAGTCTAAAAGTATAGCCATGATAAGGACACTGAATTCAACCTTGGTAAGTAGGAAAATTAAAAAAAAATTAAAGTAACTGAACTGTGAAGATTACCCAGATTGCACTTCAAGGTTTCATGCCATGTGAAAGGAATGGTCAACGAGTACCAAGTGCAAGGGGTACATTAAATGCACAGATCATCCACCCAGTCTAGTTCTTTAGCTGTGGGAATGACAAATGCATTTTTCATTAATTAATACTGTGGGAAGCAAGAGGCTGTGAGGAACGGCCCTAGATCTTAGCCTTCGTTCAACACTTGGCTTAGTCTCCGTCTCGGGCTTCATCTTTTTACCACCCTAGCTGGAAATTGTTTGCCCAAAAATAAGTGCGACAGTACCTCATGAACATCAAATAAGGTGCAAAAGAGTAAAATATTACAGTACATGTATTTAAATTTTATTTGATTACAGTTCACGTATTTGAGTTGCATTGAAATGCTTCAGACCTACTGTGGGAGTTGATTTTGAGATGAAGCCTGAGATGGAGACGAAGTTGAGTATTGGAAAATGGCCCTTAGTCCAAATTTTCCATTCAAAATCTCCCTCATATTGTAATCCCTCTATTTCTGGCTCGATGCATCAGAGAGTTTTGAAGACGGGAAGTGTTGTAAGTATTTGGTAGGTTTTATGGTCATAAGTATTCTTGAGCCTTCGAAGTTGTTTTCACTTCAGTTGTACCCAAGAGATGCCAAATTCCAAGCTAAGCTGATCATGGAATGGGCTTACAAGCATCAGGAATCTGTGAGTGTGCTTCTTCTTTTGAAGTAAAATGACTCATCCTTTCTTTCCCTTCCCTCTTGCCATTGAGGTCATCACTGACAAGTTTATTTCAAAGTGAAAGCTCAAATAAGTATTTTTTTCAAGTTTGTTCACATTTCCCTCTTGATACTACCCTTTGGTGTGTCTGTCGAAAATTACATGTATGTTACAATGGGAGGATTCGGGACTATATAGGGTCATCAAAAGTTGTCACAAATTTTGACCACCGCAGTGGCAAACTGCTTCTGCTGAGGTCATGGGCCATGTTTTTGCCATGGTCAGGAGTATGAGAATTCAGCTTTTTACATGTAGCTGATTTCAGCTTTTTTGTTTAGATTTTGACCCTGAATTTCAGCTTTTTTGTACACCTGCTGTGTACAAATGTATGGGGACTTTTTTACATAATTCAGCGTTTTGCTAGCTGTTTTCAGCTTTAATTTTAAGTGGCCGCTCACAACTGGTACCCCTGCATGGTTCATACCTGTTGAATAGCAACTCAGTCCATGCAGATGCTCTGCCATTTACAGTGCCTGTGGTACATAGCCCATACCACACACCATGTACTGTATATGTAGGCCTGCTTCAACTTCTCCCAGGATGAACATATTGTCTGTGTTGCCTTCTAACATTCTTAAGAGCACAGTTTCAAACCAGCCATTACGCTGTGTACGTTTCTTTTCACTAGGTGGTGCAGTGGCTAGCCCCTGCAGGTG
Source organism: Acanthaster planci (assembly GCF_054643075.1). Classification (NCBI taxonomy): domain Eukaryota; kingdom Metazoa; phylum Echinodermata; class Asteroidea; order Valvatida; family Acanthasteridae; genus Acanthaster; species Acanthaster planci. The sequence goes on from NC_141783.1 coordinate 17,040,655, forward strand.
TGAAGAGCACCATCATGGCTACCCAGTTGGACAGTTCTCCTGTTGTGGTTCTGTTCACCCGTCATCATCGACGGCAAGGTCTGCTGAATGATTTTTATATGGTGAGTGCAAAGTCTGTGGTGAAGTATCACAGTCTACATGGAGCTAATAGTTGATTACAGTAGCCTTGCGGTCCGTTGCATTGAACTCAAAGTTCTAATCCAGCACCTTGGGTTGTATGTGTCCATGGGCAAGATATTTTACTCTAGACTGTGGATCCTCTGTTTTATCCCATGAGTAATTGTCCCGTTGTACTGGCTGAATTGATAATATTGTTGCAGATTGAACTGACTATTTTTCACATACACCCTCTTTCTTTCTTTCCGCATCCACTTTTTACAATTCTTGAAGTGAGCTTCATGTTCGTGATAAATGAACCTGATCAATTTTCAAACCTTCATCTGGCACTAGACCCCATTGAGAAATTCAATTCATTAGTGTTCCAGTTAACGTTCCTAATTTTAAGCGCTTATGCACAAAACTTTAACCTTTCTAACTGTCTTGTTTGTTTTTATCCACAGTTTAAAAAAGTTGCTTTGGACTACTACAATTGCAACAACTCCAGGCTGATCCAGAGGCTAATCAGTGCAATCAACAGTGCTAGAAAACCAACTCCTGACAATTGCAATGAAGCAGATGATCGTAGTGATAGTGCGCCTTCTGTGTGCGAGTGTTGCCAGACGCTAGCCGATCCGCCATTAACCACGACCATGTCCCACGGACGCAACGTCTGTCAGGTCTGCGAGCACTCGACCACGCTCCACCCGAGCCCTTGCAGCCCAGCCCTGCCGCACAGCCAAGCGACGTGGACGAACCTGATCGTCCATGGAAAGTCGTCACTGGCCCCAAACAGCTGCCTCCATTTGAATTACTATTATAGTCCTTACAGCCAGTACCAGCTATGCTGTAAACAGTGCGACATTGCACCCGGTCATTTGTACAGCCAAAGTGAACGTTGTGCCGTCCCCGATTCTAACTCTGGAAGGTCGGCGATCAATTCAGTCTGTCAAGGAGTTTTAAGCAGAACTGACTGCAACAGCAAGTGCCAGGAATCCTCCCGGGGAACCAAAACTTCCAACGCAAATTCAAACCAAAATTCTCATTGCAGGAGGACGTTGGAATCAAAAGAGAATGTCTTTCACCCATACTTGGGCCCTTTCACGGGGCTGGGATGTAGGACCAACAGAACGGTGAATTTCTTTGCCATGAGGTCTGAATACTTTTGGCAGTTTGCAGAGCAATTAGGGGCATCTGCTAGAAGTGGCTTCCAGGCACCCGGAAAAAGGACAGCCATAGTCTTGCTGGATATTGAGGTATGACGGGCATTTAACATCTGAGGAATTTTGGGACTGCCTTGTGTGGTGCCATGGTATACCTCAGCCGTCTCGGTGCTGGAATGTTACATTATGGCACTGTAAATTTAAACACGGGCAAACCACCGCAGTCATCAGTATAGATCTGTTGCTATGACATACACTGTACATGTACTTCAATGTACCATATGACTTGGGTCCAATTTTATGGCGCTAATAAGCACACGATTTTACGCCAACAGAGGCTTTGCGTATTTTGTGGCGACTGTAAGCAGTGAGGATAGTAAAAGGCATGCTAATGTCAGGGGAAAAATTTGCTTAGCGCAGTGATATAACAGTGGAAATCTCTGTGAGCACACTCGTGCAGTTTGTGCTACACACAGCAACTGTGAAATGTTTGCCATGAAATACACTTACTGCTAAGCCAGTTTTTTGTTATGGTTGGCAAAAACATTTACTTAACAGTAAGCAGTGCCATGAAATTGGGTCCTTGTTAGAACCCATGGTACAGAATAATGCTGGCACCGGAATTAGAAGAAGCCATTATTATGGTAGCACCGTACTTGTTTGGAGGAAGTATGTATGTGTTACGGCCTGTTTGTTTCACACCGATCTGAATCTCGATCAGTGATCCTAACACCGGTTCACACCATCCTCTGTGCTGGTTTTTATTGTCCATAAAGGAACGACGGATCACTGATCATGATCCAGATCCGTGTGAAACAAACACAGCCTAAAATTCCCCTCAATCAAATCAGCAAAGAGGATGTTGCCACTTGCTAAAATGCACATGTGAGTCTGAAATTTCGGAGCATGTACATCATGTGAGTGCGGTGTGACCATAGCAGTGACAGTTAGACCAGTGTACACAATACCAACACTCTTGCTTTCTGAATAGCTTGTAGGGTAAATGGGTATGTTTATTCTGTATGTGTGACCAATCAGGAAAGGATAGCAAATAGAATCCAGTGGAATAAAGGTTAAAATGATCATTACTTTACATTCAAACTGCTGCAAAGCATGTAAGGTTCTTGCCCAGCTTGTCCCGTATTTCCACAAAGACTTCACAGGTTTGGTTGCAAGACATGTTCCAAAGGGGGATGCATCATTGAAACTTAATCTGCTCACATGCACGGTTGTGCTTGATTTTTGGACAAAATGCCTGCCTGATGTGCCAACAAGTCCTTTGATCACCCCTTACATCGTTTTATGCAAGTTGTGGTATTGATGAATGCAGGAGCTGTCCATGTACATGTACAAAATATTGACTTTTTAGGCCTCCTCCCTGTTCACTTTGCATGTATGTATGTGTTGGCTCCACCCCCAACACCTGCCTTTATCATGCACGTACACATTCTTTATTGCCTTTGACTTGTCATCAGACTTGTGGCTCTGGTAGTGGTTGAGATCTACATGTACGTGGTGGGGGAAAAAAGGGCATGTTTTACGATCGATTAATGATGCATAAAAGCTGGTTTAGGTACAGGTAGGTATAAATAGGAGAAAGGGCATAAATTTGATGCCATGCATATACATGTATGCAGAGCAAAACAATGTTTATCAAAAGCAAGTTTATTGCTCTGCGTAAGGATGTTTGGCCATTGATTCCCCGTGTCAGGCCTCGACGTTAACGGTTGTCCAATTGCCCGGGACATGTAATTTCTTCTTTCGGGCAAGTAAAAATTAAGGACAAGTTGCCCGAAGGACAGGTACATGTACTTTTTTCTTGAAATAAAAGTGTCTGTTTTTCGTGGCCAAGTATAGCAGTCAGCAAATTACCTTTTATTTGTTTTTTCCTCTTCACAAAAGCTTATAACTTGTGTGTGTATAAAGCATGCTGTGCATGTATCAGGGCACCTTTCCACACTAGGGAAAATGCGCATACAAATAAACTGTAAAATACCCTTGGGTATTGGCATTGGTTTTTGCACGTGTGGCGCAGTGGAGCTGTGAAGGCCGGAGCTCGGAGACTGTTTTACATGTGGCTGTGACTTAAACATTAGTGAATTTTGCCTGGTACTTGTGTGTGCACTTTTTGCATATATGACACCAGGCAAAATCGTCAAGTGGTTAAGAAATAGCCGTTGCCTGAACTTGTATGGATGATGGGAGTGATGTACGGTACATGAATATATTCATGTCATGTGGTTGGCGTAGCAATTTCATCAATGGTGATTGGTTGAAGGAAGGAACTGTCCCAGGAAGCAATGAGTAACTAAACCAGGGTTTGGGCAAATGAAATCTTACGGTGGGTAAGTAAATTTCCAAGTAGTTAAAAAAATTAACGTTGAGGCCTGCCCCGTGTGTAAGGTATACACAGTGTCAATAATCCCCACCTCCCTCCCACATACTTTATGGACAGACCCTAATGATTGGAGAAACTTATCATCAAAAAACAAAACAACAACAAAGAAGAAACTGGATTGTACAATTCTTTCAACTTGGATTTCCTTTTTTCCAGGCAGAACAGCAGCACCTCCTGGCTGGGGAAATCACGGCTTCTGCAATTAAAAATTTTATATTCAATTATACAACCTCAAATCTTACGCGGCACCTCCGCTCTGCCAATGCACCTTCTGCCTGCAGCCAGATGACCGGAGTCTGTGTACAGGAAGTGGTGTCGTCCACGTTTGAAGAGCTGGTCTTAGACAGCACCAAAGTGAGTGCGTCACTGAGCTCTGTGTCAAACACTGGAGCTTTTGTGTCTATTTGTTCTATGCAGAAACTGTTGAGGGCGCTGTTTAGTCCGAGCACGGACTCTCCTGATCTCAAAGCAGTGATAGTTGTATGCTGTTTCATGGGCCTCATTAGTTAAACTTTAACAATTTAACAAAAAACGTAGAGGGAAACTGACAAGGTGCTTACCTATTAATTATGAAAATTAACAAATTAATTGAGTGAAGCAACATTTGAACCTGTGACCTTCAGAATACCATAGCAGTGCTCTATCAACTGAGCTACATTGCCCTGTGTCAGTGGTTCTTCCAATCTGTCATTTGCTTGGGGGCGGCTAATCAGAAGCCATGATTCATGCAAATGTAAGGGAATGTGCACTTAGACGTGAATTGCAGATCTCCAAGTGAACATGGTGAAAGGAACATCCCTGAATGTTAGCTTGTCAGGTTCCCAATGACCTCTTGTTATTCATCTTAAGAAATCGGAGATCGAGTATTGTATTGCAAATAATTATTAGTATGTTCAGTGTAATTTTTGTGTTTGCGTAGGATGTATTGCTACTGTACTATGCGCCATGGTGTGGCTTCTGTAGCAGGATGCACCATCTGTACCTCATGTTGGCAAAAGTCTTCCAGCATTCCACCAATCTACTGATTGCTAGGTAAGTAAAGGGGTCAAAGTTTACCTTTACTTGCGGGCTATTTACCCATGCTGGTTTGTTACAGGACGGCTTGAACATTTCCTTGTTGGATAGTCAGGATCCAAAACCAGCTAGTGCACCATTGTCCTTTATATGTTGTTTGTCATATAAAGTACACACCGGTATGGTGCGAAGTCAGGTTTCCAATCTCCCCAACTGGTTGGCAGGTTTTCTCGCTTGACTTGTGCCTGCCATTCTGAAGAAAGATCTGCCGATGTATGCATATCTTTTTTCAGTACTGAATCTCTGTTCAAAGAAATACTAAGGATTATGGGTAGTCAAAGCATGGGCACAAATATGCAGTCTATGCAGTGTTGATAACCTTTACGCATGATGTCTTTTGTTGGCATCCAATCAAGACGCACTGTTCTGGCCTTGTACATTCATAAGAGCTCTGTGAAATTAGCCTTTAGACTGTTCTTATGTTGTCTGCTATTCATGTGGATGGCTAGAGTTTGCAGAAATGTCACCCTTGGTTGATGTCAGATTTTATCTCAAAATGCACATATTCTTCATTACTTTTAAAGCGGGTCTTTTTCATTTTGCTTTGATCCTAAGTGCATTACTGTTGCTTTTGTACTGTTGACCAGGCAAAACGATGACTGACATTAATGGAGTAGATCCCATAGAAGTACACTCATTTCTCTGGACTCTGTCCTCATTCCAAGCAAAGTTTCTCAGTGTGTTTTAATAGTTTTGCCGATGATGCAAGTCGCCCATTTTTCTTTTTCGTTTGTTGTTTCAGGATTGACGGAGATGCCAACGACCTTCCCTGGCAGTTCACCCCATCCTCCTACCCCACCCTCCTCCTCTTCCCAGCAGGTCAGAAGGACCAGAGCCTGCAATTCCCCCAGTCCACCGTGCTAAACCTACCAAATATGATCAAGTTTGTGCTTCAGCATGCGACGCTTCTATGATAAGAGCTATTCACTTCCAGATGCAGTAAACAATGCATTATTCTGTCTTCAAAATGCCTGTAAAAAGTGACTTCTTCGTAAATAAAAAAATCAGATTATTTAGTATGATAACTTCAAGTGCAACTTTATTGTGGTACACGTATGAAATCGTGGATGAAAAGGGACAGAAATTCTTTCTGATCGTGTTGATAAAAAGAGCAGGCAATTTTCTGCTAATGAAATATTGCTCCTTTCTGCACATTCATCAGTGAGCACAGTCTAGGCCACTCTGATTTGTGAACACAATTCATGGAAGCCACAGTCTCCCAACTGGATTGGTTACACTGATAAGTTAGCCCTTTGCCTGACAATTTGTTTTCTGTCACAAGGTTATGGAAGTGCCACATCCCATCTTTTGTAAGCATGAGTCATCTTTTTTTAAGCATGAACTATGCAGCCTTGGTACTGGCTCGCATGTACAAATGCTGCATTGGGAGTGGTGTCCCGGTTTTTTCAACCGAATTCCCCGTAAGACTTCAGTGGATGCAGAGCATTTCATCAGACAACAGAATAGTCTGCCCGTTCTGTAGGGAAAGGACAGTTCACATTGGCCCAAGCATAAAGATCTGTGAGTTTGCAGGATTAAACTTGATTGTAATGAATCATTTGAACTCTTATTCACACCAGCAAATATCTTGCGCATGTAGCTAGATAGATATGTAGAAACTGGCAGCATTGTGGTCAATTCAATCAACAGTCCCTTCACAAGTCAAGTCACAAGGCCTTTCACAAGACCAGTTGTAAGTAACAGATTGAACAGTGACAAGAAAATGTTTTCATCACAGTTCATTTGAATAGCTTATGACTTGGCTTATGACCGGATGACGTGATGAAGTTGTGATGGACTTACAGGGACTTGTGATTGGCTCAGCTGCAACAACCTTAATTGCCATATGTATTAATGCCATATGCGTAACCAAACTGGTTGTGATAACAACAGTTACCATTTGAATCAAGGGTTGTCAGTTGCTGCAAAGTCAATTTTCATGTACAGTTAGGAACGTGCAAGTGAAAATTTAGTCACCATCCAACATTTAATGCAGTGTCTTTTATGAGTAACTTCCTGTTTTGGTCAAAAGTTATTCATTACAAGGTGCTGATCAGCAACTTGTCAAATCTAAATCCAAATTATACTGTCCAGAGGGAGTTTCCTGGCAAATTTGTGCAAATTGCAAGAACTGCAAGATGTGTGCTGAAGTTTCTAAGTGCCTTCCATTGAAATTAGCCCAGCAGTTAATAAGCTCTCAGTGAGATTGTGTAATGCTCACGCCCAGGTCTCACAGATATTTGTCTTACATTTGTCCTTGATGTTCTTTGATTGACTAGGGTGGTTGGAACTTGCCGGCATTCACATGTACCTCAAATTTTAGAAATTGTGCGATGTGCATATGAGCACAATGCTACCTCAGCTGAGGCTTTCGTCAATTGGAATAATCATGGTTTTTTGTCCAATTCAGAATTGAGAAGGTTAAGAAAGACAGGAAGTCGTAAACTTCTTCAATATACCCAAATCCAGCAACTTGTTTTGATTAATTTGATGGATTGAAGACTTTGAGCCCAGCAACCATTGCTTTGCTTGTGGCTTGATTGTGTTGCACTTAATTCATTCCTAACCTTCTCAATCCATCTGAAGGTTTTCGAGGACTTCACAGGGTTGAAGAAGGTAGAGCCAAAACCACTTATACTGTATTTACACTGCGGACCCCATGCCAAAATTTGTCAGCGCAGAATTTGCCGGTGATCTATGGCACAGGATTGTTTTTTTTTTATAGTTACTGATGGTTCCCTGCGTATTAAGGCAACAGGTATAGAATTATCCAAGACATTCGTTTCCTCTGTGCAATGAGGTTATTGCAGGTTTAAAAGTATGACCTAGAGAACAAGTTACTTCTTGGTACTGGTTAGTACCGGTACTGAGCCGGTACCCCACAAGGATTTCACAAAATAGATATTTCAAATTTACTCAAAAGGGAGGAATTTTCAAGTGCCATTCATTGGTCGCAAAATGAAGTATTTTAAATAAGGGACGTTCAGTCGAATTTCCAAAATAGGAAAGTGAATCTGGTTCAGATGGGAGTGATTTGAAAATTTTTGCGTGTTGTGTGGGAGTTTTGTACGCGAGAACAAAGGGAATACCCCACAAGTATAGCTGTGTAAGGTTGACTGTACACCAATTTAGATGAACAAAATCACAGTTAAAATCAGTGCAGACGTAGTTGTCATGATCTATAAATAGTAACAGTCCTCAAAATCCTTTATCTGTTGGATGATTGAGGACTGTTAGGGTTGAAACTGTTTTCACATGTACACAATACAAAAGCCTGTTAATGCCAGAAGTACACATAGATGTCTTGTGAGCCAGCAGTGTTATTTTCTATCAAGCACTCTTATATTCTATTCTACTGTTTATTCTATGATTTTGTTTGGATGCCGAAAAAATGTGTGCATATGTTTATGCAGTTTTCAAAATTGCTTTTGATTCACAAGGGAGTGATGCAGGAACTCTCCTCACTGGAAATGGAACATAATTGTTCCACAGTTTTCTTTTCCAATTTACCATGAGTTGCAAGTTCTCTCTTTTTTTTCTTTTCTTGTTGGTTGAGATCTTTCCCCTAAGTTTGGAAGCACCGGCTCCAGTGTCATCTCCCTTTAATGCATGCATTTTAGTCTTCGTCCGTATAATGGGCTACTAGTGGAGCTCATCATGCACTCTTAGTCGAGGGTTCATCAGCACATTATATGTCGATGTTTGTGTCAAGCCAAAAGCGGTCAACCACCCCTCCGAATGCGCAGGTTGTTTCGTTCCACCAATTCTTTGCCATGTTCATTAGCCGTTGCAAATGCAGTTCACCTTGCACTGAAAAGGGCGAATGGATGATTTTTCTTCTTCTTTTTTGTGTTTAAATTCCAGTATTAAAGCATTGCCAGTCTAATTGTGTGAGCATTTGTACAGGTTACTTACTGTGCATGCATGGATACTTTTGATAGCATACGTACATGTACACCAAGGTGCTTGGAAAAAAGATAACCAATTTCCTCATACATGTAATTACAATTGTTCGCCAACTGAAGGGACCACCATCTTGTATTCAACAGTCTGACTTGTCCACTGTTTTCTTCCCTCTAGAGGAAATACAATGTAGATCACATCCTTTTCACAGCTTCCAACTACTGGGCTGTGACATTTTCTGTATTGAGATACAAACAGCCTCCTTACAAAGCATGTACTCTGACTCTAATGGCCTCCTGTGACAGAACTCTTAAATGTATTGGATCTCTGGTCCATAGTACGTGCATGAGAAAACTACGTACTTTACAGTACATGTGCTTCCCATCCAGTACTTAACATTTACTTTCAGCTTTTTTTGGGGGGCGAATAAATGGCGTAATGATGTTTTTTAACTGGAAATGATTGGTTGTACATGTAATTAACCAACTGGAAAAGATATGGTGTATGCATGTATTGTTATTTGAATTCTTAAAATCTTAATATTTAAACCTTTAACTGCTGGTGTGCAGCATGCCACTTCTCTTGAATTTCATTGTCTTTTCATATTCTGGTGCTTAAGATAAGTTAAAGGGATCATGTATCATTTCCCCCCTTCAAATGCACTGATTGGACTGTCATAAAGGCATACATGACATAATCTCCCGTAAAGATTGTGTAGTAGCAGACACCACGTAATCTGTTTTATATTGCTCAGTGCTAAACTGACAAAACTCTGATTTGGTGATGGAAGTACATGATTCAGAAAGACTATTAACACATTGGCATTGTGGTTGTTCACACGTGCACCTTGGCAGTGGATTGGATGCGATCCATGGAGCCCCATAGGAAAAAGTATATATTTAAGTAAAACAGGGCATTATTGTGTTTATATCTAATGCTATATAACCTGAAGAAGTCTGCACTGCTACTCTTCAGACTTTGCATGGTGACATAACTTTTTAAAACCCACTGTGTGTGCCCTTCAGCGTTGCTATTTTTAATCAATTTTTTTTTTTTTAAAGGAGTACAGTTTACAGTGAAAATTATAAGGGAATGAGATGCAAATGGCAACCGGTAATTTCAACACAAGGCTGAGATATTGCCAAGTTTTAATATGGAAAATGGATGATACTAAAGTACGTTTGAACAGTGGAAGACTGGTTCCACAACATCTGTTACCCTTACCTACCAAAACTTTCTGCAGACAAATTTTCACTTCACATTACTTGGCAGTAAGAAAATTGAAGTGAATTTGAAGAGAGAAATCGTGTAATCAAACTTGGTCTACATCAATTTGGTTTGGGAACGGGGGTTCGCAATCAGTCTGGAAAACTTGGAAATGTTATCTTAGCACTTGCGCTTTTGATTATGGTTTGAATGGAGTATTTGGACAAAAAGTGTCCTGAGAATGTGCAAGGAAATGTAACACCCCATTGCAAATACTTGCACATGTTTATAAGCCGGCGTCAGCTGTGTCTTCACTTGAATGTCTATTGATTCAGAATAACCAGTCAACGCAGCTTTGGTGTTTGTAAGCTTAGTTCATCCAACAGCTTCTGTAACTTCAGTGAATTGAGGGACTTGGTGAAAAAGACATGACAAGCCTAGCTGGTCTGTTCAACTTCCACTCGCTCGACAAATAAATCCTCTTTTTGTGGTTGAGTATTAATGTAGTGTTAGTGTCAGGTTGGAAACTGCCGTCTCCAGGCCTTTCTTGTATCGTCAGAACTCTTTTAAACTATAGTGTAATTCGACAACCAGAATTAGAAACCATTACTGGAGTGGCACAACGCTTGTGGACGGGTGTTATACGCACGTTACATACCTCTTTGACCAATAGGGCGTCTCGATTTGCCAATGCATGGGCAGGTCAAGCTGAAGAATGTGCGCAAGTGCAGCACCATCGCTGTTATGACATCTAATCGGATTAGTCTGTAATTTTATATTTTTATGAACAGATTTGTGCTCTGGGGCGGATATTATTTTTACAAAGAATTGCGGATTTTTTTAATCAATTTGTTTGAAATTTACATATGCAGAAACCAAACATGAATGCGCGCATGCAACTTTTCCTCGCATCATCTATCTGGATTTCCACATTTTTTACATCTCGTGTATGCCATTAAGGATTGAAAAAACTGTACAAAACCTTGTGCAGTTGGTAAATTCCTCTTTTTGTGAATTCCCAGTTGCATGCCCGTAAATAAAACGAATCAAAACTTTTATATTGCTTGAAAAGATTGAAAACGTTTATCAAATAGGCTGCCATATCCTACATGTGTACCATCACTACAAGTTCTCATGCATAATTTATTCAAGCTATAAACTATGAAATAATGGAAATTTTGAAGAGGTTCTCTACGTTTAATAATAATAATAAATTGTATCACACTATATACTGTTTTGCATTGAGTGTGGTTTGTTATAGCATGATTTGGGACAAGGTAAAGAATTACGGACACAATTGAACAGTTTTCAGTGCTTATGGGATTTTGAAAGTACATCGAGAAATGTTAAGAAACGCACAACGAAGCACTTCAGTAAATGTTAAGAAATCACAAAAGTACTTCAACAAATGTTAAGGAATGCAAAACAGTGAGAAATGCAGTAGTACTTCATCAAATGTTAAAGAGTGTGGCAGACATGTAAAGTCCATCAAACATTGGAACACCAAGCTCTGTTCCAATTAATTAATGCCATTGGATGAAACCGAGTGTCTTTGCCCTGGTCTTTGCACTGTTCACTGCAGTGATTCAGTATTGCGTTATCAGTAAAAGAAAATTCCGAAACACATGAATTTCCCCAGGTTACAAGTTGATGCTTCCCTTTTCCTGGGGCAGCTCCTCTTACTACCTCAAATGGCTCTTCTAGTACTGCAACAAAAGCTAAAAAACACATTCACAAGATAAATTTACTATGTACATTGCAAAATATCTCAAAAGGCTTGTAAGCTGCCACTGGAACTGAGACAAGTAGCTCACAGTCATTTAAAATGCATTCATAAATACCTCAACAGTCTCCCTATTCAACAACATGCAACTTGACTGTGTGTTAACATTTGATAATGCCCGTTGAGAAGTGATAATGCCCACTGCATAAATCACACACTGGCACCTGGATACGAGACAGTTTAATCGATTCTGATTGGTCAAGAGTCTGTGTGCACGTGACTCGCCAGGAGATTCTATTGGACAACTTGCACAAGGAATATACCATAATTTGGATGGGGGTGTTCGGGAAACTGAAAGTAAAATTCTAGAACAAAATCTTTGGAAATCCATCATATATTAACTTTTTTTGACTCTCTGACTTAATAAGATATTTATGAATGCGATGCGGCTCGGGCATTAGTCGTACCAACTCTCCTGAGCCAGTCTTAAACGCATATTTGAGACTGGCCAAGCACATATTTATTCCCTTATTATTGGCTTGTTGAAAAAAAAGAAAATACATTTACATTGATAGCTCAAATAACTGACTTCCATTATCAATAACATTGTACAGGATTTTACAAAATATATATACATGTATAAATGAAATTACATTTCATCATAGGATCTTGCTGATAATCTACTCAATATTCATTTCTCCTCACTCCTGCTCCATTACATTTAACACGTCTTCAAAATTACTCAGCTGCCCAATGTCTGTTCACTTTTCAGTAAATAGTCCACATGGTTCCCTGGATTTGCATTGAACGTACTTATTTTTCATGAAAATACCGTGCCATAAAATGCAAGACAAACCTTCCTTGTTCTGAAAGATCCAGTGGCGTAGCCATGGGGGGGCCTGGGGGCACATGCCCCCCACAAATTCCCGGTGCCCTCCCCCCCTCCAAAAAAGGGATAAATGGATATTGAACAAGACTAACAAAAGCTTGCCCCGAAAAAACCACACCACTGAAGGCTGGTGCCCCCCATAAGATGCTGGTGCCCCCTAATGGTTCCCCCCATAGTAAAATCCTAGCTACGCCACTGAAAAGATCACATGACTATCATTAAATCTGCAATATGATGTCACATCAACAAGTCTAGTATTTGTAAAAAAAACAATGGAGAAACACAATATTGAAATGCAAGCATTTGATGCAAGACAGCCAATTTAGAAAAGTTAGAATCACAGAATATCAATATTCCATCATTCTTGACACTATGAGGGCAAAGTTCATGATACAGAATCTGTAATAAGTACATGTATCACATTCCTGCAGAATCTTACTTCAGAACAGCATATTCACGGCATTTTTTATTGTCCTCCCGTTTTAAGTGCTATTGGTTCATGATTAAATTCACGATTGGCCATTAATGATTTTTTTCTCACCAAAACAGTGTGTGGGGTGTGATTTAATAGCCCATCCCACTAGTCAAAAAGTAGGGGGATATACCCCTATCGCCCCTGAATTTATGCCCTTGACTATATAAACTTTTGAAAAAAAATTCTTTCGCAAATTAAAGTAAGTTAAATGACTAGTTAGGTTGTCTAAGTAACCAGGACTCTATGAATCACTTCTTTCAACAGTTGGAAATGGTCAGGCAATACTAGGGTCCAAGTACCTTTCATAGGCCTTCCCTTCCATTTGTCAATTTCCCTCAACATACCCTGTACCCCAAATCAAAATCCTCAGATTTCACCCCCAAAACAGTCTTCAAACTATCCCCTTATACACCCACTTCAGGATTCAGTGGGAATGGAATATTCCAATGGTGGTAAGTTCACTAACATTTGGGAAGAAAAGAGAAATTTTCCCTTCAAATCAAAATTTGAAATGTTCTTGTCCGCCAAGCTCAAAGTTGTCATTTTCACAATATCTGCTCAGGAGAGAATAAGTTGGCACCTAGTGTTGTGTGTCCATATGTGATGGACTTCCATAAGGCTTGACCAGGAGACTACTGCTATATACCTATAGTTGCCCATGTGAGAATAAGTAGGCACGTGTTGTGTGTCCATGTGATGGACTTCCATACGGCTTGACCAGGAGACTACTGCTATGTACCTATAGTTGCCCATGTGAGAATAAGTAGGCACCTGTGGTGTGTCCATGTGATGGACTTCCATACGGCTTGACCAGGAGACTAATGCTATGTACCTATGGTTGTCCATGTTCTGAATTGGTCACTTGTCTAACTCTGAGCCTGAGGCCAGGAATATCATATTCTTGCAGGCATTCCTGCTGTTCTGAAAGATGAATTAGAGTGGATGCTATTCATGCCAGGTCAAGGTCACATCGAAATGAACATGGTTAAAGCATTTGTAGATCTGACCTGGGACATGTTCTGGAGGAAAATGGTAATCTTGTTCAACCTCACTGAGCTCAAGTCGCCTAATACTCTAAAGTGTGCAAAGACGGTGACAGACCACCTTGAAGGCATGGACACTGTACAAAATTGCTCAAGAATCAATTACAAACTCCTCAGTATCATTTGTTCGTGGAATCCTTTCGACAATTATTAGAATTAACACAACAGTAGACATTTCTTTAAGTATGTCATGAACAGCAGAAATCCCAATTATTCATTCACGGTGGACTGCATTTTTTTTATGTGCTGGATACGATCTTCCTGTATAGAACCAGAATGCGATCTGAAAATCTAGAATTCAGTAATGCACGATGGCCCAGGTTTGCTAAAGTTTGGTTTCAAGTTGGAACTCAGCTCTACTGAGTGGAGCGTTAGTTCCAGTCTTTTTCTACCGGGACGGTCCCAAAAGAGGAATACTAACGGTTCAGTCAGTAGAACTCAGCTAGTTTGGGAGAGTGCATCCACTGTCATGACTGTACAGAGAATTAGAAGTAGCTGACTGAAAAATGCCTTCAGAACGCAAGGAATATTATGTAATCAAGATACCGTCACTGAATGTACCTTATACTGCAGAGGGAGCTGAATTCAAGCTGGAAGCTGCAAACAATTAAGCAGGTGCAGCGTTTAATCCAAATGTCCCTTCAGGCTAGGAAAGGACTGGATAACTGCCTGTAGGCTAGTTATGAAAAGATTACGGTTAGGCCATGAGAATGGAAGTGTTAGATTTGCGTCCAGAACATTTTGGAAAAATATGAGGCTTTTTCATGATTCATTATTTTTCGTGTACGGTGTGCGGAGCGGAGCGCGGCCAAGCGGCCAAGTGCAATGAATATTAAAGTACGTAGTAAGAATTGACAAAAGATCAACAGCAACATGTAATATACCTCATTTCCTGGTGTACGATACTGCTAAATTCTCCCTACATTCAACTGAGCTTAATGCATATTCAGTTTAATAATTGGCATGGCAGCCAAAAGTAGCCACAACCTCACGTTCCATATAAGGCGAATGGGGTCATCAAGGTTACCGGTTTCAAACAGAACAAGTTTTGATTGGATGCAGGCTAGGCATTCTGTATACTCGACTCACGGCCGGCCGGCCGCCGGCCAAGGCGCGAGTCGACACGAAACTGGACGAAGCTGCACGGCCTCGCGACTACTCGAAGCGCTAACGGGATTGCTTACTGTACAGTACACGTACAGTACGTGTACATGTACATGTACAAGTACCGTACATGTACTGTACGGTAATATGTTGCGTAGATATACGCATTTTGGACCCTTTTACTGCTGTATGATTTAGGATTTGAAATTGATTTTTTATTCCTGCATTTTTCTGAAAATAATGATTTTGTTTTTTAAATAATAAACTTTTTCGGCGGGGTGTTTTGGACCATGCTGGCGGTGGACGCAAATCTAAAATTTTCATTCTCATGGCCTGAATGTAACAATAAGAATACCCCACTTTATTTTAAAAATCATGCTGTGCAAAGTTTAACCTAGTAGTTCTGAGTAGTTCCACGATGGCCAATAGGGCCAAACAGGAAAAAGGATAATTTTGTTTCTACATTACAACAAGGACCAAAAATCTCCAGTACGCCCAGGCTTTATTTCCAAGCCGGAGAATGAACAGGTAGGCTTGTGAGGTACTGGTCGAGTAACACCTTTGAAATCTCGGAACTGTTCAAAATCTCGCGAAACGACACTGCTAGATGGTCCCCCGCGACCTGATGATGTGGATGGTAATGTGAATAGAGAAGTCTAGAATCCAGGCGAAGTAAGAGCAGAATGAGCCAAGTAAGAATGAGGACGAATTCCGATTCATTATGGCATGGATTCCTAATTCGATCTGGATTCGTGAAGTGGCACACCGGTCACGCATCGTACGCGTAGCAAGCAAATGGGTGAATGATTTCTCGACGGTCGATGAGGTTGAGATCATACTCGTGCATACTTACTACATGTCGTAGTGCAGTGGACGTGCCGTTGACGTGCTGTGGACAAATCGACATTGTATAATTGTGGGTCCTCTTAATTTAAAAACTTTTCTTTGTCACTTACGAGGTGTATAAGACCATGGAGGAAGGAACACATTCCTTCCTCCATGATAAGACCTTCATCAAATTTTTCCATGTTTTGAAAATGAAGGGAATATCACGGTTGTTGTTTTTTCATCAGTTGATCCTGCGCAATGCGGCCATGCCAACCAAACAGTCGTGCAATACAACTTTATGGCGAGCAATCATTATGACGCAATAACAAGGAAAGACACTCGCAGTCAGTCATAGACTAAATACATTTAATGATTTATGTAGCTGAGTGATATTCTTGTCCGACATAGGTAACTTTAAGTCAGTGAGTAGGCTAGCGCAACTGCTTTGCATGCTGCTGCATTGCGGTGTATGTGTGACAAAAGTGTTTTCATAACATAAGTAAATAAATACTAAATAGCCTACCTCTACAGTCTCACTTGAAAATAAGCGGTGTGGCACTGTGAGACGCTAGACGTGGATTCTTTCTGGTTTTTTTGTCTTCGTACAAGTTTACTGTGAGACTGATACCATTTTATATTAAGCAATTCTTTTTTTTCCCTTAGACATTCAGGTAAGCCAGAGCAGCAACCATGCCAGTCTCACCAAATCCAAAGCGTAAAGGCTATGACTTTTGGGAAAAGACCCTGGGCAAACCTTGCCTCTTGGTGGCACCCATGGTGGACCAGAGTGAGTTGCCGTGGCGACTGGTAAGTCGTCGCCATGGAGCGCAGCTGTGCTACACGCCCATGTACCATGCAGCCGTGTTTGCCCGTGATCCTCGCTACCGGTCCGAAGCATTAGCTTCCTGCCAAGAAGACCGACCCCTCATTGTACAGGTAACAACTAAAGGCAGAGCTTAGTTAGAGGAAGGTGGTTATTTTGTCTCTTTTCATTTCAAGTTTTTCTTGTTAAGAGAGGACATGGAAAACAGAGAATTGAACTTTGTGGAAAGTGAAGAATAAAGGGTCAAACTCTTCACTTTGTAAATTTGCTTTGTATCCAATATCCTTGTCTATCCCAAATTTAAGTGTTAAGAAGTCATTCAGATGTCAGTCATAAGAATGTGATATTTTTTTCATACATTTTTACTCTTCCGTCCAGAGCAAAAATAATGTAACTTTTGCTCTGTAATTATTCTTTTGAACCAAAAAAACCCAGCAGCCTTAGTACAATTATTATTAGGCTCATATGGTGTCATTTTAAATACATTTTAATGTTATTGCTTTAATCAGTGTTGGGTATTAGGAATGTACACAAATCTTCAGGCATATTTGTGACATCAGAAAAATGTTCACCTCAATTCTGTAGTGTGGTTTGGCCTTTCAAGTTTTAGACGTAATGCATTCATTGAAAACAAACCCACGTAGAGTATAAGGCTGAGTTCATACAACAGATGTCAAATGGGAAAGAGTTCCATATACGGACGCCATTCTCTACAGTGACCTAACAGCCATCAGAAAGCAACAACATGTCCAGAAAAAGTTCAATTTAGGAGGGAAAATACCGAGTCATCTACTTGGAAAACACTGAGAATTTTTCAGACCTGTCTCAAAGGGTTTATTTGTGGGGTGTCAAGTGCCTCTGCATATGGAACTCTTTCGAAAACCTTTCTTCTGGCCTCACAGAAAATATGTGGTGTAAGACACCGCTAATTTGTCTCCAGCAGTTCCGTATTAGCCATCTAAAGCCAAAATATGCTAGGAAGTCAAACTTGACATAGAAAATATCCAAGCCTTTACTGAGAAAACATTCAGAATTTTTCAGACCAGTCTCATAGGTTTTTGTACACAGGGTGTCAAGTAGCGACCGTATATGGAATTCTTTCCCATGTAGAAGCTCATATGCTGGCTGCACAGTTTCCACAAGAGTTTTAAACATTTTTGTAAATTTACTCATCGTGCATGCAGTTCAGTGCTAATGACCCCGAGGACTTTCTTCGCGCTGCGCTCTTGGCTCAAGACCACTGTGACGCCGTGGACCTGAATCTTGGGTGCCCACAGGCAAACGCCAAGAGAGGTAATTCAGATTTATCAATTTATGGCTGGAGCTGAAAGAGCGTAGATTGTGGGAAAGTTCATGAAGATTTGGCAGAAGAAATGAGAGAATTTTATATTTGCTGTTTGTAGCAACTATCTGATCTAGCCATATATTGCTCGATTTTGGAGGCTTACTTTTTACAAATTTGTGCATAATCCTCAAAATAAGAGATGGATGTATTCAAGTGATGATCAAAAGTGCATATGATGTGGTTAGAAAAATTGATTGTTCCTAACAGATTCTTGGTTGAATTCAGGGACAGTTCATAAATCACACCAACCAATTTCTGATGTTAACAATTGCATTGTTGCATTTTCCATTTTCCTAATCTTTCTAATGTGCTCAATTTCACACGAAATTGGAGTGTGGTTTTGAGGAGGGCAGCAAGACACCGTGAGTGAGGGATGCTAAAACTGATGTGAATTTTGGTGTTACTTTTCATTTTTGCTGCGGACATTCAGGAAGATATGGAGCATTTCTGCAGGAAGACTGGGATACCATTTTCAAGATCGGTAGGACCCCAGTTTTGCATTTTTACCATATTCCTCCATCTGCTTCCATAAAGCATTGAAGGTTTCTGGAGGGCCATCAGTTTTGTCACGCTTTTCACAAACGTACAAAATGTTTCCTTTATATGACGGGTTTTGCCCTTACCCAATGTATATATTAATAAACACTGTATGCTCAGTGCTTGTCCGAGAGCTTGCGAAAAAAAGTCACAAGTTTACTCGGATGGGACTCGAACCCACGACCTCCTGCTTACTAGTGCAGACGTCTGCAAAACTCGTTATATAAATTAACATCTCCCCAACGCAAAAATACATCTTGAAAAAAATGTTTCCTGTTTCCTGTGATTCCATCCACAAGCATTCATAAGAAATGGATGATGGCCATTCAACCTTTTCCAAGTTTATTAACCCTAACCCCCTAGGCTCCTGCAGTAGAAAGCATACTGAACCTCACAAAATCCAACAGGTTCATGTACTTGTCTATGCACATGTACATGCAGGTTACTGTACCAAACCTGATAAACTCCAACAGAATGAGCCTGTTGGAGTTTGAGTGATATGGTATGGATGGGTCTATGCAGTATAGGATGACTTGCACTGAACAGTACCAAACCTGACAAAATCAAGCATAGTCCAACAATTGGTACAACAAGCCAGACACTGCACACAGTGACCCGTGTGTGTCCAACTCACACAGAATCCAACACCATCTCCCTGGGCCTTTCATCCCAAGTCTCACAAAATTCAACAAGAAGTTCCTCAGGTACGGTACCAAACCTGCCAAAACCTCACAAAACCTGATGGAGTATGGCAGGTTTTGGGCAGTTAGGATCAAAGCCTACATAGGCTGTAAAGCTCAACCTCTTAATGTAGATCTTGTACACTCATGAAAAGGACAATGACCCTTTAATAAACAGTGATTTATTGGATGGTTTGCATAGAACGCTTGAAAAGTGATGTGTTCTTGGTTTGTTTTTTTCCCAGTGAATCTTGCTCATCAGCGCTTGTCAGTCCCAGTGACCTGTAAGATCCGTGTCTTTGAGGACGTAGAGAAGACGGTGCAGTACGCCAAAATGTTGGAGAGGGCCGGCTGCCAGATGCTGACAGTCCATGGTCGAACCCGGGACATGAAAGGACCTAAGACGGGCTTGGCCAACTGGGACATCATCAAAGCAGTCAAGTGAGTTTGCAGCTCCTTCCATCACTGACCTATACAGAATCTTGAGAGCTATGAGGAATTTAATGAATACCTCAGACAGTTTACCAAATCCTATTGATCTCGTGATCTATCACCTGGGTTCCTTTGAGCAGATAATAAGGATTCAGACCAGTTTTAAACACTTTCCCAGTTTTATATTAAATCTTGGCCCCTATTGTTTGGACCTGATAAGTTTAAGAAGGAGACTTATAAAGAAGAGATTTGGAGAATCCCGATTTCTTGAATTCTGTTTTTTTTCTACTCCTTTTGTAACAAAGCCATTGTTATAGTAAAGTAGATTGTCTGGTCCCTGAAGCTTTGTTATAACGAGAGTCGACTGATAACCCTGCATTTTGCTTTTCAGGCAAAACCTGAACATCCCTGTTTTTGCAAATGGTAACATCCAGTACAAGAGTGATGTGGACCGCTGCATGAGAGAAACGGGGGTGGATGGAGTCATGACTGCAGGTATTGTAAAACATTTTAAAGAACCACTGTGTAAACCTGTTTAACTCATAATTTCATGTCAGAAATTTACCAAACTATTTAGTGCATATTTGTAAGGTTTGATACAATCAGTTGAATCAAAGTTCTCCAGAGTGATTCATTGACGCGTGTAAACGTTATACAAATTGTAAAAGCATGTAAAGTTTCAAAGTTACCTGGCGGTTGTACTGGGGCTTTGGATGAATCAATGTTTTTTCTGTACTGCTCCATCCTTGCATCTATTGCCCATGTTTACATGCAAGAGCGTAGTGAAAAGTCCTTAACACTTGCTGTGTGGTGGAAGCCCTCTGCTCATAAGCACTGTCTGAAAGAGAAGTGAGTAATATTTTTTTCCCCCCTCTTCGATATCCTCTTGCAGAGGGAAACCTTCACAATCCCGCTATTTTTGAAGGGGTGCAGCCCCCTGCCTGGGAGATGGCCGAGGAGTATCTTGAGCTGGTCGCGCAGTACCCCTGCCCCATGGCATTTGTCAGGGGGCACCTCTTCAAACTCTGGCATCACAGGTAGCGTCGGTCTTGGTGGAGTTTGCATATCGTTGCTTAATGTTGGCACTTAGGTAGAAGAAATTCAGGAGAGTGTTATGCCTAAAGTAGTTTCCACCAGGGATTTTATTGAAAGTGTTGCATCTCGCCAGTGAGTCACAGTTGCGTGGCAGACTCCATGACCTCCTTGAGGTTTGAAGGACTTTGGTTAGGTCAAACTGTCGGTGTTATAGCCGAAGCCATGACAAGACCAAGCATAATACAAGTGTGCATATACGGGTACATGTATTTTGGAACCAGCTATGATAATACTAATAATAATATTAATTAGCGCTAATGGGTCATTAGGAAGACATTCCCATAAGAACGTGCACAAAATTTTTCCAACTTTACTGTCCCATAATTCAATATTCCCTAGTCTGATCTGAATGAAACTTTGTATGTTTTCATTTTAGACCCTAATCTATCATCTGTCAAAATTTGGACACAGTAAAATTCGGCCTCCTTCTGGTAGTTTGAAAATAGGGAGACACTGAAATGTCTCCCTAAAAGCCAATGTCTCCCTAATGCTGAAAAATTTACCACAAAATGTCTCCCAAATGACCTATTTGTAAATATAATAGCGATTTCTTATATTGCGCACGTATCCACCCTGCTGGGTGCTCAAGGCGCATTATTATCCCTGCACATTGGGCTCACAACAACTGAACATTCCTGAAACCATCTCAGCTCCGTGGGAGCATACTAGCTGATGCAGCCCTATCAGGCGCACACGGCTAACATAACCAAATCTGCCCTCACAGGTACCCATTTACTCTTAGGTGGAGAGAGGCACATAGGGGTAAAGTGACTTGCCCAAGGTTGCAACATGCTGCCACCAGCTGGATTCGAACCTCCAACCCTATAATCCGAAGCTACAAACCCTAACCACTAGGCCACATGCCAATACCGGGTACCTGGGTACCCTTTTAATATAAAGAATACATAACAAATGGCATTGCACGCAAGCTGAGCAGACCGTGTGCCCAAAACAAGGCTCTGTTTTCATACATAGGAAGCGGCACATTGTTCTGAACTTTGGAGAGGAATCACCCCCACCGTTTAAACAAAATTTTTACCTTCAGTTTGTAACAAAAGTAGCTCGTTCGATCTCCGAACCAAGGTTATAACCACGGGATCGGGTTTTTCAGCGGCACAATGAGTTTTCAGCATTTCTTTCCTCCGCTGTTAAAGTTCATGTACATATATGTGTACGTGGACTTTTTTATGGGTAGCCGGCCCCCAAAATAGGGAACCTGGTTTTGATATCGACGGACGGATACCCGGCACAGGCCTAGGACATAAGACCAGTTACAAGTAACAGGGTGAATAAGGACAAAGGAATGCTTCCATTACAGTTCATTTAAATAGCTTGTGACTTGAATTCAGACTGGAGGTCTTGTGTTGGCCTTAGAGGTTCTTGTGGGGTCTTCTGCTGGTTACAACCACGCTGCATATTGTCCTGATATATTATGACAATGACAGGACACGTCCTGATCATTGTGTCAGTCCAGAGATTCACAAAACACAAAATTGACCCAACCTCACAAAATGAGTCGCAAATTACCATTCATTCATTTATTATTTTATGTCTTTCTTATTGTGGGCCAGCAAGCCAAAGTACAAGGATGTTACATATTCTAATAAAAATACATGTAAAATACATTAAAAGTACATCAAAAAGATTAACAAGCACAAAACAATCACTAAATTTTAAATATTAAAACTAATTAACAAACGAATAAAATAGATCTAACCTACTTCAGCAGGTTGAACAGTGTTTGGTTTCTGAGACACTTTTAAATGAAAGGTCTTTTAGTTTCAGATAGTTTTGCAAAGTGAAAATTGATAGGAACCAGCAACATTTTCAGCCCAATAGTATCCATTTTATTAGGATGCCAAACCGAGTGATACATCAAAACAGTTCTCATCTTGCTCTTTCTAATCCAACCAAACCAAAACAACTGTTGAAATAGCTTAAAGATTCATATTGTGGGACCTGTCATGTGGCATTATTTCACTGGTTGCTATGGAGTTCCGAAGTAGTGTCACGTCATTTGGAACCAGGAAGTGTAGTGCAAACAAATGGAGTATTCGCGCGTGTTGGTTCGCACGTTGGTTCTCGCGCTAATGCCTTTTCCACACAGGATTGTGCGCATGACAAATCGGTTCTCTGTATCTCCTGTGATTGGTTGGATGACTTTCCAGGGGTAATGTGTGCTTGACCTTTTTGCCGTTTTCACTCCAGCCTGACCATCCACCAGGACCTGCGCACACGACTGGCTGGCGCCAAGACCCTGGAGGAATTTATCTCCATCAATCAAGCTCTGAGAGGCGTGTGTGAGGAGGAGATGAAGCTGGCAGCAGGCCAGGATTCAAATGGGAAGACGCCCCATTGGTTGTGCCAGCCATATGTTAGGCCAACGTGAGCTTTTTATTTAAAATAGTACACAGATAGGAATTTTATCACGAAGAAAAAAACAAACCCAGAAAATTACAGCTTAGATCCTGATGGGATGCTTTTCATTTGAATCATCAGCAAATAAATGCAAGGGAAATTGATTTTTTTTCAGAACCTTTCGTGAAAACACAAATTCTGAGCCACATTGAAAAGTACCAATCCGCTACCAAATTCATTGTTTATAACTCACAAATGAAAAAAAAAAAGATTTTCATCTGTGAAAATAATGGGTTGTAGCATGACTTTATTTTATTTTATGAAAAACTGATCAAAAAGAAAACACTGATTTAGGGGACAATGCAAATGAAGTAGGCAGTAATTCAGCATATTACCCTGAGAGGTCCTCAAAATGCTGTTAAACCTCATGAAGTTTTCAGATGAGACTTGAAGTACCGCATGCTTAATTCCACTTTCTCCCCTCTCCCAAAGGCAATTCATTAACAGCAGTGGTCCTTGTCTTTCCTAACAGGCCCGAAGAGACACAGCAACGGATCCTGGAGAAGAGCCTGAAGCGACCACTGAGTGAGGAGAACGAGCAGGAGAACCGAGAGCCTTTCCTGTCAAAGAAAGCCCTCAAGAGACACCAGCAGGGGAAGCCACCTGTCAAGAATGGTACCCTCTCAGAAACTTGGCTAAGACAGTCTAAGTAGACCTCGGGGAAAACAAAAGTCAGGTCGACAGCATTTTGTGCACGGAGCAGGATTGGATGCGGTAGATCTTGGACCCATGTGGCAGTGTTATCACACTTGTATCCTGAGATGTGAAAATTTAATTGCATATAGTCTTGTAAGAGAAGACTTGCTGTACTGGCATTTATAGCTACACATAAGAATTGATCATTTTCTTTTTAATGTGAGAATAATTGGACCAGTAACATTTGAAACCCCCCCCCAAAATTAATATTTTTCCTTTAAGATACAATATGTGCTGCTGTAAACATTCAAGAGGATATGATTTGATTGATTCCACCTTTTTGCATCTTTGCGTCAGTGAGGAAGTTCGATCCCTGCTCAACGTGCAACAATCCCCGCGGTCTCAGCTGTGTCTTCAAGCTCTGTCGAGCCTGCTGCAAAGAGAAAACGCGCCGTGCAGTGGAAGATTGCCCAAGTAAGTACCGTGATCTTGAAACAGTTGAAATCTCAGTGCAAAGCTGACCCCAGCTTGAAAAAGTTCCGTCTGTTTGTCAAGTAGTGCAGTAGTTTGAAATGTACAGAAAGCAACCACTGGCAACCTGTGTAGTCCATCACAAGTTTATTAGACTAGTTATCTAGTCTTAACCACTTCGTGCTGGGGTTCTCGGTACCGGAGACCTTGGGTACTCGGGTGATTAACTGCTGAAATGACTTGAGATGGCTTTGACTCCCTCACGAACTGCTGTTGTGTGAGATCATTCTTGCCTCTTTTGACTAAACTAGTGACAGGTGTGTTGAGTCCATGCAGATCTGAATCACTCAGCAAGTAGGGGACTGAAACGATCCATGGAAATTGAATCTTATGGCGACTCACAGAATGTACTGCAGAGCCAAAATGCATTTTCTGAAGGGATTTTTTAAAAAGTGTCTTTTTTTGGGGGTTGATTTTTCCCAGGTCATCGATTCTATTTTAAGACCAAGATAGAGCGCAGGAAATATTGGGAAGCTAAACAAGCTGCCAAAGCGTTACAAACGACGGACACACCTTTGGACACACCCAAAGACACGCCGACGGACACACCCGTGAATGCTCCTACAGACGCACCATTAGCTGTTCCTGGGGGAAGGATAATGGAAGCTGATCCATTCAACATACCTGGCAGCACCACAGCAGAGGGCTCGCAGAGAGACAAAGTCTCAGGTGACTTCCAGCAAGACACATCTGGAACCACGAGCGCTGGCAATGTTGACAGAGTAGACGCCAACATGCTTACAGCCGAGACACCCTCAGACCTACCCACAACCATTCCGTCAGAGATATCCTGACAAATGCCCTCAAAAACAATGTTTATGGCAATTCGACATTCAGATTTACCAAATGGATGAATGGTTTTAGTTTTCAGGAGTAAATACTGCTCTATCACATGGCGAATATTATTTCAAGAGTTATTGACTACTTCAAAGTAGTCTCAGCCACTAAAGGTGTGTTCAAATCAACTAACTATGGCTCAAACTAGCACACATGTCTGTGGCATTTTAAAGAAGCCGCTCCCAGTGGCTTTGTAGGTAGACATGTTTAATTTTTTGAAGCTACAGTTAACCACAACCTCATAGACAAGGCTGAATACATGTACTACCATTGAAGTGTACAAATGAACTCAGAAGAGCATTTCATTTCATCACATGGTTGAGAAAATATTGTTTTGCAGATCTATATTCTAAGCAACCTGAGGTCTTCTCTAAGACGTGTACATTATGTGGCACTTTCTTGGTAACGTGGCCCTGCTAAGTTAAGAGTTTCTCTGCTTAAGAGTATGGCGGTGTGCTAATTAAATAGGCTTGGACAACTTGTTACCGTGGGTATTGGCAAATGTGATACCAAAGGCAGCGTGGAGATTTAACTAGAAAAATCAATATGAAGATATTCTGTGAGACATTTCTCCTGAGAATGTCAGTACATGTGTGTTTGGCTTAAAGTAAATCAGGTTGCTTTTTAAATCATGTGGAGGACCTTATTATTGTATTTTTAAAATTTGAGGTACATGTTTATCTTGATGACTGGCAAACATTATTATTAGTGGGCAGGACACAGGGAGCCGGCGTATTGCCTCTTTCATTACTTGATGCCATTGGAGCAAGGTCTCGTGGATTATTCATCTGAATTTTTTCTGTCATTCAGTTGGTTGCTTGGTTTTCTACTCTGAAGATATCTGAGACCGAAAAACTTCTCAGCTTGTCCAAAGCTTAGAGAAAGAAGAAACACCACAAATAAATTATCTTACCAGATTCCCCCTCACTCTCCTCCCCCCCGGGAGGGAATCAATTGTGGTGGTTGTGATAGAATAATAACGTGAATATATTCGCGACCAAAGAGCGGGTCATGGAGTTTGGTCCTGGATATTGGCGTCAGTATTGACGATTGGCGATGTTCCTCCAGGACCACCATGGTCCCTATATAGTCATTGGTTAATTTCTGCTGCAATCTTGGGCAGACCGCCATATGCTACTGTGTCGTGCAACCAACCTGAGCGCAGACAGGTTCTGAAAGGGAACGTTCATGTGTTTGATGCGCATGAGCTGTCCTAAAATACGGCTGACGTAGACCAGAGCACCGCTCAGTAATAAAAACGAGTTCCTACGCATGACTGCCCTATATCCGTCCAAAAGAGACTTTGTTCACAAGAGAAAATCTGAAGAACGCATGTATTTGGTATTATGACATATTGTAAAGTTGACATCCCTGGGCTGTACTGTGGTACCGCTACGGTTCAGAGGATCCATTCTCGTTGACAATTGGGTGTACAGGTACAGTGGATTACTGGTGGAGCCGAAGTGTATGCTGGACGAAAGGACAGACATATATTTGCAGTGGTCGTTCCTATATTTGGAGGAAACTGTCCCTTGAATCCGCTCAATCACAACTGAGATGGCTAGTGCTCTGTTTGCGATCTTTAGCCTTATCTTGCTGTCTGGTGTGTCAGCAAAGGAACCTCGGCCGTGTTGTTGGATCAGTCAAATGACAGGGCAGGCTGGTAAGTCGTTGGATTGAAAGAACATGTACAGCGTAATAAAGCTGAACCCAGACGCCATTGTTTTTTTCTGTAAACGTACTATAATTCAAAAACTATTTTTCTCTTTTCTTGAAATTCGTGTGCCATGTAGAAATATGCAAATGAAAATGATGCCAACTTTTTCACCCTCAACTCCAGAAAAAAAATTGAAGACAAAAAAAGGCTGGCAGCATTTCACCTCCCAAATTTGAGGTCTCAATTCAATGTCACTGGCAATATTGCTTTGAAATTTCACAAGTGAGAGTGGAGCCAAGTAATTTCAGTTTGAAGCCTAGACGACTCACTACTGAAATTTGTCTCAATTTCGACAAAGAGCTAGCATTTGTTAATCTGTTGACAGTGACTTTTAGACAGAAAGTGCAGAGACAACAACGGCAATGCGAGTGTTTAACTTTTTGGTTTCCTTTGCCTCAAATGGTGGCGTACTCAGTAGCATTAGACAGGCTGTTTCATGCACTTCCTTCAGACACCTGATTTCATTCCTCAAACTTTGCGGCTTCCACAATGCAGTATGAGGATCTTAAACAGTTGGAACGTGTTGCCAGGAAGAGCGCTGTGAATTTCTAGTTTCTTCTTTAGATTACCATAGTAACTCATCCATTTGGAAAGTAGCTATGTATATTTTAATTCTTTGCACCAATATAAAGTGTTCGCTGATTTTTCACCCGTGTCACTGGGAATGTTATGTGGAAAAAACATTAAGACAACCTTCACCTTGTTTCTTTTTCAAGAGGAATTTGAGTACAGTTGTGCAATCCGATTTTAACAGAGCAGGGTGTTAATATCGAAAAAAAGGAAGAAAATATGACCGACGTTAATAAGTGTTTGTTTAAAAAAATCTCCCACTCTTTTCAGAATTGCAAGGCACCAAAAAGCTTGAGGATGGCACGGTGATTTTGGAAGAGTCAGAGCTTCAGTGGGCCTATGATGCCACTTTCCAGGCAGAAGCTTTCATCTTTGACGAAATACTCGAGAATTCAACGGTCATTAAGGGACGGATTGTAAACTTCTATGATCAGGTATACTGATATCCATCAAAATGGATGCCTGTGCATGTTATTGACGATACGTGGGTAGTGTAAAATGTGTTTGCCAATTTGCAGTATTTGTTCATTGTGAAATGTCAAGTGCAATATGTGTATTGGCTCGGTGAAGTAGAAGCTGGAGTTAATTAATTGGATTTTGCTGAATCAATATGTTAAAAGGGAAGCATTTATTTACCCGATTCTTCTTGTAGGGTTTATCCTTCTACATCATTGACAATCAGGGCGTTGAGAGGTGTGCCAAGATCCGTATACCAGCCAGGTTTCCCAAAAAATGTATTCCGGGTAAGTGTGCAGCAACAATTTCGAAGGCTTTTGAGTGCGGAGTTATACGGGATGCTCATATACGTTTAAGTAATTTAAGTTCAGAAAACATTCAGAAAAAGGTAGACGAAGATACGCTGCACTGAAAGGTTGTTTTAAACATGTTTCACGAGGTATATGGGTGTCACGAATCGCAATCGGTATAATTATGCAGTTTTTGATTCAGTATCTAAATTTTTTGCATGGTTAAGATCAGTGAGTGTTGTATGAGACTTTTGGTTAACGTCAACGTTGTGCAGATCCTAAATGCTGACATCCTTTTCAATGCTTATATTCTTCAAACAGAGCATGCTGAGTACTATGGCAACCGCACCCTTGGCAACGATTCCCTAGTTGCTCACGAGTGGAAGCTTAATACAGTGGCCGGTGGGGATGTACTGAACGTTTCCTTCTTGATCCAGGACGAGTACTGCGTGCCCATCAGCTTTGGTGTGGTCTCTCAAGGTGAGAGGCGGGCCGTATCCGAATTACCCGGCTGCGGCTGGCGATTACGCACAAGGCTATGGGTAAAGTGTGCAGCCACAAATGGTTTGCAACTTCCATAGTTTCTGGTGTGGCCAATTGCATGTACATGTAACTTGGACACAGCTTCACAGTCGGTCATAACACAACTATTGTAATACGTGCATCCTTATAGTCCGAGGCTGTACATATCTGCGAATTCTAGGGAACTTAAATCAAATCATTGTAGGCCTATACAACGAAACATTAACCATGAGGGGGGAAATTGTTCACACTAGTTCGAACTATCCTGTCCTTGTCACTGTTCTTTATTCGGTTCTGTCCTCTTTAAGTTCCTAGGTTTAATCTTTTCGAAAGTGCTACGCCCTCTTTGATAAAGCGATGCCAACATTTTTTCTACCATGAAAAAAACATTCTGTTCAGTATTTCAGTAGTTTAAAATCGGATATTCTGATGAGATTACTGTGTGTAAGCAAGAGACCGGTTCTCAATTCACTCATTATTATATGGCCCATCACTAGACGGATGTTGGTTCGGTTCCAACG
Organism: Acanthaster planci; assembly: GCF_054643075.1. NCBI lineage: Eukaryota > Metazoa > Echinodermata > Asteroidea > Valvatida > Acanthasteridae > Acanthaster > Acanthaster planci. The sequence goes on from NC_141783.1 coordinate 17,069,967, forward strand.
TACATGTATGACTTAACTATAGAATGATGATGTAGCCGAACTCTGCTGTATAACAAATAAATATTATGACTTCCCAGAGCCGAGGGTCCGGACCATCGCTTACGGTGACATTGAACTGGGTATTTGCGACCGCGAGAAGTTTTTCCGTATTCCTGATGAGTGTCGTCAAGTGGTAAGCATATTTTTTACACTGGATCTGCGTCCATACAGTGCTCCTAAAAGGGGGCCAATATCAAGTGCAGGTCGATTGTGCCGAGAGTCTTATATGTGCTTCATGCATACCGGCAAAACTTGGCCAGTGATTAACAAAATGGTCGCTGATGTAATGTCGGGTAAAATGGCACAACTGACGAGGAACCGTCTGGCCGGTCAAGACACTCTGCATGCCCGTCCCATCCCACCCGGACCAGCATTTCACTGCAACACCGAACTCATTAAATCGATGAAAATGCAACGCATGTGCATTCAGTTCTAATATTAGTCACGTTCTCCCGGTATAAACACAGCACGACAGAACCTTATGGATACGACATCATCTATCTTTTTTGGGGGGGGGTTGCTTTATATTTGAGTTCTTTGGTGACATGCATTGTGTTCACTCTCTAAATTGGAAAGAGTGAAATTAGGGACAAGGCGTTTTGGAGTGAAAATCATTCTGAATTTAGACTGAAAAGGCTGAAAATAGCCCCTTCCAGTGGAAGCTCGAGTGAAATTTTAGTCTTTTAGAGCGAATAAATTTCACTCCAATTCGTCTGGTACTTAATTTCAATCGGAGGGAGTGAATTTTCACTCTTTGGAATTTAGAGAGTGCACCTTTTTAAATGATTTCCTCTTACTATATTCTTCCACAGAATGATGGTACTCCCAAGGGACATATGTATCAGCAGATAATGCAAACAGCCTTCAACATGTAGAAACCGGTGGATGGAAAGGGATAACGCAAACTCGATCTTTAAAGAAGACATGAATAGGATTTTTATGAATATGTGTATAGGCAAGCTTCTCGCAAAGTTTTAGTATGATTTTCCATGTCCTTTTGAAGAATAAAAGGGAGAACTTTAACATTTTGGTTTGTTATGCTGATCAAAATTTCCATTTTTGTGAGCTACTAGCAGCTAGTGGCTTCATAGCCACACGGTATTCCTTGTGTAGGCCTACATTTCTCAGAGTGCGTTCCACTTTTTACTGCTTAACGTGCTAAGTAGCTTGCTTATACAATAGTAATGGCCAATTATTTCTTGAAAACTTTGTTAGGGCGTAATTGTGAAGGACGATTTTCCTTGTACTTTTTCTTATGTGCCTTTGATGAGTAGTGCCTAAAACGAGACAGGCAAGTCGATCTAGATTATACCATTATGAGTTTACCGTAGACACTTTCACTCATGAAATTCTCAAAACTCGTGAAAATTCTCTGTATTCGAGTGAAAATTTGTTCCCTCCGAAAAGCTCTGACTGACATTAGGGACTAGACGAATTCGAGATTTGACTCGAGATTTCACTGAAGTTTTTCGCAAGCTATTTCGATCTGAATTCAGAGTGACTTTAATCCACTCTGCAACAGTTCCACTCGTACTCTCTCGATCACCGTTTGGTTCAAGGAAATATCTTTGCGACTGATCATCTTTTTTTGTGATTTAGGAAATAACACTGTGGAAAATAAAATGGGAAATAAAGAGGCTGATCGAGTCTGTCATTTTACTTATTTGACCCGTTGGTATATATCATGGATAACAATTTTGATTATGTTAATATGTAGACTGCTATCAACGTGCGGTATAACTGACCAGTAACTTTCCTAGATCCCAAGTTAATGATTAATGTTCCAATCACTTAATAATTCTCTATTTGTTCAAGGTTTGGTTAATCAATGCTGCTTAAGCTCCGCGCAAGATTTAACCAACAACATGCAAACCAAATAGTCGACCATCAACATTGTCAATCAATACTTGAGGGCAAGGGATAATTCATGCCGGATACAGGAATTATTTCCTGTCTCTTTCATTGATCAAACTATGCCTTGATGTTCAGTTTTGGCTTCATTTTGAAGCCGCTGCCCTGACCTTTAGGCTTGTGGGCAAAACCTAAGCCCCAGCCCTGGCTTTTTGAGGATTATTTAGGAGCTGGGATTTTTTAATCAAGGCACTCCAAGGCTTACACATTTCTACAATAGGCCTATTTAGACATAAAATAACTTACGTCAAACTTGGTCGATTTTTTTCATTTCATTTTCCATGGCCAACCCGATATCTTATACAATATCTCACTTCTATATACAGAGTGCATTAGATTCTGTATAATTGCACTTATTCATTGATTTTGTGTCAGCGGTATGGGAGAACTTGTGACATACGACAACAATTACACACTTCAGTTGGAGAAACATCGGTTAGTATACGAAAACTAAATGAACTGGTTTACGCAGCTGTGGACAACTTGCATGCAAGCGACCCGCCCCTTCCACTCCACTCTCTCTGCCCGACTTCAGCCGTCCCGTTACCCCGGTTTTGCTGAGATAGTTTACAGTGGAGGGACTGGTATCTAGTCTCTTAGGGAATGTACATGTAATTTGGCACTGGCTCCGTGTGCGCACGTACATGTACATGTAAAGTACATGTACAATGCAAAAGCATAACCTGCACTGCATGTGTCAATGTCCACCGTCAGAAGACTGCAGTTCTTCGTCAATCTGTCAACGAAATGGACGCTTGGTAACCGAATTCCACCGACAGGACCAGGCACACGACAGTTAAGAATGGCGGGAAATAGCAGCACTGATCAACTGAGAATTCACGCTAGAAATCGTCAATATGAAGGCTTTGATAGAGGTATGGATGGTTGCTAGTGAGCAGTGGCCTTGTAATAATGTGGAGTGTACATGTACATGTACTCGTACAGTGCATTGCAATGCACATACGCACCTCTGTACAGCTTGTACGGTGAGTGTGTCATTAGTCAACACGATACCCTAATTCGAATATCGATGGAATGAGAATTGTTTACTTGTTTTCATATACAGAATTGCATCAGTCTGGGTCTCCACGTTTGATTCAATGGTTCATAGTCGTCTGTCTATAATGAGAAGTCAAGGAAATTGGTCTGTTTTCTTGCTATGTCCATGTCAAACCATGCCGTAGTCAAACTCTTCCGCGTTCCGACCTTTATCTTTCTTTACAAGTGTGGGTAGACTTGTTTTAAGTCGATTTTGGATTTACTTTCCCCGGCTGTCAGGTTTACATCTTAATCGTACATAATGCCGCTTTCTTTTGTGATTTTTTTCCTCATCAGAACATTTCCTAGGCTATTGCCTATGCATCACCCTGACCAATAGGCCCCTAGTGATTTTCATAAATTTAAGCTGATTAATTAAAACATAGGCAAAAGACTTTCGAATGTAACAGCCAGTCTGTTATTACGTCAGTTTTCAGTGCAGTGCAAAATTTCGTATATGAACGTAAACGTTTGAAGTGTACATGTACATCATTGTGTACAGTACTTGGACTGAAGATTATAATGTACTTCAACTATCATCGCTTGGCTTTACTCGCTGATCCAGTATTTTGAAGGAAGCTCAGTTGGAGCATGGACCGACTCCTCAAAATGTGGCTGTCTAGTGAAATACTTATAATGACCTCGCTTTTTTCACATCTTCACATCTCTCCGCTGTACTGTTCAAAAACTCTCTGTATTTTACAGGTTTTGCTTGTGACGTATATTTATTTATTGAGAAATATAACTGGAAAATTTATCACTATAAAGAAACATATTTTGACGGATGTAGGAATAAATCACTATGAACACTTGTGACCTGTGTTTCAGACATTGTCGTCTGCATAATGCATATTATAATAATGAAAACAAAAGCCGAAAAGCGTAATATTTTCTGGGCATTATTTTGTGAATTCACAAGAAACTAGAAATTTGTCTCCAAGAAAGTTGACCCACCAGTAGAAATCATGAAGTGCAAGTGGCATCTCTACAATCAGTTGACAGCATACTACCGTTATGTTATACCGTTTGCGCGCGAGCGCATTGTGAGAGCTGTTCTTCACATGTGAAGATCAGTGCGCGTGTAAAGAGGGGCTTGTGGGGTACCGGAATAATGGGAAGTACCCCATAGGGTACAAGTGGGGGACTGAGACGGTACCCCACAAGGATTTCACGAAATAGATATTTCAAATTTACTCAAAAGGAGGAATTTCCAAGTGCCATTCATTCATCGCAAAATGAAGTATTTTAAATAAGGGACTTATTTAGTCGAATTTCCAAAGTAGGAAAGCGAATCTGGTTCAAATGGGAGTGATTTGAAAACTTTTGCGTGTTGTGTGGAGTTTTGTACACGAGAACAAAGGGATTACCCCACAAGTATAGCTGTGTAAGGCTGTGTTTGAACTTGGGTTAATAGCATAGTCACTGATAGTTGTAATCTTGTAATTAAAAAGGTGCACATTGCTCTGGAAGCATGACTATTTCCCGCTGATACAGTCGTCCCATTTCGCACTGTGTGAAACGAGCCTTTGAATTTGCCTTTCACGACCTCAATGCTTATAACAGGAAATGATACAATTTGATAAAGGCTCCGCTTGTATTGCGCAAGTATTTGTAAATTTTTGGCTCATGGTATGCCGAGGGACAAAATATAATGTTGATAGCGCTAGACACCTTGACATTCCGCCGTGGGAACAAGGTGCTTCTGTACCCGGCTTATGCCGTTCATTTGAATATTATTGTGGGTTTTGGCTGTTTGACACTGAGGGACTTCATGAAAAGAAAAACGATAAAAGCAGTCTGTACTGTATGTGTCATGCATCAATGGCTGAGTTTGTACTCGTTTTGAGAGCATATTTTGAGGCAGAAAATCTTTGTTTTGGTGGCTATTAAAATGTTTTGTATGATACATTGCCCCGAATGCTTTTTTCAAAATCCGCCCAGTCGTCGCAGCCTCAAAGATTCGAACTTTACCTCAACGGTCAGAGCTAGTGTAGACTTCTCCACGTAATAGCCATGTACCCCTGTTTGAATCCCGCCAGAGCACGAGGGTACGTGGCGTGGACCGTTCACGTTTATCGCCTCGGCTGACCCCCAGTATGGCCTGACAGCCGGCTGGAATAACCCGGGTTTGCTCGACTGGACACAGGAGGTGGAGCTGACGCAGAGGGGGATCGAGAGGATTAATAAGATGAAGCCACGCCCACGATTCCTTGTCGTTCTGGGAGATATGCTCGATGCAATGCCAGGTACCTTATAGGTTGTATTGGATGAGAATCAGGCACAATAAGCCCATTGATTCAAGAGTTGTAATGACTCGAGTCAATGACTCGACTCGAGTACAACTTGAGTTACAATTTTTGGCTACTCGACTCGACTTGAGTCCCAATGGGTAAATGACTCAACTCGAATCTCTGCGACCAAATGAGTCGACTCGAGTACAAGCTTATAAGACTCGAGTCTCAAAAAAATTAAAACCAAAATTTTAGTTGGCTAGAGACCTGTCACCCTAATTTATCTTCAGTTTGTCTAAATGAAAATGAAAAATACCAAAAACAACTAACATGTAGTTGTGTTTTATCGTATTTTATTCAAAAATTTGTGACTCAAATTGACTCGAGGTCGGTATTTGACTCGACTCAACTACACAAAGTGACTCGGCTCGACTTCTTGACCTAATGACTCGACTCGAGTCACATTCACAATGTTAAAATGACTCGACTCGAGTCACCAAATTTAATGACTCGTAACAACACTGGTTGATGCTGTGCGAAGATTCGAAGAATATTACCCGTGTTCAGATCTATGAATTTTTAGATCCTGTATCTTAGAAAAAGTTCAAGGCACTGCAGTTTGTTTCTCTGAAAGCACAGTCATCCATTCCTAACTGAGACTCTCAAGAATTTTCATGAACTGTCTGATAAAATAAATTCATAAGGCCAGTTCAAATTTGGCGCCAAAGCGAACAGAAATAGGGATTTGTGACGTCAGATCAAATATTCGCGCTGTAAATTAGCAATAGCTGAGTACATTTCAACTCCGAAGCGAAATTTTCCTGCAAATCTTTCTGACGTGATATTCGCTTCTCTTTCTCATTCACCTCATTAGTATGAACCAGCATTTAGTGTGTTTTAACGGGCCTGTTTAACAGATCGGTTTGAAATACACCTTGACTTACATTTTTAGTCATTAAATCTATTAACTTAGAATACACTCTCTGTGAAACTCGACGTCCACACAAAGAGCGGTATTCCGTTGCACCAGAAATAAACTGTTTATCAAATCATTGTAGACAGCCATGCATGACATAATATGATGGACTACTTGCGTATGAGTAACAATGAGTTTATTTGACGAAGCTCCAGACACGGTTGGATATGTGTGACTGATAAACACTCAACAACTGTGGTGAACCATGGGTATCACGTAAAGGATAAATTACACATGATTTTGTTATACACCAGATCTCTAAATTCTAATTTATGTGCGCATGCGCATAATGACAAGTGGAGGCAAGAGGCTTGAGCGGCCCATGAAAAAGTTCGCTGGCACAAATTTCAACGTCATTTTCCCTGAGGTTCTACATTTTTTTTCACTTTTGTCTTCAGAAACTCTTTAAAATCAGTATAGCTCGTATTAGTGAACTGGTCTATTGAAGTCGGGGAAGACGCCTTTGTGCATTGTAGGCCTATTATTTGTGTAGGAACACAACTTGCAATAATTCACTAGAGCTTCTTTCTCCTTTCTGTTCGTCCTGCTAGGTCGCCCGGGCCGTGATGACCAAAAGGTTTCCTTTACGGAAGTCTTTAGCAAAGTGGATCCTGAAATACCTCTCGTGTTTTTACCGGGAAACCACGACCTCAGTGACAGTCCAAGCATGGAAGACATCAAGTTGTACCGGGACACGTTCGGCGATGACTTTTACTCGTTCTGGGTGGGAGGGGTACGGTTTATTGTTCTCAACAGCCAGTTCTATGCTGACTCGAGTAAATGCCAAGAAGCGAGGGACGAACAAGATACATGGCTGAATGAGCAATTAGAAGGTATACATGTACATGGATGGTCCTGAAATATATCTGCTGTCACTCCAGCCAGTCATGACCTGCACACCTGGCACACGAGCCATTTTGATTGGTTCATTGTTGTAAACGAGGTCCATTTGACGCAAGATATGTGACGGAGAGAACCCACCCGCCTTTGTGTTGGTCATTATTTGATCGGAATCTCAGGAATTCTTTACAGACTTCTAGGGGGGATGTGTTAGGTAACAATAGTCTAGAGTACTTATAGGGATTGGACAGGCAAGGGGGGTACCCCTCTGTCCCATTTCTTGCCTGGTATAACGAGTTCTGTTGGTTTTGCTCTGAATACGACTAAAGGGTATGCTGGTCTACCCCCATGAAGTTTTTCATGCTGCAGTCAACAATTGTTTACTTTTTTTTGGTTCCTCACCAGATGTCCAAGCCACAGGATGTAAACACCTTGTAGTTTTCCAGCACATTCCGTGGTTCTTAAAGAACCCAGAGGAGGAAAATGAGTATTTCAATTTGGACGTTAACTTGCGGTTGCCAATGTTGGAGAAATTGCGCAAAGCTGGTAATTACTTAGAGTGTTATCAATATAAAATCATTTTTTGCCAGTTTTGTTATTCATTTTATAATTCTGTTCTTTGAACAGTTAAATACATGCATGAATGCCTTCTAGTTTTTAAGACGGTTTCAATCATCCCTCGTGGAACCTCATTATACTAAAAATCAGATGGTTCTATTTTGTTGCTAGGGGTGCGCATTATTTTCTGCGGCCATTATCATCGCAACGCTGGAGGATTCTATAAAGACATGGAGGAAGTGGTGACGTCAGCCTGGGGCTTGCAGTTGGGCGAAGATAAATCTGGCCTACGTGTAGTCAAGGTCACGGAGGATTCTATTTCTCATCAGTACTTCAGCGTGGATGATATACCCCTTGAAAGTTAATGGAAGATGCTAGCCAAACCACCGCACGCTGCCTTACGAGCATTGCCAAAAAAGATGATTTGTTTCGAGAGAAGGCTGAAGTGCTGATGACATCACTCTTTGTTGCCGTGTGCACTTTCCCATCAAGTCAAGTGGGGCCTACCATCCACAGAGCACTACTGGAAAGCACACGTAAATGCAGTGTGGCGTCATCGGCACATTGGTCTGTTTGTTTTTGTGACACGAGATAGATTGCATGAACTTGTTTTTGTTAATTAAATGCAGCGTTATTGTAAATAAATTGAAAGGAATAGGCCTAATGGTACATACATATATAAGATTAGGAACGTTAATTATTCATTGTTTCTTTGTCGCTAGATTTATCACAGTAAGGTTTTGGTTATGACCTCATCCAACTTTTAGGAAATAAAAAACAGAAGTTAGAACCTTCTCATCACATCATCACGTGACAACTGGGTACCGACAACACAGCTCTGCATTTGGGTTCGTGCACGGCTTAAAACCCTACAGCCCATCACCGTTTTTTGTTGGAATCATTTAAGTGAGTGTAACATTTAAATTTCTTCCTCCAGGAAAACAAGCCATACCATTCCGAAAGGGTTCAGTTACCGCCCAACTCGGGGCCTGCCTTTTGTTGGCTTACAAGGATAAAACGACTTTGCTTCAATGTTAGTTCACGAGCGCGTTTGAAATTAAATGAAATATGAAACGCAAAGAGAATTAAAGTCATTCCTATATTTCTTTTTTATTATTTAGAAAATAAGTTCTCTTAGTGTGAAAATGCAGACTGGCCTCGGTCCGTGCTTGTTTATCCATTTAATATGTACTTCGCTTCAACTGTAAAGATCGATAATAATTGTTTATTCTTGTTTGTGATTGATTCAGTATAAGTAGTGCAGATATGCAGGTCCCAGTTAAAAAGCCAGATTCAACTATACGATTCATGTTGTAGATTTCTGTTGCTGTTGAGGTCATCGGTTTTAAATGCTTCACCCAAACTTATTTACCGGCAGAATCACATGAAATTATCATGTCCTAATTTGGCATTGTCGACATAATTTCATCATCGATAGCTAGTGAGCAGTAAGGGTACAATTGTAATACTGCATCCAGAAAAAGCAAAGCCCTGGTCACACTTTGTAATATTACGTGTCCAGACCTAACGCACAAATTCTTAATTCACAAATTACATGTTTTGAACATAATACCTTCAGAGTAGGCCTATGCATCAGAGTTTGATTTGAGTACATTTACGCAAGATTTGCTAAAAAAAACAACGGTTGTACTGTTCACGTTATGCCACAATCAGAATACGTTTTATCTGAATTAACAAAATGACAGCTGCATGATAAATGTAAGAAAGCAAGGTGTATTTTGAATTCATTTCAGTTTTTGTGGGGGTCGGGGATAAATGCCCGTTGCGGCGTCCCTGTTCGTTTAATGTAAGATCAAATTTTATGGCACATGACAAGACGAATATAACTTCGTTTATCAGGCAAGGTTGTCCAAGCGAAGCGATTGAAACGTACATGTATCTCATAACTGGAATCCAAACTCCCTCAAAATAATGTAGTAAGCATTTGACTTTTGGACTGGCCGTATTAGCCTGCTGCGCACGCGTATCCCATATGTCTTGCAGCGATACTCTAGGATAGAAGCAATGGCATGCGGTGTCTTCATAACGTCAGCAGACTCTCCTGCAAGTGGCGATAGGAGTTTACGGGACCAGCTAATGAAATGATGTCATCAATTTCTGTATTTCAAGTGACTCTCTTTACTGCATGTAAAATTGCATAGAAATATTGGAGAATGGAGGCCACAATAAAAATGCATTCAGACCAAGGGCGGATCCAGGAATTATTTGAGGGGGGGTCAGCCCGGAGATTATTTTTTTTTAAGTCTCATATTTTTGCAGCAAGGGGAAATGATGCTGAAACATAACACGACATACTTTGTTTTAAATGGTATTGGTCACTTACTTCAGTGTTTTTATTAATTTTCCCATTTTTGAACCTTTTTTCGGGGGGGGGATTTGGAGTCAGGGGAGGAGGTTTGAACTTGAACGGATACACATCAACAAATACACCAGAACATGCTGGTTGTTACACACTCAAAATTCCTTGGAAATTGAATTACACAAAGCAAGTGCGCAGGCACCACGTTATGTGCTTCATTGAACATCAAATAATGAGCCACAAGTGATATGTGGAACGTTTCCAAGGAAACCAGCCTTCCTTAAAAAAGGCTTTTCTCACCGTTACCATTTATTTCCATGACAACAAAAAGATATGGTTATCGCGAGGAAAAGAATTTAAAAGCATTGGTTCACGGGTATCATATTGGTCTGTCTGTTACCTCGCAGGAGATTCAACGGTGACACTGTCATTCCATCGCAGACAGAATTTCTGGGAGTGGTCCGAAAGTCTGATATAGTTTACTAAAGTGCGTTTCTTCGTCGCACTTGGTGCACGATGTTTCAGGGGAACTGCAATATCATTGCTGGATTCCTTGCCTTGTGTCTTGAAATCGGAGTGGCTGCAGCATCAACAGGTGAGATCACTCTTCTTCCTTATCTTTGCATTAAAGAGCATATATAAAGCTGCATGCAGCAAACACGCGGATCTATATGCTTGTATCGATGGACTAAATCCTTCAAGAAATCGCTTTCACAATTCTGTCCACTATTTTTCTTGAACGCGATTTTTGGCGCTGCCAAAAAAGTGACGAAATCGTTTTCAAATGCCTGAAAATACGGCCAGTGTCTTTTCAGTGAATTACATCTCCAAGAATTGAATTGAAGGGTTTATTAATCAAACCATTTTCGCAGCCGTATGACTGAATAGCAGTGGTTCACAGTCGTAATAAATTAATTTCAAAATACCGCGTAGTGCTTACACACGTATTTTAGAAAGGCACACTAGACACCATAGAGAAGAAATATATTTCAAAAAGCGTTTTGAGCCATTGCCCTACAAATTTGGATTAAATACAGTAAAACATCCAGGTGAACAATAAAAGCAGGTAAGAAATAATGACAAGAGGGTTATCCAATTGTCAGAAAAAAATTACTTGAATAATAAGCTTTTACTGGAAGTTTTGAAAACTGGTTAGAATAATGACATAAAGGTAAGAGTATGAAAGATGATCGATTTGATGACAAGACAATACTAGAATTGACGAATACGGTATTATAAAAAGGCTGTAGCATTTACATATTCAGTGAACAACACCAAATAAGTAAATATTTTGCACAAAAAGTGGATGCTAGAAACAAGAAACCACATAATCTAGTTACATCAAACACATAATTATCTATACTGCACAGGCAATTACATGTATATCAAAAAGATGCAATTTACACGGAATGAGTATATTTATAACTGAACGTAGGTTTACATCAGATGTTAATTAATTAGTCAGATTAGGGCAGGACACTAGTTTCTCTGTTCTACACCGTAAGTCTCGGTTTGTCACCGTATTGCAGCTGACGCATTGAAATCTGCGATTCGGGTATAGCCAGTGTCTGATATTGATATACAGGCATTTCACGAACTTAATGCAGAGTTGTTCTCTTCGGTCGCTCAGGGCTCTACGGCTCATAGCGATGCGAAGAACACTTCAGAATCATCTCGAGGTCGTTGCTTTGCCAGATCGGCACACAGTACATGTATACTCCAATAATGGACGAAGTCTTGTATTATATGGTCACTGGATCTTCGACTGGTAAGCAAATAACGTTCCGGTGCACGGATTACATATAGGATCATCCGTGAAGCTGTCTTGGTAATTTTCTGGAAATTGTTATCCCAGCGAAGATCGGACTAAATCATGGTGCAAAGCAGCTTTGCATTTCATTTCCTATGGGGCATTTTCATGCAGCCCTGTGAATTAGAGGAGGACCAGCTCGCAAGAATGAAAGTTTATCACCTCAATGAACTTGGATGAGCTAATGTTCAAACCACTGAACGGATACCATTTCTGAAGTCTGTTCAGGGCTCAGGATATCACACTTTCGTCCATGACCTTAAGGCTTCCATCGTAATACTGAAGCTAAAGATTAAATGCGTCGTTTACCATCGCAAAGAAGATTAATGGTCCTAGGGCGTGTCCCTTGCACTACGCCACTATTCGATTTAAATGATTCCGAGAGTTCACCATTACATCAGGTAACCTGCTGTGTCCCAGGAAGAAAATTTTCAATTTCAGTCCTCGGAATGAATGTCGGAAGCACATTCACCTAAAATCATGTGACACATGATTATTACTGAATTTTGCCCACAGCAATAATACTGAAGATTTTGCTTTAAACGTTCAATAAGTGAGATTATAATCGTTGGGGTAAATCTCAGGCGAGGGGGGCATATATCACCCACTTTTTGATGGGATTGCCTAAAGTCACTCACTTTTTTGAGGTTAGCAAAAACTTAAAGCATGTTGTGAAGAGTCTTTCGGGCTTCCCAACGATTACAATGCATCAAGTATCATTCAAAAAAGGAAACACAATTTTTAAAAGCCATAAATTGGCCATTCTGATGTACGATTCTGCAGGAATACTCAATATCATGAACAATGACCTCTATGTATGTATAGTAACAGATATTGTCTGCTGATGTACGATTCTGCAGGAATACTCAATATCATGAACAATGACCTCTATGTATGTATAGTAACAGATATTGTCTGCTGATGTACGATTCTGCAGGAATACTCAATATCATTAACATTGACCTCTATGTATGTATAGTAACAGATATTGTCTGCTGATGTACGATTCTGCAGGAATACTCAATATCGTGAACAATGACCTCTATGTATGTATAGTAACAGATATTGTCTGCTGATGTACGATTCTGCAGGAATACTCAATATCATGAACAATGACCTCTATGTATGTATAGTAACAGACATTGTCATCCCAACCCCGCTTTTCAAATTTCCATCCCCCACCTCTCTCATTCCCAAAATTTCCAGACAAATTAACGCCACTTGATTATAAATACCTGAAACTCTTCACTATCTGTGTGATGTTTTATTAGAGGCTGTTGCTACTAGCAACCGTAAAACGAAACATACGAATTTCCGACCGTGACCGCACTCTACCCATTATAGGAGCGTTTCTTGCTTTCCGGAAATGGCTGTCGATGTTTCAATTTGTAACCGGTACGGTAGCCTTTATTGAAGTAATAATTTACGCGCCACGGATATCGCGGCAAAGTGATTCCAGCCACAGTGACCGCCTCTTGTTGTTTGTTTTTTAGAGTCGTCATTTTTCCATATTTGCCAGCCTTTTGATAGCATATTTATTTTCTTGGCACACCGGACGCAATCTCATTTTGGTGAGCGAGTTGGTAGTAAGCTAGATGGGAGCGATCTGGACCTGTGGCGTCTGCATAGAACCAGTTGCCCGTGACGTCCACATAGGTGACTGTCACTGTTACTTTGGGTTCCAATTTCCAATTCAAGATGGCCGACACATGAATACAGTCTATTCAGTACGTGTCCGCGGAAAATTACTTTGTAAAGGCTTCCGCTGAAGTAGGCAAATAACACTCGATCGAGTACTCTGCGTCGTGCATGAATGGATCGAAATTTCCGCATTGATCGCCTTGAATACTGCTTGGCGGTTGGGGGGGTGTCTGGGACGCCTCTCCGAAATTAGAAAAATTGCCATACGTTGTCCTTCATCGTTCAATGACAATTTAAGTGTAACCCGTACCTGGATCAGATCAAATTGACAGGATAAATTTTTTCAGCCAAATCCTTTTGGAATAAGGTGAATGTCGATCCACTCAAGATTGAAATGCTCCACCATTCATTCTGTTTTATTAGATGAAATCATAATTAAATGGGTATATGTACAAAATCAAAAGAAGTAGCGCTCTCACCATGTCACCCTATAGAGAAATTTCAGTAATAACTACATATAAAATCCTTAAGGCGCCAGTGATTTTTAAAAGAATAAGAGGACAAGTTCCACGAAACTGCAAAGACTGTCAACATCAATAGGAGGTCTTAATTAGGAAGCACAAGAGTCTATATTGTACTTGCAGCAGTCTTTGAGGGTGGGGCCTGTCAGTCACGTTCCACAAGAGGCGAGATCTCAAGAGGTCAGTCTCCAGTGAGGACCCCAGTCTTAACGATCCGGTCCTCCATCTAGTTCTTGGTCTCCCTTGACCGTCCCGATCTCTCTCAACAGTCCCGCTCTCTCTTGACGTTCCAGACTTGGTGCTTTGGTGGGAGCACTCAATTCTTGTCAATTACGTGAAAGTATCTGGTAGCAGGCCTGGGCGGCAGCTCAGGATGACTAAACTCACCCAGAGAGTAAACAGAAAGCTGAAAAATCTCTCTCAAAACAACATACACCTTCCCATGCAAGGAAGAATGGCAACAAACGAAGAAATTTAAAGAAAGTTCCTTCATTCCTAATAAGGAAATTTTTAGGCAATATTCTCTTCCTAGCTCTTCTCTCTCTTTATTGGAAGAGTCGTAATGGACTAGCAAAAATCAATCATTTATGAATAACTTATATTATACTTGGACTTACTTAAAACCGTGGAGAAAGGACACAGAGAGTTTGAACTATTAATTATTCAGGACGGCAAAAATAAATCTAATGTTAGATATCTTTTTCTTTGTCTTTCCTAGTCACTGCGATAAATTGCAGTTAATTGCAAAAAGAAAACACCACAAATATTGCTACCCAGCAAGATTTGGAACGGAGAGCACCTCCCCCGCATACCTTTGTGATGGTCATTGATCGGAATTTTGGGAATTCTTTTCAGACATTTAAGGGGCGTGTGAAGGGATTGGACATGTGGGGGTACCCCTCCGTCCCAAGATCAAAGATTTACTGCAGCAAAGGCAGGAAATGGTCACAGTGTTTACCACAAACACAGCTCATCAGAAAGGAAGTGAAACGTCATAAAAAGGGAAAAGAATAAAGAGAAAACTTACAAATTTGAAACACAGTGATATCTGTATATACTAAGTCGCTGTAATCTGTTCGGAGTTACATAAGATTAACCTGTGGGACTCTTTTGTTAAATAATACTAAAAGTAATTTACACTAAATAAAAATAATGATTTTTTTCACAAATGTTCAGGGTTTTTTATCTCATGGAGAAGAAGAATTTAAGAAGACGAGGGATCATCCTGTGCCCATGTTTTAGTTCAAAATGCTGTAGAGTACCAGTACGTTTTTAACAAACTTTTAAATCAGCTTCTTTATCCAGTCTCTAATGACTTAATTTTGTAAGATTTCCTTTTGTCACTGCGTGACACTATCTTATTTGACTACCCAAGTTGACCCGCTAGCTTCAAATTATGAGTAATGCGGTTTTTTTTTCTGATTTAGCACTGGTTTGCCACTCAGGGCAGGCACCGGACCCGGCATCAAGCGATGAATCCCGTTGGATGATCCCTACTGAGGATCCCTGCCAGTGTACGGAGGTTCAGCTGGGTGGGTTGAACATCCTTCCATGTCTCCAGCCCTTCAGAGTGAAGTACTGGAACACTCTGTTACGAAGTAGGGATTCAGAGGAAATTCAAACTTGGATGAAGTGTAAAGGTAAGTTGATTAGCGATTCACTTCATCTTAAATCATTAGACACAAATCGTAAGAGTTCTCCATTGGGCTTGTCACAATACCCCTCTCGGCCCAGTTAAGGTGTGGAGACAAGGTAGGTTTTGATTTTCTTTGTCAGCTACGAACAGGCATACAGGGCAAAATAAATTGACAAATATTCACTTTCTAGCCCTACCCATCTGAGTCAGTTATTATCTAGAGGTAACGACGCCTTGCCCTTGGACGTCAACTGGTTTTCAAGTCGAGATTGTAATGTTGGGCCCGATCGGTCGGTCTCTACAATCACCCGATCGCTCTGGGCGATTGGTCTATTCTGCAATGAAACTTTGCTTCCTTTTCTAAAGCAGTCTTTCACAAGCGTGAATTACAAAGAAAAGGCGACTGGCTGATGGCGGCATTATGACAAATCGAGCGGAAAGATCGAGTGATGGATGGAAGACTGAGATATCGCGCATAAATGTGATCGACCGATCGTGTGTGACCACTAAGCTTAGCAATGGGAGAATCAAACTCTCACAGCTGTGAAAATTTAAGAATAAAATACTCATTATAATACTGATCTCTATTCTGATTTGTCAGTTTCATATGATTTGTTGTTTTCCTCCAGTTTGCCGAGACCCACTGGGGATGGAGAATAGCGACATACCAGACAACGCTCTGTCGGCATCAAATGTTGGTCACACTGGCTATGGGATCGAAAGATCCCGGCTTAATTTCAAGGGTACCCCATTAGTGTATTTTTAAATAAATCTTAACTACATTTTTATCATTTCTGCTGACGTCTTCAAGGCAAATAACTGTTATTTTTTATGTTCTTATGCACGTGACAATGAGTTATGCTTGTAAATGTATCACATTCTGAAATATTTTGGTAGATACGTTTCCTGTGGTATATTGTTTTGAACTTTTATGTTCAATATATTTCTGCAGCGGCCGTTCTCTCTCCCATTAACTCTCACGTACGAGATATAACTTGTACGTACGACGAGTTCTATGTCCTGCCTATACTACGACTTATTGATTGTAATGTAATACGGGCGATTCACAATATAGTGCGCCTCCAAGAGTCTGCAACGCGTTAAACGCATCGCGTACGCAACGCACCCCCCCAAACGTACATATGGGCTGAGTTCGGGCAGCTTGTTCCCGTATGTTCAGGAACAGCTCGATTTGTTATTCGTGGGTCGGCCGCTCGAACGCCGGGAACAAACAACCGGTTATCGCTGGTAGTTAGTGACAAGCAACATGCAACATGGAGGCGTCCCTGTAGGCTACGTTATTCGAGAGTTAATGTTTGGATGGGGTGAATTCTTTTCTATATAAAACAGGAACATTCATTTCTGTGTTACGGAAAGTAATTAAGGTTAATTTTGCAAAACTTCCCATTGTTTATGGCTTTGGAAGCCATCTCCCTTCAAAAATCAAAATCTCAAGAGTTTTAGTTTTTCCGTGTGTTCCTGTAAAACCCTAATGAGGAGGGGGTGTGTGATCCTGTTCCGAGGACAGTGTTCTTGAGTCGTGTTCCCGCCGTTCGAGCGCGAGAACAAGAAACCCGTGTCAAGAAGAGGCCGCCCGAACTTCTTGATGGAGAAGCGCCTTAAGATGTGAGTCGTACGCACGACGTATCAGTCATGCGTACAAGTAAGCATATAGCTCCGTACATTTCACTATGCAGTATGGGGCAGGTTCGCTCCCGAACTCTCCGCTCCGAGCGGAACAAAAGAGGGCCTGCTTGTAGACAAAATGGACGGTCCTTTTGGTACATATATAAAAACTAGAGCGCTAACTTTTCATTCTCCGCGCGGAGAAAATTTGACGCCGTCCTTGGCGCCGACATTTTGAATCTTTTGCGTGCGTGTAGAACACTAAATAACATAGAATGGATATCGAATTATGTAGTCTCATATGCAACGCTCAAATACAAATACGCCAATGTTAGAGCAATGGCACATCCATAGCTGATTATTTAAGAAATGAATGTTTCGTGAACGTCCGAGCAAGTATGTCCGATTTCGTATTTTCGATGGCTGTCTTTCGATGAACAAGTTCAGCTAACCTAAAAAAGTCTTTCCCTTAATTCACTCAGTGTTAAGTGAGTTGACGGCCCTGGTGCAGCAGCTGTCCTTTGCATTGGGTACCTATAAAATCCGATTAAAAAACGTCACGGCAAAATTCATGTGCAGTGCATACGCGCACGCGTTTGTGTTTTTTGGGCGCAGAACAAAATGAAACGCTCATCTACTGATTGTGTGTTCAAGTTGTTTGCGTATCGGCTTAATTGTTGACGTATCGTTCTGGAATACGGACGTAGATATGCAGATAACGTTACAAAAACCGTACACAATTTCGAGTTTTCCATAGGTTTGTGCATAAAAATGGATGCGCCCAACAGACATCACTTTGTACATGAGTCAGCGCTCTAGTTTTCATATATAGCTCTATGTTTTGGTACCAACCATTGATCTCCACTATAATTATTTCTTTATAATGGAGATCAATGGTACCAACTCAGCGGATAGGCACTGCAAATGCGGACGCGCCACGATGTGCAGGCTCCTATTGGACGATCGCTGATGTTGTGCATTGACATCCGTTTCCACGGTTCCACGTAAACGGCGATCAATAATGTAACTCCATATGCAGTGCCCGTGTGCAGTTGACGTGGTTGAAATTGAAGTGACGTCACACTTAGGAGCCGGACGGTCTTTGCGTACACGCAGAACGCGTGCAAGAACCCGCTTGGAAAATTTACAACCATCTGTCTTTCTTTTGCCGCCTGGGGATGCACTTCAACTCGGGGCGGATATTCATCTTGAATAGCCAGTCAGCGTCATTTTCGTATAGAGCCTGAAAGTTGACCCCTGATTGCGCGCTTCCGGAACCCTTGGATAGGCAAAAAAACGTGTAAAAAATTTAGATTTTGTAATATTTTTTCGTTCAGTTTCTTCTTAAAAATCCAACTTGGAAAAAGGGCTTTGAAAAATATTTGCTAGTATTTCAATTCATAGAAACTGAAAAATTACCTGAAAATCTAAAATACAAGAAGAACAGTGCAATGCGGCAGTCTCGTACGCAGATGAATATTTACGGTTTAAAATTTTATGGTAGTCTGTGGGTAAATGCCGAAATAAAAACAGATCAAAATATTTTATACATTTAGATAATTTATAAGGTAATAAACATTAAGCAATATTGTACTCTTACGAAAGATTCTTATATTTTATCTTACCTTTGCTGACAACAACTGCTGCGTGATGTCAACTAAACGGAATCTAGAACCCATCTACTGCACGTAGGTAAATCTTTGCAAGGTTGTACAATCTCGTTTTCAAGAAAGCACGTCGAATGAAAACAAACGTGTATGAACAAGGAGATCTAGGTACGATATCGCCGGACGTGAAAGGTCGTTCATAAAATTCGTTCTTTTACCTATCTCCAGGTGACTTTTCCAAAATCTTACTTGAGGAAGACAAAGGTAAAATTCCAACATGAGTGTTTCATATGGTGGCTTCAGTAGAGAATTATTTTTCCAAAAATTGTCGAACGTGATAGTACTACCCAATGTAAAATCCCCATAGGTAGACCGCGCAAGGGTTCCGGAAGCTCGCTCCGTGACCTTTTACTTTCAGGCTCTATTCTACACGACTAAGGGCTAGTGAAGGAACGCACACGCAGCCCATGGAGTCGAGGTTGAGTTCGACCAGTAGTCAATCGCTTTGCGCACGCGCAATTCAGTTACACTCAAAATCCCACCGTTACTCACATTTCACCGTTGCCTGCGATTCTTGCAGCGTACATGGTCAATGAAATGTCGTACAATTACTTTTAGGTGAATGGTTCCCTCTGTTATGATAAATGAAATTGGCTATTGATAATCAGCAGTGCGCTCTGGAACCTAGTCCCAAATGGCTGACTAGGTAGTCCAAACCATCTATCGTTCGGGCGGTGTTATATAGTCATCGCTCGAACTTGCACGTAGATGTAAACATTATTTTGGAAACATCGCAATGTTAATTTTCGTCCAACACGGCTAAACTTTGCAGAATCACTTTGGATATTTTCTGTTCAATTTATTTCTGTAGCTGCCTGGTGTCCGCGTTCCATTGACGAGAACCAGTGGATTCGTATAGACCTGCAAGCACCGACTACGGTTGCTGGCCTGATCACCCAAGGAAGACACCACAGTGACGTCTGGGTGACGTCATACGCAGTGCAGTACAGTGACGACGGGATTAACTGGAACAATGTAACTGGCTCTGATGGAACAACAGCACAGGTAAGTTGTAAAAAACTTGGAAGTTTAAAAATTTCACTTCCATTCCAGTTCGGTATAGTGGTAGTAATTTCAAGTTCGGAGGGTGTCAAATGAGAGAACGCAACTTCGCTTTAATTTCTCTTAAGGGTAATTATTGAATGTTATTACAGAGGTTTCCCCCTTTTTTCAAATCACCTGCAGTTCCAGGCCAACACGGACAATGAGACTCCGGTGACCAACATCTTTCCCGCGAGTTTGACCACACGCTTCATACAAATACGCCCTCTCGCATGGGCAAGATACATCTGTCTGCGTCTTGAATTGCTCGGATGTAGAAGCGTATAAGAACGCTATACAAACACGTACATATTAACGAACCAATACGAGCGATTCACTCGTAGACACTCCCCTGGGCCCTGCAGTGCACGGGACTGGGGAGAACTATTTCTTCAGGATGACTGATGCAATTTCTTGGCGTCCTGATTGGACAGAGTGGGCTTCACACACGGCTGTAATGCCGGCCAACACTCACAAAATTTTGTGACCTTGAGCTTGCAATTCTCACCGCCTCATTGGTATCTTTAGCCGGCGGATGCTTCTTGGAAAAAGGTTGTCCTTTGAATTGAAAGCGCCAACACTTCTACCTTTATTTTGAGGGAGGCTGGGGATTCAGTAAGGATGAAAAACTTGAACAATTATTGGAATAAAATCCCCCTTTTGCCAATTACCCACCCAACCCCATCCACGCAAACTATTTTATAGGTTTTTGCGTGAGAGTGCAAGCGTCTCAGGTGAATATGACGACGTATACTGCAGTGCCTGGCACAATGTGTGCCATGCCGTTATAACTGATAATTAATAAGTTGTAGAGCGACACACTTTCAAATTACGAGAGAATTATGGTCATTTACGAGACTGGCGCTGTTTTGATAATTGAACTGATGCTCATATGCAGCGCTTCGTTGCTCAAAATAATAGTCAATGGCAGAAATGATCAAAGAAACATTAACAAACTTGGCTTTGTGTAACCAAGGTCAAGAAACAGAAGATTAATACGGATCATTTCGTAACATTATTACATTTCTTGTCATTTCATAGTAGAAAATAAATATTAAATATTAAAAAATGTCAAAAACGTAAAAACAGACACGGATTCGGAAAAATCCCAAAAAGTCAATGTAGGCCTACGTCTCGTGATTGTGAGGATACACCAAACTTATACATAAAGATCGAAATGCAAAATATCTAGAATTATCTTGCTTATAAATTTTTCGATGACATTTTGACCGGAAAATGCTCAAGAATGTGACAGGTGAAATAATGAACAAACTTTCAAATTGTGAATTGGAAATCTCTGTGTGAATTATACAAGTAATTAAGTGGGCATAACGCGGAATAAAGATCATCTAAGTCACAGCAAAGACAGTAGAAAAAACAGTTGAAAATTTGTTCACTTGGATCACACGTTAATGACTGTTGATGAATCGCAGTAGTTTTATTGGGGGGATTCAAAGGTTGCTGACTTACTGATAAATTCACTTCAGTTAAATATTTCCGTCAAATGATAAGAAAAAAGAAACATGAGACTGAATTTGTATTATATTTAAGATGTAGACATGCTCTTAAAAGCCGAAGCTTGTTTGAGGTACGTCTTTGATATTTGAATTAAAAGAAATTATATAGTCTGTATAAACTAATATACATCTGTATAGAAGCAAACCCATGAAAACGGTTTCAAGGATTTGGGATTGTCATTTTACGTATCCTTCGTAAACCGAATTATCGATGTAATAATTAAGTTTAAGCGTTGATGCTCAAGTGTAAAAGATTGAATTGTAGATTGCACGCTATCTAATATAAATTCAAGTTTCCTTGCATATCATTTTAGTAAGGAACTTTATAACTGGCTATCATTATAGAGTGTACAAACGAAACGAATGTAGGTCTAAAACTGACTTGAGATAGCTGAGTATTGAATGTATTTGACGTGTGTATCATTTAAGGGAAATGCTGGAATTTTATTCCCAGCTGCATGCTTGATTCCCTTCGGAAATGTCTGAGGTTGCTTTGAATCGTGTTTCCAAATCACGAAACATAACTGTTGATGATTTTGGACAAGGACACTTGTGAGGCAGTTAATTATGCGAACTGACTTCAACCACAAAAAGTAATCATCTTTCAAATAAAGCACAGCGGTCTTGATGTCAAGATCACCTAAGAGTATGGTGAGGCTATTGAGCCACTATAAGCCGTGAGATTGATTGAAAGTCAGAGCCCTTGCCCTTACATGTTCATGTACTTGGTAGTCCCATGTCCTTCGGTCGAGCCTCCTAATTGTTGTTTGTCTGTAAACTACATTTGAAATTATGTCTTGTCTGCTTTGACTCTTTCGAGTCCGAGGCTAAGTACTCTACTTAGAGTGGCTTGGTATAGGTAGAGAGGCTATTTGGTGGTGCGGTAAGAGTTCCTTGAAGGAGCTAGCGTGAGTTGTGAGTGGCGTAGCCCTGAGACAGCCTTATAAACTTATTTGGGTTCCTGTAGTGGCACTAAATATACACAAATAATTGTGGGGCTCACCACTCCAGGTGAAATCTGGTCACACCATAGAGATCGTAAGTTAAAGAAGTATTATGATCTCTATGGGTCACTCAGTTCTCCCGTCAACAGTGCCCTCTATCGGCGAATTGGTTGTTTATAGTTCAAGGAGCGATCGTGAATGAACCAGCTACTGTTTAATTGTTAGATATAACTCGGGCGTCCAAGGGCTGTTTTTTAGTTACGTCTACGAGGCACCGGCTCAATCACGTCAGACCTCTCAGCGCCCAACACCCCAGCCAATGGAGTTTGTAGACCGGGGCAGTATACTTCCATCCGAACCAACTCGTCCCCACAGACATATAGATATAATAGAATCAGATGTATATTGAAAAATGTACTCGCAATGCAGAATGCCTGGCGTGGACGTCGTTGACCTTACCGGGAGTAGAGTGGCAGTCATTTTATATGGTGTTCTATAGCCGGCAAACTTGCGCTTTATAGATTTGAAACTAATAGCAAAAGCGATTTAATGGGATTTTCTGAAGAAAAAATGAACAAAGCCAGAAAACCTGAGAGAAAACGATCAAAATCGCACCCCTGTACATTTTCAATGGTCCTTGCCGCCAAGGCCACTTGTGCGCATGCGTGCATAATTATGAATTTATCAGCGAAGGTCCATGTTATAAAGCCAGTCATGGCTTGTCAGATGCGTACAGCTATGACCGTGAGAGAAGGGACGTGGTGGAAACAACTGCTGGCTCCGCGAAGCCATAACAGTGTACCCACCTTAAAAATAAAATACAAACAAAATGGATTTGAATTAACCTCAGAACGATTTACATTGACTTATCTGGCAAGACAAAGATACGTATAAATTAAAAATGAGCAACACATCAAGTTACAAATGAGTACATGTATTAGTATACCCCATAAGATCTACTCCATTGGGACAGTCTATACAAGCGATCGTTGCTATAGTTACCAGTGATTGATGTGGCTACACTGATGAAAGAATATGTCGATCGTATTGGACGTCTGGGTATAACTTACGTCGACATGCATATGTAATTATTGTATGAAGGTTGAAAATCTTGCGGCAGTTTCAAAAATACCCTTTTCTATCATTTTGTCGAAACAAATTAAGGTAAAGAAAATAAAAGTTAGATTCTCGTTGTTTCGTCTTCCGTCCTTGGGGTAAGAACTTCACGAAATTATTCACCTGCAATCTTGGAAATAAAGCATTACCCCATCTAACTTGATAAAAGAGTTTATAGACCAGTTCATGAAAGGGTTTCATAACTTGTCTGTGTTGTAACTTGCTGTCTTTATAATGCTGTGTGAAGCTGAATAGAAATGTTGGCGATCACAATGAAATTGCATTCAAAACGTGACAGCAGTACTTCTATGAAGCGAGTCTGGTGACTTAAACCGATACACATCAACAAATACACACCAACAGACCCATGGCATGCTGGTTATTACACACGCAATTGGAAATTGCGCACACGAAGCCCACGGGCAGACAAATTAACTGAAAGTTATATGCGGTACGTTGCCAACGATACCAGCGTTCTTTTTAAAAAAAAAAGGTTTTCGTGCGCACTGTTTCCATTGCTATGACAACAACAAAAACGACAAGGGTATATCTCAGTGACGAATACAATGTAAAATCATAGGTTCACGGTATTATACCGTTCTATATCTAGCTGATACTGCGGAGGGGGTTTAACGTGGACACTCGATCAATCCATCCCAAATAAATAGTGACAGATTTCAAGGTGTAGTCAGTGTCACACCACTCCTGAAGTAGCATTTTACAGCGTACTTAGGTACGCTTTTCATCGCATTTGGTACACGATGCTTGCCAGGACTGTCATTGCTGGATTCCCTGCCTTGTGTCTTGTGATCGAAGTGGCTGCAGCGTTGACAGGTGAGATCCATTTCCCCTCTCAGTGTTTTTTACGAACCCTAACCATTCTGAGTCCAACTAAGCATGATTTCAAAGGTCCCTAGGGGTAAGTGTTAAAAGACATACATGTACATGTATGTATACTAAACTGATTAAGAGTGGAAGAAACAGAATGATTAGCCTGGCAAAGGATAATCCCGTTGGGAGCGGGTTAGCGTAGCGGTTCTTTCCTCGCTTTGCACAAATGATCGCTTTGCTTTGCACCAAGGCCCGCGTTCGAGACCCGGCTTGGCCGAGGCTTTAAATGCATTTGGTTTCCAGTCCACACTCGCTCTCTCAGGTTTTCTTCGGGTAATCCGGTTTCCTCCTGCCTCTAAAACTGGACCCTCTTCCTAACTCCGTAATGTGATGCTGATTGACAAAGGTTATGAATAAACGTACAGTTATTGGCGCAAATAGCCTGGGCTGCTGAAAGCGCCATTAAAACAAATCAAGAAGAAGAAGAAGGATAACCCTGTGCGCATGTGCAACTGAAGAAAAAGCCATGGAGGGTTTAATCATTGTTCCCTATCCTCGCTGTGACGACCTGAAATCCCCCTTTTTGTCACCGCGTGAAACTCCGGCACGGACGTCACGTGAAAAGTCTCAACTCGCCACGCCTTTAATCAGTCCAGAGAGATCGCGGGAGCTACCGGTGGTCATCTTACCGTGCCGAGCATAAAGGTAATACAAGGGCTTGCTTGCTGTTGTTGACTAAATCATGTGTGGCAACAACAGTTGCACGTGACCCAACGATCTTCTTTGTATTCGGCCTGCAATTTCTTCGGTCATTACAAACAGCATTGCAAATCCATTTTTTAAAGATGACGTCCGTGATTCAGCTATTCTTAAAGTAAACGAAACAAAAACTGTCGATTCGGATCGACCGATCTCATTTGCTGTAACCAGTATTCCTGAAAGGCAGTTCCAAAGCCGGCCCGCCCGCTGGAAATGTTGAGAGGTACAGTGGCACATTTTTTTCTTTTGTTTAGCAATGGTGTGCCACTCTGGCCAAGCACCCCATCCAGCATCAACTGACAAATCCCACTGGATGATCCCAACTGAGGATCCCTGCCAGTGTACCGAGGTTCAGCTGGGAGGAGTGAACATCCTTCCATTGCGCCACCCCTTCAGCGTTAAATATCGAGACAGTTTGCTCCAAAGCAAGAATTCTGATGAGATTCAAACCTGGCTTAAGTGTAGAAGTAAGTTGGTTCAGCAGTTGACTTCCACATAAATAATCAGATCTGCCATAAATTTCCTCCTTTTTTTGTGTTTCACAATAGGCCTACTCATCTGGGCCCAAGTTACAATGAAGGTGTGGAGACAAGATAGGTTTTGCCTTGAAGCTGTGAACAGGCATACCGTGAGAGCCCTGCCAATCTGGCTGGGTTATAATATGGATACGGAGATAGTCAAGAAAGTGTTGCCCTTGGACGTCAACTGGTTTGGAAGTTGAGATCTTGATGCACTTTTTAATGTTATTAAAATTTTGGGTGCAATCGGCCAATCTGCACAATCGCCACATCGCTATGGGCGATTGGTCTATTCCGCAGTTACCGACAAATCGAACAGTGAAAGACCGAGTGATTATGCAAAGATCGAGAGATCACATACATCGGCCAATCGCACCAAACAACTACACAAATACCATGCAAGGAAACCTCATCAAATATCGTGATATAAGCTTAACTTAGCTGATCAATAATAAGAGAAATAGAACTTTCATGTATCCCTATTTTGTCAGTTTCGTTTTATGTGTTCTTTCCTTCCAGTTTGCCAAGACCCACTAGGGATGGAGAATAGTGACATACCGGACACCTCTTTGTCAGTATCACATGTTGGTCACGTTGGGTATGGGGTCTCAAGTTCGCGGCTCAATTCCAACGGTAGGCCCCTACCGTTTACGTATTTTTAAAAACAAATGTAGACATTTAATTGTCCAGTTCTGTAATTTAGCCAGTTCCGCAATTAAGAAAAACAGGGCTTCATTGTTAGAAAGGCAAAATCGCTGGGGACTTGATTCATACTTCTCAGAAAATGTTAACTGCAAGATCTTACTGAGTTTTTTGTTTGTTTTGTTTTGTTTCGTTTGGGTTTTTTTGCTTACAGAACCGCCGCTGTGAATTAAGAAAATTGGCGACGATCCGTTTACGCCGATCGTGGTTCACAACATCATGCCTGTGTGCGTTCTACGATGTTGCGTTTTTTCAAACCAAAATCCGTTTTACTGTCGAAAATTATCAGCTATCCACCGTGAAAATATGATTACTTTACATTTTCAAGTGTATATGTTTTGGATACAAAAGTGACTGCAAGATTTTTGGCCAGTTCCGCGAACCAGTTTTAGATAACGTTACAATGCGCGCTTTCAGTGTGATACGTTTTGTCTGATGTAATGTATGTTTTTCGACTTAATGTACAACTGATTTTTGCAGCTGCCTTGTTCTTTCCCTGAACTCTCATGTACGAAATATATCGTGTACGTACGACTCTTATCTCTCATGTTTGAGATGCATAACACTGATCAATCGTAATTCGTACGTATACGAGATATTATTGTACGAACGATGCGTACGTTATAGGAGATATGAGTCGTACATGGAAGTTATAAATCACAATGTATCCCATAAGACGTTCGTTTGACCGACTTGTGGGACACAAGACGGTCAAACGAACGGCCTGTACGGTACGGTCGCGCGTATACCAGTCGCACGTACGAGTTGGCCTATGGAGGGGAGAGGTTTTTCTCGTGTCCTCAATACAGCTCCGTATGCCGTAATGTGGATGTAATCATTTGGAAACATCGTAATGTTAATTCTCGTCCAACGTTGCTAAACTTTGCTGAATCATTTTGGACATTCTCTGTTGATTTTGT
This sequence comes from Acanthaster planci, assembly GCF_054643075.1. Classification (NCBI taxonomy): domain Eukaryota; kingdom Metazoa; phylum Echinodermata; class Asteroidea; order Valvatida; family Acanthasteridae; genus Acanthaster; species Acanthaster planci. Next base: position 17,097,129 of record NC_141783.1, read on the forward strand.
AGCTGCCTGGTGTCCGGTTCCTGTTGACCAGAACCAGTGGATTTGTGTTGAGGTGCAAACATCGACTAAGGTTGCTGGGGTCATCACACAAGGAAGACACTATAGTAACGTCTGGGTGACGTCATACGCAGTGCAGTACAGTGACGATGGGATTAACTGGAATTATGTAACTGGTACTAATGGAACAACAGTAAAGGTAAGTTGTGAAAAAAGTCGGAACGTTGAACACGTCACCCCTATCCTTCGGTAATGTAGTAATTTCAAGTTTTGAAGATGTTAAAATGAGAAAAGGCAACTTCCCTGAATTCCATTTTAAAACAGACTGAGGTTTTCTTCATAAAGTAAAAACAACCCTAACGCCCTAGAATGTATGTGAAATCACATTGAAATCGGAGGCTTGATCGCTGTCAGGGTTAAAATTGAATGTGATTACAAAGATTCCCCTTTTATTTCTAATCATCTGCAGTTCCAGGCCAACACGGACAATGAGACTCCGGTGACCAACATCTTTCCCGGGAGTTTGACCACACGCTTCATACAAATACGCCCTCTCGCATGGACAAGATACATCTGTCTGCGCCTTGAATTGCTTGGATGTCGAGGCGAATTAAAGAACACTGTCGTGTAGAGACACATCTGTGTATACTCATAGAGGACTTTTTATACTTCGAGTAAATGCCAAACGAAGTGAGTTTGACGTCACAAAACGTTGCAGCGAAAATTCAACCGAGTTGGCATGTGTTCGGAATTGGCAATGTCATGGTAATGTCATTGTCATGGCGATGTTCGTGTTAATAGCTTTCGTGCCACTGAACCGACCCTTAAATTTACACGGCAGTATGCGGGCCAGATTTTCACAAAACTTTATTAAAGAGCTAGTCATCCCGACCGCCCTAGGTTGGTTTCCATATGTATGGGCCAATTTCACAGGGCTGCTTCAGCACAAAATTTGTTTAAGCGCACAAACAACTTGCTTGAAAAACAAAGGTTACCAGCTCAAAATCTGTTATTGTCATGCTAACCAAAACCTAATGAATACCATTCCAAAACAATATGCATCACATGGAGTTTTGGCTGGCAACCTGATTTGTCAAGCAAGGTTTTTTCACGCTTAACAAAATTTTGTGCTTAAGCAGCTCTATGAAATTGGCCCCTGCTGGTCGTGCATGACGCAGACAGAGCCGCAAGACGTGAAGTCGCAGGCAGTCGTGGAAGAGACGCTATGGGACGTCATTGCTCCAAAAACGAAGTGGCGCCCAAAACTCGGAAAACCCTTGCCAAAAAAATGCCTTTTTTGAGTGGCAATCATGCGTCTTGAAGCCAAACCGACACTCCAGTTTGATGTAATTTGTTAGTGGTCAGCTATTTTGTTGATGATTAGGGCTGCTTAAGCTAGCAATAAGGGAAAAAATGAGTGGTACTAAGAGAGAAACATCGTTGTACGCCAGTCATGCCAGCATGTGTGTTTGTAAAGGCCTACTCAGCGACTTGACGCAGACACTCGGCAAAGTTGAACCGGGCTCAACTTTTGCCGATCCGTCTGGGGCTGGTTTGCGTTTGTCTGCGTTGCAGTTTGCGTCTTGATTGCGTTGCTCTCTGCGTTTCTCACGTCGGTATGGAAACCAGGCTTCCTACCGTAATCAGTGATGCCGGAGCGTTTTCCTTAGGGAAATGTAACTGGCCCTTTTTAAGGAATTGAAGGCGCCAGATCTTGAAGCTTTTTTCGGGGGGTGAGGATTCTATAAATTTTTTTTGATAATTGAAATGATGCTCATTATGTTACACCTCTTTGCTCAAAAGGATATATCCCCTATGTACAAATGATCTACCAAACATTAGTAAACTTAAGTTTGTGTAACTTGGACAAGAAACGGAAAAGTAAGGCTTAGCGTTCAGTTTTACGTAGTTTTTGTGGTCATTTGTTCGTAAAATAATGTTAGAAATAGGGAAAAAACAAGTGAAGGATCTTTAAGTTCAAAATGCACTTTCACATGATTTTGAGTGTATATCTGACATTTAAAACTGAGTACATTTTTTATTCAAATGCACATTTTCTTGAATTTTCTTCACTACTTTCTGATAACATTTTGAAAGAAAGGCCCAAGGAAGTGAAATAATGAGTAAACTTTCAAATTGTGAATTAGGAATATCTGTTGAGTTTCAGAAGTATAATCACATATTAGTCAACTTTAATTACGGATATAAAATGCAGAGTAAAGATCATGTAAGTCAAAATAGCATAGACAAAAGTTCAGACACTGTTTTCTTGAATTACAGTGGATGAATATAAGCTTAGTTTTTGTTTAATTTCGAAAGCTGCTCACCTACTAGTCCATCTATTTAATTCAGTACGGTAAAACATTTACGTCTGAAAGAAACATGAAGCTATAGGCCTAATTTTTAAGGATAGTGACGTACTTTTAAAGGCTGAAGCTTGTTAGAGGTACGCCCGAGACATTTAAAATTGAAAAAAAGGGGAAAATATGTATACCTGTATATATTTGTAGGGAAGCAACCTCATTCAAGACAACTTCAAAGGATAAACCAACCGACTTGGGATTAATTTCACCCGTAGTAGTTTAAGGCGTAGAAATGATTAAAGTTACGGTAAGTTGTGATTTTATTCTTCGTAAAGCGTTCCTCAACTGAATGATAATAAATGTTCCAGTGTGAAAAAAATCGAATTGCAGATGGCACACTAATCTATAAATTCATGGTTTGTCCGCATATTATAAAATTAAGGAACTATTTCAAGACATATTGATTTCTCGTGCAAGACGAATGGTTGTTAATGATTAGAAGCAAAATGCAGAAAATGAAAATTTGAATCTTTAGAGGAGTTTTGAAAATTTGAGACTAAAGTGATATCAGTGTAACAATTGTCACTAGTACCTCCATAATAAGTGTTTTTAAAATAAAAATAAAAGGGGCCACTACAAATAACCAGTGATGGCGTTGTACCACGATCACCAGGATTTGTACACGCATATCCCGTTCAGCCTCTGGTCAGCAACAGACTGGGAAACAAGTTTAATCAAATCACGTTCCCGAATGGCCCGTTCATTTTCACCGAACGGGTGAATTACAAAATGTTTCACTCGACTCCTCGCTAAACGCTAAACAGGGTCGGTGACGGACAGTTAGATGTTTATGTGTCTGCGGACTCCACACCAATTTGAAAATCATCAAGAAAGAATAATGCGATTCTTTAATAACTTTTTCGTGAATTTCGTCCTTTAGGCTAGTCGAGTCTGTGTGTGTACGTGCAGTATGATGATGGCCTTTCGAAAACTTAACAGTTCATACCGTGGTAAGACATTGTGACACTGACAGTGTTTTCGAATTTTGTATTGGATCGGTCATTTAATCAGTCATGTTAGTGGTGCGAATAACTTGGACCCTAAAAATCGCATTTGTATTTTAACATTTGGCCATGGTCGGGCGATAGTACGGTTCAAGTTACAAACCCGTACCAAAGTAACATCAAGTTCGAACCTGCTTCACCTGTTTAACATTTTGGACCCAATCTCAGCTGGTGATCGATTGTGTGTTCATGGAGATTTGCAGTTATGCTTTACAGGTAATTAATGGCCCAACTAAAATACGGCCATAAACATATACGCTACCATTGGCCCGTCGCCTTGGGGGGGGGTGGCCGAGGGATAGCCCCCCCTGGCAGCAAACTGCCCCCCATCATTTTGTTCTTGTGACGTGGCCCCACTAGCTGATACTGTGGTCCCCCATTAATTCCTTCAGCTGCTAATAGGGCTGGTTACAATGCATGATTCTTATCTTTTATATAAAGTGCCAACAAGGTTTTACATGACCCAAAAACAACTTGTCCTTCGTAGGCAGGTTTAAGCTTATCCCAAGCAGAGTGAGGTTGAATTTGTTATGTTTGGAAATGAGCACTTGGTGCTGGATATGGACTGGTATGTCTCAGTGACCACGTAGGCAAAACGGTCCCACAATTTGGAATGTTTGCACAACACATGTACATTGGTCTAATGCCTGAGGCCCTTAACTTTTGTTGCATGGAATGAATAAGAAAATTTATCTTAAAATGCACAAAATTCCAAACCTTGCACTTCGTGTCATTTGTTATTGACCATCAAAAATATAATGGGAGCAGCTCAGTGATTGCTTAGTTATGACTGTTGACTCTAGTTTCTATTTTTTTTCAGTAGAACTAAACTGGGTAAACTCATCTTTCACATTTGCGCTGAGTGCATGCATGTTATGTCAGCCTACATTCAAATAAAAAGACACGAGAATCACTCTTTTTGCTGGCATGACTGGTCTGGCTTTAGTTCAAAGATGTCTTTCATGGAAGAGCCACAAACATTATGCATTTCTGCACAATGGAGGGTTTAATATAGTGCCCCCAATCAGAGGTGGAGCTGCTTAATGCAGCCATTGAAAATGTGTATTTCGCTTAATAGGTTTGTTGTCAAAGGCTTGTCTCAAGAAACAGACTGGTACCTCATCTCTCTTGACGTCTCAACAGGCAAGGCTTTGTGCGGCCGAGTGTGGGACCTACACTCATATTGAACAAGATGGCGTCCATCAAGGTTTGAGGTCACAAAAAGAAATAAATAGTATCAGCAGAAAAACTGTCTGGTTTCCAAAACTTTCAGGGTTTTTGGCATGATGGGAGCATCAGTGTCAATTTTCAGTTGATGTTTTGTTCAAGATTATCTGCACTTCAAAAGGATTCCATCTCGGACAATCTCAATTTATTGAGTATCGCAAAGCTAGACTGGTTTACACTACTTTTTAAACCTGTTCCCTCAGGTATTGAACCTACTTTCGTTTGTGCAGGTAAAATCCCCCTGAAATTAGCTGCCGCCCCTTTCAAAATTTGTTTTTATTCCACTCAAACACTCTGGTGGTTGTTAAGGAATTCTCCACCGATCCCCTTGGTCACAACTCCAAATCAACATGACAGTAGCCCTCTGCATATGGTCTGACAACTTATGAGAGTTATTAGCAGCAAATTAGCAATCAACTAGCTCGTCTTCATGGTCGGCTACATCACACAAAAAACAAAAGAATACAAAGAAGGAAGTCAAGTCAAGAAGAAGTCGCAAAATCCAATAAGCAAAACCTTGTGTAAGGCATGCTATGAATAAAAACACATAATTAAATACAAAAACAATTAAACATTAAGAAATACAGAAAACATGTTATTATTAGGAAATAAAACTTATAAAGTGTATGAACAAATTGCAAATAAAGAAATGGAAGATGTAATGTGAACTTAGGGCAATGAGGAGATCATTTCAATTGAAGTAGTTAATTTATATGAAAAAGACAGTAATATGTAGAGAAGATAAGACTTCACAAGTAAACTGAAAGTCTGAGTGACAATCTGTCAACCTCTGTTCAATTTTCCCTGCTTACCTGTGCACAGAATATATCCCGGGTACCGGGCACAATTAACTACAAGTAGTAGTTGAACTTGACCAATGCTAGTAAGGGAAATAGTTTGAGGACTGTCAATGATTTCTAACATTTCGCTTGTGTTTTTCCAACCATTCCAATTTTGCTGGAGCAAAGTGGACATGCTTGGTCAAAATCTGCAAACGACACTGACCATGGAGCCATGAATCTTTCTGTCAACTAATTACCATCAGTTTATGCTGTAATTAAGAGAATGAGATTCTCTGGGTATTTCAGGTATGTGACCTTGATAATATGATGTCATGTCACTCATCTATTTAGACCTTCTGTGTTCATATCCTTTTTTGCAAACAAGCGGTTGCCATACTGAAGATGAATAATAAACCGTTCAATGGCTTCAACAAACCCTTCTTGGATGAGATGAGCCACAGACTTGATGAGCTGAGGAGCACTGGGAGTTGCCAGGGAGTTATCATTACATCAGTGAGTTCCTTGGGTAATTACCCACACTCATATCGATTTGACTGTGTGATGTAATTGTAACCCTCACACAAAATGGACAAAATCAACAGGAGTTGAAGGGAAAAGTGATAGCACTTTGAGATGCAATCAGAAAACAAGGATGGTTGTATTATAGACAATGTGCATATATGACAACAAAGCAACGGATGCAGCCTTGGAAGATTTAAAATGAGTCACCTCATGTATGCCATAACGTCATGTCTACCCAACGATCTTTTTTGGACCATTTTACTTCTGAATGTAGGGATTTTTCTTTGATTAACAGACCTTTCAAATATCCATATTCATTGACATTCCAAAGTGTTCTGCAGGAGTACAGGCATTGTCTTGTTTTGCCTGTTTTTATGTGGAAATCCAAGAGTGGCTTTGAAGTTCTGGTTTTATGAAATTCTGCCTGTAGACCTTTCTTTGGGTTGCAATCATTGCCTACCATTTTATAGGTGGCCAAAGTTTGCATACTGCAGTTGCACCTAAGTGTGCATTTTATTCCCTTCAAATTCACAGTGGAGGCACTTTTTATGGTATTAGTAGTGCCAATATCCAATTGTTTTTAGAAGCCATGTATTCTCAAATACAACATACTTTATAAATCACTTCTCATTTTTTGCTGTCATGGACAGGCATAGTTTGTTGTCAACTCGAATGTCAACTCTGTGACTTGACTAACAAAGGGTCTGGTGATGTTGATGCTAAGGTGATCATGGCATTGTGGCATAATAAAAATGATAACATTTGATAACAGCATCGTTTGTCCGTATCCTCACACCCACAGGCCAACGCTGGTATTTTTTCAGCGGGCCTTGATATCTCTGAGATATACCAGATTTCACAGGACTGTGCAGCTGCTCTCTGGAGATCACTCATTGAGTTTATTATGAGGTTGTACGGGACTAACTTGGTCACTGTGGCTGCTGTTAATGTAAGTCAATATAAATTAGTGTTTAACAAAATGGCACGAGCAATCAATGTGATGCTTGACATTCATAAAGGCCATCTTCTATGTCGTAGTTGTCATCTTTCCAATCAAAAGGCTTACCCCAGGAGTTTACTGTTGTAAATAATAAGGCAATAAATATATACTTGGCGGGTCTCCAACTCTGGCGAATGGGCACTGACAATGCCCCCTTACCGAATACTGTTCAAGTCATAAAGTCAAAACAACTCCAAAAATTAAAGAATTTTAACGATTTCACCCAACAAAAGACTTATTCCAGCCATGTTATTGGATGGTTATCTTGCTGGTAGGCGTACGTAGAGATTGGCACACAATTGCATGCTAAATTAATTCCAAGCAGTGTCGATTTTGAAGGGCACTTTACTTTGCTGTCAATGTGTTTGTTTGTGTAGAGGGTAAACTTTGTTTTCTTTGATTGGCTATAAGATCCAATTGTTTTAAGGTGCTTTTGAGACATTTGGAGTGTCTGACTGGCAGATTTCTCAGAGAAGCTCATAAATGTTGTGCAGGTATTTCTATTAGAAATTTATAAGGAGATGTGATAGTGAAAAATTGAATCATTGGAAATATCAAATTATTAATGATGTTCTCTTTGAAAAAAATCAAAACAAGTTTTAGACGATCATTGAATCACATTTTTTTACTGGAAACATGTAGTTCCCTCTAATCTCAGAGACAGCTGAACTACAATTCAAATGAAACTCACATTATGGTGTGCACCGGCAGAGTTAACATAATGCAAAATTGAAAATAGATATCACTGTCCAGAAACTGGGCCATTGAATGTGTGCAGCGATAGTAGTCACAGACCGTGCACACAGTAAAAATCAAACAATCTTAAACCACTTTCTCTTTATTATCATTCACATCCAGTGTTAAATGATGCTAACGCAATGGTACTTTGCTCCCTAGGGTCATGCAACTGCTGGTGGATGTCTGTTGTCACTGTCATGTGACTACAGGATCATGGCAGAAGGCAAGTTCAACATAGGCTTCAGTGCTACCCAACTTGTAAGGTTTGATGCTGATGTTACATGTCAAAGAAATAGCAGGTTTATAAGTTGTCAAGCTATCCTTTTTTTTTCACGTAAAATGTCATTCACTCATTCAGTTAGGGTATCTTAGAAATGGTTTCCACTGAACCTTTCCAGCATCTAGATTTTAAGTAATAATACTTTCCATAAACAATATCCAGAAAATAAAAAAAAAATTAATTGAAATAATGTTCAGTATCAAAAAGCTGAAGAGATTTTGCTGCAAAACCTGAACACGGAAATTTGAAACCTTGTTTTTAATTTTGAAATGAGTGATGTGAATTATTTGTGGAGAATGCATGGAACAGATTTTTTTTGTAGTTTCTTTTTTTTTTGCCTGACCCTGCAACTTAGATTGAAATCCTGGTATAAATATTTTGAATATCTCACCGCAGCTATCTCCAATGTGGCTGTTTTGAGACTACAGCTAACAGTTCTCACTTTCCAAAGCTGCAGACTCAAATACTCATTTCAGACTCTGCCTGGTCTGCCCTTTTTGCCAGAAGTTCGCAGGAAATCCAGAATAACATTCAAAGTTGATACTAAAAAGTTTGAGTTTATCTTACTTGTTGTAGGGCCTCATAACTCCATTCTGGGTGCAAGAGATGATGAGCAAAGCATGCGGGGCGAGGACAGCGGAAATAAGCTTTCAAAAAGGTGAAGGGTACGCAAAAGAAACAGAATTAAAAACCAACAGGCCATGTCTATTTTCTCTTGATAATAAAAGTTACATCATTGAACATTCCAATATATTCTCCATCATGGGTTCATCTTTAGTTGCGTAGTCAGTTAAAATCTTTCCTGTCAAATGAACATTTAAAAAACCTCCCAAATTGACCTCATACCAGACTACCTGATGCTGTTGCGGCTGAAGGTGGAGGTGCACCAAACCGGAGGGTCTTAGCTCCTGGCACTAAATTCACAAAAATGGAAACTGGAGCCCTAGGCAGTGATGAAGACGACATTAGGGAGACATCCCAGGATTTGGATTGAAATTCAACATAGATAAACTCTCATGCTAACTCATTCTTTCAAAATTCACTTGTGTCATGTTTCCCTCTTTTGGAGGTACCTGGGTCAAACCATTCTCATCTTTGAACTTGCTTTTGAACTTGGTAATTTTATTTTTTACATTTATGTAATATAATGTAATTTTATTTCCTGCTACACTGGGAGAGCAAATTTCGTGGGAAAACATTATTTACTCGACAATAATCTTGAATCTTGAATCACCTGTTTGTAATTTTTGTCTGTCTTTGTCAAGGTTTGCTCTACACTCCTGAGCAGGCACTGGCCATCAGACTCGTGGATGAGTTGCAACCAGCGGAAGATTTGATGGACGCTGCCAGGAAACAAATGTTGAAATGGCTCGCTGTACCAGGTACATGGATCAAACATTTATTTGCTCTTTGGAATCTTGTTAGTAGTACTTGAGCATCTTCCTCACGAAATCATCAAATTTGGCTGTTGGTGTAAACGCCAAAAACATGCATCCGGCTGCAACTTTGCTCTGTCCCTGAAACTTGCAAGCTGGAACCCAGTATATGACTGACATGTTTACATTGTAGCCTCTTGTGAACCCCTGTGAAAGTACCATCTTACTCTGGGTTGTACATATTCAGATGAAAACTTTTTGTGTACTCTCTACAAAAGCGTACATAAACCAGAGTGAGGGTGCCCATTTTTCTCTTGTAAGCAATTCTTTTGAGTCGGTCATGTAGAACTGTCTTTGTCTAGTCCATTTCTTTTACCAGCTGCTTGAAAAGAAAACGAACATTGAGAAACATGGTGTCGCTAGATCTGTTTTAAGGATGTGTTCTAGATCAGTTCTGGAAATCTAGTACAGAGCGCTAGTGTTTTGGTAATCAGCATACCTCATGTATCCCCACTGTTGATTTGGTTTTTGCAGAGCATGCCAGGGTCAGGACAAAATCAATGCAGAGAGCAGCACTCATTGAGAAAGTGCAATCCTCCAAGGAGGAAGAGATCCAATTCTTCGCCAACTTCTTGCTGAAAGAAAGCGTCCAGGAAGCTGTGGGGAAATATCTGGAGACCTTGAAGAAAAGGAAATAGTTTTGGGGCATGCAGGCAAAAGTCTGTTCGAAGTCACAAGCTGTTCCACTGACGTGTGATCAAAACATATACAGGTGGTTGTCATTGTTCATCTTGTGACTTGGGATTGGACTCAACTACGGCCTTGAAGAGCCCCAAAAAGCTGCACCTTCTAACATCTTCACGGTTCCGTTTGCTGAACTGTTGGACCAGCCTTTCTTTCTGTCACTGACCAAGTCATCATGGCTGTCAACCTTATCCAGTCCTGCGGATTGACTTGCTTGGTCAAGCTCAACAAGGGAAGTCTAGGTTTATTTTGGAAGAAAAACGCAAGTACTGAAAAAAAGCAAATTACAACCATATTAAAATATAGAAATTTGTTCAGGGAAGCTTGCTACAATGGCATTTTACAGCGCTTCAAACTGAAGTAATTGTTTTGTAGTTAGTGTCCTTAAGTGAATAGGTTGTAAAAGAGATGGAAATTTCTCTATTGCTTTAGCTAATGTTATTCTCGCTGATTTCAACCATGTCTTCTTGATTGTTTTGGAATCTCTTTTAGTTTACTGACAGGGCATGTTTAGAGGATCTCGAGCTTTGCCACTGTACATTTTCATTAAAATGAAATTTCTGTATTGCCAAGTTTTTTTCTGAAGTTAACAGATAGTCACTGAATTGATGTTAAGTATCTAAAGAAATAACAATAATATAATGGATTTTCAATAAAGTAAGTATTGTTTGTGCTAGTTTGTGTCATGTCTTTTTTAACTGTCTACTGTAAATCATGCAATCGATCTACACTGTTCGATGTAAAATACGGAAAGTTTTCAAGAAATTAGCCCTCCCAGGATAATACTATTGCAGTCCTTTCCGTTTGGATAGCACTGGGTACTCATGCAGAACCTGTCTGGCTTATTGATAAAATCAATGGCTACAATAGATCAAGAGTTAAGATTGAAAAAAAAATGATTAAAGTAAGCCATTTTGGGTTCTCCCTCTTCATATGAAAACACCTATCTAGTCCCCGCTTTCCTTGCATTCTTTCAAGATATATTTTTAAATACCCCATTGTTTGATTGTGTGAAGCAGTAGAGATATTGTATAACCCTTCATTTGTATTACTTTAGAGAGAGAACAGGCGGCATTTTGCTCAGCAAAAGTTGTATACATGTATTTGTAAACTTTTTTGTCAGAAGTCACCCCCGATCCCGACGAACTTTTTGGTTATTTCTTCAGAATGGACCAAGAGAGGGCGTTCTTTATGCAATAGCATCAACTAGCTTTTTCTTACACTGTCTTTAGCTTTGCCCGCAACTAGTTACATCGGTACAGGTTGGAATTGAAGTCGTCGAGGGTAGGCCTAAGTTATTCAAATAGTTTTAACGGTTTGCTTCGGGTGGTTGGACAAGCTGGAAACTTAGAGCTCTTCTCTTTTAGATTTGTAGCACCATTACCTGAATATGGAGGCATTACGGGCAATCGGAAGAAGTGGGGGTAAGTCACATTGTGCATGTTGTGAAGCCCATGCCTAGGCTTACGCGAACGTTCTCGCGGTCGGAAGTTCCTTCAGTTGCACTCATGTCTGGGCAAAGGGGAAACTCTGAAAAATGTCTGAAACCTTTTCGGTACAGTGTGGGAGATATCCATAGCGCATAAATAGTGAAATTGTGGGCATATTTGATGTAAAGGTTAACACGGTTAAGAGTTTAGTCCAGTCATTATTCATAATAATTCAGATTTCCTCGCACCGCAACACTATTTTTGTCCCATGAGTTTCGAGTGTGAAATATGGAATATAATATAGTGACCAACTGACCAATCAGAGAAAAGAATCAAGACTCAGTGATGTCATCCCGACCGCAAGAATGGTTGGACATCTCGCAGTTGCTGGATGTGAGTTATTCACTATACTAAAAATGCCGGGGGGGAGGGCACAAAATCTGCCCCTTCAACATTTTTCCCACCTCAGTGCATTTTTTTCAGGAGTTGAACCTTTTTAGGAGTTTCAAGTTTTTAGAGTAGCTCCATGACCAGTTTTGCAAAAATCGAACGCACCGGTCTTTTGCAGTGTGCATTTATCTGAGATGGGTCAGCCCAAAATGTATACATTTTCCACTGCGGTGCTCAATACACTTGGGCTGGCGTGCAGGTAGCCTTAAACTTCAAATGACCTTAACAACAAAACAGTATGTCTGACTGAGTTCAACCTTCACATTGCAATGAGTATTTACATGCATTCCAAAACTGGGTGAGGCACAGCTGAGGTCGGGGGAGGGGGTAGAATCCACTGTATAGTGTCCTTCATACAAACTCTGTGGACAGGTTGCTGAGAGAAAGATAATAATTAATGTCAGTCCTCCCCTCTGTTACCTGCAAAAAAGCAGTTTCAGTTTTAGTCCGTGTATTCTTTGTACACCTTAGACTGGATTACGTACAACATGTACTTCTCTGACTCTGCTTTATCAGGTTGCATACTGTCAAGAACTCTCAGTGCATCACTGAAGAGGAGGCAGACTGGTGCCGCTCCGCTGTTGCTTTTACAACAGAAGCGCCGCTTTGCAGAGTCAGGAAACTTTGTCCAGGTTGAACGAGATAATGTCCATGAAGGTAATTACACGTCAGCTAATTATACTTACAATCAGAGTTGTAGACTCGAGTCACTTGACTTGGACTCAAGTCGGACTCCATTCACTATTTTTGTGACACGTGACTTGATGTGTAACAATTAGTTTTTGACCTTGACTTGCAAAAAATGACTTGGGACTTGACTTGGACTTGCACATTATGACTTGTGACCAATGCAAGTCAGAAAACTACTCAATCGAACCCATTAAAGTTTAAGTTAGGCCTATCACCTTTCATCTTGCATTCTTAAAATAATCAGCGTAAGACTTTAATGTTCAGCTCGCAACTTCTGCTTTGGTCTTGTCTACCCACGGCTATGTCTGAATCACTTGGTTGTGGCTTGAAATCACACATTGCGTGACTTGACTTGTACTTACACAAAAAGACTTGTGACTCGATAAGGTAGAGGGTTTGCGGATACACCATGTGGAAAATATCTCTTTTAAGTATGTGTGGTTCTGAAAAAGAACTGGTTATTCAACGTCAAGTAACCAGTTCTTTTTCAGAACCTCACATACTCAAATGAGATATTTTCCACATGGTGTATCCGCAAACCTTCGACCTTATCGTATTCCACCATGCAAACCTTCAAGAGCTACTTTACTTGTGACTTGCTTGTGTTTGGACAAAATTGACTTGTGACTTGACTTGACCTCTGATCAAGTGACTTGTGACTTGATGTGTGCCTTGACCAAATGACTTGTGACTTGGCTTAGACTTGCAGATTTTGACTTGTGACTTGACTTGGGCTTGCAAACATTGATTTGCTTCCATCTGTGCTTAAAATATCAGCAAATAGTATCCATGAACTAACTAAGCACATTTTGTAGCAGTAGCTCAGCCTAACAGAATAAGTCATAAGTCAGCAGAGCCTTATTTGAGTTGAAGGCCATTCAATGAATTTTTTTGCGCAGTTTACATCAATGGGAACCATTGTGTCATTCAAATAACATCCATGTTAATCAGTATGCCAACTGGTTAATTGATACATCACAGTAAAAGAACATGGTTCTCTTGTGAACAGGTGGAAAACTGCATTTAGACAGTACGCCTGATTTGAATAAACAAGGCCTTTTTATTTTCCTGTTACTTATGATGGTAAAATATGGTAATGCTTTGTTGATCACAGTAACTGGTTTCCGTCTGAAAATTTTTATGTGTGTGTGTGCAGCTATTGCCATTGTGAAGATGAACAAGAAACCAGTGAACAGCATGAGCAAAGACTTCATGACGGAGATGAACATCACGTTAGAAAAATTGGAAAACGACACCACCTGCCGTGGAGTTATTCTCACATCAGTATGTTTTCAGAAAGAGTACTGCCTGAAACGTTGAGTACCACCGGTTCTTATCAGAACCCCACATACTCAAAAAGGAGAGATGTATCCGTGGTGATACCGCAAACCTAGCTAGTTTACTTGCTACCTCCAACATGAAAAGGTTCAAATCTTAGATGACCTCTTCTTCCCTACCTTAATCTTCCATGATCCTTCAACATTTTCCCAGTGGAGTTTGTTGGATCTGAGAGGATTGGGAGTGACCTTGCAATAATATGCTTCAGCTGAAAACAAGCAATGAATGTTCCCAGCAGGAAGATGCCTCATTCTTAAAAGCGTAATCCAAATGATACTGTAATGGTCCTGGTTTTTTTAGAAGTCTCCATTTCTTCCAAATGGGTACTCAATATTTGCCTTTCTGATTCAGGCCAACCCTGGTATTTTCTCGGCTGGTCTGGACATCACAGAGATGTACCAGAGGTCAAGCGACTTCACCAACGCCTTCTGGAGGTCACTACAGGATTTCTGGATGAGGCTGTATGGATCCAATTTAGCAACTGTGGCTGCCGTAAACGTAAGCCCTCACGGATCAAGTGGACTTGATTTTATTGCTCTTGGCATGCTGCTTTGGCCAAAAAATTCTAGCATTAGCGTCTCCTCAAGCCTGCTGAATCCTTCAGCATCCATCAAAAGCAATGAAATACACCTGACATACATGTTGTTTTACAGAATCTAATATCTATGTGAAAACATTAATATGTTCACTGCACAGATTTGAAAGAAAGGTGTCAACTTTTTTTACAGTTTGGTGATTGCAACTGAAAGTGATCTTCCACTTTTATCAAGTCACAGAAGAACACTAAATCCACTCAGTAATTCATAAAACTAACAAAGCAAAGACTTAGCACTGAAAAGATTTTCCCCAAGATTTTTATTATTAATCATTGTATCCAACTAGCTGTGAGCAAAATGAAGTCTCTGGAAACAGACAAGCTTTCATTCGATGCAGTAGCTTCTCAGTGCCTCTCCTGCTTTTCAGGGCCATTCTCCTGCTGGTGGGTGTCTGATGGCGATGAGTTGTGATTACAGGATCATGGCAGAAGGCAAGTTCACCATGGGTCTGAATGAAGTTCTCCTGGTGAGCAAACTTAATTTCTCATCTGTTTCTCGTTAACATGAATCACTTACATCTCTTGAATTGTGCAAGTTCATGATCTCAGAAATGTTCTAGTTTGTCCCAGTGTTGTAGGCTGGACCATCAACAGATTAGACACAAGACCTGACACAAGACCAGACACAAGACCAGACACAAGACCAGTCACAAGACACAAGACCAGCCACAAGACCAGACACAAGACCAGACACAAGACCAGTCACAAGACCAGCCACAAGACTAAACACAAGACCAGACACAAGACCAGACACAAGACCAGACACAAGACCAGTCACAAGACACAAGACCAGCCACAAGACCAGACACAAGACCAGACACAAGACCAGTCACAAGACCAGTCACAAGACACAAGACCAGCCACAAGACCAGACACAAGACCAGACACAAGACCAGTCACAAGACACAAGACCAGCCACAAGACCAGACACAAGACCAGACACAAGACCAGTCAGAAGACCAGACGCAAGACCAGACACAAGACCAGACACAAGACCAGACACAAGACCAGTCACAAGACCAGACACAAGACCAGACACAAGACCAGACGCAAGACCAGACGCAACACTAAACACAAGACCAGACACGAGACAGATGAAAGACCAGCCACAAGACCAGACACAAGACTAAACACAAGACCAGACTCAAGACTAAACACAAGACCAGTCACAAGACCAGACGCAAGACCAGACGCAAGACGAAACACAAGACAGACGAAAGACCAGCCACAAGACCAGACACAAGACTAAACACAAGACCAGACACTAGACCAGCCACAAGACCAGCCACAAGACCAGACACAAGACCAGACACTAGACCAGTCACAAGACCAGACACAAGACCAGACGCAAGAACAGACACAGGACTAAACACCGGACCAGACACAAGATTAGCACAAGACCAGACACAAATAGCAGGGTTAACAATGAAAACAGGATGCTTTTGTTCCGGTTCATTTGAACAGCTTGTGACATGAAGTCAGACAGAAGTCTTGTGGTTGTCTTTAAGTTGTCATGGCTACGACACAGCCAAGTTGTGCTGACCATAAGTGTGTCTTTGCATAACATTGCTTATACTTTCATGGTTGCATTGAAATTTGCATAAGCAAACCCTAGCTCTTAGGTTAGTTGGCACATTTCTGCTCTTCATGTGTAATACAGTCATTTGCAAAAGTTTAAGACCCCCCTGGAATTTTATTGGTATTTCTGTCACTGGGACCGCATTACATTGTCTCATTGACTGATTACTTAACATGATTTTACAGTGGTGCATAACATCAGTGTAGTGCTATATACCCATTTGAATGAAATTTTTTGCAAACGCAGCTCTTGTGTGACATTTTGTCTGTAAGGCAGCTTGGGAAAAATGCCAGTCTAAGCAATCAAAAATAAAGGAGGGAACTCTGAATATTAGACTGTTAACATGTCAAATCATGGAAATGCAGTCACAAATGTTCAACCAAGGTACCAAGGTTACACATTGAAAATAAACATAAGTTGCCACGATTGATTGATTTAAGTTTGGTTTACCTTCAGGTTAATGAATTTTCTATGGATGGTCCTAAACTTTTGCAAATAAATGTATTTCAGTGAATACAAACTACACGTACATGTATATTACCCGATTTACTATGAGCAGAAAATCACATGCTTACCCTTCAGTCAAGTCTAAGTTAAATGAGCCTCGTTTGTGAAATGTAGACTTGTTCCTTTCATTAACTGAGAATACCTAGATGGCACTTGCTACCTGTAATATCAAATATGAGATTGTAACTGTCTTTATTTCAGGGTATAATTGCTCCCTTCTGGTTCCAAGATTTGCTAGTAAGAACCTGTGGCGAGAGACAAGCAGAGATGGCATTACAACTAGGTACTTGTATAAAGTCCTACCAGTAATTCAGTAGGGTCTATCACCAGTCCCTTCAAGTCCATCACAAGTCATCCAGGCTAGAGCCAGGTCATGAGTTATTCAAAGAACTGTGACTTGAGCTTTCCTCTTTCACCGTTCACCCTGTTCCTTGTGATTGGTCTTGTGAAAGAACTTGTGAAATGGCCTTTCAAACGGACTTGTGATGGTCTGTAACGCTTCCGCTTCAAAATACTTTTGTAGCTTGTAACCATGGACTCAGTAGAAGTGTATTCAGAAGCTAATGTGCTGTTGATCAGTCAAATCGCCACGTTTTCAACTGTCATCTTGCCAATGGAACCCATGTTAAGACAGAGGATGTTTTCCAGTGCATTCTTGCAGGAACTCCTCGTACATCACACAATTTCCAGATTATCACGACTGTAGTGCAGCATGAAAATGTTCAGATTCAGAATTGTTTAACTCCACTATATCGAGGTTGATCGTTGAAGGCTCTTTCTTGGTCATTTGCTTAAAAAACTATCCTCTTTTCGTTGACGCTCAGATTCATCTTGGCTCCACTTGAAGGTGCAATAATTTTGTCTTGCATGGTTTTCCTTGGCAGGCACGCTCTTCAAACCAGAGGAAGCGTTGAAGATTGGCATGGTGGATGAGATTGTACCACTGGACGATGTCGTCAGCAAGGCTCGGGAACAACTAATCAAATGGCTCAAACTACCAGGCAAGTAGGAATAGGCAGCCTGAGGGGGGAGTCGATGTAGCTAGGGGAGGGGGTCAAAATTTGACCCCTCCCCAGTTGGCTTGTAAGCCATGGATAGGCTTGAAAAATAAAATTTGACTTCCATAAGTTTTAAGAGAAAAAAATCCTCAAGTGTTGGTGGGACTTCATTTATCTAGGAGAAGAAAGGTGTGAGGCATTTATACCTAGGTCCTTAGGCTGATTGAAGACAAAAACTCTGTAAAAAGATTAATAAGAAAACTTTCAACAGAGAAAATAGTTTTGGGGGGAATGACAGAATTTTTTCAAATTATAGTGTACCTCAAGAGCTCTTGTTGAAAAGAACAATCAAAGTGCACTTGACTGTCACCCATGTTTGGAGGTGCAGAAGCACATCTAAATATGATTGGCTTTTCATGTGCTGTAAACTATTTGCAGATCACGCAAGGGTCATCACCAAGGGGATGTGCCGGGGGCCACTCTTAGAGAAACTACGGGCCAAGCAGGAAGAAGACATAGCCTACTTCAGTCAATTCATCAACAAAGAGGCCATCCAAAAGTCCCTCGGGAGGTACTTGGAGAGCTTGAAGAAGAAGTAGATTCGACACAAAGACCTGTCCCCTTGCACTTTTTTGCGACCCTGGAGAAATTTTATGACCAATTCTGTGTCCTGCCTTCAGAATGATTGCATGTCCACATTGGTGGGAAACATTTATATCTTGATGACTGTGTGTGAAAATCGGATGCACTTTATTGCTAACCATTGGTAGCAGTCCTGATACTTTTTGAAGAAAATTTTGGCTGTCAGGATATTCCAAACTAGAGAATAAGAACATCGAAGTCTGCTCTTTTCACATGCAATGGCTCACAGATGTTGCCTTGGTAACCAGCAGACTTTATTTCTCTTTATAGACCTTTTTCACCCGTGTGACTGGATAGCGCTAAATGTAAACAATACCACCACGTAGGGACTGCCTTGGCCACGGTGATCCCATATGTTCCTACGGGCAGCTTCAATCACGTACAAGCACACGTGCAAACGCTGCATGCTTGACCAGTTTATCTTAAATAAGTAGATTACCATCACAGCATTGTGTTCTCGTTACTGTCACAACACATTGCGGTCCAGCACGATTGTGACATCACATGAAACAGGTCCATAGAACACCTCTTGCTGGTTCTATATCTGGATTGGATGAGATATGGTCACGTGTGGTTCACCGATATCGGCTAGTACATGAACTTTGTATCAGTGTGAATTGGACACATGCCAAGACATAGCGTCGGTTTGAATTCCATTTTGACTGGTTACAGGTGCCTCGCATGACAAGCGTAGTGAACAGAAACTCAAAAACTGAATTGCCTGTTGAATGGACCGATCCAGCAAGCCCCGCCCACTGCGCACGTGGGTGTTCAGCGCATGCTCTTCTCGCAATGCAGCTCTACATTTTCCAGCTGCGTGCGTAAGCATATGGCGGACTTTTTTGCACGCATGTCGGACATAAATCACAGCTGTGATTGGTCAGAACATAATCAGGCAGGGCATAGCCACTTAACGTCGGATTTTCTCACCAGAAAAGGCTGCTTGGGACATTTTGTAACCCCCATATTCTTCAACGTTGCAATTGCCCTTTGACCTAACAAAGCACCACGTGTTAATAAGTTCGTGGAAATGAAAAATTTCTTAAAAGAGTGTGCTCATTCTCCGTTGAACAAATAAGGAAAATTATGTATGTTGACACGTCATCGGGTGTCCAGTGGTTAATGGATTGGTCTATTGATGATTATTTGTATAATTGAACTACAACAGTTCAGTTACAAAACCCTGAAAAGTTTCCTACATCTGTTATACATTTGAGACAGAGGTATGTTATAAAACATAGATGGACTGGACTGGCTTTCATCCCCGGGAAATATAATCCTCTTCTTGTCTCACAGTTCCTTGATGGGTAGACATGTACTAGTGACCCCTATTGTCAGGCCACCTGTGTATGCTAGAACACCGGTTTGTTTATTAGAACAAAACCAACAAAGGGTTGCTCTGTAAAAGAATCATTCAGTCAAGAATAAATACCACGTAATTGAATGCACATTTGGTAGCCTTGATAACAGTCAATTGACAACTTAATCATCTGTTTCATTAAACAGGTTCAACACCTGAGCCCCACTTAAATGATTATTTAACTCTTCAATTCACAAATAACTTGCAGTTGTTAATACAAGTGAAGGCCATTAATTGGTGCAACTTCCAGCATCAAATGTCAGTTTTTATGTGCCCGGATATTTTTTTTTACTTGTTCCAATTTCTGGCTTTTCACCTTGTCGAGTTTGTCAATCATTTCCCGCTTTGCCGTCAACTTTTGGTTGAAAAATGGTCATGCATTTTTAAAATGCCTTCGTGTTTGCTTGGATGTCATTCCTCCTGATAAGCCCATTTTATTCTCTCTGTCTAGTACTTCCAACGGCGAATCCTCCTTAGAAATGCCTACTCTGTGATTAGCTGAACCATTTTTGACTTTGAAGATTAACCGAAAGATTTCTATTAACATTTTGAAAAATTAATGTTTGTAAATAGAAATATGTTGAGAGATTCATAACAACATTGCATAAATCTGCCAGCTTTCACCTTTGTGTGCCACAGATGGCATCAATTATACACTGTAGTTGGAAAGCGATGTAAACGTGAATAAAATTTGTTCCATTTGTTGTGCTCATTTTGTCATACTCGAAATTATGTGGTGCTTTGATGTGTGTGCCATTGTTACAAAATGCATAAATTTCAAAAGACCAACAGATGACCCTAAAAGATTGCTTTGCTCAGATCCGAGGTTTTCCTTACACGTCATCCATGTTTTCTCTTGCGAATCTTTTTTTATTGTTGAATTGCCTTGTTGAGTTGTTAACAAGTGGATATCTGACTAATTTCAAATTTGTAGATCAAGTTGTTTGTTTGCAGAAGGTGACAATTCGACATTCAGGACATTTTTTGTTTCCGGCGGGTAGAACGCTTGTGATATTGCTTGAGGAATCGTGAGGTATTTGGGAGGAACCTTGTTCTTAGATATACCTTGCTGTTTATAGTTTGGTTGGTTGGTTATGTGTTTGTTTTTTCATTTTATCTTTTCTTGTCAAGTCAGACAGGTCGACAGTGACGGAAGCACTAAGGGAGTTTCTTATTTAACCGACATTAATGTTGAATGTTGATAGACCACAAAACTTTAATAAAAAGTGAAAATACCATTTTTATTAAAGTCAATTCTCAGTTTTTGATTAGAAATATTCAAATGAAATGACTTGGTAAAGAAAGTTATTTAACATGCTTTAAAAGTTCAGAGAAAACGAGCTTTTTCAGTGCCAAATACCAGGACTTGCATTTCAATAAATGTATAATGTAGCACGTGTTGGCTTGGCTACCGTAGATTCAAACAGCGCCAGCTATAGCTGGCCAGGCGCTAGCGAGAGTATCCAAACATAATTTTACTGAGTGTTACATTACACATGCTGTCAGGCCGACAGTCACAACTATCACTGGCAAAAGGGCATTGTTGTGCCAATGAAAGACCGTGCGTTTTAAAAAATTAAATTTATTTCCCAAAACTGTTAACTGCTGCAGACAGATTTTCTGGCAATCTTTCAATGCCAATTTTTGGTTTTGGAGGATCTGGTGAGTTGGGTAACGTGAGTCATGAGATCGAGAGCAGTCCTCTGAACTGGAACACTATAAAACTGTCATGGATGCTTTGCGTGCAGTAGGAAAAAAAGCTGGAGGTAGGTAAGGCTCCGGCCATGTTGGGCTTCGAACCCAATAAGGCTGCACACAACTGGAGAATATGTTTTTCGGGGCGCTCTACATGTTGCTGTGATGCAATTTCAGGCATCCTCTTTTTCTTCTTCCTTCGTCTTTTTCTGTTAATGTTTATTTTGTGCAAAAAGGGAGTTGTGTGCCCCCCAACCCCCCTGGATCTGCCCCTGGTAGTGGTGGGACCTGGTGACTCGACTACACGCAAAAGTGGAAATCTTTCGCTTTTTTGTGCACACCGTGTTAATTATCTAATTCCATTTATAAAAACTCAAAAAGGAAAATCTTCGATTCATCAATTCCTTTAGTATTTTGTTTTGCCTAAAACATGGAGGGGACATTTGACATTGTGTCCCCCCGTACCAAATTCATGCGGGGGACATGTCCCCCCACCCCCCAGGATTTCCGCCCATGACTACACGGTCACAGACTTTAGTCTGGTGGTACATTTATGTAATTCAGTGAAAGTTAGACTAGGAATGCTCTGGTTAATTCTATCTGGGCAAGGAAAAATCTATCTTGAGTACTCCAGCCGTATTGCTCATGACATCTGGAAATTTATGATTCAGGGTTGGAGGTCCATGTACTCCAGCCACAACGCTTGTGATACAGTACAAACCACTTTGTCTAGCCCCCCCCCAAATAAATGTGATGTAGGACGATGGACGTCGACGTCGATCCGCTTATTGGCCAGAGTTTCAAGTTCAAGAAGCTTTTTTTTTCTGGTAAAAATATGTTCAAATCTGATAGGCTCTCGCTTTTCCCAAGATTGGCTACTATTGTGTGCCAAATACTTGAAAATGCACTCTACTTGTGTACGGGGTTTTTTACTCCCAAAGTGAAAGAGCAGTAGCCAACATTAAAAGGTGACATCACTTGCAAGGATCTAATGCCTTACCCCTCCAAAAAAAATTGCTTCCAGAACCGTGTTTGTCGTAACATTTAGAAATTTGCGATTAAGAGGTGGAGTTACTCAAGTCACTACATGTATTAAACCGAAGTGAGTGCATGTTAGATTTAGAAATTTTTAAAGTTGAAAATTCTGTACGTCACAACATGAGAGTCTGTGGTCACAGTTAAAAGACACTGAATCTTTACGATTTTGAAACACAGGACAGTTTTTGGCCCAGAAAATATAGCAGTTTTTGAGCGCTCAGGCACCCCCTCCACTCCCAAAGGTCAAATCATCTGTAAACAAAATGCAAATGTGGCCTACTCCTAGTGTGAAAAGGTTATATCATGCATTATTGTGACACCATTGTCTTGATTTTTTTGGGCCATAATGTAATTGTGTTCAAATAAAAAATGAATGAGAAATTTATTGATGTGCTACATGTGACATTTTTAACAAACAATATTCCTTTGTTTCTTTTATCATTTGTTTAAAAATTTTAGCTGCTCAATCTAATATTTCATAGACATGAAAATGAAGTAAATTTAATCCTTGTTTAGCAAATTATCAAGTTATTAACATTATTCCCATGTTCACAAAGCGCTTTCTAAATAGTTCAATCTTGCTTCTTTTCTTCCTTTTTTAAAACTGAATTCCTGCATATTCCTTCCTTCCACCCAGCACACCTGCTATTACGATCGCTGGGAGCCTCAACGCTTTGTAGGAGTAAGGCTGGTGCCGCGCCTCTCTTGCTATCACAGCAGAGACGTCATTATGCCGATCCTGGAAAGTATATCCAGGTTGAAAGAGACATTGTCTGTGAAGGTACAATGAATGGAAGAAGAGGGAGAAAAAAAATCCTAGTTGCTTTGGCCATGGTTCAGTGATGTAACTGCAGTGAAACTGCACAGGAGTAGCTGCCCGCATAGGCCTTTTTTTTTTTTTTTTCACGGGTATTGAAAGAATATAGCTTGTGTATGATGGTGCAGGATTCGGGGGGGGGGTGCTACACAGGTGTCTACCTCCCCACCCAGTGCAATATTAACATTATCACAATCATTACCATTCGGGAGAGAATTTATGTTAGCTGTTAAAAGTCCTGAAAAATCACAGTATTTTGGGGGGGTCGTCATTGTTACGGCCGTGCATGTTTCTGTTTTTCTCCATTTCCCAACATCTTACCCCCTGTGGTTGGCTCAGTACAGATATTGCCATGGTGAAGATGAACAAGAAACCAGTGAACAGCATGTGTGGAGACTTCATGAGAGAGTTGAGCGTCACACTGGAGAAACTGCGAAATAACGAGACCTACCGAGGTGCCATTCTTACATCTGTAAGTCCCCCCCCCCAAAAAAAAGAAAACACCTCACTCCAGGAGGCATCTTGGATCTCAGCATTACAGTGACAAATTTTGTCATCTTCCAAATTTGGCTCAGTCAGACACAGCATTGTGGAATTATGGCCGTGAGATTTCACCTTAGCATAGTGCAGATCAGCATTTTCCTGTGAATACTGCTTAGTCGCTGGAAAGCTTATTTAGAGGTTTGGTCTTTAATAAACAAAATATTTACCCCAAAATGATAATTGGAGTCTGCATCTTCTTCGGCTACGTCTTGACTCGCTGAACGTCTTGTTGATGTATTTACAGTAAATAATTATTATACTGGTTAACAAAATGTGTCCACCCACGGGAATAGTCACCGTAAGGAGCAAACACTACCAAGTCAGATCCTCTCTCCGTATCCAGACACTAGTTGAACTAAAAATGCCTGCTAAAATACAGACTGGGGCACAAAAACTGTCTTCTGGCTCTGCGCTGCGAAGGAGTGGTGTGATTCTGTTTTGTTTAAATAGCGCTTTCAGCTACTCGGGCTATTTACACCAATATCTATACGTTTATTAGTAACCTTTATTAGCTTCACATTACGGAGTTAGGAAGAAGGTCCAGTTTTAGAGGTTGGAGGAAACCGGAGTACCCGGAGAAAACCTGCGAGAGAGAGAGTATGGACTGGAAACCAAATGCACTTAAAGCCCGGGCCAAGCCGGGACTCGAACCCGGGCCTCAATGGTGCAAAGCGAGGAAAGAGCTGCTAGGCTAACCCGCTCCCCCTGGTGTGATGCTGCCTGCACTCATGGTTTTTATGCTGCCCAGTCCATTGAATTTGATGGCAGGGCAAATTAAAGCTCGTTACTCGTTGACTTGAATGTCTACCACATGCCAACAGTATTCTGTTAAGCTGACTTGCCAAGATGGCAACGTGTGTCAGTATACTTTCAAAATACAGCCAAATGTTCAAGACGCTCGATGGTAAAATACAGTACCACCTTCATACATCATATTGATCACTGCAACCACATATTTATATCACTCCAAGGTCCCCCCTCCAGGGGACAAAAAAATTGTGACAACAGTTCATACACAGTGGTCAAGTTTATTGTAACACACCGTCTGCCTCCCTAGGTTTCCCAGACCTTTTTGTGTGCCTACTAAACTAATGCGGGGAGAACTGTGTACATGCATGTTGGCCATGGGAGGCTTAGAGGGAAAGGTTGGCACCTTAACCAGTCAGCTGTCCTTAGGAATATAGATAGCTGGATGATGTGAACTCCGCCCCCTGTGTGCTGTGGTAAAGAATCAGCCGAAGCATATCCTTAACTGTGGGTCAAGCAACCAACCTTCTTTTTTTTGTTCTTGCCTCTTTTAGGCTAAGCCTGGTATTTTCTCGGCAGGCCTTGACATCAATGAGATGTACCAGAGGTCAACTGACCACATCAGCGTGTTCTGGAGAACGATTCACGAATTCTGGCTCGGGCTGTATGGAACGGATCTGGCAATGGTTGCCGCCATTAATGTAAGTTTCTTCGTTGGATCTTGTGATATGTTTGAAAAGAGTATATGCTTTGTAGAACTTGTGAAAACAAATGAGGGAAAACCTACCTAGTCCTCATTCTAGGGGATTTGATCACACCGGGGACAAAAGCTCTCCACCACCGCAGCGATGAGCCACACAGCACCACTGCACGCTAATCTGGCCCCTATTGAAAAGAGGTCAGCAGTGCACTGAGCCAGGTTCATGAACGAAAGAAAGTTACCTAACACCGCACAATCTGGGCTCTTTTTACAAGGCTGCAGGCCTGGCTGAAATACTCGGACGTCATTGGAGGTCACCTGTCAACTTAGAGTAGTGCCTAAAGATTACTTTGTGTGGCTATAAACGACTGTTAAATGGAATGAATTTTTGAAGAATTTTGAAAACGGAAAAAATGATAATTATGCCAGCCCAGCATCATCAACATTGAATAATGCCCCGGCATGAAGTGGTTAATATGTCCATTACTCTCGGGGTACTTGAATTGGAAATCAGGCCTTCTAGATATGGATCCCAAAATAACCTCTAGTCACTCGGCACTAATTAAGTGGTACACCAGCTGAAAATGGAATGGCATATTTACAGTGGTGTTTATACTGCATGGTGGTATCACTCTTTTTTTCAGGGCCATGCCCCTGCCGGTGGGTGTCTGATGGCACTGAGCTGTGATTACAGGATCATGTCACAGGGTGACTACATCATAGGACTCAATGAAACGCAATTGGTGAGGACTTTTTTGGGTCTGTGATAAGCAGCATTCGAAAAGTGATGTGAGATTGTGCATTTGAACGATTTAAACCTGTCAAAAACTGGGAAACAGCAGTCATTAGATCAAAAGGGAAAGAGGGAGGTCTTACAGCAGTGAAGGTCGTTAGGAAGTTTCCTTTTTATCTCAGGCTGTAAGCGTACGCATGGCCATCCAGATAGAACGGAGCTCACGATATCACTACACCAAGTACCCTGCATATGAAGTAATTACTGAGGATTGATGGATCCCAGAAACTGGTGAAGATTTCTACTTCTCTGCCAATTTCTGCTCCCTTCCAGTTGAAAATAATTGGTCTAGAGTGACGTGTCACATTTCATTCTCAGATGAGTCAATGCGTGAGCTTGACCTTGACTTTGCCTCGTTTACATTTGTCCAAGTCACTGTGGCCTTTTCTCAGTTGCAGCCCAACTGTAACTTTGGCTAAACTTGCGGTTCGTCTCTGCCAACAGGTTCATCATATCGTATGCTCCACAATCAGTTTCAAGTACATGTTTTTTTGCTGTTTGTTCTGCACGAGCATTCTCCAAACCATGGCTTTGTCATATGCTGTCGCGTTAGGGGACTGAATTCATGCAAACTAAAATCTGAAATCAATGAGGGAATGAAGATGAGATTCGGAAAACCACGGAGTGCCTTCTTACAATTGGTAAAGTGAAATGTTTAACCACTCTCTGCCCCATCTTCAAGATCACTGAATCTTTATCAAAAATGCCTCTGTGTTTCGGTGTCATTTTTCCCCTGCAGGGCATCTTACCACCGTTCTGGTTACAAGAGTTGATGGCCCGAGCCTGTGGAGATAGAGAGGCAGAGATGGGATTGCAACTGGGTAATTTTTAAATATTTGTTGGGGGGGGTTTGAAAATACCATTTTCAAGGAAGTGGCTCAACTAAAACTTCCCCCAAACTGAGAGTGATTTGTTGGTCCTCTGGAAACACCAACAAACTATGGACAGTTTTGACGGCTTCCATGTGGCATTGTTATGTGATTTCCACTACTGCAGAACAGTGGCTAGAAAGCCAGTGTGTGATTCCGTTACGGAGTAATGATGCACGTCTCTTAAATTATCATACCTGCCCATATGTTCATGGCCAAAACTTAGAATTCCCCCCCCCATCACTTCATCGCTTGTCGCCATGAAATTGTTTTCATCCATATGTTGACTAACTGTGATCTTATTGTTATTTTCCTGGTGCTGTATTCACCAAAGCATTTCATGGTTACCAAAGTCGATGTGCAAGTCAATAATAAAGCATTTTCCAGGGATAAAATGTCAGGAGCATGCTGTTAGGGTTGAGTCAATTTAAATAATTCACAATTCAAATATTCAACTTTTAATTCGATCGAATATCCAAATACTTGGTCGGACTGACTGGCTGATTGTTGAACGAACCATTTACTGAATCAGTTGCAATAACGCACCTAAATGTACATTATAATCACTACAACAGCTTCTCACGTCTTGGAGTATCTCCAGCCAAAACTCCATTAAAACAAAAGAAATTTCTCCCTTTTCTTGAATTTAAATATTCAAATTTGAAAAGTGATATGCAAATGTTCCACAATCGATAATAGTTGGACGTTCAGCACAGCCCAACATGCTGTATTGTGATTTACTCTTTTCTGCATTTTTTTTGGCAAGAGGTTTGAAATTGATGGACCATGGGAGAGGGGATTCTGCTGTAGAGCGGTGTTCCATTTGATGGGTCTTTTCTGCTTACTGAAACGAAAGCATGTCTGTTACTTGCAACTGGTCTTGTGACTAGTCTTGTGAGTGGTTTTGACTACAGCACATGCAGAGCTAGTAATGATGATAGACTGATGTTAATGATGCTGAAATTTTTACCACAAAATACTTTTATCCTTTCAAATGTTGACTGAAATGAATTAGGTATGGCTGTATTACAGCCTTACTAATCCCCTAAACAGACTTTCAACAATTCCCGATCTTGGTTTTGCCAGGCACACTGTACACCCCAGAGGAAGCATTGAAGATTGGCCTAGTGGATGAGGTTGTACCGTTGGACAGTGTTGTCGACAGGGCTCGGGAGCAAGTTATCAAATGGCTGAAAATACCAGGTATAAAGTCCAAATAACCACACATCGACAAACAGCATACAGCATCAGACCAACCACAAGGCATACAAGAAAAATGGAAATGCGTTCATTATTTTCCCGTTATTAAAGCAAATTGTGCATCCAGTTTGGGGTCTGGAGGAAAATGGGAAATTATTTCCTAAAACGACTGCCCAGATTTTTTCATCCATTGGGAAATTCTTATCTCCTGCAAGGTGATAGTTTTTAAAATACTGGTAGTTTCAACAAAAAAAATCAATTGGCAACTTATCCCTTGCCTAAGCCCCCACTGGATATGCCACAGTGTTTGGCCTCTGTAATTTTCAGATAACCACATTCCAGCTTAGTTAACAGACTGATTTCTCCAGTTTACTTTCTGAACGAAAGATTGATGGCAGCTTGATTTCAGTTTTCAAACACCGATATGCTTTGTTATGTGGACCTTCTATCCTCTGTCCCGTTTGTTTTCTGTTTCCCTGGTTTGTGGTTGTCCGTTTTCCTAGGGCTCTAGACACAGAACTCTAAAAAAAAAAAAGCAGAGTTCTTGTAGTCAAACTGTCAGTCTTTCAGCCTGTTTGTCTTTCAACTATTTCAAAACCGTTTAATCTGATCCTTTGAAAGAATGCAAGACTTGAGCCACAGACCTGAAGCAACATGTGGGTATTTAAAAGTGTGTGATTTGAAGGTTCTCGTTGTTTTTTCAGATTATGCAAGGGTCGTCACCAAGGGTATGCAGAGGGGACCGCTCCTGAAGAAACTCCAGGCATCACAGGAAGAAGAAGTCGCATTCAATGCCGAGTTCATCCACAGGGAGTCCACCCAAGACGTCATTGAGAAGTATCTGATGAGCCTGAAGAAAAAGAAGAAGAAAGTTGACGGGCAGTAGCAGTGACGGCATGGACCTGTTGATGAACGCTTGCTGGGTTGTTGCTGTTGTTAAATCGCTGATGACTTTTCAACTCTCAGATGGCACAAGGACGATATTGATATGAAGTTAACTGTTATCTTCACTACTACCTTGAAGGGTAAGCGCCATGTGTGGCCCAGATTGATGGCGTCCAGCTGCTGACTTCAAGTTGGTGCCTTGGAAACCATCCTAGATGGAAGTGTGGTTTTCAATGTACAAAAATCACCCTGGGCACAAACGGAGGCCAAGGTTGAAAGGACATGCCACCCTCTAGCCCGGTGTTTTCAACAGTTCTGTGCAAATGCCTAGCACCTGGGCCTGCAGTGTGGAGAGATTTTACATTATTGCGAGCAGAAATATACGTAAATCAGTAAAATCGTGAACGGCAATCTCAACATGAGATTGCAGAGTTTATTGAAACCTATATAGTTTATATTAATAGTTTTTAAGGTTATTATAAAAAAAGAAGGCTTGGCTTGGCAATCATGACCAGCTCATTAAAATTTTAATGTACAAAATTAAAATCTGCAGGGACACGATTTTTTCGGTTTTCAAGTTTAAGTTATTATACCAACTACATTTTAAAGTATTGGCTTGAGAAACAACTTTTTGTTGAGAAGGTTGTCAGTGTAAAGGGACAGGGAGTCAAGAAATAAGAATTACATTGACCAATTGAGTGAGATAATTTTTATATTTGAAATACACATGAAATTAATTGTACTCTTGTCCATTTATCAATTGCACTTGAGGGAAAAGGACTTTCTATTCTTTAATAAATGCAAGATTTTAAAACCCGATTAGTTGCATTCAGTATTCCATTTATGTAAGCCTTGTCCTTCAATATCTCTGCGTCCTGTAAAAATATATACACTCTTGTCAGAGGCATATTATTCCGTCCTGTTTGAATATGAAATGATGAACAAATTGAAAGCCCAGTTAAAACCCCTTTTGACCGCGAATTGGGCGTGTTTTCGAAAGGAATGTATGTATGAATACATTTTTCCATGCAGGAGATCTACGAAGTATGATGCGAAATTTCGTTCATAATTATTTGTGGCTGCGAGGAAAGTGCAGTGGGCATGGTGCTGAAGGACAAGTCCTGCTCTGCATAATTACAGATTCCCACTGCGGAATCACAGAGGACTGCACACATGCGCACGTGTGGAGGGTTCCAACACCACACCCATTAAATGTGACCTCCACTTAAAACACGTGCCGTGAATGGGCGCTCACGTACAAAAGTCCAGTTGTTGTCGATACGGGTCACTGATTTTGTTTTCAAACCTAAACAGAAGCAAAGTAAATCATGCTTGGCATACCAAGCAAAACACGACATTCCCGTGTACCGACTCGGAGTAGGCCTACGACAGTGCTCTATTTATTACTAGCTAGACGTGGGATGATTTCTATGCACACGTAGTGAGTAATTTATATAGAAAAGTCATGCACACTCTTCCTTGCTAGTGAAGAATACATTCATTTGTTTTCGACTTCGTTGACTATCTTTTTGAGTGTCGTAAAACAGCTTAGGCCTAATCTTTTGGAACACGTCGACAACAATCATGGAAAGTACAAGTGAGTAGGATTTTTCACTGATGTTTTAGGAATGCTGTTGCTGTAGTGAACAAACTCAGTCACGTTCATAATTGTGCGTCAAGGAGATTGTATGGTGATTGTTTTGCGTCGGGTTCTCATTCGCTTGTTTGTAAGCAACATTTAGTTGGGCCTGTAAACTCTGCCGTGCATACACTCCGCGATGATTTGCCTGCATGTACAGTAGGTCCTATGCAAGGTGCTAGACGCGGCCATTTGAAAAATGGGGAGGGGGGTACAATTTATCGGGCCGGTATATGGGCATGGGCGTCGCCAAGGACTTTTTCTAAGCATCCACATTCTAAGGAAGGGGGGCAAGGCACTTTTGCCCATTGGGTGGGGAATTTATGAGAATAGATAATAATTTATGATAAATCCATTAAAGGGCGGAGGGGCGATATTTTTTAAGCAAATCTGCGACTTTCATCCCATTTCTGTTTACTCTTTTTTTCCCCAACTGTTTTTAATGTTCCCCATTTTTTTCGGGGGGGGGCAGGGCTCCCTCTTGCCCTCCCCTCCCGACGCCTATGTACATGTATATGAGCCATTGACTGCTCGTGTGAAGGGAAGCAGCGCCACCCCAACTAATGGATCAATCGCATCTCTCCATTTCTGTGTAAATAAAAATATGTTCGTACGAGATCGCAGCTTTTGCAGAATGAGCCAGTTCGGTATTCCAACAGCGCATGCCTGGTACGAGGCTTTACGCGCGACAGTCTGTCCTATCCATAGCTATTGGAAGAATTTTGAAAGGTACGAGTAGCGATATTCATCGCTTCGTCAGTTTTTTTCCGTTTGATGTTTTTTATTCTTTCGATATCTATGGTCCTATTAATGCAGCCATACGCTGACTCGTGCGCTTTGTTTCCCGAAAGACTATGGCTTTTTCAAATACCGAACTGGGCTCATTTCCTTGTGAGACAAGTGCACTTTTATGCGGGACATGAAGTTAGTATTACGATCGTTAACAAGTGTTTTCGTCAAATTCCTTCTGAAAACTCTAAGGCCGACTGAGTGGAATTTCAAACGGAACACAAAGGCACGTCACTGTTGAAAAGGACAAAGTTCTGAAAGGTAGGTACA
The DNA here is from genome assembly GCF_054643075.1 of Acanthaster planci. Lineage (NCBI taxonomy): Eukaryota > Metazoa > Echinodermata > Asteroidea > Valvatida > Acanthasteridae > Acanthaster > Acanthaster planci. The sequence goes on from NC_141783.1 coordinate 17,128,736, forward strand.
GTAGCGATAATCCTTCGCTTTGTCAGTTTTTTTCTGTACTAGGTTGTTTTGTTTTGTTTTGCTTATTTGTTGGGTTTTTATTTCGGCTTGTTGGTTGTTTTGGATTTGATTTTTGTGGGAACGGATTTTTAGTGCGATATTTTGTTTGATATCGCAAAGTACCCACTGTACTATGTATTGGTCTCTTAGTATAATCTTTGAAATCAAAGATAAACATTTACCAAATTATTTACTTTTCAAAAATCATTACACCCAGCCACATACCTAACACACATGAAAAGTTACTGGCTGGCTTTCATTTTTTTTTCTTTCCAAAGTTGCAGAAATGTCGGGACTTTATTTGTATTGCAAGTACTTAAATCACAACGTACGTTGACAGTTTCTTGACCTTCCAAAATGTTTTGAATGCGACTATCGGATTTTGGAAACATCCCAGAATGTCTCAGAATTTGTAACCAAATGCCTTTTGGTTTAAATTACAGTTTTTCTCTATTCCATCATAAAATAAATCTGAACTGATCACTTGCTGTCTTTTTGTATTGCGTTATGTTGTGTTACGTTCTCAGTGTTACATTGCGTTTATCTTTTTCATTCCGTCTTGGTCATTCCGTCTTGAAGAATGTGCGCCTCGCTCGTAGCGAAAACGCCAGAGTACGGAAAAGGGAAATGCATGAAAGGTTGACCATGCATAAGTTTTCTGGCCGCTGTAGAATTAATTATGGCAACCTTTTTGACCCTTATCGACTTTCAACCCTTTTCTCTTCAGATGTGGCAGTTATTAGCCTTAATCGCAGCCCGTCAAACCTCCTCAACCGAAAGCTTCTCCGCGAGTTAATCGCGATCATAGATGACATCGAAGCAAATAAAAGTTATAGAGGCGCCATTCTGACATCAGTGAGTTCTGTAGTCTTTTTTCAAGATTGTGCTTCGATTTTGATGGCAGCATCCAAGAAAATGCTGTCGTCTGAAGCCATTGCAAATTATCGGAACCTTGTGTGACGATTCGACATTTCCATCTTACTTCCATTTTACTTCCATTTTATACATTCACAATATTTTGAATCAAGATTAAGTGGGTAGCCGCATTTAAGAAGGATTAAGTGTATTTTTCCGCATTTTTTCAGAACGATGATTTATATTTTTGGGCCTGCAGCCTTATCAACATCTTCTCCGACGAGAAGAGTAGCTTCCAACTCACTTCTTATCCAGGGTTTTCCGAGCTGTTTTATTGCCTAATCTGCATGGATTTGCCAACCAAATAGAGTCCCATCAGTGAAATGAACATTTTCATGAAACAATTTTCCTACTTAATTCTATTACTAATCGGCTGAAATAATCAATTACAGCTTACTTGTTTCCTTATTAACACCTTTGAAGTCGGTTGCCAGTGTGTTCTCCAGCGGCCTAGATGTGGTTGAACTTCACCAGAAGAGCTTCGATCAGTTCAGGGATTTCTGGAGCTCACTGCAGGATCTCTGGGTCCGGTTATATCTCTCAAGACTCGTCACTATTGCTGCCATCAATGTAAGTTACCCAAGGCGTAAAAAACATCTTGAAGGACTCCAAACTCTGCTGTGGTTGGTCAGACGGTTGTGACAAGTCAAGTCTGGTCACAAATCGGGCCACAACTATTGAAGTACAGGGCAAACATCAGGACACCGACATATTTTAACAGAATAGCTTGTGGCCTGGCTTAAGACTAGATTGGAAGCCTTTGACATGCAAATCTTTCTGCCGTTCCTTTTGGGGTCCTCTGGGGACTAATAAATAAATAACGAAAATGAAGACCTCCCCTGAAACAGGACAAATGGCTGAAACTCAAAACTGTTCACTGTAAGTGCTCATTTAGAAACCTGTCTATACTCCCCGGTTCCAAATTAGCCATTTTAATGGCTCCGTTTGGCCTACATCATGGCTTTTTCATCGGAAGCGTACAGTTTTACAGTGTAACATTGTTAAAAATAATTTAAGCAACGCCGTTTTAAGCAGGGCACATGGAAAACCTCGTTTGACATTTTTGTCTTAAACAAACGTCAATTTTTCTGTTTAACATTATATTAAGTATGTTCCTCGCCCGGGATGTTCAAAATTTAAACAACTAGGGTGACATTTTAAAGAAGTTTTTTCATATGCCCTGCTTGAGTTTGTTTAGATTTATTATTTTAGCAGTATAATATACTTTTTCAAGTTCCTCCAATGCGAAGCCATTTTTTGTCAGTAAACGGCACGAAAATGAGATCAAGTTCGATGTGTAATTCAGGAGTGTGTCTTGTGGGAAGGGAAGCTTTGCCCCGAACACATTGCTCCTTTTTTTAAAGGAATTATAGTGAAAGTCTATGCCTTTGCAACGGTTTACTCACTCCTATACCAACATTCCTTTGGGAGAGGGTTGATTCTTTTACGGATATAAAAGAAACAAAAATTGGACAATTATTTGAAACAACAATCTCTATCTTGTCCTTCCCTTGAACTCACATCCTGGGCAACAGACATGCCAATGAATTATGGATCATCCAGTCATTCAAATTGCTGCCACATGAGGTGAACATGTACGTACAGAAAGTTAACAGTGGCGGTAATGATTGGATTTAATTGAATGAACAGGGCACAGCGGTAGCTGGGGGCTGTCTGCTTGCCATGAGTTGCGACTACCGCATCATGGCCAAGGGACCTTATTCCATCGGTCTGCCGGAGAATGTCATTGTAAGTGCATGTGAACCCGCCACGTCAGCATAATTTTGGTTAATGTCCGACCCAACAAACACAAAATAATGTCTGTTTATCTCATCTAAATCCTCCAAGAAGGTCTTTGCAAATTAGACCTAGTCGTGGACAACATAACATGGATTAACAAAATTGAAGCAAAGGTGAAGAAACTGAAGATAAGACTGGTTTAAACATTTCATAAATTCATTCCTAACATCCCACTTGCAGACTATTCCAAACTTGAAATAGAATTCAACTTCAAAAATGAAAAGATTGTTTCTTTGTTGCTCAAGAATACAGCTACATCCCATCCACATGAAAAGTATTAAAATCTTATATATTTTTTTAGTGTTCCCGTTGTAAGAATTGGAATAAAAGCATATACCTGAGAATGGTATTTGAACGCTCTTGTTTAAAAGGCTGACATATACATTTGTATTCAACAAACATAAATGTATATCAGTTTTAGTCAAGACTGGTAATCACTTTTGGATGAAGTTTAAATTCCGATTGTTTCCTGCAGGGTCTGGTCAATTCAGTGTGGGTGTACGAGATGTTTGCTCGTTTGGTCGGTCACAGACAAGCAGAAATGAGCCTCCAACTTGGTAAGATGAGACTTGGCGACTTTGATAGCATTTGATTGCTAAGCGTCACTTTAAGTTTGGCGAACGTGGGAGTTACCTGCATGCAATAGGCCTAAATGAACGCAAAGACTAATAAGGGCTAATAATTAAGAAGGAAAAAACATGAAAACTGTAAGAAGGGGCCGGTAGCGGATAGAAATAATGACAGGTGAGATTGCACACCCCGTGACGCCAATTATAAATTATAAAGGTAAAGCAATCATATAGTTTCCAAAGTTCACAAGAGGAAACTTTCCAGATAACTTTTAAATCCCGAATCCCTCTGTTATGTACAGGTACTGAATACACATTGAAAGAGGCAGCGGAAATAAAGTTGGTTGATGAAGTCGTTCACCCGAAGAAGCTAATGGAAGCAACTAGAGAGGAGATGTCCAAATGGCTTCGAATACCTGGTAAAGATTTTTTTTCACCGTAAAAATGCTAGCTTTAGTCTTCTTTTGATTTTGCTACCACAGTTTGACCAAGTAAGTGACTACAATCAATAGAGGGAGCTACAGCAAAATAAACCCCAGTGCTCAAACTCAAACCAAAATCGACATTCAGAAAAAAAACTCGAGTCCCAGCTGCGGTGATGGGACATTCGTTGCAGTTCATGGGCACTTTACGTAATCATTCCTCAAAGTGCTGGCTGCAGACATGTATGTTTGCGGAGGGCAAAAATAGTTTGGGATGAAGAAACATTTTCCAAGGCTTTTCAGCCGCGGCTGAGAGGGTGAAGAAGCATTTTACAAGAGGCAAACTGAAGGCCTGGCCACAACCTGAATCCTAACCCATCCATCCAAAAACCCCAAACCGTATCCTCAACCAAACTTTAACTTAAGCCTATGATCCCTCGTTATCCCTTGCTGGCTGGGACCACTCCCACCTGATAATTTAGGCAATTTTTCCACCCAGGGCTAAATTATCCAATAGGCACAGATATGCACATGCCTTAGGCTCACGCAAGGTTCGAGGGCCTCAGAACGTTTTCTCTTTCTCTCTGGACTGCTGATTTTCTGAAAGCTTGAAACAAGAATGCTCATGGTTTATGAGTCTACAGCTTGGCATTAACTCGGAGTGCAAGGCTCCAGCATTAAGAACTTGGGGGCGGAGTAGGGAACATGGATCACTGGTGCCCATGGCCTAGGAAATTTTACCACCCACGACGACCTTAACCCCCCCCCCTTTCCGGATTCCTCCTATCATCTCGTTCAGATGTTTCCCGCGTTAGAACCAAGCAAATGATCCGCGAGCCCGTGGTCATGACGCTTCAGGCTAGCCCAGAGGGCGATACACAGAGCATGTACAGCTACATCAGTCAAGATGTGGTGCAGGAGACGCTGGAGGGCGTGCTCAAGAAATTCAAGATGCTGGACGCGTCGGCTAAAAAGTAAACCGAAACGCTTCCCACAAGATTTTTCTTTTTTTTAGATTTGAGCTGCTCTGTTCAGGGCCAGAATCCCGCATTTTCCCTCCCCCATGAAAGTTTCACTGAAATTTAGTATTTTAAATTTTGAAAAGGCTTGGATCTGTTATTCTCTCTAAACGTTCTGATTTTCAATCAACCTGGTTTGCCATTACAATAGAACAGTGTTTAGCACAGTTGCTCCTTAGGTTTTTCTCGTTTGTTTGTTTTGCTTGCTTGTTTGTTTGTTTGTTTGTTTGTTTGTTTGTTTTGTTGGACCCCAGGCAGAACTGCCTGTATGCAATACACAACATACATCAAATGTAGAAATCAGAATGGTCCTTGTTATATTTTTAGTGTTTGATCCCCACTGTGACCACGTGATTTTCTTCCACCCGATTTTCCAACTTTTTCGGGATAATAAATATTACCTGTTAGTTAACGGGTTCAAGTTTTACTTCGTTTTTTTCCCCCAAAACCGCCCACCTTAGGTGGGATTTAAAATTGAGACATTTAATGTAAATCGATTTTAATAAAAAGATTATTTAGCTTCATAGACATTAGTTTTATATGTACATGTATATAAGTGACTGAAGGTGGAAGTTTAGTTTGTAATATATCTCAAAATGAAAAAACATAGCTTGCATACTTCGAAAATAAATCCAAACAAAAAACGCGCGTTGTTCTGTTCTCATCGTTGAAAAGAAGGCCTGTATCAAGGTAAACTGTCTTCCACTGTTGTTCCGTGACTTGTAAATTAATCTTCTAGAGTCAGTAGGCAAAACAAGTGTACGTAGAATAGGAACACCCCTGGCTTACCCCCGCTTACATTTTTTCTGATATAAAAGACGTGCAATAGATGGAGCGATTAAACTTTCATAAATGCAAAACTGACAGTGACTGATTGTCTTACTCCATGTGACGTGAAAAAAAATAAAAGTTTATTTTCCGAGTTGAGATCATCTTGGGGGTTGTTCCTTGCTTTCCAGCGTGCAAGAAGTTTTGTGTTGTCCTACTGTTAGTGTCTTCAGCCCTGCGCGACATGTTGCCTGTTTTGACAAGGAGTACAAGACGGTATCCCGGCATTTGAATTAAATGACAGATGAGAAATGTTTGGTCCTCGTTCGCAAGAAAAAGTTCCCATGCTTCCGGACTACTCGGCCTTGCCTTTGAGGACTCTTGGGGCCTTCCGTGCATTTGTCCTGTTTGTAGACATGAAATATACATTTAACTAATTTTACTCAGGTACAGGTAATCCACGAGCATGTTTCAGTGCTATATTGTTACAGGCAAAGAGTCCCCGAATTGCCCGCGCGGACCGAATTGCGATTTTTATGTCGTCCGATTCTCTGCTACATACAATAATTTTTTTACAGAGGCGGGGACCAGGCGGTCGGCCTGTTATATCAGTGAACAAGTCTTGAGTGAGACTATTTGACGATTACTGATGATGTTCCCCGGTAACCTCTGCACAAAATACATACTGGGTACCAGGTAAAAATCGAGCATGGCGATTAACCAATGATTGTCACTCCAACTTGGTTCTCTCTGCGGAGTGTTCGCTGGTAAGACGGCGCCTACATCCCCAACCATTAGCACGCGAAGCTATTTACGAAATTACAACACTGCATTTATAAGGGTTAGATCAATCTTTTAATTCTTTTTTTTTTAATTTGACACTCATTAAAAGATGAAATTTATATTGATTTCCAAATTCAAAATTAATCAATCCAGAGTTAACTTGAATACAATTTATTTGTTTAAATCCTTGGCAAGCGTGAATGCAATCAGAAAATTAATGTATACGCAACATTAAACGCCGATTTACTAATTTAAATATAGTTGCATTGCGTGTGTGAGATACAATGTAGCAGGGAAATGAGATGTAATTTTCCTAAGGGCGAATTCCGATATTCAAATAACAAAGCACTTGAGAGAATTAAACCATGCACATTCACTGTAACACTTCAAACGTAATTTTTGAACAGCCAAGGAACGGTGGACGTATAACAGATGTTAAATTAATATCTTCCCATTAATCTGGTGACGTACAAACCTTATGACTCTTAATCATATGCCTACTACAACAAATTCTACATAGAACACAGAGAGTAGGTGTAACATATCAAATACGTCATTATGGCAGAGATACTGTATACATGTAATTGGAATTCTGCACCTGTAATTTGTGGCGACTACAAAATAGCTCTACGAGTTTGGATGTTTTAGCAGCTCTTGCGGTAAACCATTTCACATCTTTTGCTACATTATATCACACCAATCTTTGGGTGAGTACCATTATTGAAGATTATGTCCTGTGTAAAAAATTCAGCCAACTTGTGACAACCTCGTGTTCTTATGTTTTTTGATTCACAAAAATATGGTGGCGGACACTTTGAACAAATCGAGTCAACATTCTGATCCACGAATCTACGATCAGAAATATAAATGCACTGCTATACAATTTACAGTCCAGTGGCGTAAATCTGTGCAGGGGACTGGGGGAATGGGGGATAACTTCAGTCGAACCATTGCCCTGCGCCGTGGAAATTCGAATGGGGGGGGGGCTGGACACCATACGACACCAGGGGGCGTTGTTCATAATACTTCTACACACTTGGACCCCTTGACCTTACATAAAAATGGCGTATTTACAGCTTTTGTACTTTTTCTTCCATATTTGGTATTATTGAAATCATTTTGGTTGTTGGGAAGTTTGAAAAAATTACTTCGAAAATCCACTTTTTGTGTAACCACGAAAATGTGTGTGTGGGGGGGATCCAACTGTCCATCCCCTTGGTCAAAAAGTAGGGGGATGTGTACTGCTCATCCCCGGGATCTACGTCTCTGATACACTATCTTGTTAAAGACCAAACAAACATCTCAGTTGTGAATATCATTCAGCGTAACGAAGAAAGCATACCATGGAATTTTATACAGCGTCCCGGATGTTTACATCAACACGCATGGTTGAAAAAGAGTAATTGCCTATGGAAAAAAAAACCCGCATGCTGAACAAGTTCGCTTGCTTTTCTCGTTTAGATCAGTATACTTGCTTTGGCCAGTCAATAAGATAACTTGGTTGTGCAATTGCAAAGCATATTAGACTTATTTTTAAAAAACAGCAAATTCGTGACAATTACATTTAAGGCTTTTTGTTTCTCAGCTCCCTGCAGTAAGATTATAAAAAAAATCCCCTCTTTTTAGGGTTCAAGGTTTCGTGCTAATAAACGCTTTTATTCGAGAATTGCAATGTGGAAAAGCCATCCACTCTGTTAAATTAAATTATGAATCTGTATCGAAAATGCTATCCATTTATTCTTACATCTGTAGTCAAATTAGTTCAAAGGCCTCAACGGCTATGCAGTTTACTTACAACAGTGTTTACGTACGTGGTCACTTGTTCATTTCGATTTGGCACCATCTTTTGCTTACAAAAATGAAAGCTGGTCAAATTCCGAGAAAAAAATGAAGCCGAAATTATTAAAAGTATTTAGCCATGAAAGAAAAGTTAAATTTCGTTTATAGTCCACGGGACACAATGATAATTCTACTGACTACAGGGTTTAATTTGTGGTTGTACAGACACTGACGAACAATGCATTCGACTTACATGCATATACCATATATTTTTCGACTCAAGTTTGAATACTACATTATTCAGTACCCAAAATCATCAAACATCAAATATTCAACTATAGTTCTACGGGTTGTATAAATATACGCTCATAATTCATGCATTTCACATAGAGCACTTTTATTGAAACGTCAATTTGTAATAATGGGTTTTTGCCATTACTTTGAGCTGGGTGTTTGTCTGAGAGCTTGTGAAAAGAATTCACAAGTATATTCAAGTGGGACTCGAACCCATGACCTTCTGTTTATTAGTGCAGACGGTTTGACCACTCGACCACCGAGCTTGCCGGGGTCGACTGTTCAGATGTATCAGAGGTACCGCAGATATCAATTTTCAATTAAAACTGAAGTATCTCCTTGACGCAAGTACACCTTTGAAACATAAAATGTCTTTTGCAAAAATATCACAGATATACAAGGTGCAATATGCATCCTTATTATGGCGTACCGGTGCCAGGGTCGAGCTTCAACCTCGGCCGAAACTGAATTTTCTTGGTTTGCACAGGTGGCACTAATATACTTGAAAACAGTAGCCTGAAATTATTGAAAGGTATCCAATATTCTTTAAAGATATTATCAATTTCTACAATATATTTGTAAAACAATTGAAGAGTTCAGAAACTTTGTGTGATTTTTGTGAGATACTTCAAATTCCATTTCAAGATATCTCTGAACGATTTCAAGATATGTTTGAATTTACTTGAAATATCGAAATCCATTCTGAGATAAATGTTAAGACACTTTCAAGAGATCTCAAAATCTTCAAAATTATCTCTCAGTCGTTTCTGTATACGCGTCACATGAATGTAAAATTCAGCCGTGTCCGAATTACGTGGCTACGACCGAAATGTCCGTTTTATTATGTCAAATGGCTGCAGCCGTTGGGCCGTGGCTACCATAGATGCATGTGTCATTCGTAACCTTAGCCACGTAATTCGGGCACGCCAGATTTTATTCCCGGCTTTATCCTTTTCTGTGTAAATATTTCGCTACGCTACAAACCTTCCTTGCTGCTGAAGAGAAGTTGCAAGCCCTCCTCCTCACCGTTTCTTCCAATTATTTGCTAATTCATACTTCTAAGCTGAATGATCGACTAGCAGCACGGATACGTGTACGAGGTAATGATACTTATATAAGGCTACATTTAAAACTACATGTACTTTGAGGAGAAAAGTTTTGATTCTGAACTCGTGTTGACGTGGAGTTCCATACAAACTGCACGTCACTTTCATCCTGTTATTCGGCTCTCGATTCACGTGCATTTTTTTCAAAAGTGCAGACGTGAGTTGAAATCCTAATCTTGCTCTCTGGCTAAGTACGAGGCAACGTTGCCAGCTGTCGGGTACAGGCGGACCCAGAGCCCATCTTTTTTAAGGGGCGGCAAGAAATATAAACTCCTTTCAGCTGGTAGTCAGTAATTGTTCTTTTACAAAAACATAATGTGCAGTCCCTCTATTGCAATTTTTAAAATGTAAACTGTGATTGCTTTTCTGGGGGTTGAGACTACATTTTGAGGCTTTTTACACGCTTTTGGTTAAAAGGGAAATTAAATACGGTAGACATTTTTTCTTTCTCTGACGTGGCTCCTTTTGAGGGCATGGTCTCTGGATCGGCCAGTGATCCCGAGTGCTTTAGAATGAAGAGAGCACCATCTAACCGAAAGTGGCCCCGCAGTTGCTACACGTGCGCTCCTTCATCATGAGGCAGCAGATGATGCCGAGAGGAAAGAAGCAGATGGCCAGGATGATGCCGCAGGCCGTGTAGCTGTCCGTCATGACGCCCACGTGGCAGGTAGGACAACCCCCGGTCATTACCACCTGCGTGGTCGCCGGCTGCTGTTGGACCGTCACCACGGTGGGCGGCTGCTGGTGGGCGGGGTAGCCCTGATGCTGGGGCGGGTAGCCGGCTGGGGAGCCAAACAAAACGAGAAACAGTTGTTTTTTGTTGAGCATGTCCCGTCCCAACTGTGGTATCTGTACCAAGTACATGTATACAGTTAAGGAGGTCCCAGCTATGGTACCGTATATCGTGTGCCAATGTGTGCCACAGAGGTTGTGCAAAGCAGCAATTTTTTCCGGTAAAAGATGGACCCTGGGTCCAAGCTCAATTCCGAACGCGACAGTGCGCCTGTGTACATGTACATCGACGGGCGCATGGCACTGCGTTGTATGTACGGTTCGCGCAAGGTAATGTCAAGTCATAAACATTGCTGCTTTGGTTCGCCGAGAGAGCCTTAGAGCAACCACATCAAGCAATGCAAATTTTTCCGGTAAAAGCTTTTTGTTCCACGGCGATGCACCTGAGTAGACCTTTTGTGCTACCATCCATGACAAAAGCAGTTACCGCAAAGATGGCTGCCATGTGCAATTTTCATTCCTATCAGCAATACGTCAGCAGAATCATGTTTTTGTTTATGATATGTTAGGCTGGCATATTTTTGATGAATTCTGTAAGGTGTGAGCAGCAAGAACCTGAAGAAAGTCGAAATATTTTCCACAGAAATTATTGCCCGCTCACTTGCGGTACTCTAACAGTTGGGGCAGTCCTGGGCTATAGTGGGGGGCGTCATAAAGACATTTACCGAACGGTGTTGTACACGTAATTTTTGGCGTCGGATGTTATCATATCATCAACCATCATACTTGCTGCCATACCCCAGTAATCATTGTCAGTGCCAACATGTTCACAAACATCATCCTCTTTGTGCTTTTCACGATAATCATCCTCATGGTCATCTCCATTACTGCAATCATCGCACCATAACCATCGTCACGCAACACTGAGCATGTACATTTTCTGTGACAAGGAGATAGCTGTGTGCAGCAGCCGTCCTACACAAACCTGATCGATGCAGAGGCGAACTCTCCGTCATGATATAAACACCATGCAAGGATCGTAAATTACGGTATGATGACTGACGTCAAATCCACCACCTGACTCCCTACATGACGTCACTTTTTGAAGTGGCAAGCGGTTATTAGACCCCCTATTTATGGCCCAGCCAAAAAGTTTATTAATTAAGGTCGAATTTGCAGGAAGGACTCGTCGGGATCCTAAATTTGTAGGGGTGAGTGTGTGTGTGTGGGGGGGGTCTACGGGTTTTGTCACAGTGTATATATCAAAGGATTGTGGTATAGGAGGAGCCTGGTGAAGGGAAATTGCTTCCTCGGTTTGGACTTCTCCTTGAAACATTTTGGTGCATCTCTTGGAGGGAAATGCTCAGTGTACGTCTTCAAACTTGTCACAAATTACCATCTTTGGTGCAAACGTCACGGTCGGTTAATTTGCTCCGGTGCGGCAAACCTCTTGCGTGGCACGACTGGCGAGAATCGATGGACCCTGGGTCCAAGCTCAATTCCGAACGCGACAGTGCGCCTGTGTACATGTACATCGACGGGCGCATGGCACTGCGTTGTATCTACGGTTCGCGCAAGGTAATGTCAAGTCATGAACATTGCTGCTTTGGTTCGCCGAGAGAGCCTTAGAGCAACAACATCAAGCAATGCACGTATGGTCCGCCTGTGGCAAACTGTAACTCGGAATCGTTGGCAACCTCCGAACAGCTAATCGATTTATGATTTCCTGCAGGTTTGTGATTTCGGCTGGGCAAGGGCGCAGTCTCATGTTCAGTCGGATGATCTCGGCTACATACTCTCCACTTTCGTTCTAATTTACAGCCACCAGTTTTTGGCCTGTAACAGCTGTATGGTCGTCCGGAATGTACTCTCAAGGTGTTGGCATTTTAGCTCAGTTCGGTTGGAACACGGAATTTCTTCAGCGAAAGAAAATAGTTGACGAGGCTTGGCGGCACATTTTCATGACTGCGACGTGGATATTGACGGCATTGAAATATCAAAGTCGCACAAAATGTACATTTTAAGTTGCCCGTTCATAGCTGCAAATCCAAACCGAATAAACCAATGATTAACAGTCAGTGAAAAATGAATAAACACCTTTTGATTGACACCTATGACAAGGTGGGAAGTAACCTGTTAAGATTATGTTTAGTCCTAAATCTATAACCGTCTAATTACCCTTTACTGGCGTTCATTTTTGTAGAGATGCAAGCAATAAAAAAGTCTAATTTAATCATCGATTTAAACTTCAGTTCATAAGGTGACCCTTTCTAATGTCAGCATGTTTTAAACGTTTTATACTGTGGTCTCCTAGATCTGAAGCAAGTTACTGAAATTGATGCTGGAACATTTTGAACCACGAATCCAGCAACTCCAATAGGTCTCAATCATGAAAACCGATCGACGTTGAAGCGTTATTGAACCAACGGTAAGTGCTTTAGTTACTGGAGCGCGTTCGTCCAGTTGGGGAAATGACGCAGCCATGTGAACGTGAATGGACGTCTTTGACATGACACATACTGAATATTGTGTCTCACAACGTGGCTCATGTGCAGATGGCAAAACCAATTTTAATTATAAGATAACAAATCGCCAAAGAATGTCCTGAGATGTCTCGGCCTATATTTATTCATTTCCACAAGAACTATAGGTTTACGAGACGTTTTGATTACCCTAAATTATCAATGAGACAAATTTAGTTTGAAAATGAACCACCACGGAAAACTCGAGTGAAATCTTGATGTATTGAAGTGAGTAAAATGCACGCAAATTTATCTTATCCAAACTTTTCAATCAATGGAGCACAAAAATAAAGATATGCACAGCAAATCATGATATCTTTTGCTGTCATTTGAAGAATTTATTCTCATACCGTAAGATTTTTTAATAATTTCATTTAAACCAAATTAAATTGTGTGTTTTTTTACCTGGATGTTCTGAATTAAATAATATCTAGAGCTGTATTTTAATTATCAATTATCTTTTTCTTTAATCATCTAAAATGTCAGTTAAAGGGTCAAAACGTTTGTGCTGAATATCATTGTTTTTCAGGATGCAAATTTGAGATTAAATATATTTAACGCAGGGTGACGACAACCACATAATGCAGCCTGCCTTTTCGGAAATCGTTGGCCCGTTGCTTATCAGGCACAGACGCTGTATCAACTAACGACGGTCACGATTTTTGTACCGCCTCTTGCCGGTAGTTTAACCAAGCCGCATTAATTAAAAATGTAGTCGGTGAGTACATGTCTGCAGCTAAAAAGCGTACATAAATACAAATAAATGACAAGAAGAATATAAAACATTAATTTTTATTGTGTTCATTGGTATTTCTTCTTTTTGGTAACATTTCCGACAAATTTGTAGGGAGCTTGCTTTTTTTTTCCTGATGTGATTTCATGATGAGTCTATGATGTGAACTCACTAAACCCAATAAGCATACCTCACGGAATTCAACCTGATATGTCTTCACAAAATCAAGATTTAGCATTGAAACTATAATGTGTTTACAGGTTTAATATGAAAAAAGGAAAAAGGGTTTATTTCTATTCAGTAATTCGAAAAACTGTTGACTTTCTTTAATGTGTATACTCGTGTGTTCATGAATAAAAAGTCTGCTAAACATGAAATTTAACATTTGGCAACAATGGGTACTGAAGAACTTTTAGATTAAAAAAACAAACAAAAACAAAACAAAAACAAAAAACGGAAACTCCATGACAACAAAGCTACATGTACGTAGTTTATTTTGTAAATCCCTCTTCACTTCCAAAATTTATTCTAAGGCATGTATCTTGAGATCTTGCTTGCATTTTCCATGTAGGCCTATGTTAACTTCATTAGATATGACTCATGTGCACACAGTGCGTGCGTCATGGAGGTCATTACAAACAGCAGCAATAGACCGATTGCACCCGCAAACTCACGTGACCTTAGTGGATATCAAATGTCGACGAACATGGCGTTCTCCGATAGTAAAGTGTGCCATAAGTGTCATTTTCCTAAAAACAAAGCCGACAGTTGGTTCAGAACTCGGACTACTGATGCGCTAAGTGCTGTACCGAATATCGGCTTTATATTTTTGCAAAAATCACAACAATTTGCCATGCTTTTTGATGTTTGATACCAACTAAAGGTTACGTGACTTAACAAGCGCAATCGGTCTACTCAGGTACATGTTTTCTTGAAGAGGAAAGCCCCAGGTTATTCTCTTTTTCATAATGGCAACTGATCAGTAGCCTACCCCCCTCCCCCATACCATGCACATTCAGGTCACATATGACGGGTGGGTACCACATCTCATTATCGCCAGAAGGGCGACATACAAACAGCGATATCGAGAAAGGTGAAGTAAGATATCTGCACATGAATACTTCAAGGCTGCCGACCTCCCGAAATATAAAAAACAGAAAATGAGACAACGTTGTGAATTTTGCTGATACTGAGGTAAAAAGGAAATGAAAGAAAATTGTGGAAGCGTAAGAGAGTCATTCTACCGTGAGGTACAAACGTGAAACGTTGTTGGTGTCCGTGTCACACGTGATCTGTGTGTAATTTGGCATGGTAATATCATTGAAATTGACTTTAAACCTCAATTATTTGTTTGGCAGGTAATTTGCATGACAGTCACTCTTACTGCAAATTAAAGAATGTGTTCCAAAAGCTTACAAAATCATATTTCAGTTTTTGACAGGGACACACATTCAAACAATGGACCCCCAAATGTTTCTAATTTTTTTTAAGAATGACCCAACAGCTATTGAAGTAAACACTGAAGTGGTTTCGTAGCAAGGCACAGTTCGCCCATTTACACAAACGAACGGGTGTGGTGCAAAAAGACACGGAACACGATGCATGTATGTGTATACTGCATGTACAGCGGGAACCAATCGATCATGCATGTGCCAGTGAGTGTTTGTGACTCTCCACGATAACATAAGCGTTCCATTGCAGGAATAAAAGGCGCGACGAGGAGGCCTAACCGTGCCCGTCGACCCGTAACAGCGAGACTGCTGGTGCTCTAACGCGCTACACAGAACGACATCTTCGTGGAAAAAATCGCTCAGGTTTCTAAATACAGCGGTCTATCGCCTTATATTGCGCCCTTGTGTAACAACCACCAAGGAATTAAAGCACTATGTTTGCGGAATATCCTTCATTGCTCGCTGTGTAAGCCTGCCCTACTTTAATTGGCAGTTTAGATTCAGCCCGTGTCTTTGCAAAATTAGACTAAGTACATTTGGCAGTATCATCGAAGTGCATCATTTTCCCATAATCGTCTCGATCGAAACTGTAACTGGTCTGCAAATACGCCCTGGCGAGGCCGCCTCGGTACGGTATGTTCACTGTTTTGGAACTTAAGCATGGCGCTACGTTGGATCTGTGCGTTGAAATGACCTCGTGTCATCATGAAGTAAATTCATATCGACAGTTGTCCTTTCAGTGCTTCGCTCCACTTTTTGAACATAAAAGGAACAAAAGCTCTAATTTTAGTAGGGAAACAGAACCTCGCTATGGGCATGTATTCCTCTATATCTTTACAAACACGTCCTTTATCTCCTCTGTTATTATTTCTACCTTTACAATTATAATTTTTGCCAAACGCGTTCTCGGTTGGTTTGAAATTTGGCAGTGGATGACGTGCCCCGGCTGCGGGTCATTAAAGAGTCACATACGGTAAATCTTTTCCATCCTCAACCCAACCCTGTGGCCTATGACATTCTCTGCTGAATAGAATGAAGAAAAGCGTGACGACAGCACGCGTATCTAAGACACACATACATGTTTACGATACCCAGGTATTTTCTTTCTTAGTACGTACACAGTGTGTAGGAAAACTAAGTAAAAATACACATTTTTCTTTTTCAACCAACACTGTTTTAAGCTTATCTTTACTGTTTCTCCAGGAGGAACATCTAAATCAGTTTTCCAGAAAGGGGGTATACCTTGTGTGGACTTGGCTTCCACGTCGTAGGGTTCGAACAATCCACACAAGGCATTCAAGGTTGGTGCACTGTCCCTTCGAATGGCGAAATCTATGCATTTTCAATAACTGGTTAACTGGGGGAGCCTGGGTTCTTTCCTCGCATTGCACCAATAAGGCACGGGTTCGAGTCCCGGCTTGGCCCAGGCTTTCAGTCCATACTCTCTCCTGCCTCTAAAACTGGACCTTTTTCCTAACTCCTTAATGTGATGCTGATTAATGAAGGTTATGAATAAAAGTATAGTTATTGGCACAAATAGCCTGAGTAGCTGAAAGCGCCACTAAAACAAAACAACAACTGGTGAACTGTGCACATTTGCATAATTAGGCTAAATTACGATACATTTAGATGAGATCATTACAATAAAAATTATATGAAATTATGCCATTGCTTTAAAATTTCGTCAGCAAAATTACTATGCATTTGGGAGCATAAATAATTAGCTCAAGCGATTCACTGGTAACTGACTGATGTGTATATTTCTAATTCAAGTTTATACCGAAAGCGTTCGAACAGACCGAAACAAGTGTGATTAATGTAATTCTTTGAAATACGCGTGGTTTTCGTAGCAACAAGACTGACTGTTACCCTATGTGATCTTTACAAGTTCTGTATATAATGTATTCTGTGAGGTGATTGTCGTGTCAACGCGATCAACCTCAAAGAAAATGAGTTTAGGCCTACCAGTTTTTTTTGGGGAGGGGGGGGGACATGCCCTACCTAACTTGACATATGCAACAAACTTAGGAACTCACGCTGTCCAGGAGGTGGATATCCCTGTTGTGCTGGGTAACCCTGAGGAGGGTAACTCCCCGGCTGCGACTGATACCCGCCCGGGCCGGCCGGGGGATACCCGCCTGCTATCGGCGGGCCGCCTGTTGCTTCAGGCGCCCCTTCCGCTCTGTATCCTGGCGAGGCTTGCTGCGGATTAATCGGCGGCTTCACCATGTCTCCACCTGGCTTCCCGCCTTCCATTCTGCACCCGAAATAACCCCCAACTCTCCTCCACTATAGACGTATCGAATCAAGATCCTTTAACAGCGCGGGCAGTCTTAATATGAATAACAACTACCACCTCGATTCGTCATTTTTACCATGGGAGAAGAAAAAACACATCGGAGAATGTATAAACACGCCTACGCATTCAACCTCGTATCCGGATGTTACATGTGAACATTACACGTAGCACCGATCGCAAGCACAGACTGACCCCTATTGAGTGAGGTTGGAATGTCGTTTGTGGAAAAGGCTGGTCACAAAAATCTTCATAATTTATTTCCAGGCTGTGATTATGTGAAATGTCCACTTTTCGTTTTAAGATTATTGTTACAAGATATATACGATTACAAGAGATGTTCTGTTCTGAATTCAATCTAGGACACTGGATGCAGGTTTTGATTCAAAAGTTGACTTTTTCCCCAATGATCGAAATCTTAGACATGAAGCACGAAAAATACTTTCCGCTCATGACACAAACTCTGACGATTTTTCTTCCTCTTGAAATCAGAGAAACAACTAACAGTGCCGTGTTTCCTGCTGAAGGGGTGGGGAGCTGAAGTAGGATAGAGGGCGTAAAACTGGGCTCAGAAACCTACATGTATCCACTCCAAATTGTATTAGTTCACGTCACATCTGATTAGCCAGTAAACTGTATATAAGTAATCTCAAATCGCTTAAAATCTGTTTTTCCGACTTGGTGCATATTCTCGTAATCAAACTCATGCCTACATACTTTCACTGCTCAATTAACTGTATGAAACATGCACCACTGATATGGAGCTCCCTTTTCCCGCCAAAGCTTCTCACTTGACTGGGACTCTATCTGAAAATTGCACGTAGACAAACTAAAGCAACCAGAATTGATGTTGCTTACTGACATGCAGTCCTGAATAACTTCCCAAAATCCTGCTTTCGATTACAGCACGAAACCAATTTTTTTTATTTCTTTTTATATGAAACAGACACCGAACTATCATTTCAGCAAACTAATGCCCAAATTCGATGTAATGATACAAATCCGGATAAGCAACTTAGGTCGCGCATTGCTGACAGTCATTGAGTAGGTCTGCACATTCTGGGAAAAGCTCTCTGTCGTTCTGGAAACTAAGTCAGTCCAGGCTTCAATGACAGCATTTATTAGGCCGGAATTTAAGACCATCCCTGTACATAGCTTACCACAAACAACCTTAAGTTTTTCGTTTGTGTGCACTACGACTGAGTTACATTAAAACGGTTAGAACCGGGTAGTACTAATATAATTTATTTCATCGACGCCTGCACCGTCGAATATGAAACCAGCTTGTTGAGGAGAAAACGTGTGTAGGCCTGTATTCTCGTACAAAGTCTTGCATTGGTGACTTTTTTTTACATAGGTCATGTTTACTTTGAATGAATGGTTCCCTTTCGAGGGGTAAATAAGCGTTAAAAGGAAGCAAATTGTATGTCAAATAAAATACTGGCAGAAAATAAAATATATTATCTGCTGAAGTGGCACCCCTCATGTTTGGCAAGCAATACAGACGAACTATAAAACCGGGACAACATCAGTGCAAGGGGCGTGTCCGATGCGATTTTGGGGACGAGCTCGTGAGCTATTCGGGAGAAATGTTTTGTTAGACGAGACTGACAGTGGTGAACGGTTCGTAGTTTGATTGTGAAAAATACAGAAAACATCCAAAGGTCACTTAAAACTTTATTTTGACAGTTTCTTTTGATCCAAGACTGGCCGACGACATAAAGCCAACGGCATACTCGTACTTTGGGTCTGAAGACCTGAAATAGCCTATATCGCCGTCTCGGCTTGCGAAACAAGGATGACGAGTGAATGGTGGCCGCGAAATTTTTTCTCTTAATTGTCGCTTGTATTTCATAGACTGGAGAACACTCTTAAATTTTTTTATCATTTTAAGCCAAATACATCCGGGTTTATGTTTATTCAAAACCATTTTTTACGATCCCAAGTTATTGTTCAATTCAAAGACCGGTCTTTTTCGCAACAGCGCAAATGTATAATGTAGAGGTCGGTTAATTAACGCCTGATTTGCGTCTGCGTTTGCGTTTATACAACACAGACGCAGATCTGTGACGTCAGTTCAAATAATATTCACCCTGCGAATTAGCAACAGTTGATCACATTTCAGCTCCAGCGAAATTTTACTGCAAATCTTTCGTGACTTCAGATTTGCTTCGCTTTCACGTTCGCCTGCAGTGTAGTATGTACCGGCTTTAAATCCCCTTTATACTATAGATGTGTCGGTGTGCCATAGTGGCCAAGCGTTTTTTGTTTTTGTTTTTTGCCTCCATGCCTTGGAAAGAGCCTCGTCCCGCCTTACACCCAGGCCATGCACCCATTGGTAAACCTTTTCGTTGCAGAGCGGAAAACACTGTTCCCCCCTCTATAGTCCAGGCCATAGCAACACTTACATGCATATAGAGTCAATTTCATGGAGCCACTGAACACATAAACTTTGGTGATTGCAGGAACGTTTTTCAGAAAAAAAAAACCAGGTTGTTCAAAACATCAGCATGATGTGACTTGTGTATTATATACCACTCGTGACCTCTAGCCTCACCACGCACATCAACGTTTCCATGCAACTCCACGAAATGCGACCAAGAACGCAACTTACCCATTTCGCTTCGAGACGTCATGTACTGTCAAAGTTCAAGTTGACGCCTGCCGCTCGATTCTCACTCTACAGCGTAAGACACAGAATTAAATTGATGATTTAGAGTTCAAACCGACGCATCGGTCACAATCTAAGCCGTTTACAAATGGCCCTTCGGTCATGAGATAGGCCCTGTGAAAAATGGGGAACTGTGTGTGGATAAAATCTTTGCATGTGGTTCCAGCTACATGTTTATTTATATGCAAAATAAAATCCCCGAAGGGCTCGTCTCTATTTTTAGGCTGTGAGTGCGGTGAAGTTCCTTAAAGCCGTATTATTCTGTGTTTATTCGGATTTTAAATTCGATTTCAATGACGAAAGAAACAAGGTTTTTATACCCGACAACATCTAAATATTTTCTGAAGTTAAATCCTGACTATTTGACGCAGTAATCAGTGAACAAGTGCCTTGATGTCCACGTTTTCTTTCCTTCAACTTCACTAGAGGTTTTTGTTCCCGATACTTACACGTACAGCCTTTGTTTCCTACACTGAATGCCAAAGGGTGTGTCTTCACAGCCTGTTCTCCCGAAGAACCTTAGAAAATCGATAAGCGCTGCCAGACAACTGTTATTTTCAGTTGCATTGCACGCATTAATGACGCGTAAAAATTTATATTCGTCATATTTGCTTACTAACAATGGACCTTTTCACTGATGATTTCATAATTATGCACGCATGCGCATAAATGGCAATGGCTGCAAAAAGTGTAAGCGGCCTGGTGAAAATGTGCAGGGCTTCAAATTTCAACGTCATTTTCACTCAGATTCTACGGAACTTTCAACTTTATTTTATGCAGAAAACCCTCACAAAATAGCTATTACTTTCTTTCGCTCGTCAACCGGCGCCCGGGCGCTGGGAAGGCCAGGGCTGATGGTTTTGCACTGTGGTGTGCTCGACCTCCTGTTAGCGAAGCGTTATTTGAAGTTTTTGATTGATCAATTGATCAATTTTGGATGAACTAATAAAGATAGTGAGAACATTTTCAGCAGTGAGGAAAAATAGAAAAAAAATCGAATTGAAAACAGCTACATTAAGCAATCTCCAGCGTCTGGCAAAAATTGCCCACATTGCTCTGCGTGTCGTAGGCTTTGACCCCACGTGACGCATTTCCTGCACTAAAATCTGTGCAAGGCCACGAGCGAATTACTCTCTTGTCTAAGTGGGGGTTTTGAAATACCGGTACAAGATAAATACTTCAAAACTATCTTTCATCCTAAACGCACAAGAACATAAAAACTC
Organism: Acanthaster planci; assembly: GCF_054643075.1. Classification (NCBI taxonomy): domain Eukaryota; kingdom Metazoa; phylum Echinodermata; class Asteroidea; order Valvatida; family Acanthasteridae; genus Acanthaster; species Acanthaster planci. The sequence goes on from NC_141783.1 coordinate 17,149,858, forward strand.
AGCAGGACTCCTTTCTGAATGAGCTTTAAAAAAAACTGAATCTGTCATGGTGAACCGGGGTACCATGCACAATTCCAACGCGAGCTGCATCATGGACTATAGAGCCTGAAAGTTGACCCCTGGTGGCGCGCTTCCGGAACCATTGGATAGGCAAAATAACGTGTAAAGATTTAAGAATTTGTAATATTTTTTCGTTCGGTTTCTTCTTAAATTTCCAACTTGGAAAAAGGGATTTTTAAAAATATTTGTTGGTATATCAATTTGTAGAAACTGAAAAATTACCTGATCTAAAAGAGAAATGTCCTGCCAAAACTTGACCCATCACTTCCGAAAATCTAAAATACATGAAGAACAGTGCAATGCGGCAGTCTCGTACGCAGATGAACATTTACGGCTTAAAATTTTATGGTAAGTCTGTGGGTAAAAGCTGAAATAAAAACAGATAAAAATATTTTACACATTTTTATAATTTATAAGGTGATAAACCTAAAGCAATATTCTACTTTTATGATAATATTTTATTTTACCTTTGCTGACAACAACAGCGTGATGTCAACTCAACGGAATCTGGAACCCATCGACTGCAGGTAGGTCAATCTTTGCAAGGTTGTACAATCTCGTTTTCAAGAAAGCACGGCGAGTGAAAACAAACGTGCACGAACAAGGAGACCTAGGTACGATATTGCCGGGCGTGAAAGGTCGTTAATAAAATTCGTTCTTTTACCTATCTCCAGTTGACTTTTCCTAAATATTACTTGAGGAAGACAAAGGTAAAATTCCAACATGTGTGTTCCATGGGGTGGTTTCCGTAAAGAATTATGTTTCCAAAAATTACCGAACGTGACAGGACTGCCCAATGTAAAATCCCTACAGGCAGACCGCGCAAGGGTTCCGGTAGCTCGCTGCGTGACCTTGTACTTTCAGGCTCTTGCCGCGACATGATGATGAGGCTGGTCTTCTACTCACACGCAACTATTGGAGCGTGGAAATCCTGAATCACACTCGGAATGCGTGCATAATTATGATTTTATCAGTGAACGGCCGGACGCAAATTGATTGCCCTTTTTTTCCCTCTCTCTCTCTCTTCAAACCTGAGAGGGGGTGTCAAACCATAGACCTGGAGGAGATCTATGGTCAATGATTCATTCTTTCCGTAGCGTGACGTGCCCATGTGACCTTCATTTTATTTCATTTTTGACGAGGGGAATATCGTTTGATTTACTTTTAGGATTGGTTTCACTGAAACTGGTTTATCTCCCCCTAAGGCGCTTTTAACAACCCGGAGAATTTTGACAGGCATAATAAAAAAGTGTCTTTTTAAGGCTCTGAATGTTTCCAAGGAAGCAGGCATGTCCAGTTTTCTTGGACTGCTTCATTATGCTTACGCATCGGGAATACTGGGTTGGGATATGGGACTAGCAAACGGATTTTCTGCAACATCACCTCTTGGAATGGAACATTCCTTCTGTTTCCCCATGACGTCATTGGTAACATACATAATACTAGCTGTTGTCGCTCTCCGCCCCTAAACTTCGAACATGTTCTCGAGTATGCCAGAGCCTATTTACGCTTCAGTTCGTACTTCAACGGACGTTTCCGAGTCCCTCTACTTTGTCCCGAAAATTTCTCTACACATTTGACGGCAAAATTATTTTTGATTTTTGACTTTATACTATAGCAGCCTCAACTGCTCACAGTTCTGCTTTGTGTTTATCAAGTCCAGAGCTGTTGAGAGAGAGAGAGAGAGAGAGAGAGAGAGAGAGAGAGAGAGAGAGGAGAGAGAGAGAGAGAGAGAGAGAAGAGAGAGAGGAGAGAGAGAGGAGAGAGAGAGAGAGAGAGAGAGAGAGAGATGTGCACATCGGCGTAGCTGCACCATGCATGGAGGAAGGAATAGATCTGTGTATATGTACATATGTCAGTGTCTCCACTTGTAAGGAAATTTCCTTATTTTTATAGAAATGTTCACGTCCTAAGGAAATGACAAATTAATTTCAGGAAATTTTAAGGAATATCCAAATTCTGAAGGAAATTTTAAAGAAATTTCAAGAATGCAGAAAAAAATCATGAAAAAATTTGATTTTAGTTGTCTTCCAATAAAAAAAAATCCAAATTCAGATTAGGGATTGGGTGTGCGGTATGTACTACGAGCGGCTTCTTGCACTTGGGGCCTCCTCTGCTACAGTTACCATCCTCTCAAGCCACGTTTCGCGGCAGTGTCTTTCAGCGGCTATTTGACTGAAAGAGGTCCAAAGAATACGTCACGCGCACAATAAGTGTGTAAACTTGAAAGGCATTAGCGCGAGAAGCAGCGCGTGAACCAACACGCGCGCGTACTCCATTCGTTTGCACTTCAGGCGTCAGTCAATGGTCTAAACTTAGTGTATACGCCACGGTCGCGCCGCAATCACTGCACGATTCATTTGATGGAAAATAGAGTGAATTCAAATGTTAATTATTTAAGGAAAAATAAGGAATTTTCGGAAAATCTCTAGGAGAAAAATTCAATCTAAGGAAATTTAATTTTGAGGAGTGGAAACACTGACACATTTACACATAAACAGCCGTATTGGTTTCAAAGTCTGAAGTTGACGCTACACTTTCTGTAAGGTTACAAGCCAGTAAACAGGCCCAAAACTGTCTTCACGGACCAAATCACGATTTGCATATTTTCGAATTCTCAGCTATCAGAAGATTTTGTGGCACTTGGAGTGGATGGTTTGTAGACAAAGAGGGTGGAATCTACCATTTGGACTGCCAGCTCATATTTCAGAAAGTAGGCCTATTAATTTAAAACAAAACGGAGCCCACCAAATGCACTCCATTTCGCAGTAGAGTGCAGGCATCAATTTTAGCATGGCGATCGGCCTCATGACAGTTTTGAGGGGTTGATTAAATCTGTAAAGAAATATCTTCAAAAGTCCGGCTTTCGTGAAGTCCAAGCTGAGGACGGCCAGAGTATCTTGTTAGAAACATCGAGTTAACACTCAGCGGTTCTCAGATCCCATGGTGTACCCGCAAATCATTACCATACTACTTCCACTGACCAAAACTTCAGATCTTACTCACTGAAAATTGAAAGGGAAATTGAAAATGAGGAATTGAGCTTTAATTTCATATGTGTCAAACTTGCAAGTATTTTTCGAGATTTTTTTAAGCAGGAGTATTTATCACTTATGTCTGTAGCTATTTTTACTGGTCTGCAACCACCAACAGCTATACGTCGCCCTCTTGCGATGTTTTACGTACAATTTTGTTTCGCTGGTGTGCCCGCGCCTCTCCCATCCAGCCTGCCAGCAAGTGGGTCCGGGTACCAGTGTTAGGAATACATCACGATGTCAACATAGAATGGCGGTGTTTTTCGAAAGTAATACCAACACAAATCAAGATTTTGAGGAAATTACACGAGTTCAAAGACAAAGTGGTACAAGACACAAGTAACAACATGTCGAGACGTGAGTATTTATTATAAGCAATATACGTATACGCTGTTGGAAAAACTGTTGCATTCTGACTCCACTTTTCTCATCTCAATAAAAGTCAGTCATTACACTATGCTGGAAAGACACGAATTCTGGACTGACATGACTGAGAAACATTTACCGATGTTGTTGGGAAATATTTAGAAAATTCTCTTCACACCCCATAGACTTTGTACACAACTCCTGAAGTAAAGTCAAGATGCAACATTTTTCCACGCAGTTTAGTGTGTATGGTATTAAAACTTGTTTGTTAACTTTGTTTGCCGCTCCGTCAGTACGTACTGTACGTTTGCATTGTTTGTCTTGAACGTTCAATGTTGTTGTCCACCATGTCAAGAATTTTTTCTCATTTTCTATCGTTACGGCACTGAACTGCACAAGTGCGATGACGTACCTGATCATCATGACGGTTTATATATTTTAAAATTTCCTGGATTGCTGAACGCTTGTGGCCGAGTGGTCAAGGTGGAAGGCTTGGAACCACTGGTGTGGGAATTCGAATCCGCGCTTGGACCATTTTATTTTTGTCTCCTAAATTTCATGTTTATACCATAATCGTTTTTTTATGTTGGTTTCTAATTGTATAAGCCTAAGCAGGAATCTTTTTTTCTTTTCTCATCGGAGGCTTTGGAGGATTTTTTTTAAAGGGAAATAAAGTTTGAAATCTGTACTTAAGTTGGCGCGCTTGCGCAGTTGCAATGCCGTAACGATAGAAAATGGGAGATACGTTACGGCTGCCATAACAACAGCCACAGCAAATTTTTTACTGTGTTTTGATCCGAGGGCGCCCTTGCTTTCGACATCCCTATAAAAAATTAACAATTTTAGGTCATTGCTGATGATGCTGGTGGATGTGGTGCTGTCATAATGTGGTTACATATTTAACTCTTCAATCCGTGCTTGTGACTTGCCCTGAAAACTGAACTGGTGTCAGTAGTGTCAAGGTAAAGTAGGAGCCTGTGACATGATCGCGGATATGGGCTTGTCCAAGTAACCTTTACCCTACAAGCACAAATTGCCTTTTTTAACAGCTCGACATGTTCGGGCGATATAGTAGGGTCCAATTACCTTCCATAGGCGTTTGCTTCGTTTATTCATTTCACTCAAAATAGCTTGCACCCCAAATCAAAATCCTCCGAATTCACCTCCAAAATGGTCCATAAACTGTCATGGCTGGGCTTGAGATCAAGTGAGAATCCAAGATTCCAATAATGATGATAAGGTTTACTCACATTTGGGAAAAACAGAGAAATTTCCCAGTCAAATCAGAAACAGTCTTGTCATCAAGCGCCATGTCACCATCTTGTTCAAGTAGCAGTTTGAACTGTATGTAACCCTAACCCTCCTCAATCCTCCAAAATCCTTCGGGCAGTTTTGGAGGACTTTGGAGGATTGAGGGTGAATGGTAAAAGTGCATGGCTGGATGCTATGCTTAAAGGTCGTGGATTAGACCTTGTGTTGTTTTGCTTAGTCAAGCACAAATTCAGCCCAATATTTCCTTTGAACCAATCAACCGCACTGCTCAAGAATGCCCTTTGCACTGCCTCAACATAATGACAGGAATTGCTTGAGGATTTTGAAGGATTGAGGCAGCAGGAAGACCTCCAAAAAACTTTGTCAAGAAATTTTAGAGGATTTTGGAGGATTGAGGCTGAATGCAATTTTTTCATGTTGAAAATCGGATTTGGAGGATTGAGAATGGTTCCTTGTAAAAAGGCCTAGGGTTTTAATGTCCCAGAGATATGACATCACGGCTTCAGTGGATTCCCTGCTAAATTTGACTTTTTTCGAGATGCTATCTTTTTCTGATAGCTAATAAACCAGTGCAAGGGGAAATTTGTAATGTCCATGCATGGAGCTCTAGTCTCTTACCAAATTGGGCCTCATAATTGCATAAAAACATGTTCGACTCTCATTTTATGGTAATTTGAATGTCTGATATGGTATCTTGAGTTATATGCATGCACATCGATAGGGCCCCTCAAAACAACCCATGTCTTCCATCTCTGTCATTTACATGTGTGAGATGGATGTAAATGGCTGTGGAGTGTTGTAAGTACCTTCATTATGCCATAACGAGCTACACTTTTTCACCGAACTGATAGTATATATATTGAATTCACCTCTTTGTGAGCTGAACAGTTGAGGCAAATGGATCCATCCTAGCCTAGCCTACAATGATTGGTGGTGATTGGGAACAAAAATGACACAGACTGAATTTCCATGTCAGTTGGACTCTTGTGGGTTGATTTGTTCCTTGCTCTATGGCTCGAGCATCGCAGTATTTTCTCCAAATTAGGACTGCCTTGTGCTTCCTCCTGGTGAAATTCATTTTTTAACAAGGCAACCAGAATCCCGCAATCAAGGTTTCTTTCAATATGGAGGAAGAAGAAAACTAGTCGGGGTTCCCCAACCAGACTGTTAATCGTCCGATAGAGTAGGAATCTTTATTTTCATGAGTAAACGAAGCACTGATGTATCTTCTGCCGCTGGTGTAATCACAATGTAAACATGTTCTGCTTGCACACAATTTGTGTATAGTTATCACATGGCACTGACTGTATCATGTTATAAATGAAGCTTAGAGCTTTAAGTTCAGCATGATCATCATGATGAGGCAGGCCACCAGTCGACATGTAGGCTGCCATGCCGTGATATCATAGAGTATTATTTGCCATACCTGGCTCATACATATTCATAGTTGAGACAGAACCAGATTCTCTCCATCTCGGCCATGTTTCTCACTGGTCGATTCATTATCACATTCACGTCAGTCATTAGGCTTACTGTTGCTATTTAGTGTTTATCAAGCATGCATGCGGGGATCCACTCCCACGTCAAATATAAACTGAAATAAACTGTTGCCTGCTCAACTGTGGGAAAGGTTTACTTCATGTATGGGGGCTTTTCAAGTCATCTTGGAACTGTCATTTGGGTGAAGTGCGTACACGCCCACAAGAATTGCCCTAGCTAGCTACTCATGGAAAGATGCTGGCACATGGAACAGTTGATCAGTACCTCAGAATAATGCATGATATTGTAACCACTGACAGTTTGATGTTAACTCCCTCGTTATTGGAGGTTGATAAACTACAGGTGCAGCAGTTCCCTCAGCTTTGCCTCCGGAACTAATATGTCAACTTCCAGGTGTGAGGGTAGATAAAAATCGACCATCCCTGTTGCATTATAACCATGTTATACATGTACAGCCTGTACCTGTGTTTGTGTTCATGTATTGAATGCTTAGTGTACTCTGTACAGAGCCTAGAGGCCTGCACCATCAGTCTAATGACATACACTGAAACTCTGTAAGCTCTGTGAGTGGTCCATATTCAATCAACAGGTTAACTGATAGGGCAGGCCTTTAAGTGTAGCTGCATTGAATTTTTGTCAGACCATTTATCTTCAACTCTGTACTCTTCTTCCATGTATGAAAACCCTTTCACCTTCCTTTTCATTTAAGTGCATGAAAGTGTACTTTTTTAAACACTTACAATTACCCATGGATGCTACCCTGGACATTTAGGGGCACTCTTGCTGTGATGTCATCCATTGAAGACATTGTAACAGTGGATAGGTTGTTCAAGTAAAATTGTGAACCCTGGATTTATTCACTGAAAACATTTCTGAGAAAGGGATTAATGCTATTGCTATGCACGTAAGCAACAATGAGTCAGCAAAGAAGAAATTTAGTCCAGGAAAATCTACAAAAATGCAGGACTTTTTGCGTAGAAACCAATGTAACATTCTTCCTGCAGTGACATCACAGTTTTGCTCATGAAAATATGGCAATTCTTTTCAGCATAAAAACCAAAGAGGCAGTAAAATACCCTTTGATTCAGTAAAACTAAAGTTGAAATAAGTTTAACTGAGACACAAAGGTGCATGTTGGCCCGTTGAAGGTTTGTATTAGAACAAGTTGATTGTACATGTAGCTACCCTTTAAAAACTGGTACACTGTACATGCATGACTTCCACCCGGCAGGTGCCCGTGCTCGGCACTATCAAGTCACTGAGTTGCACAGTGTCAGTAAGTACATTTTGCCTCTGTTGGCCAAGAATTTGTGTCTTTGAAAGAATTACCATGTAATCCATTCTGGCTAGAGGGACAGCTCTGTCTGATTTTTCAGCTTCAAGTAGTGTAAGAGCCGAAAGGTTACTGGCCATGCTTCTTGTTATTGTCATGTTACCACGTAATTTCCCATAAAATCCTTTCTGTGAATTGATCACACCATGTATATTGATACATTGCAGGTAGTACACGTAGGCCTTTTACCATAAATGCGGAATTTTGTTTTTAAAAAAATCCAATGTCAGCACCACTACTATCATTCAGGATTGTTTAGCCTCATTTTTAATTTCAGGCAAATCAAAGTTTAACATGTTCAAGGAAGTTTTCAGTCTGTCAGTATAATAATAAATAAAAAATAATATTTAGGTATAAATAATGTTTAAGTGGTACATGTACGTCAACAGTTTGATGGAACTTGGAGAATTCAGGACTTTTTTGATTGATACTGTGTACAGTACTTAAGGTGTTTGATACATGACCATACAATGATGGCCAAGCTGGGGATTTCTTTGCATATTTTTTATGCAGTGTCTGAGCTCTATCATATGGGTTTCACTGAACCAAGAAAGATTATTTTTGTGTATTTTACACTTTACAGTGCATGTCACTGATTTCAGATGGTCTTGGATGGTTTGTCACCCTCATTAAAATGATTGATATTGTGTTTAACTGTTCAAATCTGTTTTGATTTTCAACTCTATACATGTTACAATTATTAATTTAAAAACAGCTTATTAAAAACCAACTAACCAAACAAAAAGCAAACCGAGGAAACATAAGGAAATGTGGTTCAAAGAGAGGCCTCAAAATTTACATTTTGAGCCAGTTTTCCTGGGATGATAGGTTTGTAAAAAAATCTTCCTGACTTGAAGTCCATCTTGATGTCAGCTGCAGTGTATTCATCATTTATTCATCAGCATCTCTCTGGACATGTACACATACACTGTACGTATAGGTACATGTACTTCTGCATTCCTCTGTGTTACTTGAAATGAAGTGATGTCAAGTAAATCTATATCTCCCCATTTTCTCCATGTAGGAGGAAATAGTTATTATAGACATTGTAACAAGGGAAAAAGAAGTCAAAGGCATACATGTTACACGTATGTCTCCTGAAATTTGTGCTGCTAGTCTTTTTTCTAAAAACAAAACAAAAAGTTCGTTAGGCATAATGTTTGACCCTAAAGGAAAAATAAAAAAAGTTCCCTAAAGACCTTGAAAAGATTAATAACTACATTACAAAACATTAGAAATGGAGGAAGGGGAAATAAAAGGTGGAAAAAATCTTAAATCCTGTTAAAATAGGAAAAATATGCCTAAAGTACACGTGCCCTATCACAACTTAACCCTAACCCCCTAGGGACCATTGAAACCCTGCATAACCTTGTTGGGTTCAACAGCCTGTGTGAAGTAATTACTCTTCAAATGCTGTTGAGCTAATAAACACAAGTTGTGCATGTAATTTACACATGCGGCATGGACTTGATTTGAAAAATCTATACAAATGCACAAGTTTATATGTTTATAGTGCATGTAATGCTTGAATAACTTACCACATTGCAGGTGTGTAATATAATTGCAATGAAAGTGTGAATATGTACTGCAACATACACGTGCATGTGCCCGACTTCCCAGTTCTAAACCACTCAGTAATAAAGGCAGGGGTGCAGTCTGTTGAAAGTTTTCTGTGCACCCAGCTGAGTCAAGTTACTCCCACTGATACCTGTTCTGTTATAGGGTACTTCTAAGTCCCTCTGTTTTGAGGCTGGGTCCATCTAGCGGTAGTTTGGCAGCAAGACAGTTTTGCCAAGTGGGTACCTGGAGTCAGTTATTTGAGTGCCCTGTGCATTGTACCAGTATGAATGTGCAGATTATACGTCAGATAATGGGGTTTTGAGGTGGGTTCGTTTTGTATCCTGAATGAGTTCATTAGGCTATCTGTGGGATCCCAATGGCAATATAGATTGGGCCGTACAATTAGCTGTATGATGTCACTCATGTACATTGTACATGTACTGTACATGTACATGTACATGTATGTCGTAGTAAGCAGGTGTACAACGTAATGCACACTGTACATGTACTGTACATGTACTGCACTGTGCACGACAAAGACATACTGTACATGTACTGTACTATACCTGTACATGTGTGCATTATACTGCCAAGGACATTTGGGTTGACCTTTGTCCTATTTTTGTCAATGCACAAGCACTTTGTGCGCAAGCGGCGTGATGCACTGCTGGATATTCATGTATAATCTGGCAGGTTCCACCTCCTTCCTGAATATTCAGTTTTGCCCAATTTTATCCAAAATGGTTAATTAATGCATAACAAATTAATATTTTTAAGAAATGTAAATTGAAAGTTGTAGCATTTCTGTCACAGTTTTGACTGCAGTGAAAATGAAACATGCTTCTGATCTGTCTATTAACAATTTTTTTCTGACCAAGTTGACCATCATGATCAGGAATATTACAGGGATATGAATACCTCAGGAAATTAAAGCTCTGTATCGCTTCTCGGCCTTTTGGCTAAGATCATGTGTAGTATCTGTTCTTTTCAGCTTAATATCTGAAACGCTGCTCATCGAGCAGCCAGTATATTAAACTGATTTTTGGATCTGGGCCATGGAATAGGGGCTTGCCTCGTCCTGGCCACGGGTTGGCCCGGTATTGCACTACATCCGGGATTCGGCCCACTCCCCTTCATGGGGAAATTTTGAAAGCAAAGATAGATATTCAACTGTTTGACATAGTCCGAAGTGTTTTTCGTGTGCCTGATTCCTGCTGTTGTATGTATCAGTGAATTGTGTGACGAAATATTGATCCTAATGGCTACTCTGTCTTTGGTGTAAGGTAAAAATATCTTTGTAAAAGTTGCCTCACCACTTTTATTGGAAGAGGAAGCTATTAAAACAAATAACAAAGACTCTTGTCTTGGTTAATTTCTAGGGAAGAGTTGCCAGGTGTTCAAAACTTACGGGCAGTGTTGTACACAAATGTAGTGGTTTATGTGCATGCTTGGAAAACACTGCAAATGGAAGGGGTTTGTGTGTTGAAGTACATGTAGGTTTGATGTTGACCCTGTGTTTTCCCCAAGATCTCAACGATGCTCTTACTGATCATGTGAATGATCAAGCGCTTTTACACATTTTTTTCAAACCTTCCTTTTTTTCATTCAAACCTTTAAGTATCAAGCATTTTGTGCTATATTTCTTGTTTCATGAACAGTCTGGCAGCATCCTTATGTCAACATCTTCAAGCATTTGAGTGTCTCAGAATGGAAGAAATCCACCAAAGAAGGAGAGGTTGTCGCCGTCATGGCAAGTTATCATTTCTATTTTACTGGTGTATAACTGTTTCACATTAGCAAATCCTGTATTGCCTTGTTTCAGACTTATCCATGACACCTGGAAGGACAAAACCCTTCAACATGAAATATATAATGTCACCCCCTGATGTAGTTTTCCACAATCCTTCAGAATCCTTCATTATGCACTGAAAGAAATGGTTCAAATTAAATTTTCACCCATTATCACTTATTGTATTCACTGCAGATAAACCAATGCATTTCCAGTTCTGAATCCCAGTTCCCAAGCTGTGCATAATTTGCTTTTTTGGCCCGGGAGTTTTCCCCTTGATCAACATACAAGGAAAAAATGGACACGCTTACTTGGGTTTGACTTGAACCCATGACCTCCTGCTTACTAACGTGTGCTAGGTGCCTTAGGGCTGAGTCAATTTGAATAATTCAATATCTGAATATTCGGTCACACTGACCAGCAGATTGTTGATGAACAAACCATATACAAAATCAGTTGCAGTAACACACACAATTGCACATTGTGATCAATATGATAGCTTCTCACATATAGGAGTATCTCCAGCCTCGATTTAGCACGATTTAAGAGATGAACAATACTTCATGCCCTTTTGAAAATTTCTATTCCTTTTAAATTGTTCAATGAATAATTTACTTTCTAAACTGTTATAAGATTTCTGACACTTTTCATTTGAATCTGCTCGAAACAAGCCTCCATAACGCAATTTTTCTCACTTAAAACAAAAGAAAATTTCCCCTTTCTTTTCATGAATTTTCCCTTCGAATATTCAAATTAAAAAAGTAATATCCAGATATTTGACGATTGAATATTCGGTCATTCAGCACAGCCCTAAGATGCCTTACCACTGGACCAGTCAATGGAGGAACTGCTGGTACTGCACCAAACATTTTCTCAAGACATCTTATGCCTCTCACTTTCACCTCTTATAAATACATAGAGTTTCATCAGTTTTGCCTGTGCCGCGCTTGTTCCACTCGTAGGACAAAACTCTCAAGGCCACTGTCTTCCGCATCACGGGTGCCATCCCCGCCGGCAACTACATCCAGCTGCCCCAGACCCCCAGCCAGTCCCTGGGGCTGACCGGCCGCTACCTCTACCTCCTCTTCAAGGCTGTCCCCACCAAGTACTTTGTGGTGCACCTAGACGTAGCCACCGAGGAGGGCCTGGTGGTCCGTATCTCCTTCTCCAACCTCTTCCGGGAGTTCAAGTCCACCTCCACCTGGTTGCAGTTCCCGTTTGTCTGTCAACCCTGGAAGGGCTCAGTGGAGGGGATCACTCGGAAGACTGCTAGGCAAGGTGAACTAAGAGGTTTGCAGTTAAATGTAGGCATACAAGTTTTCCTCGGATCAGCTGCCAGATTTCCTCGTTTTTCACCTCACATTGAAAAAAATTGAATACTGAAAAACGCGGTGCAAAGTCTTGTAGAGATTAGAATTTCCTCGTTTTTTTGTCGGAGCCCAAGTTGCATGCCTGAAAATGACTTTATTTAATAAGTGCCACGCTCACAATATCCTGGGTCGTAGTTCACTTTTTCACCCTTCCAGATTCTGCGCCCAGGATATACATGTATAATCAAAAGTTGTTGGATCTGGGCCCCAGCTGTGTTCACAATTGGCCATCCTTACCATCCATTGCCATCGGTATAATGCAAATGTAATCCAAGACTATTAGCATACAGGGGTCATATACAAACATCTCCTTGGCATGGAAATGTTTACCACGCAAATTCAGGGTTACCAGCCAGAATAACATTCACTGTATACATGTACATCTTGCAACTGGTTCTCTGCTGATTCTTGCTCATAGCACATACATATGCTGAGAATTATTATCTGCCTAACAGCTCAATTAGCCTGTTCCTTACCCCTAACTCCCCAGGGTGATTTACAAGCAACCTTCCACATCATGAAACTCAACACCACATGTAGTAAACCTTACACATAAACAGTTGGACAGTTTATTTCTGGTATGCCTAATCCCACATCAAACACAGCCAGAATATTAATGCTCATTCTAACAAATTCTAACAAACCCTGGTGTTGGAGTTTGGCTGGTTTGAGATCATTGGGGTTTTAATGTCTAGTATATTGCTTCTAAACTAAATGGTACCCTCAACTCGGGTCTCTGTCCCATAGCCTTCCTCAGCTGCCTGACTCACCAACTTTCTTTTTTGCCAGATATCAAAGGCTTTCCTCCTTGACATTCTGCAGCATCTTTTCCAAATCAGCAGGTCATCCTACGACCAGTCTCTGTCTCAAAACATAACCCCTCTTCCTCACTCAGAGAAATGTTTTTCTTTCCCAGATATTCAAGGTCCTGCTCCCGCCAGCACCAGATGGACGGTCCTTCTCCTGGACTTCCAGTACATCCTGTCCATGTACCTCAACCGCAAGTACTCCCACCTCAAGTCGGTCCGCCTCTGTGCCAACCTCCTGGTCAAGAACCTCTTCACCAGCGACACCCAATACGAGGCGGGGCTCAGCCTGCGCCAGGCCAGGGAGGCGGGCATGATTGCCAAGGGCGTGGCCCCATTGCCCAGGGAGATGGCCTTCCCGGTGCCAAAGGGTAGCCAGTGGCACGATCTCTATGATTATATCAGGTGGGTTGAAATGACGAGCGGGAAGAGGAGTTTAAAAATGTAAAGTAAAAGGAGTTTGTTATTTTGCGTCAAATATTCTCACAGGACAAAGTTGTCAGTATATTAGTTTTTGAAATGCAAGAAGAATGCAAACACGTTTTGGAAAATCCAACGCATTTTGTCATCGTTGATTCCTAAAATGCTCTTAACTTTGGATACGATCTTTACTTGAAAAATGTGCATGGATGGAAATCTGTGGAACTTCAGGGAGACCTCTGAGATTGGGCAAGGTGCCCTAGTTTGGATAGTACCCTGGACCTATTCCAGTGGTTGCAGATCCAAATTCTGGTTCTCCATGTTATTAATAGCCTTAACAGCCCCAAATCCTCATTTTTCAATATTATTTTACATAAACCCTTGGGGGTTAGAGTTAAGCGAAGAAAAAAGAGTAGACTGAATAGAAACCAAGCTTAGAAGAAAGAGGTAGTTGTTTTATGATGTATAGCATTAACGTCTACTATAGATTTGAACTTCTTCAAAGTTTGTCATTAGAACCTCTTTGTATTATGGTGTAAGACTTTGTTACAATTATCCACGAAAACGTTCAATTTGAAACTTGCAAACTAACAAGTGCTGCCCAATATTTTCAACAATCCAAATAAGCCTCACATCTCTGTGTCCCTAGATTTCCAGCAGCAGCTAGCCGGGTTCCTTTTGACTCAATCCAGATGCACAGTCCCACACCAATGAAAGGAGGCCAGGAGCCAGGCAAGATGAGCCCAGAGCGGGTGGCTCCCAAAACTATCCATGTAAGTGTCCGATCCTCAGCAATCCACCTGTCAAAAGTATGGTCATGATTTAAGAAACCAAAGAAAGTGATCTGCACTCTTTTTTGTCTTGTAGGCTGCTAAAGACGTGAACTCCAAGTTTTCGGATATCAACAAGTTGACGAATCCGAAGAGGGTAAGCTCAGGTTTTTTACCCTTTTTTGGGGGGAGAAGTTTTTACTGCATTTAGTCTAACATACAGATGAGCTTTCATGATGATGTAGGCTATAGCCTGTTAGGGTCAACTAACAAAGAAAGGTGGCCTTTTCTTTTTGTAAAATATGAAAAGAACGTTCACCTGTCACTCAGGTCTTAATGTAAGTTCTAAGCAAGGGCAATGACCTATCACTCAGGTCTTAATGTAAGTTCTAAGCAAGGGCAATGACCTGTCACTCAGGTCTTAATGTAAGTTCTAAGCAAGGGCAATGAATTTAGTAAGACTTGTCTCCAGTAATCCCCAGCTTTCCATGTTTTCTAATCAGAATAACTGCGGTTTCTCATTTCTTAATTGCCATGATCCAGCAACATCTAGGATATTTTCTACACAGAAGTTGTTAGTGTTTTTTCTGCAGTTGAAGGAATAAGGAGATATCCCAATTTTTCTCTCTAAACTCCAACAGCATGGTAAGAAGCGGGCAAAGCTGCCTACCAAGGAGCTACCCCCGGTTGGCTTGGATCATGATGTGTCAGTCCTGCAGGGAGCCTTGGGGGAGGTCCATGTCTTTGCCCATGATGACGATGATGTCACTGTCCATCGTCATGACAGCCGGTCAGGAATGGTAAGCAGTGGAAGGAAACCCTGACGTCACTGTCATACATCATGAAGGTTAAAGTCTGGGAGTCGTGGGTGTCTGAGAAGGGGCTGTTCGTAGTTCTTAGAATTGCTACTGTAGTGTAAAGGGTCATTTTTGAAGCATAAAATCCCTTGGTGCTACATGTACCTACAAATACCTACAATAATAAAGAATCGACTTTTTTGAAAAACAGGTTTTTAATTAATTTCTACAAGTTGAGGGAAATTACTTCATTGTAAGATCATATTGCATTGATTGTGTGTAATCATTCCAGACAATGTCAACTAAAGTCGGTACTGGAAGGACCTCTGCAGCATTGCCTTCCAGCCAGGAACCAAAATATAAGGTGAGACGGGCACCGAATATCAGCAGTATCGAACAACCAGGTACATGCCAGCAAAAGAATGATACACTGGTAGGGTTCAAGAGTTACCTCGTTTGGCTTTGCTGTTTCTCTCCAGAGTTTGCAGCCGGATCCCATCCTGTCCCTGCGTAAGATTGTCGGCTTTGGAGGATGCACAACAAAGGAGGTCAGACTGCTTGTTTTTCTTCCACCTTGCTTGGTGTATTCCGCTCTCGCGGCCATGCTCCCAAGACGCAGATCTATTGGTACTCTGAATGCGGTAGAATTGACTCTCAAAAGAGGGCCAGATTTTGGATGCTAGAAACGCCTCACTCCCAGACATGGAATTATTTATTTCTGAATTCCTCGCAGTGCCTGTTCAATAATGTTTATTGCCAGCTGACCCAAGCAAAGAGAAATAAAAGAGGGCACATCAAAATTGAATATGTGTAGTTGCAATGAAGACTAATCATAAATTGTAGGCGTTACTGTCATGGATAGGTTTTCAGTTTTTGTAAAACCTGTAATTCTGTAATCATTATTTACTATGTAAGACGTAGTTAACAAAACAAGAATTTGGAAAAAATAATCGGTGAAGATTGAAATGACTCAGTCCTTATATTGATATTTTTTTGTGTTTTACTAGGCCTTATGGACAGCCAACGGCACCCATATTGTCTACCCCTGCCACGCAGTCATCGTCTCCATGGACGTCAAGTCTGGCCACCAGCGCTTCTTCATCGGACACACCGACAAGGTGTCCAGCCTGACCTTTGACCGGAGCACGACCCTGCTGGCCTCGGCCCAGACCGGCCAGCAGTCGGTGGTCCGAGTCTGGAGGTACCAGAAGGGGGAGTGTCTGGCCATGTTCAGGACACACGTGCAGTCTGTCTACTGTCTGAGGTGAGAACGAATGTACTTTCCAATCATTCCGAGTTCATCCAATCACATGCAATGCTGGACTGGCTTCATACAGCAGGGGTGTATTTTGCCAGTCAGAACCAAGCGTTACACAAGAATTTTTTTGGTGCTCAGATTTTTTTTATAGAAAAATGTTAGAGGACGGACAAAAAACAGCAAAAAGTATTTCCTATGGTCTCAAGAAAAACAAATAAGGGTCGTCAAGTCGGAGGGCGGAATACAAAAAAGTCTTTTCAAAAAAAAAAGGTATTAATAAACCCTTATACCACAAGTGATGGCTGCCGAAGACCTAAGCTCACAAATATGAATAGCAGAGAAGAAAAACCTTTTTTTTACAGGGGATCCAAGACTTCTCAAAATATAAAAGAAAAAAGTAGTTTTTTTCCCGGTAGGTCGACGAATCCGAGCACCAACTTAAAAAAAACCTCTCGCCTTTGTTTGGTTGATTCTCTCTGGTTGATTGCTTTCAGGATTTTAGCGCTTCATCATCGCCGGTAATTCATTCCCAATTAAAAACATCACCACAAAAAATCTCTGAGGAGTCACAAGCGAACCAGTTTTGGGTTGTGAGAAATTTGCTAAAGTACAAGAAATATTTGCACACCAGAATAGGCTTAACGGCCAGAATCAATATCCTATAATGTGCCCTACTTTTTTATGTATTTCTTTATGCATTGGGCAAAGAGCAAACAGACTGCATTATATATTATTGTGTAGTTTTGGATTTCATTGTGCAAGTGGTACCCTGGTAGTAGGTATTGTTTGAAAGCAGTCCGCCTTGAGTAGAAGCACCCCCTCATTGGTTGAAAAGAGCCATGTTGGTTGGAAGTGTTCATTTTGTTGGTGGCAAGGCGACTGTAACGCTTGCATTTCTTAGTCATCTGTGAACCAGCAAAGTTCAGTTCTAACCAAAGGAAGATCCGTTGCTAAGAAAATTGCGCCCTCTGTTGGTCCAGCTCCGGGCTCATAAAAAGTGTCCTGGAGTAAATGCATTTCTTTATTGCAGAATTTGTAACTCTGTTGATTCAAATGTTCTCATATGTTAACCACTTGATGCCAGGGTTTCCGGAACCAGACTCCTTGGGTTTATACACATAGCCAGGCTGCCCAAAATTGGACACAAGAGCTGGGCCTTGTAACAAAGGACTGAGGTGCTGGGAATTGCCAACAATTTTTTAGTTGTCAATAGCAGAGGCAATCGGTCATTGATTTTAATGATCATATCACTGTTTGTGGCATTCAGTGCAAGCAGATTGCCACTGGGGACAAAAGTGCTCCAGCGCTCCAGGGGTGAGTGATACAATACCGCTGCACGCTAATCTGGTTCGCATTTGAAAAGACGCCAGCAGTGTACTGCACAATTTGGGCTCTCTTTATAAGGCGGCAGGCCTGGCTGAAATACTCGGGTGTCACTAGATGTTGTCTGTCAGATTAGAGTAGCCACCAAACAGTCATTCGTGTGGGTGTAAATGTCCAGTAAATGAGGTTATAAATTTTTGAAGAATTTTGAAAACGGAAAATCCTCAAAATTTCCCAGGTATACGCCATGCAATTTCAAAGTAAACGCGGCAGCATATGGTCAATATTTCTTCTTATATATTTTAAGTTCTGGAGGCTCTGTCAAAAATAGTTCCATTGACTGTTTCAGATAATTTCATATGTTTTGAAAGAGTATAACCTTTAAAAATGCTGTCTTGAACATAAACACTAATTCTGATTTTTTCAAATCATTTGCCCAGTTTCTCCCAGAAGGGATCCGTGCTCTGTGGTGTGGGAAAAGACGGCCATGGAAAGAATGTAAGTTCAACAAGAAATGGTCACAAAGCAAAAAACTCTCTTTTACAATTCTTGTGTCCTTTCTAAGTTTTTTCCTCTGGGCATTCATGACCGAATTCTTCTGTGGATGCCCACTTTGTTAGCTCAGAACTATAAAGATCAATTTCTAGCGATGGATCTCAAGAACTGTATGCAGTTTCATCGGTAGCAAGTCCAAAAACATTAGGGGTGTCTTCAATATCTGAATGCGTCCGTTCGGAACATTCTTTCCCAGAGCAGAACCGCTGTCTGCTGTTCTACTGAACCACCGTTCCACACATCTTCTCTCCCTACCTGGTTGCATGGATTTCCTTCACACATAGGTCTATTCAAGAAGTAATTTGCCTTTCCATATTTTTTCCTCGACTGAAATAAACTGTACTTGAGTGATGAGGTGTATACACAGACCAGTGATGTTATAATTGAACTCTGGGGAGTTTCTGAGACTGGTTGCAGCATTGGGTGGGAAGATGTTCTCCAATTTCTTATAGTATTCCATCGATGTGGCCTTTTCTCCCCTTCAGATGGTGGTTGCTTGGGACACTTCGAGGGTCGGCAAGGGAGGTGACATCTCCATTCTAGCCAAGGCGCACACTGACGTCGACATTGTTCAAATGAAAGTGGCACCGTTTGATGAAACAAAGTAAGTTGCCACAGACTTATTCATATCTTGGGTGTGTTCCTCCACACAAATGTAACCTCTTCAAATGAGATTGCATGTCTTGAGAATGGAGTGAATCTGTTTTTTTGGTTTTGTTTTGCTTTTTTTCATTTCTGTAATGACCTGTTGCTTTTACTCAATTTCATTTGGATATAAAACCAAACATGTCGCTAACATCTGTGTATTTATTTAGATTTAATCGATAAAAAGGAAAGTTGTATTGATTGTGGTTTCTTCTTGTGATGAAGAGAAGAGTTAAAGGAATCGATTTCATTTTTGTACTTGGTCCCCTCCACAGAATGGTGTCATGTGGGCGAGACAACGTCCGTGTCTGGCGAGTGAGAAATAACTCCTTGCGATCAGCTCCTGTCAACCTAGGTGACTTCCACGTGGCTGAGTTCACTGATATCTGCTTTGAAGCCAGCCAGCCGGGCTTGGAGCCTGCTGACAAGTTTGTGTAAGTTACAAAGTGTGAGATTTGGACTCGATGTCAGCTGCAATTGTTGTGATTTTTCGGGGGTGTCTTTTTTTTCACTCTGTTTAGTTTTGCGTTGCGTTAACCACCCATCCAACAAAAAGTAGAGTCTTAGGTAATATTACTTACATTAGAGTTGCCGAATTTAAAGCATGCTTCCTTTGTGGTTGGGTATCCATCTCGAGCAGGAGCACCCCCTCATCTGTTGAAAAGAGCGTTGGGTCTGGAGTGTTCATTTTGTTGGTGGCGATGCGACCATGAAGCATGCATTCCTTAGTCATTCGTGAACGAGTGAAGTTAAGTTCTGACCAAAGGAGCCTTCGTTGCTAAGAAAATAGCGCCCTCTCTTGGCTAATATGCTTGGAACACAACTTCTTGTCACTGGGCACAACTTACATCCAAAATATGGCTTTCCACAAGGAACAGGAAATTTCAAGTTTTTGCCATTTGTACCAATTTTTTCCTGTCTTCTGTCTTTCTGTTATAGATATGCCTGTACACGTTCTGGCCACATCTTTGAGATTGACTATAACCGTGTGTCTGTGGTACACATCCGACGATTGCTGCCAACAGGAAAGGAAGTCAGAGAGAAGCAGACAGTGCAATCAGGTTGGCACTAAACATCCGTAAATGGCATTAAAACTTATTTCATTCACCTCCACTCCTAATAGAAGGGTTCCCGTTGCCTGCAAAAGTCATGGAAATTTGTTTTCATTTTTTCCAGACCTTAAAAGTCATGGAATTTTGTAAATATGACTAAAGTCATGGAAAAGTCATGGAATGTTGTAAAATAACTGAAGTCATGGAAAAGTCATGGAATTTTTCAAACTTGTGTGGTTTCTATTATCAGAAATAAGTGCACTTCTTATTTCGTGTTGTTATTATATTGCTTTTGTTAACCCATATAGGCGCTGGTATTGCCATCAATGCCATGTGCGTCAATGAATCCTTCTGCGTGACTGGCTCAGATGACGGATTCCTTCGCCTTTGGCCGCTGGATTTCAAGAATGTCTTTTTAGAAGCCGGTAAGAGCTGTCACCTTACAGTCATCCATGTTCTGTCAGAATAAATAAAAACGTGAGAAAAGCCGTAGCAAGTTGCTTACTGGCTAAAGTTACATGACGTCTTCAAAGCGCTTTAATTGATAGTTAGGGTCCGTTTGGCTTTTGGGTGGAAGTTTTTGAAGGGAACTCTTTCTTAAGTTTTAAGGCAAAGACAATTTAGGTAGTCGTACTGTATTCATGGCCTCCACTGCTAGTTTGAAGTTTCTGTGAAGCATGAAGTAGAATTTATGTAAGGGTTTAAACTTGGGGATCTTTTGTGCAGAGCATGAGGGCCCCGTGACGGCCGTGGGTATCACGGCAGACGGCCTGCGCATCCTGGCCGGCACGGCGACAGGCAACCTGGGCATGCTGGACATCGCCACCAGGAACTACACCACACTGATGCGGTCCCACACCGGCACCGTCCTCTCAGCAACCCTTGACCCAGCCAGGCGACAGCTGGCCACGGTGTCCGCCGACCACACCATCCGAATTTGGAATATGGATACCTTGCAGCAGGTGAGTATTGGTTGCTGACACAGAGAGGCTGCATCTAAATTTCTTGGCTACAACTGACGATTACACATACCCCAATAGAAACACTGATTACCAGCTGTAGCCACTTCTCACTGATATGTGTTAATCCTAGCCATAGCCAGTAGATTCGGACGTGGCATTATCTGTGGCGAGGGCACTGAAGCAGATTTCCTCGATGGAGCTGTCTTGAAACCTGTTTCCAGTTAATGATCATTTTAGTTAGAGATGTTCGTTGCACTGAGAGCCTCTTGTGCACAGAGCTTGATTTTGATGCAGTGAGACGATTGCCAATATAATAAAACTCACGAAGCTGTTTATTCAGTTTCTGTTGGAGCTGCACATCTACATGAATTATCTTTTTTCTTCATTAAATTTCGCATTTTGAAACCCCCGCTTTCTTGCCAACCTCGCCATTTTCATCTTTCAAGAAAGAAAAATTTAGAGCATTTGTTATTTCTGTGATGAGTGGCCCTTAACCTTTGCTTCGTTGATTTTTGACCCCTTTAGACCTACGACTTCAGCTCCCCCCAGGAATGCCCCTGTGTGGTCACCTTTCACCCCTCCCTCCAGTGCTTTGCTTGTGGCTTTGACAACGGCTGTGTCCGTGTCTTCAGCATCGCCAACACCAGCCTGGTGGCCGAGATGCGGTAGGCAGAGGGGATGCTTGAAATTTGAAAGATATTTTAAAATTGCACTTTCCTCTGATGCTAATGAGCCCTGAACTGGACCGAGAGAGAGCAAAGATTTCCTTGCAACGGAGGCTCCTTGGTTGGAACTGCACTTCGCTGGTTCACAAACGATTGAAATGCATGCATTACGGTCGCATGGCTACCAACAAAATGAACATTTGCAACCAACATGGCTCTTTTCAACCGATGAGGGGGTGCTTCTGCTCAAGGGGGAAAGCAAAACTCAGAGAGTTCTATTGAAACTAACCTGTTGAAGTTTTGGCATGAGTGTAACCATGCACAAATGCTTTATTCAAACTTTGTGCACATTTACTTATTGTTGGGTCAAGCAATCATTGTTTACACCAAATTCAAATATATATGCAAGTCTATGTGAGTTTTTAAGTTACTTCTGTGGGACACATGAGCTTGGTGGAGATCTTGCCGCTAGCTTGACTTTGCCTGTTTTGCATTTCCATGCAGCATCTGACTCGAAACCACAGTTGTACTGAAACGTTTTTTGGACTTGACAGTATTCATCAGTTAAAGAATGGTCTTAAGTCTCCCTTTGTTAGATCTGGTCACATTTTGTCATCAATACTTCACCAACAGACAGCACCGGGGCAAGATCACAGGCCTGGTCTACACACCCAACAGCCACTACCTCCTGAGTGCTGCTTCCCTGGGCTCCCTGGCCCTCTATGATGCCTCTCAGGAAGCCTACCCGTTGATGCGGTTGCTAGGTAACATGGTCGCCCGGGGGGAGAGGTACGGGCCTAGTGCTCTGGCCGTGAATGAGGACGGGAAGCATGTTGCATTTGTTGGGCCATCCGAATTCACGGTGATGGTTGTGGATGCGCGGTCCTTGGATGAGGCAAGTGTACTTCTCTGTTATTTGTAGTGAACAAACTATGCGCTCTTGTTTTAGTTACTTCAGTTTAATAATCTCATCGTTGCATCTGTAGATACCTTGAAGTGATTCTGTTAAAAGTTATACCCTTTGAGGAGATATTGTAGGCACTCTATACCAGTGACAGTACTGCGTCGGGCATGCTACAATTGAAATTGTATGGCAACAAGTTCAGGTTGTGACATCTTAGCTGAAGGAGTATTCCTAACAACCTGGTTGAATAACACCCGCAACATGGCCAACTAGAAGCATGAAGGAAATGAAAAATATCTCTCCTGTGACAGATACTTGTATACGTTTTTAGTGTTCTGTTATCAATGCTTTCAAAACTTGGGAATTAGAAATGAAATTGCAGTGAGTAGCATGGAGGCCTCCCAAGTCATGCAAAATTGCTGACGTTTTCTCCTCAAGAAAATCAACTTGTGTATGGTTACAGAATTACGGCACAAGTATATCATGCAGAATCTATAAACTCCTTTGCATGGTCTGACTCAAAGTTACATTGATATTGCACATGATCTCATGGTTGAGGGTTGGGTTTAGAAGTGATGACTGTTCATCGTTTACTTTGTCGTTACAGGTGATGCGTATTGATATCACATCCATTGTATCGGCAGACACTGAGTCTCCCATGATAGACACCGCAGCAATGGTCCGCTATGCTCCACACAGAGCCAAGCAGCTCCTGGTGGCCACCACCAACTCCCACCTGCTCAGGCTGGATTCACGGACAGGAAGGCTCATCAACAAGGTTGGCTGACTTGCAGAACTATCAAGGGTTTTTAATGCTCCGTAATGCCAGATTTGCATTTGGGCTCAATTTTATCCCAAGTGTGAACCAGCCCGTTAGAGTGGTTTATTTGACTGCTGGTTGGAAGAACAGTTCTTACGAAAAATCAGTGTGGTGGTACTGGTACTCACACTTGTCCTTGTACTCGAGTGCTTTTTCTGTACTTGTACTCATATTCAGGGAAATGCACTCATACTCAAGGAAATGTACTCATACTCAAGGAAATGTAGTCATACTCAAGGAAAAATTCCCTGTACTTGTACTCATACTTATGGAAAGGTACTCTACTACAACACTGCGAGAAAGTACATAATGCAATCACTGGTGAGGGCCTACTTCCACCGAAATACCGGATAAATGATTATTATAATTAAGTGCTGAGCTACTGGTTAACTAATGGTTGGTTTGTGACCCACCTTTCGCCTCTACAAAACTCCCCAGAGTTCAAATGAACTCTAGAAGACTGCTGTGAAATCTCACTAGGAACATCTAACAAAAGAAGCTCTTTGCAATAACAATGGATGCTCATTGTTAGTGTACTGTGATTCTTTTGTGAGATGTTTGTCGTCTCTAATGGGACCCTGGTTTTCTTTTTACTATTTCCAAGTGATTGAGCAGACTAGTCTAACTGTCACCAGCAGTCGATGCATGCAGTCGATGTAATAGAGCCAAGTTATCATTGCTCACAGTTTGGCTGCCGACTCGTTCTTAGGTGGAAACCAAGAACGAGCAATGTACATCACATTACTGCAGTCACAGGGCGGTCACTTTTTATGATGCATTCCAATCAACAGGTGTCCAATTTGCACCGGTCGGGTGTGACCGGCATGGAGGTGTGCTCGGACTGTCGCCACCTAGCCACAGCAGGAGACAAAGTCATCAAGATATGGGACTACCACATGAGGTTGGACATCAACTTCCAGGTATATCTGAGGATGAGCATTTATCGTCAGGTTTAAGTTGCACAAAGTTGGTTTTACTGAAATGAGGACATTCATTTACCTGCAGCATGTAGATGCGAGAGGAAAGCACCTTGACTTGGGAATTCTGCTCTGTGTGTTCAAATAACTCCCTTACTGGTGATGAATGGAGAATCTTGGATGACAGTCAAATACTGCCATCTCTGGCTGAGTTTGAGCGGCTTATTCTTGTATGTTTGCAAACGGCTCAATTTGTTGTTTGTGGGTTGACCACCCGAATGCCAGTGACCTACAAACTGGTAGTGGCAAGTAACATTCAACATGGTTGTGTCCATGTACGTGTTTTGAGGGTTGTTTGGATAACTGGGCTGAATTCTTTACTATTTAAAAAGGAAAATTAATTTCTGTGTTACGATGGAAAATTATTAAAGTTAATTTTGCAAAACTCCTCATTTTCTGCGGCTTTGTAAGCCATCTTGCTATTTTTCTTGGGCTGTCCAATAACCAATATCTTTTTCTGTGTGTTCCTGTAAAACGTGACAACAAGGTGATGTATGATCCTGTTCTGAGAACAGTGTTCTTGGGTCATGTTCCCGCCGTTCGAGCGCGAGACCAAGGAACCCATGTAGAGAACAGGCCGCCCTAACTCGACCACTTTGTGCCTGATATCCTCATGAATACATTACATATTTCTTCTTCTTAATGTCTGGCTCCATGTCTGGTGTTCCCCGTGAGCAGCCAGTGTTCTGGCCATGCGCCATAAAGCCATGCTTTCTACTGCTGAGGGAGTAGTTGTTATGGAGTCCATACTGTTATCATTGATGTAATAATTTCCAACAGGTGTTCATTGGCCACTCGGAGAAGATTCAGCAGGTGGCATTCACCCCTGATGGCCTGGGACTGCTCAGCATAGGGGAGGCTGTCTACTTGTGGGACTTCTATGGCACCAGTCGGGATCACCCAGCACTGTGAGCATTGCGGGCATATTACAGAATGAAGAGCCTGTCTTGTTGTGTCTTATTTGGGCCAAATGTCATGGAACTTTTGAAGCTTACAGATTTGCTGAGCGTAGAAAGTTAGGTTTGAAAGAAGGTTAACGGCCAAAGTTCTTCTTGATAGATGTTGATTTTGAATGACTTTAAGCTGAATTGTTTTGATTAGGAACTTAAAAGAATTTGCAGTTTAGCAATTTTACTTGTAAATGCAATGGTCCCTGGTCTTACCTTCATTGACCTGATACTTACAAACCTTCTTGTCTGTTATGCTTAGAAAAGCAGTGTTTTTTTCTTAGACTGTTCGTGGTATAACAGACACTCTGACCTCAGTTACATATGCTGCTGAGGCAAATAAGTTTTCCACCGCATTGAAACATTTATTCTATGAGAACATTGCTTAGATATAGTAACACAATAACAGAAACTGTCATCCCCACTTGTGCCTTCACTAAAGTTGGTAGTAGATTGAACTTTAACCCTAACACTCCTCAGTCCTCCAACAGGTGAAGGATTGAGGAGGGTTAGGGTTAATTAATTTCTTTTACATAAATGAGGGGGGGAGTCACTGCTTATTATAAAAATTTCATCATGTTTTATTTCTGTTTTGTTTGTTCTTAACAGAGGAACTACTTTAGAGACTGAACATTTTTTGAGCCAATCAGGTAAGTATAGCTTGTCCTGCGGTATTTCCATGAAGAAGTATGAGTGCCATGTCCACACAACTCTATCCTTGATTGTCTCAAAGTCTTGGAAGTCTAAAGGAATTTTGGTTTAAACTCATTTGCATCAGGTTTAGTAGACTCTCCCAACAACTAATCAGAAAATCCATGGGTTTTTTTCATTAAAGAAGTGTCTCTGAAATTGCAGGATCAAGACCGCAGCCACCGCGCAAAAGCCCCGTCCGCCGAAGTCTGGATATGACCGGCAGTTTACGTCCCCGGGACAAAGCCCCCATGCCGAGCTCTCCGACTAGACTTCTAGAGGCCAGTGACACATCCACAGTGGACAAGGAGGAAGAGGAGGGCATCTCATTGCTAGGCGGGGTTGAGCGAGCAAACAAGGATGCGGAGACGGAGGTGGTCCTCATTGGGCCGGAGTCTGCGAGTCGGTCCAGTATGGAGGAGTCGAGCGTCACAGAAACAGTGAGTGCTGTCAGAGCTTGCATGTGTCTTTCATGACGGTAGCTTGTTTGTGCCAAAAGAGTTGCTTTGTGTTTGTAGAGTCTGTTCATTCCATGCTTGGACTGTTGATTCCCAGTGGTGTAGTCATAAATTCAAGTGAAAGGCTAATCTACCCACTCTGTGCAAAAAAAAAACCCTACACCGGCGAAGAAACGGCAAAGAAACGAGAGGCTGGTGGGTGACTCTCTCCACTTTGCACTCGGTACCTGACAGGAAACCCTTAAATCTGACTCAGGCTGGCCAGCCGACCTTGCAAGCTCGGTGGTTGAATGGTTAAAACCTCTGCACTGGTAAGCAGGAGGTATTGGGTTTGAGTCCTGCCCGAGTAAGCTTGTGAATTTGTTTGCAAGCTCTGAGACAAGCACTGAGTATACGGTGTTATGAATCTATACGTCGGTGTGAGGGCAAAACCCGTCATTAAAATTAACATCTCCCCAGTGCAAAGTATATCGTGAATTTAAACCTTTAGATTCCATTTAAAATGGGTCACTCGCCAATGGCTTCCTGTCCAAAGGGATGCCATTCCTGTGTGAAAATGCACTTCCTCTTGTTGTCGCCTCCTGACTCACTAATTTGGTGTTCTGCAGTGCATGCGACAAGTTTTCCTATTTGAATGCACACAAGACAACAAGTGCACATGCATGAGAGGAGAGCGCATGAGTGCAAGGCAATGATGGAACATGAAGCCCCAGTGCTTTCACTTGAAATACTGATCCCTCACTGCCAAGCGGCCTATCCATACACAGAGCGCACTATTGAGAATGCACCTGACTACAATCCTGGCCAAATCTCATCGGGCCTCCAGCTCCCTGAGCCCCTCTCAATGTTGGGTCTCAGCACGCGACTTGCGCTCCAGCTGGAGATGATAACATTGACCGGGGGAGTGGGGGACCTGCAGAGTCTATGGTTATTGACATGTGCCCCAACCATTTTGTCTAGGATTGTAGGTGTAGGAAAAAGCACAGACACAACACAGTGATAATGATTCGTCAGGAAGTATGGCAGAGGTATAGTGTGACCGAGACCCAGAATTGTCAAAAATGTCACAAACAAACAGGCCATTTTCGTTTCAATACATTCTGGCTTTGATATCTCGTACTCTCTGTGAAGCTGGTTTTCATTTGACTAATCAACAAATTAAACTGAATTTGGGTTTGGATTTTTCCCCCTGAAGGATGAAGCTCCACCGGTGGAAACCCTAGGGACAAGCCCACGCATCCAGAGACACCGCAGGGCAGAGCCAGGGATGGACCCCACAGCCCCACCCCTGCCAGTCCTTAAGCCGGCCACTGACAAAGCCAAGCAGATGAGGCCCAGTTGCTACAGCCACTTTGTGGCAAGGGAGAACCGCACACAGATGGCGCAAGTAAGCCAAGGTTTACCTCTAAACTTCTGCCAGTCATAGGATTTGAGCAGGAACTATTGAGGGTGCTGTGTAGCAATCGGTAAAGGTCGAGGTTTGGGCGGTCTGTTCTTGACACGGGTTTCTTGTTCTCGTGTTCGAAAGGCGGGAACACGACTCAAGAACACTGTTCTCGGAACAGGATCACACACCACCTCCTCGTTAGGGTTTTACAGGAAAAACTCATGAGATTTTGATTTTTGATTAGCTGCAAAAGTGGAGAGGTGGCTTCCAAAGCCATAGACCATGTAGACAATGGGAAGTTTTGCAAAATTAACATTAATTATTTTTTGAAACACAGAAATGAATGTTCCTGTTTATATAGAAAAGAATTCAACCCATCCAAAACTTAACTCTCGAGTAACGTACATGGACGCCGCCATGTTTATGTTGTTTGCTTCTTCCAGGCGTTCGAGCGGCCGACCCACAAACAACAAATCGAACTGTCCGTGAACATACGGGAACAAGCCGCCCGAACTCAGCCAAAGAGTCTTGTGGGAAAAACATGGAACAATCTCTACACGAGACCATTGACTATTAAAGTAAAGTTTGTCAAATTTATGTGTATCTTTACCACATCAGTATGTATGTAGGTACGTTTATATATGTATACCACATCAGTACTCGTGTCTTGAAATGAAAATACACTCAGCACAGAACTGATAGATGGGGCATTGATAAGTTAAACTCTTCAATAGACCTTATATGTTGAGGCGGAGTCAGAGGTTGTTCCTTGTTATTTAATTTAGTTGCAGTGATTTTACAAAAGGTTCACTCAAGCTTGTCCCAGAGAAGGAAAGAAGTACCCTCTTACGTAACGTCATATGCATAAGGTCTGTATTTATCAAGATGTATTTTTGCGTTGGGGAGATGTTAATTATATATAACAGGTTTTTTTGCCCTTACCCAACGTATATTAATAAGCACTGTATGCTCAGTGCTTGTCCGAGAGCTTGCGAAAAAAACCTCACAAGCTTACTCGGGTGGGACTCGAATCCACGACCTCCAGCTTACTAGTGCAGATGTCTTAACCACTCGACCACCGAGCTTGCTGGGGTCGGCTGGCCGGTCCGAGTCAAATGAAGCAGCGGGTACCGCGAACTTTTATCAAGATGTTTTTTTTGCGTTGGGGAGATGTTAATTATATATAACAGGTTTTTTTTGCCCTTACCCAACGTATATTAATAAGCACTGTATGCTCAGTGCTTGTCCGAGAGCTTGCGAAAAAAACCTCACAAGCTTACTCGGGTGGGACTCGAACCCACGACCTCCTGCTTACTAGTGCAGATGTCTTAACCACTCGACCACCGAGCTTGCTGGGGTCGGCTGGCCGGTCCGAGTCAAATGAAGCAGCGGGTACCGCGAACTGTTATCAAGATGTATTTTTTTTTGCGTTGGGGAGATGTTAATTATATCTCGGACAAGCACTGAGCATACAGTGCTTATTAATATACGTTGGGTAAGGGCAAAAAACCTGTTATATATAATTAACATCTCCCCAACGCAAAAATACATCTTGATAACAGTTCGCGGTACCCGCTGCTTCATTTGACTCCGACCGGCCAGCCGACCCCAGCAAGCTCGGTGGTCGAGTGGTTAAGACATCTGCACTAGTAAGCAGGAGGTTGTGGGTTCGAGTCCCACCCGAGTAAGCTTGTGAGGTTTCGCAAGCTCTCGGACAAGTACTGAGCATACAGTGCTTATTAATATACGTTGGGTAAGGGCAAAAAACCTGTTATATATAATTAAAGGTCTGTATTTGTTTGAAGCCTGGCTACTTTGTCCTGTAGTCTTGTGATAGTCTTCTTCTCAAGTATGCATTTCAAGTTCATTCGGTCATATTCTCCCTTGATTTGTCAAAGGGACTTTCCCTACGTATCTGTCTACATCTTCAGCAACGTTGGTGCCCTGTAGAATTAAGAAAATTCAGTTTTCTGGACCAGTCCATGGCTGGGATTGTTGCACATCCAGGAAATCCTCAGCGTATTGCTACCTGTAGTGTAAATAACTGTCCATCCATTAACGTTTTTCTGAAAGATTACTGCACAGCGCCATCATTGGGGCCTTCAGAGTATGCTGCACCCTCATGCCGGGGTTTGTTGGTGCAGACATCCACATTTTTCAGATTGCTCTGTCCTTTTCCAGCGGCGGTATATAGCCCCTCCCAACCAGGCTGGTATGAAACTGAAGTCGGTCCTTGGGTACAACGGCAATGGCAGAGGGAACCTGGTCTGGCACCCTGACACCGGGCTGTTTGCTTACACTAGTGGCTGTATAATTGTCATTGAGGACCTGCATACCGGGACCCAGAAGCATCTCATGGGTAAGACATGGTAACATGGTAGCTAATAAGTCTCAGTAAAGATTTAGGCTGCATCCAAATCTGTTGTCTAGAGCTAGGTCTGGGTCTTTGCTCCATTGGAAATGCGTGGAGACGCGTAGACAATAGACCTAGCCGTAGCTCTGGAGGCCCGTTTCGGACACGGCCTTACTCTTAACCTACCACGATTCCTTTAAGTGGACTTTAACTAGATAGCCCTGACAATTTGACCACTGCTGTGCTGAACTCATGTGTTTGGTTTGGTAAAAAAATTTGGCATGGCAGTTGCACAGCTTCGAGAACCACCCCGCTTGGAAAGTCGAGTTTGGCATGGCAACAACCTTTGGCTCAGGATCGGTTACTGCACCATTGCCATCCTGTGCGATAGCGTCACAGTGCTGTTCTAAGTACCATGCAATACTTCTTGCTAAATACAAATGCATTAGAAGTTGGTACCACCGACATCAGTGGTTGTTCTGCCAAGTTGCCATGCACAAATATTCACGGCTGAACATAATTTTATTAGGAAAGAAATGCAAATAAATGCATCTCAATACACACCAAACCTCTTGCATATTATGACTGTCAGAGTCGCACCTGCTAGTTTAATAACAGGTGCGCATTAGCAAGAGGCTTAAAAAAACCACAATTTCTGTTTCCCGTTGTAGGTCACGTGGAGGAGATCTCCACGCTGACACTGCAGCACGACTGCCAGGTGCTAGCCTCCGCTTCAGGCGCTAATGGGCTCGCCGCCAGCCAGATCTGCCTGTGGGACGTCCAGGGGGCGCTCTGCAAGAAGGTGCTGTCCTACCACGAGCATGACGTCATCTGCCTGGCCTACTCCAGGGATGATAGATTCTTAGTCTCAGTTGGTAAGAAAAAAAGTGGTCAACTTCAACGTTTAATTTTCCTTCTGGTGTTTCAAGCTACTTATTGTGAAAACTACAATAAGCTCGACTCTTGAAACAGAATTCCACAGTTAAGAACAAATGGTCTCCGCTTGGCAGTCTAAGTCCAGGCAAATGCGACAGACAGTTGTGGCGTAGGTCCAGATTTCCATGGGTAAATCCAGATCTAGATGTGACCTGTACTGTGAATTTATTTTGATCAAAGTTGTGCTTAAAAGAAACTGAGACCTGATTGGTGCGGCTGTCTGTAATTGTAAAACACTTTTGTAATGAAATGTGGCTGTACAGATGCGTGCGAGTTTGTTTCCATTGTGCAAAGTGCACTGCTAAACTTTCAGACGCACTTTTTTTGCAAGTGCCAGTTTTCTTCAGTCAAAGATTTTGCTGTATGACCACAATTTACAGTTTGTGAAGTGTAATACGGCTCACTTACATTTTGTAAATGCAGTATGATCCAAATCTTATGCCACGTATCCTGTGATGAAAATGTATTCCAATCCCCCAATTCGTTATTTCATCATCTTTTGTTTTTATTTTCATCAGCAAGAGCAAGTTTTTATCATCTGATTTGACAGTCTGATAAAAATGAACGTTACGTGGATGAAAAATGTTCAGAGTTCCTGTTGATTTCCATCGTGCAAGATTCAAAGGATTTTAATCTAGAATTACATTGGTGATTTCTGACTTATTTTGTTAAGTTGGGACACGGAATCACAGAGCACTTTGGTTTTGCCCATATCACCAGAGAGATGACCTTGAAGTGGAACTGACTTTGTTGATATTCCCTTCTTTTTCAAAACTTATCATCTGTCCATCTATCACCTTCCTCAGGTGATTACCGGGATTGTACCCTGGTGGTGTGGAGCACCCACGACTACAGCCTCCTGGCAGCCTCCAAGACGGCCAGACCCATCCACGCCCTGGCCTGGGACCCTTACACTACCAATGAGTTCTGCTCGGTCGGTGAGACGGGCACGTTGCTGTTCTGGCTTCTGGACGAGACCCAGGGCAGGTTCAGCCTGAACGTCCATGAGGCGGACGTGCCTCAGGACCTACTGGACTCAAAGCACATGGTAAGCCCACACATAGTTAGGTCACCTACTCAGTGAGGACATTCCTTGTGTGAGGACATTACATTGTATACACATGGTTAGGTTGCCTACTCAGTGAAGACATTCCTTGTGTGAGGACATTACATTGTATACACATGGTTAGGTTGCCTACTCAGTGAAGACATTCCTTGTGTGAGGACATTACATTGTATACACATGGTTAGGTTGCCTACTCACATTCTCCAGAGTGAATACCAAATCTGAACACGAGATCAAGATATACTCATGGTGGACCCCACCAATGGCTGAAGGATTTTTACCAGCGGTTGTGAAAAACAGCTTTCCTGTAATGGTTATTCTGAACAGCTTATGCAGCTCTTGTTCTGTATATAGAGTACCCTGTGGATCTGCTAATTTCATTGTTCTGTACATAGAATGCCCTGTAAATCTGCTGATTTCATTGTCTTGTGCATAGAGTGCCCTGTGGATCTGCTGATTTCATTGTCCTGTACATAGAGTGTCCTGTGGATCTGCTGATTTCATCGTCCTGTACATAGAGTGCCCTGTGGATCTGCTGATTTCATTGTCCTGTACATAGAGTGCCCTGTGGATCTGCTGATTTCATTGTCCTACACATAGAGTGCCCTGTGGATCTGCTGATTTCATTGTCCTACACATAGAGTGCCCTGTGGATCTGCTGATTTCATCGTCCTGTACATAGAGTGTCCTGTGGATCTGCTGATTTCATTGTCCTGTGCATAGAGTGCCCTGTGGATCTGCTGATTTCATCGTCCTGTACAAAGAGTGTCCTGTGGATCTGCTGATTTCATTGTCCTGTACATAGAGTGCCCTGTGGATCTGCTGATTTCATTGTCCTGTACAAAGAGTGCCCTGTGGATCTGCTGATTTCATCGTCCTGTACATAGAGTGCCCTGTGGATCTGCTGATTTCATTGTTCTGTACATAGAATACCCTGTGGATCTGCTGATTTCAGTGTCCTGTACAAAGAGTGCCCTGTGGATCTGCTGATTTCATTGTCCTGTACATAGAGTGCCCTGTGGATCTGCTGATTTCATCGTCCTGTACATAGAGTGCCCTGTGGATCTGCTGATTTCATTGTTCTGTACAAAGAGTGCCCTGTGGATCTGCTGATTTCATTGTCCTGTACATAGAGTGTCCTGTGGATCTGCTGATTTCATTGTCCTGTACATAGAGTGTCCTGTGGATCTGCTGATTTCATTGTCCTGTGCATAGAGTGCCCTGTGGATCTGCTGATTTCATCGTCCTGTACAAAGAGTGTCCTGTGGATCTGCTGATTTCATTGTCCTGTACATAGAGTGCCCTGTGGATCTGCTGATTTCATTGTCCTGTACAAAGAGTGCCCTGTGGATCTGCTGATTTCATCGTCCTGTACATAGAGTGCCCTGTGGATCTGCTGATTTCATTGTTCTGTACATAGAATACCCTGTGGATCTGCTGATTTCATTGTCCTGTACAAAGAGTGCCCTGTGGATCTGCTGATTTCATTGTCCTGTACATAGAGTGCCCTGTGGATCTGCTGATTTCATTGTCCTGTACATAGAGTGCCCTGTGGATCTGCTGATTTCATCGTCCTGTACATAGAGTGCCCTGTGGATCTGCTGATTTCATTGTCCTGTACAAAGAGTGCCCTGTGGATCTGCTGATTTCATTGTCCTGTACATAGAGTGCCCTGTGGATCTGCTAATTTCATTGTTCTGTACATAGAGTACCCTGTGGATCTGCTAATTTCATTGTTCTGTACATAGAGTGCCCTGTGGATCTGCTGATTTCATTGTCCTGTACAAAGAGTGCCCTGTGGATCTGCTGATTTCATCGTCCTGTACATAGAGTGCCCTGTGGATCTGCTAATTTCATTGTTCTGTACATAGAATGCCCTGTGGATCTGCTAATTTCATTGTCCTGTGCATAGAGTGCCCTGTGGATCTGCTGATTTCATTGTCCTGTGCATAGAGTGCCCTGTGGATCTGCTGATTTCATTGTCTTGTGCATAGAGTACCCTGTGGATTTGCTGATTTCATTGTCCTGTACATAGAGTGCCCTGTGGATCTGCTGATTTCATTGTCCTGTACATAGAGTGCCCTGTGGATCTGCTCATTTCATTGTTCTGTACATAGAGTGTCCTGTGGATCGGCTGATTTCATTGTCTTGTACATAGAGTACCCTGTGGATCTGCTGATTTCATCGTCCTGTACATAGAGTGCCCTGTGGATCTGCTAATTTCATTGTTCTGTACATAGAATGCCCTGTAAATCTGCTGATTTCATTGTCTTGTGCATAGAGTGCCCTGTGGATCTGCTAATTTCATTGTCCTGTGCATAGAGTGCCCTGTGGATCTGCTGATTTCATTGTCCTGTGCATAGAGTGCCCTGTGGATCTGCTGATTTCATCGTCCTGTACATAGAGTGCCCTGTGGATCTGCTGATTTCATCGTCCTGTACATAGAGTGCCCTGTGGATCTGCTGATTTCATTGTCCTGTACAAAGAGTGCCCTGTGGATCTGCTGATTTCATTGTCCTGTGCATAGAGTGCCCTGTGGATCTGCTGATTTCATTGTTCTTTATTCTTACTGTGGCAGTGTTATTTCATCTTGCTTATCTCAGATCCTGGGCGATGTAGCCTTCACCAGTCTGCAGTACGGGGGAGACAGCGTGCTATATGTAGGTACCAACACTGGAATACTTTCAGCTTGGGATACCAGGCACAACTCATGCTTCATGCACTGGGATGCTGACTCGGCAGAAATAGGTACGTCCAAGAGACAATTCAAATTGTCTTGAGACACATTTCAAGAGTTCTCATAGTCTCCGTACAGAGGACTTATTGAGTTTTTCTTTGTTTACGTTTTATGTGTCTTGGTATGTCAAGTTTCTTAAGCAACAAAAATTATTTAATGGAGCCCTTATGTAAAGCTTTTTAAAATCATTTTGTTTGCCAAGTACCTAGCATGAATAATTATTTGTTGTGCATAACCTTGAATAACTTTGTTTATTTAACTGTTCTCGTGGCCTCCTTTTGTGGCAGTTCTTACTTTCACAAATCTATCTTCATGCAAAATCTTTCAAATACTGCAAGTGTATTTGACAAATAATGCCAAATAATGCACTTGTATTTTTTAAAGATGTTCAGAGTTGTTGCACCCAATGCTCTATTGAAAGGTACACATTCAGGCAAAGTGCGAGGAGATTGCTTCTCATGACTGTAGAGACAACAAGGCATGCATTACGCTTATTGGTTAAGTCTCTCCCCAAACAAGAGCATAATTAAGGTATGAATTTCCTGCCCTGTCATGCAGGGTTGATAGTGAGTCGGTTTGGCAGCAGTCGTCTGATCACTGGTGGGGCCTCACGGATGCTTCGGCTGTGGTCTGTGTACGGTGTCGGGGAACTCCGACTGGCTGCTGGGTTGTCCAACGGGTAAGTCAAATTCTGTTACCTGTTAGTCCATCTTAGTCGTTTATCAAGTTTTCGACAAACATTACAGTGATGGATTGAGAGCTGAAGTGAAAGCAGTCCTTCCCTAGCCAGTTTTCATGTTTGGAAATATTATTTCACTCTTTAATGGGAATACCTTAAAGGTCTAATGAAACTTTTGTGCAAAGTTTTAATCGAGTTTAGAAGTCCAATCACAAGGAGCGTCATAGGTAATGTGATAAGAGAAATGTCTTTGTCACAGTTCATGTGACTGGTGAGTGGTCATTAACTAGACAGGTTACTGGAGACTTGCAATGTGTGACTTGTAACGATTTGTTGTGTCGTTTGAGCAACTTGAAAAAAAAAACCAACGGATTGGCTGTGCTGATATTTATGTCTGCCCTTTCCCCCTGCTGCACAGTCATGTCGGCCAGGGTCTTGTCATGGAGGATGAGATGTCATTAGACGGCACTGTAACGGCGGCAGAGTTCGACGACACCATGGACATCGGTGTGGTAGGCACCACGTCTGGTACCCTGTGGTACATCAACTGGGTGGAGCGGAGTTGCATCAGGATAGTCAGTTCCCACATCGGCAAGGTTTGTAGGCTGCGACCAGATGCAATGTTTGCGTTGATGGGCTGCAGCTCATGAATTAGAAGCTGTTTCTGTACGCGCGAGATGGCCCGTCTCGGGTCCGTTTTGCGGAAACCTGTCAGCAATTGTTGGAAACGGTGCTACAAAAGAAAAATCCCACTGACGTTATGGCCTTGGTGCACTGATACTTACATGCATGAGGCTGTCGCTTTTGGTACGTCTCATTAAACCTTACCCTGCTTTGTGCAAAAAGGTCAAAAGATATGCTGATCTGTAGGATGTCATTTCATTGGGCGGTGACATTCATTTATTTATCCTTTCATTTCTTAAATCAATTATTTTTTACTTCAACTTGTACTATGCCGTTGATCATTATTAATATCATTATTGAGTTACCAAGCACAAATGTGCATTACGAGATAAGGGGAGCCAGCCCCACTGGATACTGTCAGAGTTGAATCCTATGATGTGAGAGTCGACTTATTGGATCTTGATGTACATATTAGGCTTCTCAATTTTAAACTGTTGTATAGAGTTGCTTTGAGTAGGGTTTCTAATTGGTATACAGTGGAAGGTTTGGTCAATTATAGATATGAAGTCCTGATATTCATTAATTGCCCAACTTTGGTGCCTCAGGTGTTGACTGATCATGACAAGTACAACCTGGGCCCACTTTCATGGAGCTGCTTAAAAGTTAGCAAAAAAGTCATGCTAACGTTAGCAGAAAATTTTGATAACCCAAAGCAGTATTTCATGGCGGTGCTTGGTGAGGTAGTGCTACGGGTTGCATGCACATAGGGATTCTATTGTCACAGTGCTAAGTTTCAGCAAATTTTTCCTGTGCTTACTGCTTACGGTCTCCATGAAATATGTGGAGCCTCTGTTAGCCTGAAATTGTGTGCTAAGCAATGCCGTGAAATTGGGCCCTGTAATTAGGTCCTCTGTTAGTGATAAGCATATATATATTTTATTGTTATTTTCATTGTTTTTACTTTACTTTAATACTCTGCTGTTATTGTCGTGTAACGTTATAGGTGTAAACCGATGAGCAATGAAATTTCATTTATGGAGTAGTAAAGTTTTGAATGGAATTGATTCATCTTGAAACTGTTCTTTGAGGACCCCAGCTTGATGTCATTTGTTTCCTTAGGTGAATTCCATTGTTTTTAGTGCCTCTGATTACTTCGCCTCATGTGACGATGACGGCAGCCTTCGTCTCTACACATTGACAGACTTGGAACAGACTCTGCAATTCCAAGTCCTGGATCAGGTATTGGAAATCTTTTTAATTCTGACTTAATGCTCAGAAGTAATTTCCCGGAAAGTCCTGACAGTTTAACAAATGTTTAGATGTTGATGATTGATGACATAATTTCCCAGGATCTGACAGTGAATATTGTCCATCTTGCTGTTGTAGTCACAAATGAACATCAGAGCTAGAGACACTGTTTAGTATTCAATGACTGGTTTGAATGTGGGATTTTTGGAAGGACTGTATGTCACCTGACATGGACTTTGGGTGTCTTTTTTTCCCTTGAGTTCTGCTTTTCATTGGATGCATCTGTTGGTCAAAAACAAATCTTAAATTCATCATTCGAAAAGCTATCAAGCAGAGAAATTTCACAATCCAATTCTACAGTTGTAGCAATGTGATGTGGATCTAACTTTAGCCATCGAACTTGACCGACCATGTCAGACTTGAATCGATTCCAGGCTTGGTAGACCAGTCTGTATATAGTTTTAGTACAGTTTTCAATGTGTTCTTCTTTTTGAATCTGGGCAGAGCTGCCATTGCATGGCCTTCAGCCCTAATCCGGTGCCGACCAGTTCCAGCCAGGTTGTTCCAGCTGAGAAGGAAGGCCAGGCACTGCAGCGAGTGGTAGCTGGCTACAGTGACGGGACGGTGCGTATCTTTGACCTAGATCTGGTGGAGATGGTTCTCAAGATGCAGCCACACGGCGTGGCAGTCACCGTCATCAGCTTCTCTTCTGATGGTCAGTTGCCATCCTCATCTGTATTTCCTGTCTGGCGCTCTCATTGTCAGAGGAAAACGGCTAGTCAAATTGTTTTAAAAATCAAAATCTGTCTTAAAATTACTTGCTACAAGTTGTAGGAGATTGCTACATATGTAGTACTAGTGGGGCACTTTTAACTACCATCTTGCATGTGCTTTTTGTTTATATTTCTGCAAGTGTAAGGAGCAATCAATGCAAAGAATATGGCCAGGGAAATTATTGTTGCACTTTTTCAAAAGTGTAGTGCATGATACTTGTTTTGAAGAGTCTGTTAGTAAGAGAATTTTTTTGGGGGGGTTCAATTTTAGTGGCAGAGTCTTTGACTTCAGGGTATTTGGTAAAAATTAATACTTTGCTACTGAGGTTTAGTGGAGCCTTTTCTGACTTCACAGGTCACGTTGTCCTGTCTGGTGGCACAGATGGTATCATAGCGGTCAGTTCTCCAACCACAGGAATGACCATGAGAGTCATTAATGACCACAGGGGAGCACCGATAACTGACATGCATGTTACTAGCAACCAGGTATGTCACACTACCTACTATTTTTAATTTGCTGTGTTTAAATGAAAAACTAGTCGTTAACCATTTCCTGCAGGGGCAGTTATTAATGTTGATGATGCTGGGGTGGGATATTTGTCATTTTTTCTGTTTTCAAAATTCTTTAAAAATTCCTCTCTTCATTTACTGGACACTTACAAGCACGTAAAGGACTATCTGGTGTCCACTCTAGCCTGACAGACAAAATCTATTGACGCCTGAGTATTTCAGCCAGGCCTGCAGCCTTGTAAAAAGAGCCCAGATTGTGTGGTGTTATATAACTTTCTTTTGTTCACGAACCTGGCTCAGTGTGCTGCTGACCTCTTTTCAATAGGGGCCACTGCAGCATGCAGCGGTGCTGTGTGGCTCATCGCTGCGGTGGTGGAGCGCTTTTGTCCCTGGTGATAATCCGCTCGCTCTAAATGCCCCAAACCGTGGTACATGTATACTGTTTCAAAACAAGGCTGGATTATCTCCACTTTTGAGAGTGAAAAAATGTCGGTAATTCCCAGCAGCCTGGTCTTTTGTTTGGAGTACGGTCTTTTGTTACAAGGCCCTGTTCCCTTTGTCCGAGTTCGGAGACCCCGGCCACGCATATAAAGCGTACATGTCCGGATCTGAAATCCCCGGCAGGAAGTGGTTAAAACAGCCTGTCATAGATGAGACTTTGATGTTTGGAGCATGTTCATATCATTTCCCAAGGTGCTTTTTGTTTTGAAGATGTACTTGAAATGTTTCCAAATTTATTTATTGACAGCAAAAAAGTCTTTCTACCAACCTGGTACATATTTTGTCTTTTCTTTCACGTTAATTTAAAAAGTCAGTTCTGGAACATCTGACTTTAAGTCAATCCGAGGTAGAGGTTTCTGTCTATGTAATCTAACATAAGAGTATTAGCTTCTCTTGCCTGTGGTCAAATGAAATGCTATCGTTAACCACATGGTACTGGCTGCCTGCTTTAAATTGAATTACCCTTGGCTGTTGACAAACTAGAATTCTGGGTCCTATGAGTTTGTGGTTTATCAAACATGCCCACCTTTTGTGTCTGGAAGCTAAGTCTAGGTTTTCACTGGTTGCAAGGACATGTACATGGGCGAGTGCTAACTATTAACCACTTCGTGCCGGGGCATTTTTCAATGTTGAGGATGCTGGGCCGGCATGACTATCATTTTTTTCCATTTTCAAAATCCTTCAACAATTCATCATTCCATTTAACAGTCGTTTATAGCCACACAGAGTAATCTTCAGGCACTACTCTAAGTTGACAGGTGACCTTCATTGACGCCCGAATATTTCAGCCAGGCCGGCCTGCAGCCTTGTAAACAGAGCCCAGATTGTGTGGTGTTAAACAACTGTCTTTTGTTCACGAACCTGGCTCAGTGCACTGCTGACCTCTTTTCAATAGGGGCCAGATTAGCATGCAGCGGTGCTGTGTGGCTCATCGCTGCGGTGGTGGAGAGCTTTTGTCCCCGGTGGTAATCCGCTTGCTCAAAATACCCCAAACCCTGGTATACGGTTTCAAAATAACGCTGGATTATCACCACTTTTGAGAGTGAAAAATGCCGGTAATGCCCAGCAGCCTGGTCTTTTGTTCAGAGTACGGTCTTTTGTTACAGGGCCCTGTTTCCTTTGTCCGAGTTCGGAGACCCCGGCCACACATATAAAACCATACGGCTCCGATTTCGGAGTCCCCGGCTGGTAGTGGTTAACACAGTCACAACTCTGGCAGCCGATTGGAGACACACCTAAAAAAGCTGATCAAACTTGTTGAAGTCACTGAAAGGATTGCATTCATTCGGTGGAGCTTTCATTGGCTTTTAATTTTTTTTTTACTTACTGCAGGACGTAGAGCTTGGACTTGGCCTGAGGTCCCCCCACCTGTGGCTGGCCGCCAGTGCTGACCGACGGGTCAGTGTGTGGTCATCGGATTGGCCCAAGGACCTGTGTGAGATGGTGGACTGGCTGAGCTTTCCGGCTCCGGCGTTTGCCCCGGACGGAACGGTCATTAGAAAGGGGGATATCGTAAGTACATGTAGCTACTTAAACCATCACTAGATAAATGCATGGTTTGGCGATTCTTACAGTCCAGCGCTGTCACACCAAACATTTGGGTACACCAAACATGCCCTTGGCTCCAAAATCTCCATACACACGGAACTTTTACTGGACAAACGCTTGATTTTCACTTAGCAGTACAATTTCCAGTGACAACAACCCGAATGTTGAAATATGGAAGGAAAATAACACAGGTCTACATTCAACAAAGTGCAATTCCAATGTATTTATGACCCACCATCCCAAAACCAGGCGGAAGTCGGTATTGGTGATGTTGGACAATTTTTCTCCTTCAGCTTTTTTTCACTTTTAAAGTGATCCACGTAAATCCAAATTCCGTCAGCAGTGAGCTTCATACGGGTAGTGATAGCTGTAGAACCCCCGTAAAAATCTGAACAGTTGAAGTTCCACTATTTTGGGATTATGAAGTTACCTACTTCAGCCTGGTTTTGGGATGGTGGGTCCCATTTTAATGTGGGTTTTGATGTGTAAGTTGGAAGTATTCTGTTTGCTGTAGCAGCGTTTTACTGTAGTTCCGTTGAAACTTGACTGGAGTTCACGGATATTGATGCTGTGTGCGCTTGTAAAGTCTCACCAGGCAAAGTATGTTGAAGTTACAGTCAGCCAATGTGTTATTGCTGTTCCCTTTCTGACAGGCTCAGTATCAGCTTCTACCCCCTAGCCTGGCCCGTTTCTCCCCTACCGATCAGGATATCATCATCTACACTGGCTATGGTATGCAGAAACAGGTCCAGTTCTACAGCATTGCTCAGAAAAAGGTGAAAAGCCTCGTTCCTTTTAAACTTGCGAGA
Source organism: Acanthaster planci (assembly GCF_054643075.1). Lineage (NCBI taxonomy): Eukaryota > Metazoa > Echinodermata > Asteroidea > Valvatida > Acanthasteridae > Acanthaster > Acanthaster planci. The sequence goes on from NC_141783.1 coordinate 17,191,363, forward strand.
AATAAAAAAAAGACAATGCGATTTACTTTTCCCCCTAATTTTTCAATTTGGAAAGCATGGATTTTACACGTTAAGTTTTGTTATGCCGTAATATTGCACATGTCTTGAAAAAAAGACTTCATTTAAATTTTCTATGAAGCAGAGAACTGTAGAACTTTATAAACAAACTGTTATTATCGTGTAGGTATTGGTAATTGTCATTTCATGAATCAAACTGCAAAGCAAGAAGACTTAATAATAACAAGGTTTTAGCTTGTTAGTGGTCACGGCGTGTAATATACCTCTATCAATATATTGAAGTAAAACTTTTTTCCTGTGACTTGGTCGATAGGTTGTGCGTACCACAGCACTCACCCACTGGGCAAGCACGCTGGATGTGAGTCCAGGAGGCCATCTAATAGCAGTAGGCACAGCTGGTAAGTATCCGCTAAGAATCTCCTGCGGCAGGTTGTGAAGGAATTGATGGGATTAAGATACAGTCCAGGAAATGCAAGGACTGTATCTGAAGCTTGATTTTCCTTGACAAGGACAAATTAGGAATTTTCCCCATGTTTTCAGCGTGGTTGTGGCTTTCTCAAGTTTCTGGAGATTTCTGGAGATGCTTCAGAAAAATGCGGAGGCGTCAAGGGTACCCGCAGAGTGGCAGTTGCTTGAGCCAAAAATAGGCTTTACTGTAAAAAGAAATCACTGAGTGTGAGGCGCTTAATCGGGTGACATCCTGGAAACTCGGTAAATCACTGAGTGGGGCGCTTAATCGGGTGACACCCTGGAAACTCAGTAAATCACTGAGTGTGAGGCACTTAATCGGGTGACATCCTGGAAACTCGGTAAATCACTGAGTGTGAGGCACTTAATCGGGTGACATCCTGGAAACTCGGTAAATCACTGAGTGTGAGGCGCTTAATCGGGTGATATCCTCAAAACTGATTAAATTTGATGATCTGCTTAGAATGAAAGCCATCTGATGGTAGAATGTGTCATATAAACCACATGTATGTGAAATTATTTTTTCATATTAATAATTACATCAACGCCAACTTCATTTGGTGTTTTTTACAGAGCGCTTGATCAAATTGGTCGACTACCACGAAAGCAGTTTCCAAGATTTTGTGGCCCACAATGATGCTGTTCAGCTAGTTCGCTTCACTCCCTCTGGCAAGCTTGCCTTCACTGTGGCACACAATCAGATCTTGGTGTGGGAGGTGACCATATAGCAGGGACAGCCTGGGTGTAATGTCATCAATGTCATCAATACAGAAATTTTAGGATCTGCTGTGCTTTTGTGTATTTTTATGCCAGACATGTTCCCACTGGTTATCTGAAAGTTTGTACATTCAAAAAACTTTTCAATAGCACTTGATTACTCACATGAAAATGCTGCAAGTGTGGGAAAGTTGGGCAAAGTAAGAGTTAGTCATTTTTTTTTCTAAGTCGACAAACTTTCTTGAAATAAAAAAAAATTGATGTTATTGAAATGTAATAGTATTTTTTATTGAAAGGTGTGCAGAAAAAGTTCTGGCTTCAATGCCTTTAAATACTGAGGTGAATGCAGTTCTTTCAAATAGTAGTTTGCTGTGCCTTTGAGGTTTGAGTGTATATTGATATAAACTATTTGTAAATATGTACATGTATATGTGTAAATTTGATAGCTTCCGTTGTGATGTCTTACAGATTTGTAGTGTTCGGAGTACTTTTTTGCTTTGGATTATTTTAAATTTACTTTGGTGCCCATTTGTACATAAAAATTACGTTTTTACCAGATGTGCCTTTGTTAAAAAGGACACTGAAAACATGTTGACATGGTTGAGAAGAACAAAAAGTCAACAAAGAGCTTATGTCTAGACATACATGTATCTATTAAACCCCTCTGCCGGCAAGGCTCATAACAAGGCTATTTGCAGTTGTCCTGCAAAGTTATAGTACATTCCACATTCAAGAAAAGTTACATTGTTAGCCATGCTGCTAAGTCTTTACATCATTAAGTGAACTTTTTAACATTTAAAAACATTTGAAGAGATGGAACCATTTTGAATCTGAATTTCTCATCAGGGGTACTTCTTGAAGTTCTTCCATTCAACCATTTTGAAAATGCTTCCTGCGCAGCTTAAAACATTAAAAAAAATGCCAGATAACGCTTACCCTTTGTATTAGCAAAAATGAAAACTTAAAAGGAATTTTGCATACTAACCATGAATCGCACAGTGGTTCCCCCCAAAAGTGACCTCGCACTAGTTGTCTCTTAATCTCAAAAAGCAAGTTAGATTTTGATCCATGTAAAGAAAATATAAAAAAGTCAAAGTCACAAGGGCCACCTGTTAACAGTTTGCAAATCTGACTATAAACTAGAATTTCAGAATATTTTTACTGAATCAAATCACAATTAACAGGGCACGAAGAAATTCAATCCTCCACTCCTGTCCATGTTTGGTATCCTGAAGAAGATGGCGAAGAGGGCCTTGGCATTGCATGCTAAAAGCTGACTCCTGCAAACAGCACCATGCACCAGCACCATGCACAAGGTAATGGGGGATATTCTCCCTCCTTCCTGATGTTCAAAAGACAACCCAAGCTCCCAAACGACATGATGCTTCCTACTCATCACCCACAAATGACAGTGACATAGAGTGCCCAATCTTCACTGGAAATCTCCTGACCAGACAAAATGGAATCTTGTCAGGAAGGAAAATAATTCTAATAAATTCCCAGTGTGAAGGCAGTGCCAATTCGCGGGCCACAGAAAGTGGTATGGCTTGCCACGCTCCCAAATGACATGCGTGAGATGCAAAGCAGCTGGCAGTGCTAGGCGACTCTTCCTGCTTACAACGCCAACTTCAAAGCAGAGACAGTCGTTGCCTTCACACATTTCTCTACAGGTTCATTGGATTTGGGGGGGGGGGCACTGCTAGTTTTCTAGTACTGTCCAGAAATCTTTGCAGATTTTTCTGATATTTCTCCCAATGTTTTCCAGTGTTTTCTGGTAGCTTTCCAGTCTTTCCCAAAATAGTTCCCCCCTGAAATAACCAGAAGGGTCACTCCCACTAATTCATTTCCACATGTATCACAGACCACGACAGATCCAGACAGTCGCTGCTTTTTGTAGCAAAAACTATCAGGCATCGAGCATTAGTGCAAGAGCTATTTCATGAAAATGCTACAACCTGTGATAAAAAGGTCTTCACAAGCACATTTTCTTCAAGTACACTGGTTCAAAAAATAGTAAAAAGGAAACAAATGGTGCCCAATACGGCAATGAATAAAATAATATTATAAATTGATGATCTTTTGAGCCAGATCTATTTACATGACATTCAAACTTTTCGGTGCTCTTTGACTCTCACAAGCCTACCCATCCTCAGCTCCTGAACCCTGGGGAGATGCAGGCCGCAGTTGTAGGTGTGATTCCCAGGGGGAGGTCCTTGTCCCACTCTTCATATTGCACAAATTCATCCTCTTCCTCCTCCCTCTGTAGAGAGAACAGCACAACAAAAATCCAGACCGATTTACTTCTACAGCAAACATGTATAATCATTGTAGGGTCTTCAAGTTAAATTAAGCACGGCATAAACAAAAGGCAGCAATGATGTATCCAAGGAAAAAATCCAGGATACGGTATATAAAATAGAAAATGATGGATTTCAAAGCCATACTCCTAAACAAAACTATTGGGAGAGCAATTTTGTTTGCTGGACAGGATTCAAGCTTAGAGAAAATGGAAAAGGAAAGTTTGGAAAAGGAAAGTTTTTAGAAAGTAAATGTTGAGTATATACAAAGTCTGCAGAATGTCAACAACTTTCTTCCACTGAACACTATAAGAAGATTTTCCTGTAGTTGAAGAACCTGACTAGCCATCTCTTGACTAGCCATCTCTTCTTGATGTTGTCTGTGTCGTACCACATGACCAGGATGCATGTATGCAGCACATGTACTGAATCTCGACTAAATTCAAGCATAGCTGAGAGCACACCACACCCCTGATCTCCCCAACAGATTGAATATTGAAGCCTTCCCCTACCTTGGAAGTGTCTTCGTCAGGTTTACATCCTTCCCACTGTCTGTACAAGGACTGGACAAATTTCCCTGACCTGGAGGAAATAAAATGCTAAATAAAATTAAAATTGGACTTTTAGGGAAAAGTACATTTGAATGAAACGGTGATACTAACATACAAAAACAAAATTTGATTGTTTTTCAATTACACATGAAGTACAAACTTAGCCCTTCCCGATTCCATCCCAAATCAATGTGGGGTAAGCTTATTACTGAGTGGAAGTTAGGGGCATGGCCATCTCACCTCGGCAGTAAGTAGGGGTCGAAAGGGAAGAACGAATCCAGTGAATTTGTAGAGGGTTGTGTGGCTGAGCCGCTGGAATGTAGCTTGGCTACCTGGTGCAGCGATCTGTTGTTCCGCTCAATGATCGTGTAGCAATATGCTATCTGGTATTTCCTGAAAAATGCAGCAAGTCAGTTCCTGTAAAAATCACTGCTGATGGTTGACTTTCAAAGCTAATAAATAGCCTTGGTGGTCCATTCTTCAATTTGTATCTAAAGGCAATTTTTATGTTGCATTATCGAAGTGTTTTGTATCAACATTAAGAGTAAAGATTTGACTTCATATTTAATGGAATTCTACACTGATATTGAAACAAAAAGCACTGCCAAATTACATCTTTAAGACAGAAAGAAAGAAAAGCCCTTTCGTGTTGAGAGCTGAAAATCTCTGATATGACTTTTGGACTGACTGATAATCTGTTGGGAAGAAAGACAGAGCCCTACAAACGAGAGCTGTTTATATGACTTAAGCTGCTTCCTTCCGTCTTTGCTGTCTGTGCCGTACACATAATCAAGATATGTGGGTGGAGCACATCTTGACCAAATTCAAGCACAAATGCCACAATTCAATCCATCTTTGCAAGTCTGGATAATATTCCCACAAGCTAAGAAATGACAACATCTCAAGAGCACAGATTTCCTTAGGAATGACTGGCCCAAAACTTTTGTGGACTGGTGACACTCATTAGAAGCACAGGTGTTACATTAGATTCCCGTTATAGCGCTCTCAAGGGGACCTAACAGAATTGAGCACTATAACCGCACAGCGCTGTAGCCTACTGGATGGACGCGCAACATGTACAACGCACATGTATTGCTATGTACATGTATAGTTTCATGTATCCTCATATACATGTATGTCATGTATATGAATTTCGTTTACATGTATTGGCAGATGTATGTACCGTAATATTCGAAGTACATGCCTTGGTTTTTTATCTCGACGTTTTTGTGACGCCGATAAAAAAAAAAAACCTCTTCAAAAACTGCCACAGGACCTCATGCATGCTGCATCGCGGCACATGCACTGCACCTTCACCCATCGGGACATCCTGGACTGCTACTGCGTACCCATTCATGGACAGTCCAATCGCTGACTTTTCCCAAATAACCATGTGACCACAGAAAGTGATATTTCATCAGAAAACCCAAGTGAAAACAGACCCGGCATGTCACGCCGAACACAATCGGTGAAAAGACGAGATTTGCTACACGAAAATACACGCACAATTTAAGTGACTGATTTTATTTATCGAGGGAAAAAAACCTTTAGGTAACAAAATACCACATGTGGTATCTCAATGTTGATTATTCTGTGTCCCAAATTACACCATGAGAAGAAATAAAAAGTGGGAAAATAATCACTACAATGACACCACAGCAAAGCCACGCACCATGGTGAGCACGTGTTCGTGATCGCGCTGCACTCTGTGTGATCGCTAAACTACTGGTGTCCAGGATGGCCAGCCAATTGTGGCGCAGTGGCCTTGCGATGCGGTTTCACATGTGTTGATTTTCAAAAAATCTGATTTTCCAAGGTAAAGAGTGCTGCAACTGGAATCATGTCACATGCTTTATATGGTTCTGGGAGCCGAAAATCGTGACCGTTATATCCAGAAAAGCGTTGCAAACAGAAGCGGTATAACCACATAAAAATGCACACAGTGAATGGGCGTGCAGATGGGGAAATGAAAATTGAGCGTTACATCGGTAAGAGCATTATATCAGGGAGCGCTATAACGGGAATCTACTGTAGTAAAATGCAAGTTCAGCTCAAGACATCCAATACAGGATGCCAGGAAAGCTGGCATGGCTTGGCAAAGAGGGCCTAATCTCACAGAGATGATAAGAGTAACTACACTGCTACAGATTTATGTGCTTCGTAAAAACCGACTTGCAAAACGGTCTCCAATCATTGCATTTTCACTGGTATTCTGCTTCTGCTCATAATTTCTGCTCCTGCGTGCTTTCAAGCTCCAGGGAATCAGACTGATAACCCACAGTGACATGAAACTGAACCAAAAGGGAGCCGACCTGTTTCCGAGGCAGCACAACTACGACAGGACGAAAACAATGCTGAGGTCACAAGATCGTGAGATGTAAAACTCAACCTCGCCCCTCACCTGGTCAGAGTGGCAAACATGTTGACGATGGATGGCAGACAAACCCTAAGGGGGTTTAATCTGCAGGTGACGACGCGTTCCAGGTTCAGCCCCATCACGTAGTGAAGTCCCTTGTTGTCAGCAAGAAGCTGGCGGTGTCGAAAGATGAAAATGTAAAACACAGCCTGGAAAAGAAAGTAAAGGCATGAAATCGCGTGAACTTACAGCAAAATATTTTAACCCCTTGCTGCCGGGGAACCCCGTTTCGAGCACCGTGGGTTGATACGCAGAGCCGGGCTGCCCAAAATTGCACCAAAAAGCTGGTCTGTTGAACAAAAGACAGTACTCGGAACAAAAAAACTGCTGCTGGGAATTGCCATCATTTTCAGCTAGCATTTTTCGAAGGTAATCCGTCACAGTTTTTAAACAGTATACTACTGTTTTGGGCATAGCGTGCCCACGGATTGGTACCGCAGACAAAAGTACTCCAGGGCTCCACTAATGAGCAACACAGCACCGCTGCACACTAATCCAGCCGCGTTTGAAAAGACGCCACTCGCATTCACTGGGAACAAAGGAAATTACGCAACACCTCACAATTCTGGGCTCTTTTTTTGCAGGGCGGCAGGCCTGGCTGAAATACTCAGGAGTCAATGGAGGTTGCCTGTCAGCTAGAGTAGCCACAAATCAGTCATTCATGTGGGTGTAAACGTGCATTAAATGAAATGATGAATTTTTGAAGAATTTTGAAAACTAAAAATCTTGAAAATGACCTGTATGTGTGCATTGCATTTTTTAAAAACACCCGGCAGCCAGTGGTTCAGCAGTCTTTTCATGATAGGGAAAAAAAAAATTACAGGAGAGATACTGTAAACTTGATCTCACATAGCAAACTAGGGGCCAAAGTCATTTTCATGGGATATCGTTCTTGTATGACAAATTCATTAAAAATGGGAATACAAATAAACTTGCCTCTTGACTCAGATTCACAATGAAGACAACCAGTTGCTGGAAAAGTGTCAAATACTTATTTGTGTAAAAGAAAGCCTTTGTGTAAAAGATAGCCAATGCCAGTATTGCAGTCAGGTCCCCAACAAGGCATTCAGTCTTACGTCAAGTCACAAGCTATTCAAATGAACCATGAAAATGCATTCCGTTGTCATTGTTCACTGTTTCTTACGACTGGTCTTGTGAAAGGACTTGTGATCCAATTTGTGAAGACACTTTCCAAAGGAAGTACGATGGATTTGACTACAACGCTGGCAGATTCACACAATGAAACAGTACTGACGCTTTCCAATCAATTAATCAATCAACCAACCTGACAGAGGGAGTAGAATGGCCCATGTACACACACATCCTGCTGAAGTCTGCTATTCACCTCCTGATTGTCAATGTAGGAATGAAGCCAGCCCGACAACAGGTCTAAACACGCTGTGACAGTACTGGGAGAACAAAATTAAAAACAGGAGTATTGCTTGCATGTATCTGCTGATTTAACCGACAATTTTGTGACAGTGAATAAAATATGTCAATCAATTATTCCAGCACAATCAGCTCTCCTGTTTCTCACAATGAGTTGTTGTGGGGCAAGGATTAACAAGACACTACACTTGGCATTTTGTTCACTCCATGCATCGGTGATTACATTGTGGTGTTGGTAAGGCCACATTACTGCGGTGCTGTTCGGTGGATAATAGATCAGAATGAGGGAAGTGGAACATTTTCACTGTTGCTGTAAACGCCCTACAATCTCTGCATTTCTCAACCATTCCATCACAAATGCTTGACTCCAGGGAAGCGAGTGGAGTCGCTGACTCACTTCACTGCAATCCACATGCGCACTGTGCGGCTCTTCAGGACACTGCAATACAAAAGCCCTCTAGTGATAACATCTTACAGGTTTCACAGCATGCCCTACAGGCTACGCCGGCTTTTGGATTTGACAGTAGGATGATTTGACAGTAGGATGACCCGATGTGCGTACCTGAGAGGGAGGTAATCTGCCCTGGAGACAAAGCTTGCTATGTAGGACGCAGAGGATTGACGCAGTACAGCCGGGGTGTTTGGATTGGTGAAACGTTTCCATAGAAACTCCAGAAATGCATCTATGATTGCCTGCATGAAAACAAGTTTAACAGATGGCATTCTTAGCCAGCTACATTTATTTTATTTTAAGATTATGCGAGATGGTAGAAGTTTTTTGCATTCGGCTGATAATTTTTCACACAAAGACCTCCTTATTACTAATGAGGTACATGCCCAGAACTTGATGAGGAAAATTTTGCCACCGATTTGATCAAAATATCTGTCGATGAGCTAAGAAGCGTCATAAAAACTTGTTACTCCAGCCAATTATTCATTCGCCAGGATGTAAGTGATGTCCAGTACAATTTCTTCAAAACAGCCACTTACCTTGACCAATTCATTGGTTCTAACTCAATTCATATACAAACTTTTGTTCATTTGTGTTTCTTCAAGATTACTTGAAATATCAAGTACCAATAAAATATCAGTTATAATAGATATCCCTTGTAAAGTAAGCAGTGCCTTTGATGAAGGACAATATGGCGATTTCATATTTAGACCATGTGCAATGAAATCATGAGAGTACTGAGCAAGTACATGTTCATCGAAGGTCATCTCCGAAGAGCAATACACGCTCACGAGGTTGGTCCCATCAGCGGAGTAGGCCCACTCTCACTGAACATGTTCATGCTTGAATATTTCGCTATCTGGACTGACTCAATTCAGTTTGTGCACATTTCAATGATTGGCCTGCAACACAAGTAGAAATGCCAACAGTCTAACACACATCTACTCAAGTATGTCACACTCGAGCTTAGCTTGCCACTAACGCGGGAGGTGGAGGACTTTTTGAAATTCCTTACCTGTCTGAAACTACAAAAGTAGAAGAGCAGAAACTGGACATGGCTGGAGGCATGGGTGGGTAGGATGACCTTATCAAAGACTTGCAGGAGATGCTTGTGAAGGAGTCTTGCTTCCTCTAACTGGAACTCGTCTGATGGAGGATAATTGGAAACAGATAAATAGTACAGGCGGGATGAACCTGGGCGAAAGGGAGCCCTCTCAACAAATGCCGGAGTTTAGTCCATCACAAACAATAAGAAGTTATCCAAGTCCTCACAGGTCTATCTCAAAACGTGTACTTTTTGCTCAAGTTCCGGGCTTCACAAATGAGCTGTGAAAAAAAGGCATTCCTTTGTCGTTGTTCGTCCGTTGTAACCCGACTCGACTAATGAACTGACTTGTGACTGACCTGTGACCTGTGAAAAGAATGCCCGACTATGATGGACCTGCCTTCAGCACCGTACCAAATACGACAAAGAGTGAGACCTCTGCCACTGCGCAGCAAGTACCACTGTGCACACACTGTACCAGTACGTGCACTCTGCTAAAACAATCTGAGGCGTCTTTCATGTGTGCGTAAACCACTGCATGCATGTACCCTGGCCTTTTATTGAGGGCGCTCAAGCATGTGTCAGCTATGCAGCATAAAATGACGAAGTAGTCCACAGATCCACCTCCAAATGCAAATTCACATTCTGGACAAAGCTGTCCTTCCAGTTAAAATTGGTAACATGTAACGTGTAGAGAAGCAGGGGAAGTGGAGTACTTTTTTTACTGTTAGCAACTGTTCAAACAGGAGGGTGAAAAAGTTGTTTAAAGAATCATTTTTCCCACGACAAAACCACTCCCCTCAATTTTCTACTCATTTTCATGGCATGTTTTTTAATTTTCTGATAATTGCATTTCCTGCGATTGTTCGTGGGCAGTGTAAAAAAAGATCACTCTGCCTAGTCAAAAAAACTGACAGTGGTCGGTAGGAAAGGGAATGGTTAGCCACCCTGACTACCCCCATCTCATCCAATTGGCCCTTCTTACCATTTTTGAAGCATGTATCCCTGACATACACCATCACGGTGCTCATCAGCGAGTCCAGCTTGTCGGCCATCTCGTGTTTGACCGCATCCTTCTTCTCGTCTCCCGCATCCTTGACGCAGTCTTTATCACCTTCTCCTACACCATCCTGCGATGAGAATAATTCGCATGATCACAAGGGTCCTGAAACAAACTAGCCTCGTCTCCTGTACGTCGATACAGTGAGTCACGAATGATCATATTGGTGGGGCATTCAGTGAAATGTTGCGGCCTGATAGTTTAGGGATCGGTCAGACTGTTTCACGAGTTTGAAGTTTTAGGAAAAGGAGTGGGAGGTCTAGTGTCTATGACTCTTTTCACTTCACCAAGAAGGAAAGTCAAAATTGTTTTTGTGGTAATTCAGGACATCACATTAGAATTTTCTTCGAGCAAAACACACGGAAAGTTTACTGCACGCTTGGTGTACTTTCTCAGGTCTTTCAACTTAACATAAATATCAGGTGGATTAATTTATTCTTTGTTAATTTACGCTGATTTATGCACTTGTTCTGAACCAATTGTGAGGAAGATTTTAATGTTCACTTTAGAGCAGCAATATAGCTTGAGCTTGTCCAGTAATATGGGTTAACCCTAACCCTCCTCAATCCTTCACCGGTTGGAGGACTGAGGAGTGTTAGGGTTAATCAGCACAGCTTATGACTTCAACTCTGTCGATGCAGAATACACATTCACTTCAAATCAAAGATTTTACGCCATGAACATAATGCAAGATAGCATGACACTAATGAAGGCAAAATAAAATAAGCAAATTGCAGCTTTCAGTGACAGCTTGACCAAGTCAAAACTTCCCAACTAACCATCTTGAACTGCGTGTCGTCTCCTGCCTCGTTGGGTCTGTCGACGGTCTCTGCAAGACTTTCAGCATCCCAAATGTCTTCCTTCGGGGCATTCACCTGAGAATACCACAAGAAATTAGACATCATCTGTGCTTGCTTCTGTTCACAAGAAATACATGCTTTCAGAGTTGGTCCAAGAGCACAAACGTAAGATGAACACATTTAACACTGACACTGTCCTCTCACCGAGAGGTCAGCCAGTCTTTTTTTATTATATTCACGGGTACAAAAAACTATGTTCTTTTCCTATGAACACTCCCTCCAACATTGAAGTGTTAAAAAATGTCATGCCATAGTATTTGAAAAGTGTTTGTAACCTGAAAATCTTATGCACTATGGGGGAACCTGTTTTACTAAAAAGCTCAGACTAACTGAGGATATTTGAAGGTAGTGGTCTCAAAGAATTGAATTAATAAGGACTAGGATAAATCTTCTGGATTATGAAATTAAAAAAATGCCACAAAACAAAAAGAATATATTTACAGAAATGTCAAGATAAAAATCAGCCACTTAAACTGATCTGATTTTGAACATGCCTGTCAATTTTTTTTCTCAAAATTTTTTAAACAGTACCCTCTTTTTCCGCACTACCTGAATGTTCGCGAGTAGGACCCGATTCCCAGCCATAAGTCCACAAGTCAGAAGGGCAATTTGTTCAAGGAACCAGACTAATTCATGGGTAGCTCTAGATCCGTTACGACTGAATGTTGATGTCGAACACCAACAGTAGACCGTTGGTGGGTTACAAAGTTGCAGCCAGCTGATCGACAACAATGGCGGCATGACGTGAGACGTGCTACTACTCGCCTTTGCTCTTTGATCAAATATGCCACTCATTTCGGTGTCCATTGTCAGTCTTAAAAAGCCAACCCATCCC